>NC_137819.1:53365915-54020915 GCF_963921795.1 Nannobrachium achirus
TACTTCGGTGTAAGTTGTTATGACACACACTCTCTGAATGGTGAGAGTTCCATGGCCCAGGTACATGAAACGTCCCACATAGGAATGGGACGATACACAATATTATCGGTAATTGTGATAAAAAAACACTCATGATGATCGTATCGTGGAGATTGTATTTATCGTGATATTGTCCTCCGTCATGCACTGGTATCAATTCAACTTTTATTTGCCGAGCTACATATCCGGTACCACTTAAACCCTCTATAATTGGTAAAAGGAACTTAATACGTCATACTTGATACAGTCTTTTTTTCACTCTCTATCAAATGTCTTTGCCAAAAAATAGCCAATCTACAAGCTCACAACGCGTTGCATTGCGACGCGTTGTGAACTTGTAGATCTGCTATTTTTTGTCAAATGTTCCACCCCAGGATAATGGATGTTGAGTATTGTGATAATATCGTAAATCGCGATTTCTTTTGTCACAATAATCGTGATATATGACATTTCATATAGTCCCATCCCTAGTTACGACTCTCTCTCACACACGCACATGCGTGCCACACGCACACTCCCTGAATGTGTCCAGTGGGAGTTCCATGGCCCAGGTACAGTGAAACGTCCCACATCCATATTGGAGGTCACAAAAAGGCGCGGTGCTGTCACCGTCGCTCTGCCTCACTTTGCTCACTTCCACCTGGCTGAGTGTGACCGAGGCTAAGTGGTGTCACACGACATTCTGTCAGCTAGGAAGACAGGTAGCAGCGGTGGAGAGAGTGTACACAACAAGCACTGCGTTAGTACAATCTGCTTGACTTGAGCATTTCCATCTTTTGATTTTAAAAGACCTCAACTATTGTTGTTTTTACTCCACTACAATGATTTGACAGGTACAATTAATAGTCGATCTACAACGGCTATTTTTCTGAAAAGATTTGACAACTTTTTGACATATATTTCTTACCAGTAAGACTCCCTAATCGGCAGATACGCGACTGTCAGGTCGCATACACAAACTTTAGAAGGCAATCGTAGCCAATCAGGAGGGAATATGTGAAATGGGACAGATCCATGTTGATGACATGACTTTAGAGATACTGTGTACCGCTTTGCATGATTTCAGGCCAAAATCTGTAGGAGCAGTGTCCAAAAATGTGTTTTGCAAAAGTCGGCCTGATGGTGGCGCTAGAAGGGGACCATGTGAGAAATGAGGGGTGGAGGTTGTGGTTTGCCATCCAATGAGTGTGTTTTGAAGCCAATAATTTTATACTTTTACTCTTTTTAATACAGGCCTTTTTTTTTCAATATCGTGGTAATGCTACTTTTACATATAAGTAGACATCTAATACATCTTCCCTCGGGAGTTGAACTCCCTCACAGGCTGCAGTCCAAATTAATACATTTGTTCATCGTTTGTTTTCTGCTGAACTGAACTGAACCGGGCGACAAGCCAGTGTCATCATCGTCACAGTTGTTTTGGGAGACAGGTAGGGAATGTTGTGACTTGTTGTAGGTGTCGTTGAACATTCATTAGCATCATAGTAGCAGTGATCACTGAGCTATACATCAGATGACGATCTCAGCGGAGGTATTGTGGTGCCCGAACTTACCATATGGTTGTGTGATGTAAATGTAGTGACTTGCCTTCCCTGATGGGAATGGCAGAGCTACAAGGGTGAGCTTGTATAGATCTAGTCTATTCATGGTTTGTGACATGGTATGACGAACTATACATTTGTATTTTAAAGTGACAGTAAGTACAACTACTACCAATAATAGAAAGGGATCAATAGTGGGACCGATAAGTAACACGCACGCACGCATGCACGCACGCACGCACACACACACACACACACACACACACACACAGTCTCAGGCATTATAATACAGCGCTAACAATTCTGCCTACTTCATGAGCAGCCATTTGTGTGGAATTAGGTCACACACACCATCCCTCCTCTCTCTCTCTTTCTCTCTCTCTCTCTCTCTTTCCTTCTCTTCTGCTCCTTTTCCTTGACAAGGGTCCTAAATATCAATATCAGTCATTTACAGCACAGTTTCTCAAAGTGGGGTCCGGGGACCCCCAGGGGTCTTGAGGGGGTTCCAGGAGGTCCCGAAAAGTCTTTGTCAGTCAAATTGTCAGTAATGTGTAATATACCAATACAAATCTTCTCTTATGGGTGTCCCTGGCACAACAGCTTTTCAAATAGGGGATACATATCAATTTGGGGGTCGTTGACATAAAACCTTTTCAGAGTGCCACTGATTTACAGAATAGTCAATATTCGTCCAGATGGTACCCAACACGGCCACAAAGCTGACATAAAGACCCACGTCCACATGTTCATCCAGGTTTTGGCAGAACAGAAAGGCCATTGACACTTCAAAGCATCTCCAGTGGTATAATTGTCACGTGGACATTATTTTGAGACTTAGGCCACGTGTTTAATACACATTTCTGCTAAATGCCATACTTTCAGCGGCACTGCCCGTGTGACTGCCACCACCAGTGTTGCCATGTCTGCTTATTTTAAGCGACTTTGGGCTTGTCGCTTACTCCCTTTTAAATATCGATAGTTGTGGGGTGGGGATTTTAGGGGCTTTGCTTCTAAAGTGTAGGGCTGTAATCTAACCCTGTTTTAGGGATTCGAACTTCGGGGGGGATTTTCCGAACGGACCATCAAACCTTCGATTTTTAATTACTTTAATAAAAACCGAACAATCGGACCATCGAACGTACTGTACCTTTAACCATCTAAAACAGTGTAGGAAATGTGTTAAATGCGCTGTTTTGTCCATTGAAAATGCGTTGATGCGTGACCGCATTAACACATAGGCTAACACTTGAAAAATCCAATACAATCGGATAACTGTTGTGATGTTTGTTGACGAACAAGCTCAATGTATAGCGGAGTTGCACACACTGTCATCAAGCGTGTGTCAGCGAGGCTGGTTCGCGGCCCCAACAGGAGTGGAATAAACCCTTTTGTAAATCCCGCCCCATTCTGCCCTGTTACTATGCTGGGACATTAACCCTGGGCAGATTGTTTTTATAGTGGAAGTGGATGGGATTTTTTTTTCCCTTCATAGCCTCATTACAGCTATATAAAGTACCAAAGGAAAAACACCTAGGTGATATTAATAAAAAGGGAAGACAAAGGTACAGTAGTTACATTGCAAAACAGGGGGTTTACCCGAAAATATATGTTTTAATTTGTTTAATCCCAGTGGGACAGAATCCTCTTTGCAGATTCTTTTATAGTGGTAGTGGATGGGATTTTTTTTCCCTTCATAGCCTCATTACAGCTATATAAAGTACCACAAAAAACACATCTACGTGATATTAATAAAAAGGGAAGAAAAAGGTACAGTAATTACATAGCAAAACAGTAGTTTTCCCCCGAAAAATAAATGTTTTAATTAGTTTAATCCTCTGGATCAGAGATAGAAAGAGAAGCGCATTGCATCTTGGGTACTAGGAAGAGGACAGAGAGAATGTTTCTCCTCACATAATAGGCTGGCTTTTCGTAATTCTGCCCATTTAAATTATATGTACCCAATCGTGACTCTTAGACCATTGATAAGGTACATGTGAACTAGTTTGTTGAAGCTTATTCGTTATGATGAGCGAGATCGCTTGACGCTTGCCGTCGCTATCACCGTACCGGCCGATCTCCGTGTCGCGCACTGCGGACAGTTGTTGAAAGCCACATTCAATATTCTCCACTGCACAAACTCCACCCCCGATAGCAAAAAGTGAATGTTTTTTTCTGGTTGGCCAGTCAGGGAGTCTCAGGGACCAATCAGAAGGCTGACAAACGGTCTATTGGAGCGGAGGACGGTCCTTGATCGCTCCAAGCTGTTCTGGCGCATTTTAAAACTACTTATTAACGGTCACCATTAACTGTTAGTGTTTACTGGTAACCTATTTCGTATTCTTTCTTATTGGCTTGGCTATCTCTACTACTGTGATATTCTGAATAGGCCTATCACATTCTGATAATTATTTTTCGTGTAAAAAAAAAAAAAAAAACCTGAACCCATTAATTTAGAACTTCGATTGCCAACGTAACGAACGAACGTTCAAATCCCCGAACGTTCGCTTGCAGCCCTACTAAAGTGTAGTTGCTTATTAGGGCTTGCTGTCTAATGTTGTTTAAACCAATAGTTCTCAAACATTTATATGTTTCAAATACTTCTTTTAGGCTAGTTTTCGTAGACCTGGCCGCTTGTTTCTCTCGCAAAATCTGGCAACACTGACTGCCACACAACAGCAGATGTGCCAAATAAATGATCCCGCATGGTGTAACAGTCCACATACAGTCTTTAATTCACCACAGTGGGAGGCTAGTTCAAGCCAATCAACCATCATTTTCTCCCCCAAACACCCCTCGCCTCTCATCTCATGCCTAGCTCCCTCTCCTCGCTCCCCTTAATGCTCCTCCATGTGCCAGCCTGGAGGGTGTGCTAGGAGGGAAAAGAGTGTGTGCGTGTGTGTGTGTGTGTGCGTGCGTGCGTGCGTGCGTGCGTGCATGCATGCGTGCGTGTGTGTGTGTCTCACATTTGTGAGGGGCCACATGTCCCCACAAGTATAGAATTAAGAGAAATAGACATGCACTATGAGGACAATCCCTGGTCCTCACAAGAGTCATGGTTGTTTATATGGGGAGTTTGGCTTACAATTAGGAAAAGATTCAGCTTGGGGTTAGGTTTAGAATTAGACAAAGCCAAGTGCTTTCCTAGGATCTCCTTTTAGTTGACCGTGTACCGGTGAACTGTACCGTCATGAAACTGTACCTTTTTCTATGCAAACTTCTAATAAAGTCTTCAATCAATCAATCAATCAATCAATCAATCAATCAATCAAAACGTTAGGTTTAGGGGTTAGGGCTTTGAGTTATGGCTGATTTATACAGGATCCTGCTCCTACAAGCTCACAACGCGACGCACTGTGAGCTTATAGATCGGACATTTTTGGCTTCAGGTTTACAGTTAAAAATGTCAACATTTCTATGAAAACGGCAATAAAAAAACAAACGTGTGTGTGTGTGTGTGTGTGTGTGTGTGTGTGTGTGTGTGTGTGTGTCATACTGTAGATCAGGGTTCCCCAATTAGTTTTCCTCAAGGGCCGAATTAGGGTACCAAGCCGAGGGCCAGCATTGCAGGGGGCGACGGTGGCGTTCCTGCTACTCCAGCGACAGTTCAGATATCATCGTTGTCGCGTGAAAATCTTGTACGTCCAAAACCGTTCGTTTTGCATTTATCATTTTAAAAATGATTTAAACTAGTGAAAACAGGCGATCTACAAGCACACAACGCCTCGCGGTGCGAGGCGTTGTGTGCTTGTAGATCTGCTGTTTTCACTACTTTTGTGCGACGGCCTTGTATGATGAAGCAGGGCTTTACTTTGCGAAATAACTTACAGATTTGGAGATACGAGGTTTCCAACCAACAACGACGATATACTAGTGTTGTTGCTGCTCTTATACCACCATTATTACTGGGTTTGGTGGTGGGGGCCAGACAGTAGCCCCCCCGCGGGCCGCAAATGGCCCGCGGGCCACCTATTGGGGAACCCTGCTGTAGATGCACCCATCACACAGACAGCTGAGCCACTAGGCAGCAGAGCTAATAGGAACAGAGAAATGAATGAGATGCACCCATCACACAGACAGCTGAGCCACTAGGCAGCAGAGCTAATAGGAACAGAGAAATGAATGAGATGCACCCATCACACAGACAGCTGAGCCACTAGGCAGCAGAGCTAATAGGAACAGAGAAATGAATGAGATGCACCCATCACACAGACAGCTGAGCCACTAGGCAGCTAGAGCTAATAGGAACAGAGAAATGAATGCGGATCTGAAACAACAGCACGGGTCCACTGAACAGTGAAGTGCCACCACAGAGCTCAAAACCTTGAACAACAGCCTCCGCATTTTTAACCACGTGATTATGAACTCTAGTAGCGTTCCTGTACTGCAACTGGCCATATATGAGAGCAGAGGTGAATGGTTACTTGGCAATACCAATTGCTAACACGTGAACTCTCATGAGCTTGTAGATCGGCTATTTTTAGCCAAAGAGATTTAGTGTACAGCAAGGGTCTTCAACAGGGGGTCCGGGACCCCTAGGGGCCCTCAGAGTTACTATAGGGGGTCCTCCAAATCATAGAAACTTTCATCTCTTATTTTATATTAACCACGTGAACCCTAGTGTCCTTATTATGAGAACTTTTGCCAAAAAATAGCAGATCTACAAGCTCACAACGCCTTGTGCTGCGAGGCGTTGTGAGCTTGTAGAGCGGCTATTTTTGGCAAAGAGGTTTGGTATAGAGGGGAGAAAGAGCAGACTAAGTACATAGTGAAAGGTCAAGTTTATTAAGTATTGACAGTTCAGTTCAAGTGGTTAAATATCTGAAAACACAAATTGACCTAAAATCCAAAATATACAGAGGATTGTGCTGTCAAACAATGAAACTATATGGAATCTATGAAAAGGTTGTGGGGGGTCCCTGCTTCATCTCTCTCTCAACTAAGGGGTCCTTGGCCTGAAAACATTGAAGACCCATGGTGTAGAGGGAGAAAAGGAGGGGACCAAGTACAGTCAGACCCTTGGGGGATCCCGGTCAACAAAGTGTAGGCTATATTAGGTTTATGTGGTGTAAAGGAAATGGCAAAGATTATGCGTGTTCCACACTTACACTACTTTCCATCCATCATTTTGAAACCAAAACAGAGGCTAACCTTGGTCTAGTTTGGAATCTCTCATATTGCGTTAGTCTGGCCAGGCCAAAGTGGAAACTCATCAATACGAGGACGCAGATAACTAACTTTCACTTCCTGTTTTTTTTTTTTGTCATTTATTTCTGTCCACAACGTCATATTGATGTCCACATTCATTGGAGCGATGTGTCATCGCTGCAGCTGCCATTTTTTGTGGGGAAAGCCATGCCTTCTAATGCATAGATGCCACATGAATCTAATGCATAGATGCCACATGAATTCTCAACCATTTTTTTACAGTTTGTAGTTATGTTATGATATAAGATACGTAGGTTTTCCTAACAAAACACAGACAGTAACATAGACAGTAACAGAAATATGTTTTAGTCTCTTCTGTACAACTCAGACTAATTTCTGGAAGTGGAGTTATGTTACGTTTCCCCACTTAATATGGGGTATTCTGTTGACATGTGAACCCTCAAGCCAATGAAGTGTTACCTAGTTACCTATGTCTATGGATGTGTATGGGTAGTAAGTCGGCCTACACAAAATTCGGTCCAGTGGTTCGAGAGATTGGAGCAAATCTCTCAAACACACGCACGCACACACACACACACACACGCACACGCACACGCACACGCACACACACACACACACACACACACACACACACACACACACACACACACACACACACACACACACACACACACACACACAAAAGGCATCGTCACATCAGCCAAAAACAGTCATTGAAATGATTTATTGCCAATCTCCAGCCTTTGGACCCCAATGCAGCAGCAGAGAGCATAAAGCCACGTTTATGTGCTAGTCGTACGACGGTGTCACACGTCACACGCCCAAAATAGCAGACCTACGATGTCACAACACGCCGTGGGACGAAGTATAAATCAGGCTTAACAAAGACAATGACAGGTAGCAACAGACATACAGTACTGTAAACAGGGTGCTAACCTTTTTTGTCACGAGTCTATTTTCTCTGCAGAAACTTCCTTGGTCAGGTCGGTAACACATCATTATTAGGAGGAGGTCATACTGTATCCACAGAGAACTTCAGATTAAAACACACACTATGAATGTCTGTCTGGTGATATCTGTGTTTATACTGTAGGTAGCTGATCAATCAAAAAGCAGGTAAACATGTTCCTGTCAAGGACCATCACATTGATACTGTATGTGTTTGGCCACTGACCCTCATTTGAAAGGATTTTTCTTTTTGTCAGGGAGTGGATCACCATAAGAGAATATTTGTTTTAAAACATGTCAAAATATTTTTTCCCCTTCTTCTGGAACCCCCTCAAGGACCCCAGACCCCACTTTGAGAACCGCTGAATTAAGAGATACTAACCTGCCCCACCATGGAAAAAAAGATTTTCAAATCTAGGCAGTATTTTGTATTTTGAATTGTGTTTGTGGGTCTGTAAATATGTGCGTGCCTTCCCTGCATACGTGCATGCATACATGCAGGTAGAGTGCAATTGATGGTGCCAATCCCAGACTTATAACTGCTTGTTCTGAGTGGCATTGCCCTTTCTGTACATACACACACACACACACACACACACACTAGCAGAGTGTAAACTCTCCATCGATATTATTTTGTCCAATATTCCATCCCACTCCCTCTGTATAACCTGTATGTGACCTCACTATCACACTGCTGCATGCCAGCTATACATGCCATTGCAATTCACTACACCTCGTTGCAAGAATGCCACGAATTCTCCACATTCTTTACAGTGACGTGACCTGCCCGTCTGTGGTCTGCAATGCCCCCCCGGGGTAAAGGGTTAACGACCGGAGTTTACATAGCAGTGAGGTCGGAAAACGAAAGCGGTCCCTTTAAAAGCGCATAGATCCCTCAGCAAAGCTAAAAGGCAGTCAGCCTTATCTTTAAGTAAGCAGTGGTGAAGGTTGCCAACCATGTGGCCAACAGAGACTCTTTGTCACTTTGTGTGGAGCTGACACACTGCCAGGGCAAACACCCACCCTTCACATCCTTGCAACTGACTTGCCTATACCCTCATTGACCATAGGTATTTTAGATAGCATTTTTTATTATAACGTTTTTGATTGAAAAGGTGCTTGGTCTATATCATACATGGGCAACTGGCGGCCCGGAGGCCACATGAGGCCCCCACCTTGACTTAATGCGGCCCGCAGGTTAATCAGAATACTGATAAATTATTGATTTCCGCTGTTAACATGACCCACTTTAATTACTTCAGTCTATATTAGTAGCTTAATAACTACTAGTAATGCTTTTATATCCAATTTACTGTAGTTGTATTGTAGTTCATGAAGTTTATATAAGAACATTTACTGTAAATGCATTTGAAATTAAATTTAAAAAAAGTTTCTTTCAGGATTCCAATTGAAAAATTGCTAAAGATAATTCAGGATTTCAATTGAAAAATAGCAGATCTACAAGCTCAAAAGTGTTGCAATTCAACGTTTGTGGCCCTCTGGAGTGAGTGTGAAAATATAGTGTTCGAAAATATATGTTCGTCTTAGATTACAATTGCTGTGCATTTGATGTATTGATGTTGAGGTATTGATGTATTACCTTGCTTATTGTCGCTCTGGATTAAGAGCGTCTGCTAAATGCCTAAACTGCATGTAAATTGACTGACTGACTGACAAACTGACTGCACACAAGGCAGGAGTTGATACCCCCCATAGATCAGTGTTTTAGTTGTAGAAGTGGTCCTTTATTGTTATTTTAAATAGTTGAAACCAGAGCCTTCTACCTACGGAGAGTTGCGTCACTCCCGTTCACTTCATGGGGCCAGGTCTTCTACGCACACATCTATTGGCGTATAGTGACAAACGGCGAACCGGAAGTTTACAAAATGCATTGAAGTCTATGAGGTGTAAAGTGACAATGAACCACGTGACCAGCGCTGTTTCTGACCTCGCAGTGGCAGGACTCTCTGATTAGACAACTCTGGTTGAAACCACTCACAATTACCATGACACTTGCCTGGCTCCAGCCAATAGACCCGCCCACTCCCTGAGTGGACTGCTACTCAGCGCAGAGTCTGAAATCAGGCTACCATGACACAGCTATATTTAAAATGCATAAACAGGTACAACAGGTTTCATTTAATTACTTGCGCCAGCAGAGTGCACAAGTAGGGTGATGAGTGCTGTCTGTATGTGGGTGGAGGGGTGGGTATGAGGCCGACATTAGCCAATGAGGGAGCAGCGTTCTGAGCCTTTAGCCAATGAGGGAGGCATGCAGGGCCTTAGCCTACTGGTAGTATGCACAACAAATTTGGTACTGATCGGTCCGACGGTTTGTGAGATTATTAACTCTGGACAGTCGGACACAGAGACAAAGAAATAGACAGGGGTGAAAACATAATCCCCATTTGACTTCAGCCTGGCATAGATAACAAACAGACTGATTTGTACCCGTCTTGCTGCCAACAGAGCCTGGCCATAAAAAAAAAGAAAAATGAGTGTGATAGACAGTGTAATTAAGCAACAACCGTTGCACCTTGTACCTGCATGTATTCAGCCATCTGCCAAGTTCACGTTTAATGTTTAACCACCTGATCAGAAGACTGTGATGTTCCAGGGTAAGCCAAAAAATATCTACAGACCACTTGAAAACCTTACATAATAAAATGATTTTGCAAAATACATTTTTGGACACTGCTCCTACAGATTTTGGCCTAAAATCAAACAAAGCGGTACACATTATCTCTAAAGTCCCATTCTGTCCCATTTCCCTCCTGATTGGCTATGATTGCCTTCTAAAGTTTGTGTATGCGACGTGGCGGTCGCTTATCTCCCGATTAGGGAGTCTTACTGGTATGATATATGATATCGTTGCTAAAAATCTAATCCTATATCAAAGTTCTCTAATAGGAGGGCAGGCCAGACCACGGATCTCTGACGTAACCATAAACAAACCATAGTAAGTCACTATGACAACATGACTCAGCCATACAGTAACATAAGGAGTTTCCGTTGTAGCTACGGCCAAATGGAGTGTGTTGTCTTACCACAATGCGTTGTCATGGCACAAATGGGGGCATGCAAAGATACAGAGATCTCCATATACCGGTATGGGCATATCGGTCGGATCGGCGGTGCAACGTAGGTGTGATATACTGTATATACGGGTCACGAAGAAGCCTCTAGAAACCTGAAACCTAAGAAATCTAAAAAATATTAAATCCACTTATATGATAGGAATGCTACTACCATGCTGAAATAAAGTCAGTCTAAACTTTACCATTCGCCAAAAGTACGATGATTTGCTTTTCAAAGAAACACAAACTCATCGGTTTCGGTTTTCGGCGAGCGAGCGTGGTTATACGACAAAGTCTAAAATTGGGGATTAACTTGAGTGACCTCACTGTGACTCACAGTGACTGTGATGGTCTATAAATACGCCCGCCAGCTTTAGAAGCTCGGCGCAGGGTGCAGGTTGTGCAATGTGGCGCGTGTTTCCTGTGCATGAAGTGCACTGCTTCCTGCCTTTTAGTTTATATGACCTTAAATGCCAGCCAGGCAGCTGGTGAAGGTAGCTGAGGTGAAGACGTTCACTAGGAACATACAGCATATCGTCGTTGTCGGGTGGAAACCTTGTATGTCCAAAACCGTTTGTTTTGTATTTATCATTTTTAAAAATGATTTAAACTAGTGAAAACAGCCGATCTACAAGCACTTGTAGATCAGCTGTTTTCACTACTTTTGTGCAACTTGTATGATGAAGCAGGGCTTTACTTTACGAAAAGAATTACAAATTTGAAACTTGGAGATACGAGGTTTCTGCCCGACAGTGACGATATAGGAATATCACAAACCTAGCACTATTATTATTATTATTATTATTATTATTATATAATAACAACAACAATAATAATAAGTATTATTTTATCTTGAGAATGGAAGGAGGTATTCCATTAACACGTCTAAAATGTGTATGTGTGTGTGTGTGTGTGTGTGTGTGTGTGTGTGTGTGTGTGTGTGTGTGTGCGTGTGCGTGTGTGTGTTCACTTCAGGAGAGCGGGCGCAGCCAGTGGCGTTGCAGCAACATTAGTGGGTCAGTGTGCCATCAAGTCATTCATCAGCACTTCTCCCTCTCTCTCTCTCTCTCTCTCCCTCCACCCTTCCACCTCCTCTGTGAGTCACCATCCACCCACCCACCCACCCACACACCCAACCAACCAACCCTTCTCCAGTGCCTCCGTCCGTCCGTATGTCCATCTACCCCACTCAACCCATGCATCATCCTTCTCCCTGAAAGCCTGGGGCTTCCTGAGTTCATGCCATTCCTCTTGCATTCGTCCGTCCGTCCGTCTCAGTGTCGGTATGCGTGAATCCCCAACCCACCAGGGTTCAGTTAGGTTCTTTAAAGGAGCGCTTGTTTTCGGTGGAGATGACGGAGGCGCAGCGTCTCAGGCGACCATGAGCCATGTGAGACACCGGCGAGCGAGCAGCAGTGAGCGAGTTGCCGTGTCGAGCGCTGCGACGGTCGCATGAGCCGACTAAGCGCTGTTACCGAGTTATGTGCCGTTATGCACAGAATAGTAAACCTTCGTCCCCCCGACTTTCGGCACCTCCGCACAGTCCAAGTGGATACAACGGAGCGCTCCCTACCTCAGGTTCAGCCAATCAGAAGCTTCCGAGGACTGGATCTTAACTGAAGCCTGGAGGGTATTATTAGATACACGCAATATTTACACACCTCCATCCTCTCAGCTTCCTCCCTCCTCCCATGCCTTGCTTTTCCCACCTCTTCTACCGTGCTCCTTCTGCTGCCTTCACCAGCGTTGGACAGAGAAGAGCAGTGATTCCCAGGCTTTTCAGCTCCAGACCCACAAATTCTATGTCTCCCTGCTTGGACCTAGACGTACAAAATCACTCCACTAGTCCTATTTCAGAACTGTGTGAAAATAAACAATCTACAAGCTCACAATGCGTTGCAAGGTAGATCTAATTTCACTGCGTAAAAAAAAATCCTAGATTTGTCTTTCTTTAAAAAGAATAACAATAATATACCAATTTCTTTTTTTTAAATAATAGTTCAAAAATATATAGGGCATAGTTAGCCGTGACCCAAAAATGGGACCCGACCCAATGTTTGGGAACCAGTGGGATAGAGAGAGTAGGAGGAGGAGGACAGATAGAGGATGTGTGGGCGGGGGGTTCAGTTGTGCTGAATCTGCTCACATGTATGAAAGCAGAAACGTGTATTTTGGGACTCTCGTGTGGGTGAACACAGATTTGAAACTCACACATAAGAACACGCACACACGCACACATCTGCGCATGTGCGCGCGCGCACACACACACACACACACACACACACACACACACACACACACACACACACACACACACACACACACACACACACACACACAGGGGAAGCGAGAGCACATAAGCCCACGGTGAGGCCTGACCTACCTTTGTATCAATCCGTGTTTGAAAGCTGCTGAAAGGATGCTTAGTTTCCTCCAGGACCCGAATATACCTGTACCTGCAAAATGGAACACACACACACACACACACACACACACACACACACAGACACACACACACACACACACACACACACACACACACACACACACACACACACACACACACACACACACACACACAGAGAGAGAGAGAGAGAGAAATCAGGACAAACGAAAGGAACATTTGCGTAAAAGCCTCTTGAAGCGAGAGTAAAGTGAAGGAGGCAGGAGAACAGAACAGAGAGGGAACAGGGAGTCGGTTGCTTGGTTCCTCTACCCTCAGCAAGTCCTCCTCGCTCGATAAGCGCACACGTTGTTGTGTCATATTGTGTCAGTGTTGCCGTAACCTTATTATCCCGCTGAAATCTGTTGTCATGGTAATAAGGTCACTCACATGCTCATATGTCACAAGGGATTTATACTGGGCTGACACCATTTCCAGCACTCGCATGTGCCAGCAGTGTGTGTGTGTGTGTGTGTGTGTGTGTGGCCGTGTGTGGCTGTGCGTGTATGCGTGCGTGTGCACGCGAGAGCGTTAGACAAAAAGGCAGACCAAGAGAAATGAGTCTAGAGATTTCCTAGCAGGTTGATTAATGACCAGGCTACGTTCCACTATTGTTAATGAGCAGCTAAGTATTTCCCAAACACTTTTAAATCAAAGAGCTTAGGCGGACAAATCTAAACCTGGCAAACCGGGACAGACAGACAGACAGTCAGACAAAGTCTGAAACCCATTCAATACACTGCTAAATATCTCTCTACAAATTGAAACATTTTGACACTCTCATCACCACTCGTCGCAGTGTGATGGAAACAGAATGTTCAAAACCGCTGCTTTTCAGGAAATGTAAAATAAGAGCTGTTCTGTGTTCCTAAATGGGTCCAATGCAGTTCTAGTTTCGCTGCTCTTGCATGACACACACTTTTGTATGACAAAGTAGGAATAAACATAAAGAGGTTTAAATATGGATACACAAGGTTTCTGCCTGTTATGTTGTTTAGGTGAATTCAATATGTACCGACATGAACACACGGTTAATGAAAAGCCTTTCTGTGGATTTCCCAGCCCTAGTCCATAAAAGAGTGAGTAATGTAGAAAGTGAAAGTGACAGGACAGGGTAACTAGAGAGACCATTGGTTGAAGAGCCATAAAGTCATTGGTAGGAAAGTACCCTGCACTCCCCTGAAAAAACACTTTAATTTCTAATCGCTTCTTTTACAGTGACATATGGCAGCACAGTCAGCAACCTACGGAACTTCCCAAAACAATACCCTGGATCAAAAGAAAGTCCTTTCTGCAAATGACAACCCCGTTTACGGTTCTTACATTGTGTAGTCATAATTTAGACATGTGTGTTTCCCGGTCTGGACCGATATTAAATGTACTCATCATACTGTACTAGCAAGGCCACAAGTACCAACTGAAATACAATCTTTCACACTTTACACTGTGTTAGTTATTCCACCCTAACCCTAACTCAGAGTGTACAGATGTAACCAAATGGAGCCTTTGGTTACATTTTTGTACACTTGCATTGGCGCCCCCCCCCCCCCCCAAAATAATGGTCTTCACTAGTGCTCACAGAGTTATTTATGTGTACACCCTTTCTGAGACACAAAGGCTTGAAAATAACAGATCTACAAGCTCACAACGCGTTAATGTATGTTTTATAAGGTGGACTGGGGGTGGTTCAAGAATGTGCCTACCGCTAACATTATTAGTGGTCATTTCAAATTGGAATTTATATTTATTTTTTATTGATCAGAAAGGATCTATGATATCAAACCAAAGAAAAGGGTCCCGCACACTGTCTGGAACTTGGAATGCTCTTTATCATTTCGCCATTTCGGCCGTTAGACCTTCACCAGGACAAACACGTGGTGTGCCTTTGAGGTGTGCATCGGCCTTTTCTTAAAACCTTTTTTACTGACGCAATAAACAATGGTTTCTATTTCTTTAACTTTCTAGGAAGAGAAAGGCTGCAGTTTCCATTATTCCAAGCTAATGGAAACTACAGGCTTTCCCTTCCCACCAATGATGTCGTCGGTAGGCAGGTTTCTGAACTGTCCAGTGTCCACAGGCCCACACTACCACTGGTTTCTCTGTCCAGTGTCCACAGGCTCACACTACCACTGGTTTCTCTGTCCAGTGTCCACAGGCCCACACTACCACTGGTTTCTCTGTCCAGTGTCCACAGGCCCACACTACCACTGGTTTCTCTCGAAACCAGCCTGAAAACCTATCTATCAGGAGAACACAAGGGGAGATAAATGCAATTTCACATAGAAAGGAGGTGCTTTGCCCTTTCTCCTTTGTAGTGTTTTGTACGTATGTGTTGATGACATGTGTTATTGTTTTATGCTACGGGTATGTTGATGAATTGAACACATAGGACCACAAGGGAAACACATCCTTTTAGCTTTAATGTAGACATAAATTGTACCATCTTAGGTGCCATAATGAGGTCCAAAGCAGTTCTAGTTTTGTTGCTCTTGCATGACACACACTTTTGTATGACAAAGTAGGAATAAACATAAAGAGGTTTAAATATGGATACACAAGGTTTCTGCCTGTTATGTAGTTTGGGTAAATTCAATGTACCGACATGAACACACGGTTAATGAAAAGCCTTTCTGTGGATTTCCCAGCCCGGATTCAACCCTCTTTAGTCCATAAAAGAGTGAGTAATGTAGAAAGTGAAAGTGACAAGGACAGGGTAACTACGAGAGACCATTGGTAGAAGAGCCATAAAGTCATTGGTCAATGAGCATTAGTGAGAACCGATTGTATAAAGATAAGGTTGAAAAGAGGGCATCTCTTTGCCACTCTAGACCAGTGGTTCTCAACCTGTGGGTCGGGACCCCCAGGGGGTTCCCCAAATTATATTGGGGGGTCCCCAGATGATTAACCTAATGTGCAACATTTTTTTCCCTACTCACTCTCAACAGTAAACAAACCAAAATATATCTGCACATTTCTAAAGTGACAATTTAAGGACTTTTTAATACCTCTAAAATGACAAATTAAACGTTGGTCAAACTGTCAACTATTAGAGGCAGAAATTGTGAAAATAGCCGATCTACATGCTCACAACGTGTAGATCTGCTATTTTCACAATAGAACCATGTTATACAAAATGTAATGCCTCAACTCTTAGTGCCTGTCAAGGTGGGGGGTTCCCCAGTTAAAATATGATTATTTTGGGGGTCGCGGCCTGAAAAGGTTGAGAACCGCTGCTCTAGACAAGATGTTCCTGTGACCTATATTTAGTGGCGTCTACATGCAACTGTGTCCTCCCCATCCTGCCGCTGCTGTTTGCCCCCAACTCTGACCTTTCACCCCTTGGCTGCCTCGACTGCTCAAAGCTAAAGTCATGATTATTTTTCTGCGCTCTCTATTTGTCTCGGGTCGGACATCTGTCAGCTCAGGCGGCAGACCATATGCTACCTATTGTCTCTCCTCTCTCAAACCACTGCCTACGCCTGAACTCACAGGAAAATATTGTCCACTGTCTCAGGCATTGATTAAAAAGCCTTAAAATGACTTATAATCCCGAGCAAGCGCTGTATTGCTGCTTAATCTTTACATGTAACTATCATTCACTAATAACGCAGGTCTACAAATTTCCAAATTGGCACCTTTACAGGTCTGCAACTCTGTACAAATGGAACCAAAATGATTGGGTCCATTTGGATCCAATTGTACACTCTCAAGAGTAACGGTGATCCCTGAAATGATAACGTTTGAGTCCATTGTTTTAACATATTCTAGTCCTCTTACTCTCTCTTACCCTGTCTGTCTGTCTGTCTGTCTGTCTGTCTGTCTGTCTGTCTGTCTGTCTATCTGTCTGTCCGACTCCCCCCTCTTTCTCCATCTTCAGCCACCAGTCCTACAGCACCTCCTCTCTGTCCCTCCAGTCGGACTTGTGATACTCATCCATAGGGTGATAAGGCAAAGGACAATGGGCCCTTTAGAGAGGACCAAACTCTCCTTCTGTATGCAGGCCCAACACCAAGAAATACATACACAAAGAGTCATTGACTTCAAACAGAGAGTGAGAGAGAGAGAGAGAGAAGGAGGGAGAGAGAGGTGGCGGAAGGACCATATAGAGACCTAGAGAGGCGTAGAAATCTGGTGACTAGCAAGAAAACTAGCTATGACCTCCGCAGATTCGAAGAAGAGAGAGAGAAAAAAACAAATTCAGAGACACACTCTGTATTCTTATCACAGGCTGAACGGGGGCATATGATGAGCCTCAGGAGTTGACCCGCAGGTCATATGATCAAAGGTTGTATGAGGTGGGGTCACAGGGCAGGGCACAACCCCGGAACTCCCTGAGGGTTTGTGGTCTGTCGACGTGACTGTAAACACATTACAGAGAGAGGTAGTGAAAGGAATTTAAAGAGCACAAAGGGTTACAAACGAAGAAATCAGATGGTGATATGCTTAGCCACATACACCCAATACTTGTTGTACAGGGTCCCCCAGGGGTCTATTTGTGGTCAGCTCCTTTTATAATCTCTACATCAACTATCTTTGCCAAAAATAGCCCTGCAAGCTCACAACTTATCACGTTGTGGCGTGTTGCGAGCTTTTATAGTTACCCCTTTTCACAAAGTCTTCGCCCAGAATAGGGTCAACGTGTCTCAATGCTGTAAGCAAAACTGTTGCACTACATAAAGAGTATGTGGGATACTGCAATGGCCTGGCCCTAAATGGTAGTGGCTATGAAGGGTCAACATAATCGTCTCAAATGCAAAAGGTTTTAAGTCATTTGACTCACACTGCTCCTTTTATTCTTCCATAAATGTTGCCACCCTCGCTCCCTCCTGACTCTCATCCCAACAAGACCTCCTCTAAAGCCTTGTTTATGCTGTCACACACGTGTCGCATGTTGAAAATAGTAGACCTACAAGCCCATCACGTCACATCCACAGCACGTTGTAGGCTTGTAGGTTGGCTATTGCGACGAAGTATGAATAAGGCTTTACAGCACCATCTGAGCTCCCCCATAAATTCAACACTGCCATCTCCCGCTCCATGCCTAAATTCCTACAAAACCCTAAAAAAAAAAAGAAAAAGAAAAAGCACATCCATAATAATTACATTGACTTCACCTCCCACTCTCACTCCACCTTGTAAACCATGAATACATCCCTCCTGCTGTTTGATGGCCCTGGGGCCATTGATACCTTGCACCCCTCCCCCGCCCAGCCACACCTAATCAGACAGCTATCAGCATGTCGCTCCTTTCTCTATTTGCACAAGGAATGCAGGACCTAAAAGTTTCTAAATGACACACACACACTTTTCAGTCTTAAGGCCCTTGTTTCTTTATCATACAGATCAGAAAACTCCCTCCTCCTCCCTGCATTCCCCCTCCTCAGTCCCTACACACATCTATGATGAAGTCTGTCACAGCTGATGCCTTCTTTGCCCCCTCTGTATGCATGTGTGTGTATGTGTTTGTGTGTTGTGTAAAGGATTGCTTTTCTGTGCCTTTCACCCCCTGACGCTCACTGGTCCCATGACAATGCTTCTCTTTTATGAACATGCTATCACACACTCGCTCGCACACAAATGCACACGCACGCACGCACTGATACATGCACACGCACACACAAACTCACACACAAAGGGGTCGGGCATAGTGGTGATGAGGTGGGTCCATGTGTGTGTCGTCATCATACTCGACTCCCCTCATCATTGCGGCCGCGCGCCGCCGACGGTTTCAAGGAAACGGAACAAAGGCACAGCTGATTTGAATCCATCTGTGAAGGCTTCTCATGATGCCATTCCTGCCTTAACCAAATGCCCCCTCCCCGGGGCTGGTTACCTCAGGCCCGGGCTGAAGAAGACCCCCATTCAGCGGAGGAAGACGGCTTGAGGAGCCGGGAGAAACCGGGAGAGGGCCGACGTGCCAGGCATTCCACAGTACACAGTGGACACATTATTATGACATTTACAAGGCCAGTCAGATAGATAGAGCGTGATACAGTGTGTGTGGGTGTGTGTGTGTGTGTGTGTGTGTGTGTGTGTGTGTGTGTGTGTGTGTGTGTGTGTGTGTGTATGTGTGTGTGAAAAGGTTATGCTATCTATCTGTGTGATTCCAGTAATAAATGGCCGTGTTTCAGGGGAAAGCCAACACTGTAGCGGTTCACAAACCTTTTCATGTCAAGGCCGGACGTCCAAATTGATACGTATTAGGCCACACGGACCCCCACTTAGTAGTACATAACATAGGAAATAGTGAAAACCCTATTGGGCTAACTTCTAGACAGTTAAATAATAGTGAAAGTGAAATCCATATTTTTCTTCATTTTTCTGGGGACCCCCTGGAAAGCACCCCACTTCGAGAACAACTGACCTAGATTAACCTGAACACATTGTGATACGTTCACGTTTACATTGCAGGGGAGCTGATGCATAGGAGCAGAGTAATGTAACTTCTAAGCTATAAGTCGCTGACGACTCTAACATCAATTAAAGAACAGAGACATGCTTTCCGGCATAAACTAAAGAACAGAGACATGCATTCCTACATACTTCAACTCTTTCACAATCAATTAGGAGTTGATTGGTCACAGAACAGATCAATTTGCGACGCAGCACATTGAAGTGCATTCCTCTCATATTCCACAGTTGTATCTTTAACGGCTAACTGCAGCGGGGTGTTTTTGACATGAGGACGATCAGATGGAATGTTGCGTGATTATCACATTGGCATTTTTTTGTGCATGTGCCTGGTGGTATGTTGTTGACAGGCGGAAGTGAGCAACAGGCCTGTGTCAACGGCAACGCATGAACAGACTTGCACTTCTTTTCAGATGTCCCAAAAAATGTGCATGCCCCTGTTTGCCTCAGGAACGCCACAAAACACAATGCTGAATAATAAAGTGATTAAACTCTCATTCTCCATTGTGTGACTAAACTTGGTCCATTTTGCTGCTGCTCCCAGTAAGCTGGCCCCAGGCCTGGACTTGCATTTTATGGCATTGGTTGTATGGCAAAGTGGGGATGGGGGACTGGACCACAGGGGTCCTTGAGGGAGTTCCAGGGGGTCCCCAGCTAAATGATAGGGGAACCAAATGGACCCTTATGGGTATGAAACTCTGAGAGTATACAAATGGAACCAAATGGACCTCCATTTGGTTCCATTTGTACACTCTCAGAGTTAAATTAACATGAGATAGAAACGCCATTAAATGGAGGTCTGCAGCCTAATGTATGTTAAACTGGGGGTCCTTGAAATTATACTGCTGGAGCCGTAAAAGTCTTCTCTTATGGGGGTCCCTGGCATATCTTTTCAAAATGGGGGTCCGCGGGCTAATAAGAGTGAATTTGGGGGTCCTTGACACAAAGTTATGTATGGGTGATGATGAGAGAATGCTGGGGGTCTTCTGGAGGGCGGAGCCAAATCAGACCTTTTCGACGCGATTGGACAGAGCCGGGCAGACCACGCCCACGGGCGGCACGGGGACTCGCTCTATCTTGGAGCGTTCAACCAGTGTTGAATTTAGTGGATCTCTGTCTACCACGGCGACAGGTTGAGCAACGGGAGAGCGCAGCGGGGATAGCCACTATAACAACCCAGAAGAACCAAGAAAATCTTCCATTTTTCATTCGTTCCACCGGTGGATGCATAAGTCGACCTGGAAGTTGGATTAACCAGAAACCACCCTTTTTTTTAGTTTTTCTTTTTCGTTTGCTTTTAGGGAAATAGAAGGAGAAACAACAAAACACATCCAGAAACAATGGGTTCTCATGCATCCAAGGGAGGAGTGGAAGTTGAGGCTGGAGCCGCCGGAGCTGATGCTGCAGCTGTCAAAACCAACGGACAGGTAATGATCAATGGCTTCACTATCTATCTATCGCCTGTTGTTCGAGGCGCGCACAGACAGAGACGGCTAGAAAGATTGCTTTTTGTTTCACGCACATCTAGAGTAGACGAAGGCACGTTTTATTCCGACTGCCTGGTGATGGTGGTTGCTTGGCACACGATTCACACTTTGTGCGTCTGTCAATTGAAGGAGGATCAAAAGCAAAATATTGTTGTATATTATATTATATTATATGTTATACTGTATCTTTTTTGAAAGGCTCACGAGCTCAAAATATGAATATTTTAAACGTCGTTATTAGATTTTCTTCCTTATCGCCGAGGTTCATCCTTGTAGCTAGGGTGGGTTCGTCTGCCCAAAAGCCCCCCTTCAACGTGTTCCACGAAGGGGGAGGGGGGCGGTTTGAGGACAACAGGCTGCACGTAGGCTACACACACACACACACACACACACACACACACACACACACACACGAACTCCTCCTAAAAAAAATAGTCACCGATGTAATATTGGTTGTTTTATTGTGTTACTCACTGTATTTTCTATTAAAATGGCTGTAGCGCATTTTGGTGACAGAAAGTGTAGGTAGTCTGCTGTGATTATCGCCGCACCCCAAAATCTTGGCAACTCCAGACAGACCCGTCGGCTTCCAACTGATGGAGCGTTTTAAGTGAAGATTTCCCATTATTTAAAGATGAAAGGTCGTTTACACTTTTTCCCCGCGTGAAGTAAAAATAAAAATAATACCATTTTGCTGTAGCCTAAATATGCCGCGGTTGATTTTCGTGAAATTCTGTGGCAGTGGGGTTTTGCTTTCTCCATTTAATCGATTCAGATTCAGCCTTTCTCTTTGTTGAGGGATGATCCGTCTGTCTGCTTGTCTCTGATGTATGTGGTCGCTGTGGTACGATCGCCGCCTATCGTCTGATTGCGGAATTACAAGGCGTCGCCTGCGAGCTTCACCAGGCGACACGGTGCCTAATTAATGAGCACGACGATGCTTTCAGCGGATTAAACATGTTTTATTTTGCATTTGACGACGGTTCGGAATTATTTCGAAATTTTCTATTGTCTTTTTCCAAAACAGCATGTTTTAAAAAAAATAAAAAGATAAATAATTAGGCTAATGACTAATTTTGTGCCATTTTGTGTTCACTATTTTCTAGGAGAATGGTCATGTGAAGACCAACGGGGACGTGTCTGCCAAGGAGGGGGACACAGCTGCGACCAACGGCTCTGCGGAGGCAGCCAAGGAGCCCGAGGCCGGCGCGGGCAGTGATGCCATCGAACCGGCGCCCGCCGCTGACGGCGAGGCGGCCAAGCCCGAGGGCGAAGGCGCAGCCAAGGAGACCCCGAAGAAGAAGAAGAAGAAGTTCTCCCTCAAGAAGTCCTTCAACTTCAAGCTGAACCTGAAAAAGAGCAAGAAGGGTGGCGAGGCCGTCAAGGAGGAGGCCGTCGCCGCCTCGGAGGAGAAGCCGGCCGAGAACGGAGCCGCCGCCGCCGCCCCTGTGGAGGAGAAGGCGGCGGCGGAGGAGGAGAAGAAGGAGGAGGTGAAGGAAGAGGCTGCTGCCGCGGCCGAGGCCCCAAAGGCGGAGGAGGCGGCGGCTAAGGAGGAGGCCCCCAAGGAGGAGGCTCCTGCTCCGGCCGCCGAGGCCACGAAACCCACGGAGGAGAGCAGCTCGACCGCCGCTCCCTCCGAAAAGAAGGAGTAATTGTCCTTCCTCACAATGAACTGTGCGAACTGTTTTTCAAGAGAGAGAGAAAAATCTAAGAGTATATATATATATATATTTATATATATGTGTATATGTATACATATGTATGGATATATGTATATGTAAATATATACACATGTATGTGAAAGACTCCTTCGACGTGCCACTTTCGTCATGGTTAACAAGACGACAGACTATTCACTAGATCACTTCCCTGGTTGACTGGTCGATATCAGGACCCCGACTTGAGAATTAGGCTGTGTGTTGGTCGCTATACGTGGAGAAATGGATTTAAATGGCCGGGCTGCGAGCAAATGACACCCTGAAGGATGGATGTATGGATGAATGAATGGATGGTTGAATGGAATCAAAGCATCTTCTCCCCAAACATCTACTGCTCATGATGTCTCCTCGTGAAGGAATGTGACGCGAGATTAGGGTACTACAGTTGGACACCACCACCACTTGAAAGGACTGTTAAGCAAACGACACAAAACGGAAAGAAAAGCAAAATAAATCAGAAATTAAAGAGACTTGCCAACTTTTTACATTCCTATATTTTAACCCAAATTTGAAGTATTTTGTGGTGTATTATAGAGAACCATGTTAAAAGATTCAGAGAAGCTATGTCTTGTTTGTTTAAAGAAAAGAAAAAAATTGACGACTATGATTTTTATCTTACTATTAAAAAAGAAAATACAAGAAAAAGAACACTTGAGCTTGCTATGTTCACTGTTGCGGTTTGAAAATGAAGCAGAGTTGTTTATCTGTCGTGTGTGAGTCTGAATCCGCTTTGTCTCTGTAAATACATTGGATTGATTTCTGTTCTTTATTTTGCTAATGTTGACCAATGTTACTGGTTTTATTGTAAAGTTGATAATGGTAAATAAATGTTGGTTACCTGCCCTTTCATGCGTCATCAATGGTTATTTGCATTAAATTTAGCCGAGCCTATATATAGCATAATTATTAAGGCTGCAAAATCAATTATATTCTTAGAAATTATTCTAGAAGCGCATCGTTTATCATTAAAAAGTGTATGTACACACAGACACACATTACACATGATTAACCACCTAAGCCCTATTTTATACTTTGGCGTACAAAGGTGTAGCTTTGTCGTACAAAAATAGCTGATCTACAAGCTTACAACACTGCGATGCACATTTGTGAGGTTGTAGATCTGCAGGTTATGATTACACATAACACCCCTGGGTGAGGTTGGTGGATTACTCTGAACAGTATAGAAACATTTTAATTTTTACAACTTTCTTTAATTTTTACAACTTTCTTTAGTACATTAGTCAACTTGGAAACAACATATGGCGGTAAGTTATTATTCACAGAAGGGGTTTCTCAAGTCACACTAATACGTGTGCATTGGCCTTACTATGTATGACATTGCACGCATAATAGCAGGCATGTTACAGTTAACCACTTTAACACTGGCATCCCAATTTTTGGCATTATTATAAGCAAGAAATTTGAAAGATTTTGGTAATAATTTAGAACATTTTTGTGGTAAAGTGTTTAATGGCAATATTACTGGATAGAAGCTACAATCTTGTCTTATCTTATGCTCTGCCAGTAAAGGACCTCAAACAAAGCCACAGGCAGTTATATTGATTTGAGATGCCACTGTTGAAGACATATAGTCATCAGCAATCAATTCATTTGTATCTCCAGCAATCTGCTGTCATTGGGGTGGCATTACTCCAGCACTGAACAAAGCTCGGAATCTTCAGCACAAAATGATCCATCAGAAAAAGACTAAAGGCCAGCTTACACAAGAAGAAAACTACCGTGGTGGACTACAAAACATTGATTTATTTGAAAATGTGATCACGAAGGGCATAAACAGCTAGTCACACATCACACTCCTGTAAAAACATCATGACTCTAATCAGATGATCACTGGTAGGAGGAGACACAACAAGAGTGTGTGACACCACCATGTGACATCCAATGACCTATGGTTCTTTTAACCATAATATGAACCCTAGCGTCCCTATTCTGGAGCAGAGTTAAGCGCTCACTATGCGTTGCGACACATCCTGAACTTGTAGATCTGCTATTTCGGGCAAAAAGATTCAAGCGTAGATGGAGCAGATCTAGAATAGAGCCCTAGGGAAGTGGTTCTCAACCAGTGGTCCGGGGACCAACAGTGGTCTTTGAGCAGCTAAATGATGGATAGTTTGTAACCTGGACCTTTAAGATGGACCTTTACAGATCTTTAACCCTTGAGAGAGTAAAATGAAACCAAAATGGGTCCATTTGGTTTCATTTTACGATGAGTTAAATCTGCATTACTTAATTTACAAATCTTCAAAATTTGAAAATGTAGAAAATGTGTTATTTTGATCAACATTTGCCTATTGTCTCTCCTGTTGCTACTACATTAATACAGCATGGAATTGTGGACAAAATATTATCAAACGGTGGTCTGTGGCTCAAATGCTGAATAAATAATTGACCGTGATTATATGAAAATGGTTGAAAACCACAATTAAGTATATAGTTTAAGTGGTTTATAGGTCCCCCATTAGCCCCATGGTCCTCATGTCATGCCCATACCTCCAGGATGGTTGTGCCACATCTATAACAGCATTGCATCCAATTTAAGCCGAGAGGATCGAACCTCTGCCATTGGCTTAGTGAGTCCCAGCCTAACATAGTACTACAGTACAGTCCTGATCTGGTTGAAATGACCTAGTTCACATGGTGATATGATGAGTTGAGATGGGGGCTATATATAGACATAGGCTTCAAACAATAATGAATTATTTAAACAAAGCTGTGGCCCCCATGTTGATACCATCTTTCGCTCCCTTGCAGCAGGTGCAGTTTTGAAACCTGAAAAATGTATTGCAGTAATAGGCTTTAACGGGAGGAAACTTGCTATTTTAAAATGTAAACTGCAAATGCCACCCATGTCTCACTTTGTGCAGTTAAACTATGGGTGGACAGTAATATAGTCTATACAGTGTTTTTTTTTAAGAGTGAGCAGATTCAGTGTAATAGTATTATTATTATTATTAGTAGTAGTAGTAGTAGTATTTGAATGCATCATTCTTGATTCTATGCCAAACAGACAAGATTTCTTGTCTTTCTCGACTGTTTTTCCACTACTGATATTGCATCTCTCCCTTTGGTCACAACAGGGTCTGTAAACAGAAATGAGCATCTACTGCCTCCCGGTGGTCTTTTAATGTAAAGCACTTATCAAAAAAAGAACGGATCCATCTATTCTACAAGATGACACCATGTCAGCATGTAGGAATTTACCTGATTGGCAGTCTGGCTAACCATCATCAAATAAAAGGGAACGCCCTCTCTGTTTGTCCCTCTTCTTTTGATGATGTATCAGAGTCTGCCTTGAGAGATTACCTGATTGGTAACCAGGGTAGGTGGGGGGAAAAAGAGAACAGACCGGAATATAAATGAAGAAATTATGTAAATTTCAAAATGGTTATGACAACATGACAGGCATGACATCCACAATGACTGTCAAGTCTCATCTGTCATTTTTAAGTGACTTTAAGTGAAAAGCGACTTGATATATGCCAAATGCTATTGACAATGAGGTAATTTACAATTTAGGGCATTTAGCAAGGTAAACAAACCTCAAATGCAGAGAGACAGTGGAGTGCCTCAGTAATTCACAAGTAAACCAATTTTTAAACATTGTGGTCAAGAAAAAACAAGCCTAAGTAATAAAAACACAAGAACAAATTACCAGGGTAAGTCGACATAATAACTAGGTTAAGTGTTACAGGCTACGGTAGAGTCTGAAGAGGTGAGTTTTCAGATTGCGGCAGCAAATTGGGTCTGGCTGTCTGCAGTTTTATCTCCCACAAATACGAGTGAAGCTATGAGTGACGTGAGCTCTGAATCCCGTACAAAATGGTCGCTTCAACAAGGTATTATAAAGCACAAGCTCTTGCATGAGAACCCCTCCCAATTCCAATTTAACAGGTAGACTACTATAACATGGCTGTGTCACTGAAAAATAACATGCATTTACTAGATGGCTGCTTTCTTTAATCTAGCAAAAGTGAAACTGAGTCTGAAGCTTGTGGTTGGACGGTTTGGACCATCTCCTCAGTTGCATCTTTTTATATTTCTTTGTAAACATTATTATTTTACCAGTTGGAAAATATGTAGGAATAACGTCTAACATGGCCTTAAGCCAGAAAGATTCCTCATCCAGAAATATAATAAACTGTATAATTCTACAAAACATTGAAATGGTCCCACAGACCCAAACATCCATAATAGTACAGTGTACACAGGCTCCCCATGACTGCACTGGAGCAACCAATGCCTTTACCCAACAACAGACATCATGGGGAACGAGTGCACTGTATTACTAGTCCATGGGCTAGATGAGATGACGTTGCCATCAAAAGGGACAACACATATGTGGTATAATTTTGTTCGTATGACATCCAGGAGTGAGAAAATGTATGATAGCAGTTTCGGAAGGCCAGCTGAATACCATTTTAGGGGTATAATCTGAATATGCAAAACCACATAATTCATTTAGTCTAAACTCCAAAATTATTCAATAGAGGGTATGCGCATGCATAAAGTGAATGGCAAATCGAGTGGCAAAGTGAGTTTAACGTCATTTAATGCAACTTTTCTGTTTGGATGTATGGGCTGTCAAGGCCAGAAAGTATTTTTTGCCACTCAGTCACGCGCATACCCTCTATTCTGATGTTTGTACCATGGATGGACATGACCAACATCATAATATAACAACAGACAGGCTGAATTATACCTCTGGTAACCATACCGGACAAACTCAGGAAAACGTGTAATAATCATGTACCGTAAATGACTTAGCTCTTGGCTTCCTGCAATCTGTAGGCCTCTTACAACTGATTTATGTACATTACCGAGGCTTCCAAATTTGAACACATATGCAGTTGACACTTTCAAAAACACATTCCTTGTCCTATATCAAGAGCATGATACACAAAACCACACAGGATGTGTGTG
The DNA here is from genome assembly GCF_963921795.1 of Nannobrachium achirus. NCBI lineage: Eukaryota > Metazoa > Chordata > Actinopteri > Myctophiformes > Myctophidae > Nannobrachium > Nannobrachium achirus. The sequence goes on from NC_137819.1 coordinate 53,393,687, forward strand.
GACATCTGTGAGATTCCAATTGTGCCACATGCTACATTTACAGGATGTGAGTGCCTTTGCTGGTTGTGGAAAACTTGAATGCACTGAGGTTATTGAAGAAAACTCCTGAATATCAGGAGACATTCAAACAACTTGGCCAGAATTTGGATGTTTTAACAGAGCTCTTTGACCAACTGCAGCAGTTTACTTGTAGCTGGTAGCTGTCTGGAACGACCTCCAGTGACGTGAACGAGATCCACTCAATTCTGTGCTAGGAGAGGAGAGGCTCATACCAGTCAGCTCCTGCCATGAGAACGTCTTTCTCCATGCCCTCAGTGCCGATAACCAGACTAGAACACGAAGATGCTCTCTGTAGACTCACCCATCTACACCTGATATCCCATGGAGAGTGGATGGATAACAGCATCACTGGATGCGCAAAGCCTCACCGCAGTTGTCTCAACAACAGGTTGGGATGTACAGACCTCTGCAAAGAAGATATTGAGTAGTTCATACCATGTTAAATGTAATATTCTTGGAATATTTGTAATTCTTTTTATAATAATTGAAACATAAAAACAATTTTGCTAATTTGTTGTTAATTTGCCTCAAAAGAGCTATCATGAGTGCAGGGTCAACATAAAAGTCAAGGCCAAGATATGCCAATTTTGTTAACATTTTGGATCCAAAATGACCTTACAGTTTAGGCATTTAGCAGATGCTTTTAATCCAAAGCGACTTACAATAAGCAGGTAATATACATCACTATAATAAGCAAGATAATATGTCAGTACATTAACAACAATATAACAATATAGCAAAAGCATAGGAATATCAATCTAGAAAAACAATAACATAGGTAGACCACGCACCTAATCAGTAAAAAAAAGGAAAAGAAAATCTAAAACCTAAAGAAATGCTATCTAGCTTCATGTATGGTCCTTGAGGGAAGGGGGAGTGTTACAGTAGTGCTATGGGTTTAGGTGGAGTCTGAAGAGGTGAGTCTTCAGTCCACGGCGGAAGCTAGGGAGTGAGTCTGTAGTTCTGTTGACCAGATTCTGGGTCATCATGGCCGCCTCGGTGTCCTTCACCTCCTCACGCCTCTGCTTCTTCTTAGAAAAGGCCTGCTTGTGACAGGGAGTTTATTCCACAGTTTGGGGGCCAGGAGGGCAAATTGTCTAGGACGAGTGGAACTTGACCATCGACCTTGACATTGACCATGAACATACCGGTATGACACTGAACTTGAATTGCTTCAGTCACCTCATAAATCATCTCAGCACCCCAGAAGGTTAATACTTTGATCAAAATAAAATAAAACGTCCAAATCGAACCATTAGTTTCTTAGTTTGTTATTCACTATATACCACATTTCTTCATCAGATGTCAAGGGGCAAAAACAAGTAATCAGCTGCCATTTTGATTGCTATCATATCATTTCATAAACTACATATATGTAGCAATACAAAAATCGCATCCAACCTTTGTCCCTTCTAATGGGCACGATATCCCAAAAAAATATCAGGGGTCTAGCTAGCCCTGAAACATGACGATCGTTGATAATCTGACGGTCGTACGTCAGATTATCAACGACCGTCATGTTTCAGGGCTAGGGTCTAGCCCATGGAGTATACTATGTTAATCTTAACTCCCAGACTCTCTTGTAAATCCTACCAGGGTATCAAAAGTCTCTCGCTAAGTCCTCCGGGTCTCCAACATGGGTGGCTGAAAGGGCAGGCTTCTGACCTCCATAGCACCATTATGAATTATCACACCTTGCCATTATTGACATTGGATCTCAAGGTCTTCCACAGTAGTCTTGAATAGCCAGACAACTATGGATTTAAATACTGTAATAGAACTTGTACATGAACTGTACTGTTCTGTGCTTTTCCTATGTGAACTGCTAATAAAGTATTCAATCAATCAAACAACCAATCAATCTATTCCACAATCTCTGAATGCTATACTGAAAATTGTGGGAGGCAACAGTCTGGCCACGTTCAAATGTTAACTCTAACAAAATCACCCTTTAAGCCACTGAAAATCAAGTCACCAGATCAGAACACCTGCCATTTTTGACACTTTTTAAATGGCTAATCGTGAATTAGGTTTACCCTGTAGTGTAAACTATTACAGTCAGCATTCATATACAGTAGCCTATATACAGTTTAGCCTATATTGATTTTATCAAGCTCAGTGAGTCAGTGTGCTGCTGGGCACATCACTGAAGGCAATTTATCATCACATATAACAAACTGTTTAATGTACAACAGAAATTAATTCACTCATTGTTTCATAATCTAGTATCTATTCTAGTTTGGCAAACCTCTGTGACACAGTGACAGCAAGCATAACGTACAACTGTGCTGTGTGAATAAGTTTGGTCCAGAAGATGGATGCATGCATGAAATCACCCATTAAATCAATGCTTGTGTACAAAAATAAACATCACCTGTCTCAAGGCCACCATAGTTCCCCAACTCTATGACACTTTACGACACCACGGTGTCGCTTTACGATAAAAGCAGCTCAGTTTGTAGATCGGCAAGTTTGTTCACAGATATAAAGAGCTAGATGCCTCGTTCGCCTCTGCAGTTAATTGGAGCGATGTGCAAAAGTTCTAGTCCGGACTTCCTAGAAAGATCACACTCGTGTGAACTGAGCGGTGGTGTGTGTGTGTGTGTGTGTGTGTGTGTGTGTGTGTGTGTGTGTGTGCAACAGCGCCCCTCCCTTAACATGTGTGGTCAGAAAAGGTTACTGCAGGCTACAGGCAGACAGACAGACACGGAGATCCGGCCTGGAGCCCGCCTACTGTATTCGGTCATTTTCTCCACATACACGCACAGCCCACAGGCCGGTTCCGTATCCGCTCCAGGACGGATCTGCAAGTCTGCAACCATAGAGAGTTTGATCCCACACTCCCTGATTGGTCGATAGGAGCTCGCGGGGGCGCATCTGATTGGTCTTTGGGGCTGAGCATCAGCTCCGTTCCCTTGTGGCCGTGGAGAAACCAAACCGGCGAACACGGAACAGTGTAATCATTGGTGTAAAATGGCGCTGTCTCAAGGAACAAAGAAGAAAGTTTGCTATTATTATGATGGTAAATACAGAAATATTCACTCATATTTACTCCAGCCACTGTGGTCTTTGTTGAAGCCTTCGCGCACGGAGAAATTGGTCTGAAATCGCTTGGGGTTCGTTTACAAAGTGGTGCCTAGTAACCAGACTAACCACGGCTAGTGTAGCAATTGTAGTTAGCATGCTAGCCGATTCTGTTCCTTAGCGTTAGCTTGTGCTCCTGATTAGCATTAGCATTGAGGTTGCAATAAGCTATCTTGTGTACTATGGTAACATCATCTAGAAGATAATGTTGGGGTTATACACATTTGTAAATAGTTAAACATTAGGTCGGATTGTGGAATCTGCCCAGAGGTAGTTTACTAATCTGCAGGGGCGTAACGTAACTAAGTAGATTTACTTAAGTAGGCCTACTTGAGTACTATTTTGAGGTATTTGTACTTTACCCTTAGGCCATAGAGAGTATTTCCAATTTCCGGTACTTTTACTTCGACTCCATTACATCTCACTCTCAGAGGGATTGTACTTTTACTCCACTACAATTATTTGAAAACGTATTCAATACTTTTCCCACCACATATCATCTATGAACCTGACTTGTGCCGCAGAAAACATTTAGACTATTTATTGAGTAGTTTCTGCTCAGGACTTCACTTGAGGTTATTATTGAAATACATTTCTTCTGAGGATTAAGCAGCCACTGAAGGGAAATCCTGGCTTGAGATGATGAGACGCTTCATGCAGCGTTTACTCAAATTCCTAGAAGTCAAGAGAGATTTCTTGGAAACCTCTGGCTGTAGTGGTAACTGGAAACGTTACGAGAAGTGGGGTCTGGGGTCTTCCAGGGGGTCCCCTGCAAAATGTGTTAATATAGCATCACAATCAGTTTAACAGCTTGAACCCTATTTTATACTTTATGAGGCACATCAACGCTGCAGAAAGCATACTGCTGTGCTCGATTCGATTGTCCATGACTGTGTGTTATTCCGCTTATGTGAGCCATTTTGTTTTTTCTCATCAAGGTGACGTGGGGAACTATTACTATGGACAGGGTCACCCCATGAAACCTCATAGGATCCGCATGACCCACAACCTGCTGCTCAACTATGGACTTTACAGGAAGATGGAAATCTATGTAAGTCGTGCATCCTTGGATTCTCTTCACTTTGCATTGATTTGCATTGTACTAGTCTAGTGGCCTTTGGCCAGACATTAGTCAATGAAACGAAAGTGTGAATATATGAAGAGTATGATGTAGCTTGAAACGTCACGCAGGCGCTTGCAGGTGCAACAAAGACCACGTTTCAACTAGCCCAGTTGTGTGCGAGCTGTTTTCATGTTCTAAGTCAATGTGTTCTATGCTCAGCGTCTGCCAAAGTTGGGTTTTGAGGTGTGTGTTCCTCCTCATGAGTTAATCACTATATTTTTGCACTCATTGCAAGTGTCTTGTAATGTTTTTTTGCCAACCGACGCAACTCTAGTGACCCAATTATTCAGCTATGCTCGATTACATTTAGGGAGGGAATGTAAATAAGAAAAACTAAGAATAAATTACTGTATTTATGTACGATAATGTAGATGATGTGATCCCTTAACCTCCCTGTTACGTGTGTGTGTGTGTGTGTGTGTGTGTGTGTGTGTGTGTGTGTGTGTGTGTGTGTGTGTGTGTGTGTGTGTGTGTGTGTGTGTGTGTGTGTGTGTGTGTGTGTGTGTGTGTGTGTGTGTGTGTGTGTGCGTGCGTGCGCAGAGACCACACAAGGCCAACGGTGAGGAGATGACCAAGTACCACAGTGACGACTACATCAAGTTCCTACGGTCCATCCGACCTGACAACATGTCTGAGTACAGCAAACAGATGCAGAGATGTGAGTAAATAAATAACCACATAAACATCTTGCTAATGAGTCAGAAGTTCAGAACAAGTATCAATTCAAGTATTTTTTTACTCTAATAATACATCGCACATGTTTCCTCAATATTAAAAACGATATACTTTACAAAATATATATTATACACTTACAATTGGCAAAGGAATCTTAGTTATTGAATGAAAAACTATGTGATATTGACACTGTAGTCAGTTCTTAAGCATTTCCTCATGTGGATGCTTCCTAAGTGACTATTTTATCATTTATTTTGGGAAACATGGCCTCTGTGGCTAATCTGCTACTGTGTGCTTTCCTTCCACAGTCAACGTAGGAGAGGACTGTCCCGTGTTTGATGGCTTGTTTGAGTTCTGTCAGCTCTCAACTGGTGGCTCAGTCGGTAGGTCTCTCCAACTACACTTCCCACAATTCTTCTGTTCCTTTCTCTGTCCATATTCCTCTTCACACATCTCTTTCTCAACTGATCGAACACAATTAACATCACGCTTGCATCGTCTGTATATCTTTACACCCTCAAATTAAGTTTCACATATCTTTCTATGAAATATAGTGTCTCTTGACATAACGTTACACTCTGTGCTATTCTGTAGCCGGGGCAGTGAAGCTGAACAAACAGCAGACAGATATCGCCATCAACTGGGCCGGTGGTCTCCACCATGCCAAGAAATCTGAGGCCTCTGGTTTCTGCTACGTAAACGATATTGTCCTCGCAATCCTGGAGCTGCTCAAGTAAGAATTGATCTTTCTGTTTTCCACTTTCAATGACTTAATGTATTTACTGTGCACTGATACCATGTGTGTTCATCTTCATTTATTTTAATATAGTTTTTATTGGGGGTAAGTAGCAAAGTACAACACAGGTCAAAAAGTCAGTTTCCCCTTTTACATAGGAAACACAAGAAAAAACAGACAAAAAGACAGTGTGTTCATCTTCTACCTAGGTACCACCAGAGGGTGCTGTACATAGACATAGACATCCACCATGGAGATGGAGTGGAGGAGGCCTTCTACACCACAGACAGAGTCATGACTGTCTCATTCCACAAGTATGGAGAGTACTTCCCGGGCACTGGAGACCTGAGGGTTAGTTGTGTGTTGTATCTGTGTGTGTGTGTGTGTGTGTGTGTGTGTGTGTGTGTGTGTGTGTGTGTGTGTGTGTGTGTGTGTGTTTATGACTTCACTAAATTAATAGTAGCTTAACATATCTGGGTATGTCATAGTAGGTGAATATTTTGCGACAATACTGTAGGTGAACATTTGGCCTTCGCAAAGCGATGCGTTGTGTGCTTGAAGATAGGCTGTTTCTGGTGAAGAAGAGATTTGGTTGAGTGGGGGAATAAAAGAGCAGACCAAGTATAGTGCCCTTAGCCTGGGTGCCAGCCTATTTGCTCCGTTCCGTGATTTGTTTTGTCTCATGCGGAGAGAAAAAACAAATCGTGGAACGGGTTAGATTCAGATTGATTGGTTGATTGCATACTTTATTAGTCAGAAATGTAAACAGCACGAGGTATAGTAAGACATTAAGGCTAAGAGGATAACACAGTCCTAGGGACTTGTTTCCATTGTGGTCCTAAGTATTCAATTCATCACCATAGCATAAATGTACACAATACATGTCACCAACACATACAAACTCTATATACCATAGGTGTTTGAAAAATGTCAACTAAGTATATACAGTAGGGCTTAAGTGTTATCTCCTATGCACGCAGGACATCGGAGCAGGAAAAGGCAAGTACTATGCAGTGAACTACCCTCTGAGGGACGGCATTGATGACGAGTCCTATGAAGCCATTTTCAAACCCGTAAGTCTGCTGAATCACTGCAACTATAAATGCATGTCTTTCTTTTCAAAACCCAAAAAACGAAAGAAATGTTCTGTTTCTCATGAACGTGTTTTTTTTATAAACGTTTTAGATCATGGCTAAAGTGATGGAGATGTACCAACCCAGTGCAGTGGTTCTCCAGTGTGGAGCTGACTCTCTCTCCGGGGACAGATTGGGTTGCTTCAACCTCACCATTAAGGGTATAGAATAATACACAACTCACCAATGCACCAAGGCTTGTTTGTGAATTAGCTTTTCTTCTCAAATAAACATGCTCAGGCGTTGACACTAAGGACTCAGAGGCACTTGCACGGAAAGTACAGGTCATGTTCTACTTGCCCAAAGGTCATGCCCACTTGCCCAAAAAGTTAAAGTTAAATCCAATCGATAACTGCTGCGTGGCGACAGTCACTTTGAAAGTCTGAATGTGCCAACTGCTACTTGTAAAACAGCAGCATTATTTTGTTCTTTCATGAATAACCTATAACCTAATGAAGACGGTTGCTTCCGCATTCAAACTTGACTGTCGGGCAACCTGAAAGCAAACTCTACTTGCCCGAACGTTTTATTTACGTGCAGTCGGGCAACTGTTAGTGTCAACCCCTGCATGCTCATGTGACATCCTGTGGAAGTGTTCAAATGCACGAGGAGGGAATCCTATCACAAGTTTGGGTAAAACGTTCGCGCCCCCCAGTCAGTGCTTTACCAACAGGCTTGCGATGTATTGTAGAAGGGAAGCAAAGGGAGAAATCTTCCGTCAGGCCCGTCTCTGCAGACAGCACGCAGCCACTTATATATTACCTCTATGCACGCAGCGGGTCGCGTATTAACTAAAACTCTAACTCTGTGCGATTGTATCTTTGTATTCTGTTAATAATTACTTTATTTTGCCAAAGCCAAAGTGCAGTAACTACGCAAATAATTTAACTGATAAAAAGATTTAAAAGTGTTGAGGTAAAGTGTTGAGTGTATTGTAAATCATAGGCTAATTGTGTACCGGTATATTTCTTAGGTGGGTGTTAATCGTATAATTATTTGCAAGATTACATTAGATAAGGGCTGCTAGGTGTAGTTCATAATAATTTGTAGGCTACTTTAGTTCAGTGTTGTTTAAGTGTATCTGCATCGCGAGCCTGGGGGCGTGAACGTTTTACCCAAACCTGTGATAGATTCCCTCATGTTCAATGGCCCCTGAGGCCGGCTTTACACTGCAGTCAAATCCAGCCCAAATCCGATTTGTTCTCAAATCTGATCTTTTGGCCCGACTTTTCACACTGCATTTGCAAGTGACACAGATCTGATCTGTGCGTTCAGACAGCGTTAGCCCAAAGCTGCCCTGCGGCGACATACATACTTTGGTTACCGTGGTAACGACGTAGGCGTCATGACGTTACGTCACTACGTCGACGCTGGTTGATTACGTTCCGATTACGTTCAGGAAATGCGACATAATAGACCATAGTAAACACACGTTAATATTGTTTTTCTCTCTTCTTTTCTTTACTCTTGTGTTTCGCTCTTCTCTCTCGTTTTCACTGTTTAGCTCACGTGTTTTCTCTCTTCTCTTTTGTTTTTCTCATGTGCACAGTGCGCTGTAATCAAATAGTAAATACTCGCGCTCTGTAATGATGTAATTTACAGCCGCGATCGGGTCGCGCTGCTCGCGCAGCAAGTGACGCTTGGGCCAGTTTGATGTGACTTGAATGTGACCTGCATATAAGTCAATGGGGTGGATGTGGTTGCTGCTTTCAGACTGAGTCAGATGTCCTCAGATCCAATATGGATCGGATTTGAAACTACCTCTGGATGTGGTTTTTCAAAATCGGATTTCATGTGACCTGAATGTGACATGTTTGGATTTAGACTATTTAAAAAAAATCGGATTCCACTTTTGAAGTGACTCAGATCTGATTCAGGCTAGATTTCAGTGGCAGTGTAAAGCCGGCCTGAGAGTCGCTATTTGGTGAAAATCGCCGTTCTACTAGTTCACCAAACATCGCAAGCCAAAAGCCAAATGACCCTAACAGTGGGTGTTATCTTTGTTCCAGGCCATGCCAAGTGCGTGGAGTACATGAAGAGCTTCAACCTGCCCCTGCTGATGCTGGGCGGAGGCGGCTACACCATCCGCAACGTGGCGCGCTGCTGGACCTACGAGACGGCCGTTGCCCTGGACTGCTCCATCCCCAACGAGCTGCCGTACAACGACTACTTTGAGTACTTTGGGCCCGACTTCAAGCTGCACATCAGCCCGTCCAACATGACCAACCAGAACACCAACGAGTACCTGGAGAAGATCAAGCAGCGTCTGTTTGAGAACCTGCGCATGCTTCCCCACGCCCCCGGCGTCCAGATGCAGGCCATCCCCGAGGATGCCCCCCACCCGGACAGCGAAGACGAACAGGAGGAGGACCCTGATAAACGCGTCGGCAGTAAGTATTCACAGTTTTAGTCGTTGTTATAGAATTGTCACTATTCTTTTTAAATAAACAATATGGGAGAGAAAAGGCTAGATCTATTTACAGTACACTGAGAAAACCTACAGATTAAGTTATTTCTGGGCAGTGTTTTGAGTTGTCCAGTGTGATAAATATAATATAAAACAATCCATATAGGATTAGACAATATTTCTATGGACAATGTATCCTTGATTAGATATATGAATCTGTTGAGTCAGTGAATTATTGCATTTTGTTTGAGCACATTTTTTCAATTTTAGTTGAATTGTGCAATTCAAACGATTTAAGCTAGATGGCAACGGCCAGCACACGATGACTCCACAGTAGAACACAGGAACACGTGCTGATGAAGACCTGACGGTGTGTGTGTGTGTGTGTTTCAGTCCGTGCTCATGACAAGAGGATAGCGTGTGAGGAGGAGTTCTCAGACTCTGAGGACGAGGCTGAAGGCCAGGGAGGAGGCCGCAGGAACGCAGCCAATCACAAGAAGGCCAAACGAGTTAAAAAGGAGGAAGAGAAGGAAGGAGAGGAAAAGAAAGGTAAGGGGCGCCTTTTCTGTTATGCTAATGGCTGCAACACGTCATTATTTTCTCGATTACTTGTTTGTTTGGTTGGTTTATAAAATGTCAGAAAACTTGTTTTGTCCCCAACCCAAAGATATCCAGTTTACTTAGGAGTAAAGAAAACAGAAAATATTCATATTTAATAAGCTTCTGTTAAGTAATTTTACCCTTTTCAAACTAGTCATCAAAATACTTGGTGATTAATTCAAGTCAACAACTAGGTACCGGTACTTGTTTGTCCAGCACCTGGGCTGGAGTGATTTCACCTCTGTCACATAACATTCCCTCACACACTGCAGTAACCCTTCCTGCTTCACATGTTAACATGCACTGGTGTAATAACCCTTCCCGTTTCATTTCCCAGAAGTAAAAGAAGAGGAGAAAGAGGAGGAGAAGATGGACACATCAGGGTAAGAAAAACAAAGGGTTCATTTTCACTAAATCAAAATGCTGAAAATGACATGACGTCCTGCACAGCTACTGAGCAATCAAGACCACTAAACATCCTGCACACCATCATAAAAAACATCCATCAACTGTTTCTAAAATACGCTTTTGTGTTCCAGACCAAAAGAAGAGGTGAAAACGACTTGAAGAGGACCGTTTTAGCATCGTCCAGAAGACCCCACCCTTCCCTTCCCTACCTTTCTTCTTGTACTACAACGATGTAAAGGACTGACTTATTTTCTACTGGACTTTTACTGTGTTGTTACCCCCCAAAAAACCTGCCACGAACAGTGTTTGTTTGAAGACTGCGAGTGCCAGGTGGATTGGGCACTCCCTGAGTGCCAGAAAGTTGAGACCATCGGACTGAAGTATTTAAAATTAAACGTAGCTTACTTTACTGATCGAGAGCTTACATGGCACCATTTTATCTGTATTTATCCAATGAGGTAAACCCCATCCATTTGGTGCTCCAGTTAAAATAAAAAAACAGTTATAGACACTATTCCAGCCAGGCAAAAATATCCTGAGTTACTGTTCCCCAACGTGATGTTTATTATGCGTCGAGTCAAAACAATACAAACGTGTTGTGTGAGACTCACGGAGTTCACCCTCAATCTGCAGTCTAAATGAAGCCTACAGCTGACATGCAAAAAGGCTTTTCTTAGTTTATAACATGATACTGTTAGAATAACCAGCATTTGATGAACAGATGTTTGTTGTTGCGTTAGTTTAATCAGTGAATGCATGTTAAAGATGTCTGCCTTCTGCATGTATATATCACGCTCCCTTTGTGCAGGTTCATTTCAGAAGCAGTCAGCCACTTTCTTATCTTTCAGTTAAGTTATTTTAAATAATGAAAACGATATGTTTTAGCCCGTCTTCCTATGAATATCTGCTCAGTGTTTTTCCCCCACCAACCAGTTTCTTGAGTTTTGTATGAATGGGTATGCACCTCTTCAGAGGATGTTGGGCAGCGAGTGACTTGTGTTCTAGATATTTTGTACCGTTATGCATTAACAGGTGGAGACAGTTCAGTTGGAAATTACCCTCCACATGTGGTTGTTGGCGTTCTTTTGTTAAATGTATTATCATAATTGACTTTGTTATAAAAATAAAGAAAACTTCAAGGGTTCACTGTTTTATTTGTGTAATCAAATTAAATACAGTCCAAAATTGTGGATTAAGTCCAGTCTGACAATGCAAATTCAAGAGTACAAAAACAGCCATTAATGTACTGAAGCCGCTATCGTAATCCTAGTTAATGATGTTAAATTATTGAAGTAGTGGAACACACCGTTAACTTAATCTATTCTACACAGTTCACCCTGACCACCTCTTCTGACCTCCTTTTCTCCATTTGCACTGATCTAAAAAAGTCAAATCACATCCCGGACTGTCCTCGGCCATGACGGTGCAATGTCAGATCGGTTCACATGAAGGGAAGGAGATGAGGAGAGGTGGTCAGGGTAGACTATGTAAATGCACTCCTGTCTCCTTTGTTAGAGGTGTGGGCTGTTTGACTGGTAGTCTTGGTGGAAGATGATGCTATGAGGATGAAGATCCTTTGTGTTTTATGCCTCCAGCTCAAAGTCAAAGTACTGTGGGTCAAAGTAGTGAATCCTTGTGTATCCGTCCTCTCCTCCGCTGGCATAACTGTAAACCACACAGAGGAAAACATCAGTAAAGAGCAACAATCACAATAATACTACTTGGACTTGCCATAGATGACTTCTTATTTGTACAGGGGTTGTGTTCTTACCTCTTGCCATCAGGGTGGAATGCCACACAGTTGATGGGGCCGAAATGACCCTTGACCCTGCCAAATTCCTCTTCATAGGCTGCATGGAAGAACCTGATGGTATAAAAACATGCCCAGGGTTAATGTGGTTCAACAGTGGTCCCATATTGCAATCTGTTGCCATCCGCTTTGGCAGGTAGCCAGCCGGTCAGTGATGATTTTTCTTTTAAATGATAATGGTTCATTGTCTCTGAGTCAGGCAACTGTCTCACACCCTGGTCATTTGTAGGTCAGATAAGCCTACAAATACATAAACATCAATATGTGCATTTCAAAAGAATATAAAATATGGAGAGTGATTACTTGTGTTTCACAAATCTACATGTATATCACAGGCATAGTAATCTCTCAAGACATATTCAGACTCAGAGCTCCACAGCTGATTCTGTTGGCAGCGGAGTCATGGACACAAAGGGTCCCATTTTGATTTCAGAGCAGAAATCCCTGAAATGATCATGTTGGAAGGGTGGAAAATCTGCATGCCCTTACCTGGCCTCAAACTTTCCGATTCTTGTGGAGGTAGTGGTCACCTCCATGGCCTCTTGTCCACCACCCATCACCACCTGAAACGGACACACACACACACACCAAGTCTCAATGGCCAGATTTTATGAACCTCGTATTTGTCATGATGTGACTCTTAAAACTTGGTTCCAACACCTCCTTGTGTACATGTGACCATTTAATGTGTGGGCTTTGTGAAAGACTGTTCTTACATGGTCCATGTCGGGTGAGATGGCAGCAGAATTGACAGGTCTCTCTGTCCTGAAGGTCTTGATGTGGTCCAGAGATGTTGAGTCAAACAGCTGTGAGGGAAACAAACCAAGGGAAAACCATGAAATGCTCTGCTCTATGGTTGCAGCTCTCATCCCTGCCGTTTCAGGTCCCAACTGTCCTCTTATTAGACAGCTAAGCATGACAAGAATGTCAACTACAACTTAATTGAATGAATAACGTGCTATTTTAACCATCAACATTTCGCTGCTTGACAGCGTGACAAATACAATTCTTTGTACAATATATGACAGACTCTGTTAATAACATCTGAAATGTTATTAAAAGTGTTGTTCTAAGTCAGTGGTTCTCAAAGTGGATTCCAGGGACTCCTTTAGGGGGGTCTAAATTGAGCCATACAAGTCTGTAACTCTGACAGTGTACGAATGGAACCAAATGAACCCGTCAAATGGAACCAAATGTCATTTGGTTCCATTTGTACACTGTCAGAGTTAAGGGGAGACCTTTTGAGAAACACTGTTCTAAGTCAAGAGGACAAATGAGCCTTCGGAACAATGAACCTTCGGAATTATGGGCAGTCCCCAAGAGGATGGCTGAGTTCTCACCCAAAAAATACAATTGTGAACAATATAGTTATAGTCAGTTATAACTTCCTAGTAACGTGACGGGAAAAAAGGCGATACCAGGGGTCTGTGAAAACAAGGCCAGACATATTTTACAACCACTGGCCACAGCAGATTATGGTTTCCAAATATCATCTGCCACTTTTGCCTTTAACAAGCCAGTCTTTTAAAACTCCACTGGCCGGCTGGCTACCTGCCAAAGTGGATGGTACTTGGGGAATGGGGAGTTACATTTACCAGCCAATGTCACAGTTTACCAGCATTTGGCTGCTGGCTAGCGATCATGTTCAATTGCATTACTGTGTGGATACATAAGAGAAGGCCATGCTGGTTGTTACCTTGGCGGTGTTATCCTTGGATGCACTGATGACCATGGTCAGGTCCACTGATGGCTGCATGTCATTGATCTGTTTGGTGTGTTCCTTCGCCTTCTTCACGACCTCTCCAGTCTGAAGGAAAAACAAACACTAGAGTCAGGGACACATGTGACAGTGCGATATCTGTATGTTTATATAACTGGCTATAGATACGTATGAATATATATTCAAATCTTAATTTATCAATAGTTAAGACATTACGCCAACCCAGTTAGTCCAAGGGTAGATGGAAATTTCACTTAAGTTATATCTCTCTACTCTAAGCTGTATTGGTCCTGTATTATTTCATGTCTACTGCATGTTTGTTTTGTGTATCATTTTAAAAATGATTTAAAATAGTGAAAGTACACAATGCCTCGCACTGTGTGCTTGTACTGTAGATCTGCTATTTTCACTAGTTTTGTGCGACAGTCTTGTATGAAGGCAATGAAGTGGGCTTTACTTTACGAAAAAACATGCAAATTTGAAACTTGGGAGATACAAGGTTTCTGCCAGATAGTGATGATATGTTGCTATATACTGTACTGTACATGGCAACATGAACCCCAAAAGGGGTTCCCATCTTGAAAGGTGTAGTCACAAATAGGGGTCCACGTCCTAAATGGGTTAAACACCAGCATTTCTGGGTTGAAGATAATCTTATCCATTTATATAGTACTAGAAGCTGGGCCGCCCGGCGACCTGGCCAACTCGGGAACGATGTAAATAGGGAATGAATCCCCCGCCCTTTAATGCAAACCCCATTATACCTGTTGTCATAGAACCCGTTTTGACCATCTGTTTGCCTGTGTCCATTTATGCCCATATATGGAGATATCTGTATCTGTCTGTCTGTCGGCGTCCATTTTATGTCCATATATGGAGATCACTGCAGATATAGTTCTGGGTCCATTTTATGCCCATATGCCCATATATGGAGATATCTGTCTATTTGTGTCCATTTTATGCCCATATATGGAGATCTCTGTATCTGTCCGTCTGTGTCCCTTTATGCCCGTATATGGAGATATCTGTTTATCTGCGTCCATTTTATGCCCATATATGAGATCTCTGTCGCTTTTTGTTTGTTTCTTCTTTAAGCAGAATACACAGCCTGCTTAAATCTGCATCATTCAAGTCATCCTCCCAGTCCCACGCTTTGTCGCTTGTCTTATGTTTGTTTTTGTCTCTTTTATTTTCTTTTTTGGAGCGGACCCCATGAATGCCCCATCCTTTAATGCAAACCCCAATATACCTGTTGTCATAGGACCCGTTTTGACCATCTGTTAGCCTTTGTCCCCACCCTTTAATGCAAACCCCAATATACCTGTTGTCATAGGACCCGTTTTGACCATCTGTTTGCCTTTGTCCCCTTATGCCCATATATGGAGATCTCTGCACACACAGTACCGGTTGCGCTCATTTTATGCCTATATCTGCAGACCTGCCAACCCTGGGAAATTTTTTTGAGTACTCATGCGCGGGCGCGGCGCCGAATTTTTGTTGTTTTCCCGCACAAAACAGCGTATATTTTGGGGGGTTCCATGCACCTTTTTGGGTGGGACCTTTACAGTTATGTTAACAAAATTTCACACCAGAAATGTAGCACATTGCATGTCTTGACTTACACTAATAGGAGGAGGCAAGATGTTAGAACAACCTTTTAAATAAAAATGCCATTTGGTCTGGAGAAAAAGTAGGCTAGTATTACCAGGCAATACAGTAATGTTGCTTTGGCAATATTGTTGACAAATCTTTAATAAAATATACTAACTGCACTTGCTCAGAGTTAGTTAACAATTAGCCCAATAGACTAGCAAAACAGTCTCACCAGTGACTTAATGAATGAACATACATCAACATAATCATGTTATTCAAATAGCAAAATAGCTTTACATTGTCAGGTAGGCCATTTACCTTTAAATATTTACCTGTGTCTTTGTTAAACATTGTTAATTGAGCAGCCTAAATAAAACCACCTTTCTGTGCATGATTTGCATGAAGTTGAAAGTATTCAACTCATGTAGGTTTCTAGTGCATTCATTAATTGATATATAGGCCTACATTGTGTATAGATCAAATACCGTCTAGTCTGTATATTCATTCATAGAGGATACAGGCTACTCATTGTTAACAAACCATTAATGTCTTCATATATTCACAGGTGATAAATAACTTGTTCACCTTTAATGTTTTTGACAATACACATAGTCCCCCTATTAAATTCCTCCATTCATACTCATTTAGAGATAGTGGAACAGGGAGCCCAGTATTTTATTTTCATTCGTTTGGATCTTTACTCTAAAGCCTAATCATGGTCAATGTATGCTACAGTTCATTGTACCTGGTCACAAGTTTTGACATTTCCCGACTTCGCTCACGTGCAACACCGTCGTATGACGAAGTATAACACAGGCTTCATACACAACAAGCTGTCGCGGGGGCGACCGCAGTTTAATAGTATAATATTATTGATTCACTTGATTAAAACCCTAACCGCGTCGCGGAGAGGAGCGACAACACCATAACAACCATTTCATTCTCACCATCGTGGCTGCTGACATGTGAATTCACCTTAGCTGAGTGTTATCTTAATACCTGTTAGTCAGACTACTCGTTGCACGGCAGCATTGTAGGGGCGACACCGATGAATCGCACAACACGGCCATTCTCCGTTTATCTTCTTTATAAATTAATCGTATTAATATCGCCGTTGTACAAACCGGGCGGCGATAGCTATGAGATGAGATGAGTAGCTTCTTATTATAACTCTATGATGAGTACTGTAGCGTAAGTGTACATGCTGCACCGCGCTGAAAACCAAAACAAACGCATGGCATCCGGTTCAATTCTTCTTCTGCCGAAAAAAACGAGCATATCTTCTGTTCTAGTGCTCCCCAGCGCCATGCGCCCCATTCACACACCTTTCAAGTGGTGCCTGGGAGGAACTACACGGCAGGTTGCAAAAATCTTTGCCTCGTTTGCTGCTGCAGAATGTGTTGTTATACCACGCCGCGGGCCGCGCCCATTCCCCGAAATTGCGTAGCAATGAGGGGAAATATCGTACCTGCGTACAGAGCCTTAAAATGCGTGCTTAGTACGCAAAATGCGTACGGGTTGGCAGGTCTGTATCTGGAGAAAGCGTGTGCCGGTGGGAAGAACGGTTCTCGAGATTCACATACATACATACACATTCACAGAGATTTTTTGTTGACTCATGTGGCGTACGTGATGTCACAGCCTTTTAGCCTTTGTCCCCACCCTTTAATGCAAACCCCAATATACCTGTTGTCATAGGACCCGTTTTGACCATCTGTTTGCCTTTGTCCCCTTATGCCCATATATGGAGATCTCTGCACACACAGTACCGGTTGCGGACAACTCTGATGTCAGACATCAGCTCCGCATTCGGGGATTCATTTTATGCCTATATCTGGAGAAAGCGTGTGCCGGTGGGAAGAACGGTTCTCGAGATTCACATACATACATACACATTCACAGAGATTTTTTGTTGACTCATGTGGCGTACGTGATGTCACAGCCTTTTATGAAGTGATGTCACAATGAGTCAGCGCTTGCGCCGATTTCCTCCGGAACAGCCTGATGTCAACAATCAGCTCCGCATAAGGAGATTCCGAACGTTTTGCGCCGGTTTCGGAAAACCGCGAGTCAGGTCGGGTCGAGGCCCTGCACTGCACTCCGCGCGGCGGCGGGGAACGCGCGTGCCGAATCTGAAGCCGGTGGGACGAACGGTTCTCGAGATACGTGGATTACAAACAAACAGACAGAGATTTGTCGCATTTATAGATAGATATAGGTAGCTCAGTGGAAAACAAGTCATCCACATTTGGAAAACAGCTTGTGTGCATACAGTACCTTGGCGCTGAACTGGTTCATCTCTCCGTTCTCGTGTCCGGCGATGACAAACTCTCCCATCGGTCCCCACACGGCACTGGTGATCTTGGAATCATTGCAGGGTACCGTCAGGTAGGGCTGGTTGTCCTCTAAAGAGACGTAGGGAGAGACAGAGACACAAACACACCCTTAACAAAGCTCATGAAGCTTGGATCATTCTGAAATGACACCAGGCAGTGCCACTGTACATATCAGGAGAAGTGTATGTCGTACCGATCTGCTGGGGGTCCCTCAGGTCGAAGTAGTTAAGGAAACACTGGTAACCCATCTGTTTGTCTGTGGAGAACATGATGATGTTGCCGCTGAAGTCGAACCCGCACGTTCTGACCGCCGAGCTGGTCTTGAGCAGCGCTAGCTGTTTGCCTGAGGACAGATGAGGGGGTGACTGGGTGAGTTAAGCGGATATAGAAAATATATCATTATTGCTTGTAATATTGTTTGCCGCAGAACGAACGCTTGTTCTTTTATCCTCTGCGCCATAACGAGCGTTCATTCTTTCCCTGTCTGAGCACTGTAAGCAGATGAGGGGTGGCCAGGGGGTGTACAGTAGTAGCAGCAGCTCCCGTAACGCTAGTCTCAAATCTGGAGCGCACATAAACGAACAATGGCGGCGGGATCACTTTTCGTTTTCTATGCCTGGATCTGGTTTCTGTATTTCTATATCTACAACTGGTGCAAACGAGGGACAAACTTCAGCCTCGTTCATTGGAACGGCAGCGCCCGTTCGACTTGTTTTTGAGCGGTGGTCACACCGTCTCCTATACGTGGCCGTGTGTGTGGGTATGTATGCGTCCGTCCGGCCGTGTATGTAGCCTGGCAGTACCTTTTCTGACCACACATGTTAAGGGAGGGGCGCTGTTGTTCTCACACACACACACACACACACACACACACACACACACACACACACACGGTGTGTGGGTAAACCACCGCTCAGTTCACACGGGTGTGATTTTTTCACACCACAATGAGGGATACGCTGGTCTTTTACCAAAAATTGAGGTTGGAAATAATGGATGGATATTTTTTTTATAAAACCGCAAAGGTAAGCTACTTTTATGGCATTAAATGACATCCTTAGATCCTTAGAATTGCCTCTTTTTAATAGGTCTGTATCCGCACCTTGAATCAGAGTTACTGTATAACATGTACGATAATCCCACCTGCCTGAAAACATGTTTTGTACCATCAGTGTCGGTCGATTTGACCATGCAATTAATCAATCATCGGCATGAAATTAAAACAAAGGCACAGTTACTCAAGAGGAATATGCAGACACATACCTCTACATACATACAAACCATACTACGCATAATATGTAAGCACACACACATACGCAACATCTTCCCTTCGCTCATTTCAACGTACCAGTCTCACAGTCCCACAGTCGACAAGTGTTGTCAGCCGATCCCGTCAACACGTTCTTAGTGTCCCCTGAGCAAGGAGCATGTTAGGGAATGAAAACGTCTTCTCAATCACACACGCGCACACAAACATGACCACAACAACACACCATGTTCCAGACAACAGTGGACAAAGTGAGTTTGGTGTGGAAAGGATACAGTCGCAGTCGACGCACCACACAGCGCCAGTGTGTCCGTTGTAGGTGCCGAGTCGCTCGCCGTTGACAGAGTACCACACGTTGGCTACCTGAAATTCAACAGATGGAAGCCAAGCATAGACACAAATATGACTCAACTTTTGGCGTTTTCTATTCATATCACACAAAATGAGTACCTGGCACTATCAATATGTAGGGCTGTCACAATTATTAATCGCCATAATCATTTCCATGTTGAAAAATGTTCATATATTTTCAAACATTGCCGAAAACAGTGGAAAGAGCAGATCTACAAGCTCACAACGCATCGCGATGCGACGCGTTGTGAGCTTGTAGATCGGCTATTCCCACTATCAAAGTTATTTTTTTAAGTATAATGTTGTCAATATGACAGCCTACAAGCCAAACAGAAATGTAATTGTCAACGACAAAAAACACAATTAAATCGTTAATCGCAATTATTTGAGTGACAATCAATCGTCATGTAACAGCCCTACTAGTCCATGCAGGTATTGTTGACTTACGGTGTCTTTAGCGACAGAGAAGATCAGGTCTCCTTCTCGGTTGTATTTGATTTGAGTGATGGACCTTTCATGGCCCTGGAGCAGAATGGGTTTCTGAGGGAGACGATACATAAAGAGCAGACAAAACGTTCTTAGACACAGTGTGGACATCCAGTGTTTTCAGTAGCCAGGTAGGTATAACAGTATGTGTTAGAGCAGACAATATGTGTCTAACAGTTTTAAGAGCAATGTTTTTCAAATGGCAGTACTAGGGGTGCTCTGGTGCTTTGGGGTACACCTCACCTAGGGGTACTCAAAATGTTATATTTTCTTGATCTACTATTGGATCTTAACATTTTATCCCACAAGCTAAAATCTGTTAAATCTGAGTGTAAACTATCATAAATAACATCAAAAACATTACAATACAAAAGCATCACTCTGGGAGAATGTTTTGTTCTGGTGAAAGGGGATGCTCAAGTAAACAAATAATGCAGTGGGGACAGGCAGCAGCCGTTCGCAACTGGTAAAAAAAATGAACCTAGCCCAGCCCTAACCTCCCCTGCCCCTTCTTTGTATATACTGTTTGTTTAGACTTACTGTTTTCTTTTTTGTTTTTCTTTACATATCTACTGCATAGTACTGTGTTCTATTTGTCTGTCATTCAATGGTATATGAGATACTTCAATGGTTTCCAGTGGAAATAAGCTTAGTCTTTTCATGGATCTCCTTTTAGTAGACCTTGTACCAGTGAACTGTACCGTCATGAAACTGTACCTTTTCCTATGCAAACTTCTAATAAAGTCTTCAATCAATCAATCAATAAAGACAGTTTGAGTATGGTCCGGTGGACCATGTGTTCTTGAGGGGATTGCAGGTGGTCCCCAGCTAAATGATGGAGTTGGTAACCAAATGGAACCTTAAGATCTTTTAACTCTTGAGAGTGTAAAACCCTTACGGGTCCATTTACGCTCTCAAAAGTTAGATTTGTTAAGGAAAAAAAAATCTGCATTACGTAATTTACAAGAAGTCTACACAATTAGAGAATCCAGAAAAACTGATATTTTTGATCAACGTTTGTCTGTTATCTCTTTTATCCCACAGCAACACAGCATGGAATTGTGCACAAAATATTATCCAACGACAACAAAATCTACGTTTTGTGTCTGAGAGGCTAAATCTCATCATCAAATGGTGGTCCGTGGCTCAAATGCTGAATAAATAATATGCCCTTGATATGAAAACGGTTGAAACAAACCCACTGAATTAAGCCAGTGGTTCTCACAGTGGATTCCAGGGACTCTGTGGGTTCCTTTAGTGGGGTCTGAATCGATTGACCCATACATTCTGTAACTCTGACAGTGTACACAATGGGTCCATTTGGTTCCATTGTGTACACTGTCAGAGTTAAGGGGAGACCTTGAAATGTGAACGTTTGAGAAACACTAAATTAAGCGACCACAGCTCGTGACATCTGTCTGCATCTGCATGCAATGCATGCATCTCGTCGACGTTCAGTTAGCTCACACGCTAGGCTAACGTTAGCCGGGAGCGGTTAAACCGGAGCCGACAAAATCTCCACTAGATGAACAAAACACCTTCCTGGTAAACATAAATTCGGGGGGACATTTTCCACGATCTGATGTGCTCACCATCGCTGTAAAGCGGAGTGTTTCCACTCGATCCTTTGTGGTCCTGATTTCAACTCCAACAAGAGAAAAGATGAACACTCGTGTTTCAGGCGGCGGAGATGAGGAGGAAAAGGAACGCGATCACTTCCGGGTTCACTTCCAGCAAGTGATGGTTTGTTCGCGCGCCACCTGGTGGTCAGAACAGAGCACTGCTGGTGCTTTAGGACCATAGTTTGGGACGTGTGGAGATGTTGCCATGGCAACACAGAGATACACAAGCCTTTTTTTTTTTTTTTTTTTTTATTGACAAAATATACAATACATACAAAGAACAGGTCAAAAAGCAGTCACATTACAATAAAATTAAGAAATACAAAGAAAAATATAATAAAATAAATAAAAAAGCTCGAGGTTACTTAGGTAATATATTCATCACAGATTCTTATGGTTTTCACAGCTTTAGTGTTAGTACAATGTTTTAAAGTATCTAAGTATGACAATAGTAGGGCTTTAAAAACAACAATATTTGGACGTTGGTTGGCAAATTTGGTACAATGAATATGATATTTAGCTAGAATTAAGAGAAGGTTAATAACATACATTTTGTCTACATTTATTTTATCATCGTTTGAAAGACCAAATAATATATGTCGAATACTCAATTTAAGCGAGGAGTCAATTTTGGAATTTATAAAATTATTAAGATCAATCCAAAAAACATGAGTGCAAGTGCAATCCCAAAATAGGTGACACGGAAGAAAAGCAGTCAGAGATCCTAAAGCAGGACTTCGCTGTTCTTTTCACCACACTGAGATCCTTGAATGACATTGAGGTATGCATCAGTGGACCACTTCCACCTATGATAGGGGGAGATGAACATTTTAGTAGACTATCTGCATTGAGTAGGTGGCTCGCAACCACATGTATCACTGAATCTATGCAATTTATTGACAACTTTGTTTTTTTCTGGGACCGCAAGCATCTTTTTGATGGGAATAATCTGAACAAGCGAGGTCAGAAACTGTTTGCTGGAAATGTATGCCATATGCTTGGAATGGTACGGGTGCTCGGATCCGAAACACAGGATGCCATGACGGGGGATGGTGCTGCTGAAATTGCAGTCCCTGTCGAGAATGCCAGAGTGGAAGAGTCGATGGCAACAGATGCCATTGTTATGGAAACCGAGGATGGACTGCTGTCTGCAGTCCTTGCCGAAGCCCCGGCCATGACAGAAGCCGACATTGGAGCAGCAAGGAACGACGACCCAGCTAAGCCGGTTCCGGAAACTATGCCAGAGGGAGGAGAGCACCAAGCAGGACCCACCAACCACACAGATGTTCTGCTTCCCGCTGACTCAGCTAAGCAGCACTCAGCAGGACAAGCCGACGCTGCTGTCGCCACGCCGAGTGAAGGTGTCGCTGAGGAGGTCACCGGGCCTGAGTTTCAGGTCACAATTGATATCAACGCCAGTGAGCTGGAGGAGGCCATCGTGGATGAGAACCTCAAGCTTATCCTGGGCCTGGTCTGGATCTTAATCTTACACTACTCCATCTCTATGCCGACAAGGGGAGTGAATGAGGACGTCATGGAAGAAATGCATGCCATCACAGATTCTGAACTGGACAGTGCAGAACCAGACAGTGATATAGAAATGACAGAGGTCACAGATTCTGAAACAGGCTGTGATGAACTATTTCTTTATCCCGAGGACACTGGAATGAACCAGGAGCAGAGTGAAATCTCAATGGACATGAGTTCTGGTGAGGATGATTCTTTTCCCATATGTCCTATCCCCATGATCGACTCCACAGGGAGTATGAATGAGTTAATGAATGGTGGGATTATAATCACCAAACGCAAAGCCCCGCAATCACTGAAACTGTCGCAGAACTCACCACCATCTGGACCCACAAAAGGGATGAATATTCTGAAACACACTGGGATTAAAATGACCCCATTAGTTAAACGTATGAAATTATACTTTAAAAGGTCAAAGTGTGTGGAGTCAGAACCCAAGGTGATAGTTCAATGGCCAGTTCCTGATTGGAATCCTCCTTTTAATGACAGTGACATATGGGAATAGCTATATCCTAAAATGTTTGGTTGTGTTTCTTTGGATGTTATTCATTGTCATACTAAGACTAGGGTAATAGTGATAATATTAACTTATTTTAGATAACTTTCTTAAAAGTCACAGTAAAATCCAATCTTCTAAGTAATGTAAGAAAAATATCATTTAATAGTAGGTTAACAAATGCCTAATATAGGACAAGAATTTCATAACATTTGAGTGAACCTGTAATGGAGTCTGTTTCCGCACACTTAAACTACATATAGAAAATGAATAGATTCATCTGTCTATTATCCCCCACTTCTTCTCTTCCCAGAATAGCTGGCAGGGGGGATGAAAGGGGGACAGGTGCAGAGGGGTTGTGTGAAACAAGAATACATTTGCGGTTTTTAAAATAAGTTAGTATGTATCAAAGTAAGTATTCAAAATGTAGTTTCAAGGTGCTAAATCAATAATGTGAAATTGCTAATTAATGATGGCCTTTTTACAAGGTTTGATGTCCAATATTAGGTAACACATTATAAGTGAAGTTAAAGCAGATTTTTTATTGTCTCATGTCCATTTATTCTGCTCGTGTTAAATAGATGTTAGGTAAGTCTCGGATTAAAATAAAATAGTAATCCGGAGGCTAGAACTTGAGGGTTATCAAGCAATAGTACAGAAATAATATTAATACTTATCAAACCTCTCACCACTGTTGAGGATTATATGTTTTCAAAAGTTTGTTCGCAGCTTCCCAAATCATGGGTATGGCCGATGGTTTCTGCAGGACCATTAACCTATGTCCATTATTCTGTGAAAGTTGCTCACAAACTAGGGGGGATAAGGGAACATTTTTATTTAAGGGACATTTTTTATGTCAGATATTCAGTTAATTTACGATTGAAAAACTATGTCATCAAGACTTAGTGTATGGGCCTTTGTAGGAAGACGTGAGTCTTGCCTTCGTATAGTACTAAAAGGGAGGAATGAGTTTCCTGGCCTATAGGGTCCTTTTGCTAGGTGAGTTAACACTCAGGCTAGCATTAAAATACACGTGAAAGCGGGCAGTGGCAGTGTTTGGTTGTTTTGAATATATAAGAGATGAGGAGGCCATAAGGTTTTCTTTTTTATAGAGATAATCAATATATTTTGAGTATATTTGTTAAATGGTACCCCTGTACCATTTGCATATTATAAATTATATTTATTTAGAGACCGAGGCTATTCAAACAATCATACCTGACGGCTGTCTGAGGAGAGAGAGGATCTCCAATTTAAGGTACCTGTTTGCAGATAAAACTGCAACAAAAAAGCTAGCGGGGTAAATGTGTGTGAATGCTTAATTTGTCTATTGGTGTTTTTTGGAGCTCCTATGTAATCTTTACAATTTTCTTAAAAACAAGTGAATGTAATTCTTTGTGGGTGTTATTCTTAGGTGGAGGCATTTATTATTTGGGTGACAAGAATTGTCACTGCTTCCTCCTAATTTAGTAATGATTTAAATGATTGTGCTTAATGTATTTTAAAAGAATGAGGATTTTTAATGGACGGCCTGGTTTCCATTGGGGTTTTATTGGATCTTTTGAGTTTTTTTATCTGTAAATACATTCTTTGAAATTCCAGGAGTTTTCGCTAGATTGACCTGAAAGTTTTCCACAAGTGGTTTTATTTATACAGCTTCATATATTTGCTTCACAGCATGTTCCTGTCTCTACAAAGGAAGAGTAAATAGGCTGGCACCTAAAGGGGGGTTTCATAACCTGGGTGGCTGGCCACTACTATGTCAACAAACACATCTAATGTGAACTTGTTGTTTTTAGATAACTTTAGTCACAAAGTGGCCATCAAAACAAGATTCGACTTAATTTGTGTTTCATTTAAATGATGGCACTAGTAAGCGTATTGCCTTCAGCGATTTCACACAGACAAAAAAAAAAAAAGGATCAGCCTTGGGAAGGCCCTTATCCCCCAAATATGCCTCCTGGTTGAACTAAATGAAAAATTAAAGCTGTTAAAATTAGACTCCCCATTCACTTTATTATTCTACAAAAGCATGGTTCAACGTGATTAGAATTACACCAACCAACACGACTAGCTGTGTGCATGCACCGTAATGCTTCATTTAGGCACTAATTCAAATGTACAAACAATACAGCCTCATAGCAACTGACATGATTCCCTTACGCTTGTTTTCTGAGATGGCTGCGCTCTGCACTCAAAGCCTCCTAATTTGAAGAGCTACATTTTTCACACAAAGAAAATCTAAAAAAATAAAACATCCATTATCCACAAAAGCGAAATACATCAAAACAACACAAAGAAATGCTATTTCTTTTTTTTCTTGAGCGACTGTAAGACATTGCTCCATGTTCCACAATGTAGTTTAGAAGACAATGAAGAGAATCCGCTCAGATATAGAAATAATAAGATTATAATTAGTGACGTCAAATATTACAGGACGGAGATGTTAAGATTATTTCGTGATTAACACATAAAACACATACATTAATAAGACATTTAACCAGTTGTAACATTTAGACTCTGACCTTTTAAACCATTATGCACTATAAAAAGTATTTATAGATTATATGTTCACCATATTTGTACTGATCAGTTGCTTACCACACTTCTAGCTTACTCTATCACATCTTGAACAAGATTGAGCCATCAGTCTCATGTGGGCTATCTATGACGTCAAACTATCTATGATGTCAGACGTCAGTCATCTCCATATTTGGGAAAATTTTTGTGGCCATATTTACAAGCAAGCAAGAGTGAAGAAATAGGTCTTGAGCTGTGCTTTAAAGCTATATCCACAGAGGATGCCTGTCTTACTGTAGGTGTAGGCCTACTGGGAGTTATTCCAAGCCATCGGCACGTAGAAGAATGCTGCTTCACTGTATTGTTAATATGACAGTGTAGGCACATCGAGCAGGTCTGCACTATAGTGGGGTGCCTGGACACTCAGTCATTTTAAATTTGTGTTAAAGTTTATTTTTCACTTCCAATTTGTAGATTATGGTCTATAGAACAATTTGGTTCGAGTGTCAAGACAGTAGATTGAAGAAAAATATATATTTTGCCCTATTTCCAAAATTACCAAAATCGGAATTGTGTTTTTTTTAACAATGTCTTAGTTTTCCCCACAATTGCTGTGTAATATATATATTTTATTGCTATATCAAGTCAATACTGTGTGGGGAATCAATTGGAGTCAAATATTTGTTTTGAATATTATGGTATTACCGGTATATGATATTTCACACAATAACATGGTTATTACACTCATACACAACAATACAGTTACACTTTTTTTTCCTGTACCACAATACAGCGCCACTGGCTTTAACCAACTACTAGAACAATATTTTAACAAAGAAAAAATAAATCTAACACCTATATACAGTCTGCTCTGGTCTAGCTAGTTCTCACAAGTACATTTGCACAGACGTGTGCATTTCAACTTTTCTTTCATGCAAACTGCACCGAGTGCAGGTTGGCATACAAGCACGTTTACAAGTACACTTCACACTTTAATATATCCTTGGCAAGGGGCAGAGTGGTCCAAATGGGACCACTAATCCCATAATCAGTGGGACTGTGGACGGTCATCATGGACCTGAATGAATGAATGACATAGTACTACAATACATATTCATGCAGATACATAGTTATGTGCTGTCACCCAGGCGCTTGCTTGGAAGACACTTCTGTTCAGATGTTGATCCAAAGCATCAGTTGGGGGGGAATCCTTTCCACGTCCCTAGTTTTATGTGAGAATTGTGTCAATCGAACATGATCAACATCATTGCCCACTTTTTTCAGCCTTGGAGATGCTTGTGTTGGAGTGTCAGCAAGGGTTACAAATTCTTGAGGGATAGCACTTTGCGTATCACCTTGTAGCAGGATCGCTTACCCTGCCATGGATTTGAATGACGATGTGCTGTCTGAGCCAAAGAATGAATGGAAGAGAGCCATGCCCTTGCATATTGTCATGCCCAGGTTTGTGGCAATGGTATTCAAGGAGATCATTCTAGTAATCTTTCCAGCTTTGAAGGAGATCCAGATTTCTGCGGCCGCATTCAGAGCCTGGATGTGATTTCTGTTTAGGAGGTTTCTGTTCAGGAGGAATTAGTTGTGCCAATGAGGACCATGAGGAAGCTGACACTTGTGTCCTAGTAGGCCTACATCTTCTCTTTGCCCTCCAAACATCATCACTTTGGATGGTGTATACTGGAGACACAGATGTTGTTGTAGTGCTGTGTAATTTTCATCACATCCAGGCTCTGAATGCGGCCCTCTCTCTCTAGGTCGTCCTCAGACGAGCCTTCCATCGTCACTTCTGTATGTGTTCACTGATCCAATCACCACTCCATGTGGACACAACTTCTGCCACACCTGCATCACACAATACTGGGACAATAAGGAGCCAGTGTGCCAGTGTCCTCTATGTAATGAAACCTTCGATAAGAGACCACGATTCTCCGTTAACAAAATTCTCTCAGAGATGGCGGATCAGTTCAGGATGTCAAAGCAGGTGAAACAAACTTCCAGCGCAAGCAAAGAGCCTGACGTCTCCTGTATGAAAGCTTCTAAACCAGAAGAAGCCTTCTGTGACATCTGTAAAGAGCAGGTCAAAGCCGTGAAGACCTGCCTGACGTGTCTCAAATCCATGTGTGAGACTCACATGGCGCGGCACGATTATATGACAAAGTTTACACCTCACTTAACAATGTGCGCCGTAAGGAACCCGAACGACTGTATATGTAAAAAACACGACAAACCTCTGGAGCTGTTCTGTATGAATGACCGCACGCGCGTCTGTCTGTTCTGCAATGCGACAGACCACGAGGCGCACAAGGTTGTGAATGTGAAAGAGGAATTTGACAGAAAGATGGCTGAGCTGGGAAAGACAGAGGATGACATTCAGAAGATGATCCAGGACAGACAGGTGAAGATTCAGGAGTTCCAGCAGTCAGTAGAGTTAAGCAAGAAAACTGCAGCTAGAGAGATACGAGGCAGTGTGCAGGTCTTCAATGATATGATCAGCTGTATTGAGAGAAGCCAGGCTGAGCTCATCGATGTGATTGAAGAGAAGCAAAAAACGGGAGAGGAACAGGCCGAAGTCCTCATTAAAGAGCTGGAACAGGAAATCACTGAGTTAAAGAAGAAAAGCTCTGAGATGAAGAAGCTCTCGCCCACCGAAGATTACCTCCTCAACCTCCAGAACGCCCAGTTCACATCCTTCAACACCATTCCACCCACCAAGGACTGGACCAAGGTCAGTGTGCATCAGTCGTATGTGGGGACTGTGAGGACAGCTGTGGCTCAGCTGGAGAAGACACTCAGTAAGGAGATGAAGAAGCTGTGTGATGAGCTGAGGAGGATCCAGCAATATTCAGTGGACGTGACTCTGGACCCTGATACAGCACATCGCAGACTCTTCATATCTCAGGACGGGAAAGAGGTGCACAACGATAACATAAAGAAGAACCTCCCAGACAGCGCAGTGAGATTCACCACTTGTTTTTCAGCCGTAGGGAAAGAAGGCTTCTCCTCGGGGTACCATGCCCTTGCTTACCCCAACGTCTCCGTGGCTGTTTTAATTATTGCAGAGTTTTGTCATGCCTGCGGAGCGGAGAAAAACGCGTCCGCCTAGCACGCCGCCATTTTGAAAGTCCGTGTTTCATGCTTTCTAACGTTTTTTCACAACAAAGCAGAGTCACATGGGCCTACACTTCCCCGTTTTCGTTCAGTCACATGATCTGCCACTGGAGGCAAGCGTTTAGGTTTCGTACGAAACCCCTGTTTGTTAAATCGGCAAAAATAATGTATTTTGAGTTGTTTTATAACAAAAATAGCCTATTCTCGTCAATCTTCGTCTGTGGCCTGGCTGCCTAATTAATCATTCTCGTCAATCTACCCCCTTGGCTTGGAAACTGTTAATATGGTCCAGAGATCCTGAGGCGGTCTGGGTTAGGGTTATCTTTCCACTCCACACCAATCCTAAAAACACAGCTGAAGAATTTATGGGGGGAGAAAAGGACATAAAAATACAATGTGAATTGTGAACCTTTATTCAAGTTTATCACAGCAGTTTATTTTAGAAATACAGTAAATGGTTCTTTTCAAATATAACTTACACTAAATTAACAGTTGAATGTGAAGGGGTCGAGTAAAATGCACACATTAACCTAAAAAACATGAGACATGAGATAACATGAAAACAAACAGGGTGCTGGATCAAGAAAGAATGTCGAGAAATCTGAAAAGTAATCTCCAGAAAACACAAGTCAATGACAAAACGTAATGCAGTAATTTTATCTGGCTCAAAAATAATGCAAACTTATAGAATCAGAGAGGAGAGGAGCAACCATCCAAACACCAATGATGGCTCTCTTGGATTACTGTAGCAGCAGTGGTCTCTCTCTGGTGATCCTGTTAGCTGGCTGCTGTTGCCACAGTATCTTGGGCTAAAGAACAACAAAATACTGCCTGTGTACCCAGTAAACGTTTCTGCTTTCGCCATTAGCGTCGAAAATAAATTAAGCTGAGGTAGCGCAGGTTTCCATGCAACAACTCACAATCCATGCAACAACAAAAAGAAAATGAATAGGTTGCAATCCTAACATTTCCAAAACGAATATAAAAAAAAAAGAAATGTACAAAAAATTATCAAACAAATGCATTATACATAGGTCATTGGAAGTCCACCTAATAAGAGCCTGTCCCTGTGAGTTAAGCACAGCTGCATCTAAGCTCTGCTCCACTAGGTTGGTTTTATTTTATTTTCAAAGGAGTGTGCATAAGAATTGGCACCGTGAATGCTTTGACTCGCATTGTTATTTTGTCCTTATGAGAGCAGAAGAAAACAATGCTGGTGTCAAAGCTCTCCCTACTGCTGCCCCTAAATGCACATAAACAGCTGCACACGCACGCACGCACGCACACACACACACGCAAGCACACACACACACACACACACACACACACACACGCACACACACACACACACACACACACACACACACACACACACACGCTCATCTCTGCAACATCAGAGAGAATGCTCCATGTGTTGCTTTCCCCGAGGCTAATCATTTCTTTCTCCTCTCTCACATAGGCTACATGCTTTGATAAAGTACTGCAGTAGTGCGATAAAAAGTGCTGCAGATGAACAATATAATCTGGACCCTGCCCTCGAGAGCTTTGGAGGAAATGATTATTGCTCTGGAATCCAATTATGTCACAAAGCAATTATTGCCTTTATGTGTTGCGCGTGTGTGCACGTGTTTGCATTGGCGAGTAGACAGGCAGGCAGGCAGGCAGGCAGGCAGGCAGGCAGGCAGATAGGCAGGCAGGCAGGCAGGCAGGCAGGCAGATAGGCAGGCAGGCAGGCAGGCAGATAGATGTTAGTGGGTGTGCTCACTGCTCATGGTTACCATGCTGTTAAATCACATGACTTAACTATATTAATTATGATTTTGTAACACTATTATTAAGCATACTTTAGTCTGAGGGCTGTGATCTATTTCTGTTACAATAAGACATTTCTATACAAATAAGACATTTGTGAGAGACAAACACGCGTCCACTCACTCATTATAGAGTAAAACGGTTGTAGGCAGCGTGTAACCGGATGCACCCATGGGCGCACCTCACTAGCACACAAGAGGAGGTTGAATGAACTGGAACCAGCGCTCCCCAAAACAAAAGGTTTGGGGATCTGTTGGGAATTGATTACATGATATAGTCACCTGTGCATTCAGTCTCAATGTTTGTAAACAAATAACTGGTCTATGGGAAGAGTGTCAGCCTGGGAGCCCGAAGGTCAAGAGTTAGATCCCTGTTAAATGAGGTGTTCATGTGGATGCCTAATTAAAGAGAAGGTCACTGTTGTGGAAATTCGAACATTTCCTCGGTGAGAGAATGAAGAGTTAGACACTGATATGTCTATAACAGATTTATTCAATACAACAGATGACAATAATAATAATATGACAATGATTCCTATGTAATATAATAATGAGAAGAGTAAAGGATAGAAAGAAGAGAGGAGAAAGGAAAAAGAGAGATGAAAGAAGGAAAGGTGGACAGGGTCCAGTTGTCTCGAAAGGCAACGGGAGTCTGACACCGATCTGGATGTTGAGGCAGCTTAAATACAGATACTGCAAGGATACATACACATTGTTAAGATAATTCTGAGGACTGACATTCCTTCTGTCTGACCAAAAGATGTACTCTCTCAACACTTGAGTATGTAAGGTCACTTCTGCCTGACTATGAAATGTGCTGCTCGACGCTCTTTGACTGAGAGCGGCGACACTATCCCTGACCAACTATTGCATGTGTTCCATTCTTATCGACTGAGCATGGAAGGCCCTCTGCTCTATGCCGAGGCCGTAGTGTGTAGTCACTACCCTAGCCAGAATACTGACGCCTGATATAAGAAACATTCTCCTTGCGTTCATAACACCTTAACCTGTCGTCTTGCTGTCTGGGTCTGCCGCTTGCCTACAGGGAAATAGTTAGTGTACTTGACCTTGCTGTATGAGCCTGCTGCTGCATAACTACGTGTACACAGTACACTGAGGCCTAAACTCATAAGACATATTATCATACTCATTTACTTCCCTTGCTTACATATTACATTCATAACATCAGCATACAGTCATATATTAATATAACCGAAGTAAGATGAATATTAAATATATAATCTATATCAATAATCGATAACTCAATAATCGATAGATCAATAGCCTGAAAGGGAATATAAATTGTATTTCCATAACAATTCCCCCTTTGGCCATATAATGGACACAAAATGTAATACAATTTAGCTAATGCCAGTGAATGGTTCAAGTAAACACATCAGACAAAAGCAGATGCTGTTCTATAGGATAAAGCTATATCTAGAGCTGTAATTAATCAAATTCTAATTGTGATCAGAATAATGGTGCAGCTCCAGCTACCCCCCACCGATTGGGGGCAAGCCACTGTTGAAAGACGATGTGGTTTGCCATGTGTCTCCATGTTGGCCCTTGGTTGGGCGTTGTTCCGTGTTTGACACTTGCTGACCTGCAGTTAAAATATGCTTCAGAGGTTAGTCCCCCCCAACCCCGAAATCTTCCTCCTTATGGGTACCTATAACCTTTCCTATTCACTGTAGTGGTGGGATAAGTATTCAATGCCAAAATACAGAAGTACTTAATTGGAAGTCCTGCATTAGATTTTACTTGAGTAAAGAGTATTGGCATCATACATGACTAATAGTCCTAAAGGTAAAGTATTCATTCTGTTGCAGCTTGGTAGCTGAACTGGTATCAATCACTTAGGTCCTTTATGTGACAATAAGTTCTATTGATCTAACATCAAGCATCTCCACACCACTTGTTATCACTTGGAGAACATTGTATTTCTAATTTCATGACACTTAGCCTGCATGGTAACTCATTTTGGAAGAATAAAACAAACCATTGGAATAAAATAAAGTATCTTTTATTGTATTATTTGGATTTGCAAACTTCTAAAATAAGTTATAAAATCGTATAAACGTTGCTTTCAATCAGTTATAACTGAAACTGATATTCTCTTAAGTCTCTCACTATCCAGGTTACACGTCTAAAGACACTGAATTTCAAGTGATTCAAATCACAAATTAACGAAAGTGAGAACATGCTTTCACTACAGTGCATATTATCTTATAATCAATATGAATGTTCCGAATACATTCACAACAAATGTAACATGATAAATTATTACACTTAAGTAGAACAAATAGCAATGTAATTTAGGGTTAAACAACTTTAAATATCTGTCCTGAGCCCAAAAGGTTTAAGCAACACTGGCTATATGTGCAAAGTTACTGTAGTTAAAGCTGAGAATAATGGTAGTGGCACAATGCCCATTATTTACCTACGAAATGTATTGGGGCAGAAGCATAAAATCTCAACACATAGGTGCAATAGATGTATCAAAAGTAAGGAGGATAAGGTCACTTAGTTTGAGTACATATTCGATTCCCTGTACTTAAGTTACTCTCAGCAACTGATTTGCTATATATCCAATATAACATTAATCGATTTGTTACTTGCATTTATTAGAAGGAAACATAAGTTACAAAGACTCTGTTTATTCTGTATGAGAAATACTCTTTCCATTTATATCGACATTATTGTAACAGACATGCAATAGAAGTACATTTCACATAATTAGCTGTAAGTAAGATCCACTTTATTTAAACAAACAGTCCATACTGAACTCTGCATTATGATATGAGTTATTATTAACCGTGTTGGGCAAGTTACTTTCTAAATGTAATAACTTACCTATGTACTGAAATATCCTTAGTAACGACTTTGCAGTTAAGGCTTAAAGTAATATTACAGTAATTAATCACCTTTAACAATTTACCCCCAACACTGGTTGTTATGTAACACTGAAAGTTGTGGTCCCCAAGAAAAATAGTTACTGCTGCACATATTGGATGTCTTACTGATTACTGATGCATTGAGTAAACTGGCCCACAATGGAAATAAATCCCTGGGGCATTTGTGTTATCCTTTTAGCATAACCTTTGACTGCACTCTGTACTGTTAACAATCTTATCTATAAAGTATTAATTGTTACTAAAGTATTCAATCAGTCAGTCAATCAATCAAACAAACACTCAATCAATCAATGCTACAGCTACAGTAACTGTGCGTCCTAAATAAACAATATGCTCACACTTCTATAATAATATATCCACAGCTCGGTTTGGTGGGATGTTGTGTTGTGTATATATCACTTACTTCCAAGTTGCACACTGTTTGTGTGTGTTCAGGGTCTGCTGTACATGAATGCTGCTTCCTATCGGAAAGGACATAACAGCATACAACATACAAAACAATCCCCACCCTCGCAGAGAATTACCTTAAGCATTTATCATGCACTCAAAGTTAGCCTGTAGTTAGTGGGTTAGTTAGTTAAGTTTCATTCGCTCGGTTTCACATACAGTACACAAACACTTGGAAACACAACAAGAACGTTTTCTCTGCACCCCTTGCACAAGTTAATGACATAGAGCAGAGACACAGAGAACTACAGTTGCCCTGCACGCAAGTGCAGGGTTTCATCCACAGTCGCCTGTGCAAGATCCTTGCATCCGATGGCCAGACACCATCAGTGCACTCCGGCAGAGGACAGGACAGCTGCCCGCATAAGAAGAAATGAAACGTAGTTGGATATGACTCTGTGAAAGCCTGCATGCAAGTGAAGCAACATCTCCTGACAAGGCCTAGGATGGACTCCACACACAGGGCAAGAAGGAAAGAGGTCATCCAAGAAACACCAGGTACAGAGACCTGGAGGCAGACATCACGGCCATGAAAATGACATGGAGCAAGCTGAAGAGAACAGCACAAGATCCCTTGTTGACAGCCTATGCCCCCAGTAGGGCTGTAGGCGTAAGTAAGTAGGTATTGTAAGATTCAGATATTGGTCTCGTCTGCAATCAACAAAAATACGAACAATTCCTGTTACAGAGAAAAGGGTTAATGGGCAACAATGCAGCACATCAGAAATATACTTCATACTTTATACAGTGTGCCTGCCCGAAAGCATTGCTTTTGCAGTGACAACCGTAAGCTACATAACTTTACCATGCTATTTGCAAACATGACATCATGCAGTTCCCCCTTTGATCAACTGATTAGGTGAACTGTTGGGCTGATTATGGACCGGGCCATAGGGCTGTGAGTCCCATCAACCATTTATTAAAATGTAGGTGTAATGCTCAAATAAATATGATACCAATACAGAACAGGGCTCCTCCTACTGTACATGGTTATGTGACTTTTATTTTAAAGATCATTTCATGCAATTAAATATTATGCAAATACTACAGTAATGTGATTTGAACATAATGTAACTGAAACAAAACTCTGTTAACACACTTGAACTTGGAATTACAAGAGAATGATATAAAGTATTCGTCTATGAATACTTGAATAGCCCCACCTGTTCTGCCTGTCATAGGTAGCGAGTAGGGCATTCATCCAAGGCCTATTTTATCATAAAATGCCTTATTAGTCCAGTCAAGTCCAGTCCCTATAATACTTGGTCCTGTCAGCTTCTTCTACTATTAATACATGTCAGGGAGAGAGGGATTTTGCCCCCTGCTGTGATCACATGTCCCCAATAGATTCACTCTTGTACATACTGCAGTTTTGACAAACTAACCGTGACCCTTATCAGCGAGGTGCTTCAGGAGCATCACAGTGTCAGGTTCTGCAGGCCTCCTCTGAGGAGCCACACAAACCATAAGTTGTCAGACCGTCAAAGTGTAGACCCTGCGGATGGGTCCAGACTCCTGGGTTCTTGACTAGCTCACTGTGAAACCCCTGGAGATTCGCATGATTCTCTGATCTGATCAGATTTATCGGATGCCTCAATCGGAAACGAAAAAACCTCGCATTGGTCAACTTGACCACAGAATAAAAAAGACAGAAAATTGTCGCGGCGGGCGGAATTTGAGTCAAAATAGTGTGGGGGTTTGCAACCTGTGGGGCACACGGTTTGTGACAGACAGCCTGCAAACTCCGCACAACCGCAATTCCGTAGGTGCACCTCTTAAAGTTGTGGATTGGTGTCTAGACTGTGTGATCTCACTTCTTTATAGGCCTTTTTAAAATAAAACTGTACCGGTACCAAACCTGTGCCCTGTCATTGGCGACCCAGCATTGTGCCCAAATCCTGCCAGCCTTTGGTGTGTTTCCTCTCCAAGAGAGATACGCAGCATACTTCCCCTTGAATAACTTGCCTTGAGAATCAGATGAAGAGAGAGAGAGAGGCAGCAGCACAATCCACAGACTAGTAAACATGTATTTACTGTATAGTTAATTTGCAGTTTGTGTGTCTGTACCATGTCATGAATTAGGATTTCTGTCATTAATTCCTGTGTTTTTTTTTTTTTTTTTTTTTTTTTAAACACCATTGGAACTAATAACTGACTCGGGCTGTACCTGGACATATTGTACTCAGTATAAATGAGTGCTTGAGTTTCCTGACCTTTATGACTATGCTAGGGGTACTCATATTCTACTACTTGCTCTGAACAGTGAATATGTTGCTCCAGAATGCCCTACTGTAGTAGTCCCCTAATTTGTGTGTGATTGTGCTTGTTGCATTTTCTTCTTATCTTGTAGATAATAGATACAGTAGCTTGCTGCACTAGCTTGTGCATGCCTTGTGTGTGCGTGTGCGTGTGCATGTGCATGTGCATGTGCATGTGCATGTGCATGTGCGTTGTGTTGTGTGTGTGAGGGGTACTTGCTCTGGGGTGGTGCAACCAGCATCTCTCCCTGGGGTCCGCTCCTCCACCTGGCCTCAATCGGAAAGCTGTGTTGTGCACCAGACTGTCCGGCAGCCCAACCTCCCTCAGCTGCATGGTGTTGGGCACAACATGCCAATGTTCACTCACTTCTTCAGGTATATCTACCCCATTGCCATCCCCCCCAGGTCCTTGGCTTCTTCTGCCACATCCGCACCCACTGCATCCTCGCTGGTTTTGCGGCTGAACTGTCCTTGTCCCATGTTCATGGCAGCGATTCATTTGAACATGGAGCACTTGAGTCCTTGTACGTTTTAGGGTGCATCTCATATAGTGGTCTTGCACCCATCACCTTGGCTTCAACGATACCGAACTGCGTACTCCCGATCGACATAGTCCACTGCAGCTCAAAACTCCTGAGCTCAAACGATCCACCCAGTAACTTGGATTACAGGCGCACGCCACTGCACCTGGCTGCATCAGTCCACTGACTTCACTCTTAAAAACAAACACTGTCCACAGACGTTGTAGTAATCAGTGACTCGCCCTTCCGTGTCACGGGTCACCATGGCAACTTTGCCAATGTCTCTTCTGGGCGGGAATGCGGCCTCACACTTTGCAATGAGTTGACTGTCACCTTGCATATTTCCATCCTGGAGGGACGGCATTCTTTTAACTGTATTTTGTGCAGCCACATAGACGTGCGGCTGCCGATATCCTCTGCTGCTTCGGCAATGTCTTGTAGGGCCCACGGACGGTAGACCAGAACGATCCTGACAGTTGTTGTGGGTTGGTGCCGGTGGTGCGTATGCTGGGAGAGCCATTGGGAGGAGCGGAATCCAGGTCGAGGTCCACCCAGTACCCTCAAACAAAAGGATAGAGAAAAATAAAATTAAACGAAAATAATAGACGTGTGTTAGTTGCTGTTCTCTATCTCCCTTTCTCTTTCTTACTGTTATTTTCCAAAAGGCAACCAATAATTGGAGCCAAATAGTACTCAGTGAAATAACTGCAATATGGTGATGTAAAATAAAAATCACACCCGTGTGAAGTGGAGCTGTGTGTGTGTGTGTGTGTGTGTGTGTGTGTGTGTGTGTGTGTGTGTGTGTGTGTGTGTGTGTGTGTGTGTGTGGATCATGTGTACCGATTTTTGTGACATTTGAAGAAAATATGTAGGAAAAGGAGCAAAAAGTGTGTTTTGGAGAAAATTCAAGATGGCGGAAAATCTATCATGGCGCAAATGGGCGTGGCCTATATGGGGAGATGCGTCATGACCCAAGGAATCCAGGGAAAAAATATTTTTAATTTTCCGACCTACGGTTCAAGAGTTACAGGCCAAAACGTAAAGTGGGGTGTTATGGCGCCACCATGCGGCCAAATGACACAATTATTTTTTATTTAATCCTTGAAATCATTATGAACCTCCTCTCCAAGTCTTGAAACTCTAGCCCCTATGGTTTGCGAGAGACAAATAATTGAATGTGAGTTTTTGCGATTCCCATTATAAGTCAATGGGGAAAATTAATTCACTAATAAATTAATATCAATTAAACTATAGAACCTTTCTCTTAGAAAAGTAATAGCCCACGATTCCCGAGTAAGCCGTTCGATTTGACATATGGCGCGAGTGTGTGGTGGCAAAACTGTGGGACTAGTGGCGTGCCGAAGTTTAGGAAGTTCAGGCTACATACAGGCACACACACAGACAGACAGACAGACAGACACACAGACAGACCCACACGGCCACGTATAGGGAGCCTGTGCTTCACACAGCTCCAAAAATCGTAGACTGAAACAAATAAAACAAACCAAAAACAAGGTGATGATTCATTCATTGAATTCATATCTTATACTTTTACTGGATTGTCATGCATGCTGCTTCTCCTCTGTGATCTTCTTCTCTACAAGTTTTCCCCCAATAAATTTGAGTTATTAGGAATTTGAGTTAAAAGGAATTGCCCCCGCTGGGAACCCCGCGATTCCCACCGTCTCTCAATTTGACCATGACTTTCTGGACATAATCTGACATGTCCTCGCAAAAAAGGCGGCAGTTGTTTGGGCACTGCTGCATCCCTGGCACACTCACTTCTATAACTCTGGTAATTACCCATTTCTAGCTATTTGGAATTACACCTCACCGAACAACCGATTACTCTATTTGTTCAGAATTATAGCTCCCCAAACAACAGATTGCTCTAGTTATTTGGAATTATATCTCACTGAACAATTACAGCTCTAGTTATTTGGAATTACAGTTCACCAAAAAAGTATAACTCTAGTTATTTGGAATTATAGCTCACCGAACAACCGATTACTCAAGTTATTTGGAATTATAGCTCACCTAAACAACCAAGACGCGTCCGTCAGTGACCTAGTATAAGACTTCCCTGTCTGTAACTATAAACATAGACATTGAGACAGTGATCCGACTAGTCACGAGTTTGCATGCATAACCTCTGATCATGATCAACAACCTATAAATATACAGTATGCATACATATACATATACATATACATATACATATACAGTATACGGCACTATTACTCTTCTAAAAGACTACTTCATCTGTTGTACAAATCAGTCTCTCACCGCGTGGTTCATCATCCTCAACCCTGGATTGGATCAGCAGCCCTTGCTCCTAACCGGACAGCTTCTCACCCGCAGGGAGGTAACATCCGGCAGGAGCACCAGGCTGCGCGTCCAATCCCATCCTCGTCGCCAATTGTTGTGGAAATTCGAACATTTCCTCGGTGAGAGAATGAAGAGTTAGACACTGATATGTCTATAACAGATTTATTCAATACAACAGATGACAATAATAATAATATGACAATGATTCCTATGTAATATAATAATGAGAAGAGTAAAGGATAGAAAGAAGAGAGGAGAAAGGAAAAAGAGAGATGAAAGAAGGAAAGGTGGACAGGGTCCAGTTGTCTCGAAAGGCAACGGGAGTCTGACACCGATCTGGATGTTGAGGCAGCTTAAATACAGATACTGCAAGGATACATACACATTGTTAAGATAATTCTGAGGACTGACATTCCTTCTGTCTGACCAAAAGATGTACTCTCTCAACACTTGAGTATGTAAGGTCACTTCTGCCTGACTATGAAATGTGCTGCTCGACGCTCTTTGACTGAGAGCGGCGACACTATCCCTGACCAACTATTGCATGTGTTCCATTCTTATCGACTGAGCATGGAAGGCCCTCTGCTCTATGCCGAGGCCGTAGTGTGTAGTCACTACCCTAGCCAGAATACTGACGCCTGATATAAGAAACATTCTCCTTGCGTTCATAACACCTTAACCTGTCGTCTTGCTGTCTGGGTCTGCCGCTTGCCTACAGGGAAATAGTTAGTGTACTTGACCTTGCTGTATGAGCCTGCTGCTGCATAACTACGTGTACACAGTACACTGAGGCCTAAACTCATAAGACAT
Source organism: Nannobrachium achirus (assembly GCF_963921795.1). Lineage (NCBI taxonomy): Eukaryota > Metazoa > Chordata > Actinopteri > Myctophiformes > Myctophidae > Nannobrachium > Nannobrachium achirus. Next base: position 53,433,854 of record NC_137819.1, read on the forward strand.
ATTATCATACTCATTTACTTCCCTTGCTTACATATTACATTCATAACATCAGCATACAGTCATATATTAATATAACCGAAGTAAGATGAATATTAAATATATAATCTATATCAATAATCGATAACTCAATAATCGATAGATCAATAGCCTGAAAGGGAATATAAATTGTATTTCCATAACAGTCACAGATTTGATTCCAGGCTCCGTCTTGATGACTGAATGTTTTACAAGAGTTTGAAATACCGCCATTCTAGGCAACATAATAGAGACATGCCCTTTTTAATAAATGGGATACCTAACAAGTTCCCACACACAGTTCACATCTGCTGCTATGCTCATGCACCTTTGTTTAATCGTCTTTCCCACTTGCCCCCTTCTTCTTCCGTTTATTTTTTATATTTTCTGCTTGGCCCCGTTGTCGCTCCTTGGAGCTATATTTTTATTAGGCCTAGAATTATTGAATGCTTTAACCAGTGAAAAATAGCAGATATACAAGCTCACAGCGCGAGTGCCGCGCTGCGAGCTTGTAGATCTGCTATTTTTGAAAAAGTCGAGAAAATGTGTGCAAATCTTTGAATATATGTATTTTCAAAGCGAACGTTTGTAACTCAATTTTATAAATAAATATCATTTAGGGGGTCCTTCACATGAAAAGGTTTGAGAACCACTGACACAGTAGTCTCTCAAGAACAGACTAGCTGAGCTCCAGTTAAGTGAAAAGGACCTTTTCTTTGACGATGGCTAGCCACATTGCTGACATAGAAACATAGGTTTTTCGGTGACTCAAAAGACACTTCGGGTAAAAATTCTAAAGCTTGTATATTTGCTATTTTTCAATAGTTAAAGCATTCAATAATTCTAGGCCTAAATGGGTTAAATGCAAACACTGGGTTTGGTGATGTCCAGAATCAGCTTAGTTTCAATTTGTTTACAAGCTAAAAGAGCCTATTAACTGTATGTACTGTAACGTATGTCAATGGGGAGCATATTTTGATTGATATATTTGATTTCTTGCACACCTTTGGAGTGTTTGCATGTGTGGTCACTCTGTGCCAATAGAGACTCACTCTTAGTGGTAGCTATTACAGTAAGCTTTTCACAATACTTACAAAACACGTAATAGGCTCTATATATATTATTAATTTAAATTATCTATAGGCTAGATTATTATTTCCATACATGAAATGTGTGTCATACATTGTTTTTCACTATGCATGAACAAATAATGTTATAATTACAATGTGATTAAGTAATGAATCATTTAATAATTGTAAAATGTTCTCTACCACACGTAATACAATAAACAACAACAAAACAAATATCTGAATCATTGTCTCCACCAGCCGAAGGCTGAGGGAGAGTATGTTTTCCCCTCCGTCCGTCCGTCCGTGCGTCCGTCCGTCCGTCCGTCCGTCCGTCCGTGCGTGCGTCCGTCCGTCCGTCCGTCCGTTTGTCCGTTACCAGCTAATCTCCGGCGCCGTGCTGGTGGAGAGTATGTTTTCCCCTCCGTCCGTCCGTCCGTGCGTCCGTCCGTCCGTCCGTCCGTTTGTCCGTTACCAGCTAATCTCCGGCGCCGTTGGCCCGGTCGCTGCCAAACTGTGCACACACACTCCCTCGACACCAATTCAGAACCTCTGCCCCAAATATTTCACATGGGCCTGTTCTAGCGCCACCAGGAGGCCGACTTTTGCAAAACTAACTTTTGCCAGTACTCCTACAGATTTTGTCCAAAAATCACGTAAATCAGTAGACAGTATCTCTACAGTCATGTGATCGACATGGATGTGTCAGATTTTCCATATTCCATCCTGATTGGCTAAAACTGGCTTTCAAAGTTTGCAGGAATGGTCAGTTTTGAATAAAATGGTCTCCACCTGTGACCCAATTAAAATCCTTACCAAACAAAAGAACAGAATGTGGTCTGGTGTTACAGCCCTTTAAACCTCAGCCAGGGCAATCTCAGCTGTGTGTCTATGGTGCACCAGACAGAGCGAGCGGGTGACTTAGAGATTACTCCGACATTGCGTTAGTCCATTACTAACCCTAACCCTAACCGCACGCGTAGCAACGTAGCCCAGTGTCCGAGAGGAGAGCCCAGTCAGGTCAGAGTGGGACTGATATACTGAACTGCAGGTGTTGGTGAGGAGTAGGCTATCTGAGATGTACAGTATATCTGAGCTGTTTCTTTGCCTATTTATACTTACAAAACACGTAATAGGCTCTATATATATTATTAATTTAAATTATCTATAGGCTAGATTATTATTTCCATACATGAAATGTGTGTCATACATTGTTTTTCACTATGCATGAACAAATAATGTTATAATTACAATGTGATTAAGTAATGAATCATTTAATAATTGTAAAATGTTCTCTACCACACGTAATACAATAAACAACAACAAAACAAATATCTGAATCATTGTCTCCACCAGCCGAAGGCTGAGGGAGAGTATGTTTTCCCCTCCGTCCGTCCGTCCGTGCGTGCGTCCGTCCGTCCGTCCGTCCGTGCGTGCGTCCGTCCGTCCGTCCGTCCGTCCGTCCGTCCGTGCGTGCGTCCGTCCGTCCGTCCGTCCGTTTGTCCGTTACCAGCTAATCTCCGGCGCCGTGCTGGTGGAGAGTATGTTTTCCCCTCCGTCCGTCCGTCCGTGCGTGCGTCCGTCCGTCCGTCCGTTTGTCCGTTACCAGCTAATCTCCGGCGCCGTTGGCCCGGTCGCTGCCAAACTGTGCACACACACTCCCTCGACACCAATTCAGAACCTCTGCCCCAAATATTTCACATGGGCCTGTTCTAGCGCCACCAGGAGGCCGACTTTTGCAAAACTAACTTTTGCCAGTACTCCTACAGATTTTGTCCAAAAATCACGTAAATCAGTAGACAGTATCTCTACAGTCATGTGATCGACATGGATGTGTCAGATTTTCCATATTCCATCCTGATTGGCTAAAACTGGCTTTCAAAGTTTGCAGGAATGGTCAGTTTTGAATAAAATGCCTGAAATCCTGAACGCAGTGTGCGATTTTGGTGAAATTGTGCATGCACATTCCCAATAGGCAGAGGAATAAATGCCACTTAAGAAAAATCAAATCAGCCTCATGGTGGCGCTATAACAGGCCGATTCATGTTTTCACCTATAACTCCACCGATTAGTGTCAAACTTTGTATGCGCACTCCTTCGAGGCCAAGGTAAAACCTTTTCCCTGCATTTTTTACATCAACCTTTTATAGCGCCATCAGGAGGCCGACTTATGTAAAACACATTACATGCCTGACCTGGTGGAGACCTGTGCTCGGAAGAGCACTGCTTCTAGTTTTTAATATGTTTCTCTGACACATGCTATTACACACAGGCAGTGGTGGAAGAATTACTCACATTTTTAGTAGAAGTATTCGTACCACAAGTAAAAATAGTCTTTACACAGTATGTTCCATTTCACAAGGTTTCAACAATCTTTTGAAAATAGCAGATCTACAAGCTTGCAATGTGCCGCATCATAGATCTTGTTGATTTTCAAGTAACCAAAATTATACTTTTTAGAAGTAAAAGTATTAACAATTGGAAACACTCCAGGCAAAGTAAAAATACCTCTAAATTGTACTTAAGCACAGTACTTGATGTAACTTACAGCCCGTTAAACCTGGTCTTTCACTTGCATTGCATTAAAGCAAGTGGTTTTATTTTTCCACACAACAAACAAGTGAGTGCAAATGTAAATAGTAGTGGAGCAAAACTGTGACCCAATTAAAATCCTTACCAAACAAAAGAACAGAATGTGGTCTGGTGTTACAGCCCTTTAAACCTCAGCCAGGGCAATCTCAGCTGTGTGTCTATGGTGCACCAGACAGAGCGAGCGGGTGACTTAGAGATTACTCCGACATTGCGTTAGTCCATTACTAACCCTAACCCTAACCGCACGCGTAGCAACGTAGCCCAGTGTCCGAGAGGAGAGCCCAGTCAGGTCAGAGTGGGACTGATATACTGAACTGCAGGTGTTGGTGAGGAGTAGGCTATCTGAGATGTACAGTATATCTGAGCTGTTTCTTTGCCTATTTTGATTGAGTGATTGATTGATTGATTGATTGATTGATTGATTTCAAACATTAAAGACAATGACAAAATAAAATTCAAAGAAAACACACAACAACACATCATTAAAAACAATAGGACCTAATGCTCAATTGATTGGTTGAAAGAATACTTTATTAACAGTTTGCAAAATATACAGAGGTACAATTATACAATATGCTTAAAGCATAAACACAAAAAGTCTAGAAGGGCTTATTTCCAAGCAGTTGTGCTAATAGTCAATAAATAAACCTATGGTAAATTCAAACAATTCAAACGCTTATCACATTGTCCTCGTGTTCAATGGAAGTCCACTTTGTTGTTCAGTGTCCAGTCAACTGCTCCATGTCCACTCCAGACACGCAGACAGACATGAAGGGAGCTCGCCGAAGCTCACAATGCTTAGGGATACTTTTTGTGGCAGTTGTTTAGACTTAGTCAATAAATAACATAACCCTAAGATTTCAAACAAAGAATTGCAGACGTTATAATCAAACACTTGCTGTTAGCATCATCGTGTTGTAATTAAAACAGTGCAGAAAGTGCATAAATGTTTTAAACCGTGGTGACAACAGGCAGCCATATCCCTGACACTGGACGGTCAAGGGTTCTACCGTTCAGAACAGTGGAACTAAAGACTAGAGACACCGACGATCCCCACGTTATCAGCCGATTGAATATGCTCTAAACTGCCATACATTACATACATTACATAACATATCCCATACAGTATGGCCCGATATAGGGGTCCGTTAATACGTCTAGGCTCAGGAGGAGCTTATTATATCAGCCATGTATTTCAGTGCAGTCCGGTGGTCTTGGACGCGCTTCGCGCACGGCCAATGTGGGCTGGTCAAAATATGTCCCCCCCAACTGTGGAGTGCTGGATACGCCACTGGGTGAGGGGACTCTGCTACCACCTTCCTCTTCGTGCTCTTCTGCTTGACATTTTACAAGTACAATTAAAGTTAAAATGAAAAGTGCTACAGAGCTTGGGATAAAAAAAGTCCATGCCCATATGTTGCCATGATTGGTTAAAAGTACACTCAGTGTAGCACCAAAAATAGTAATTACAATTGTAATTAATATGCCAAGGGCAACCCATGGTTGACGGTGGCACCAGGCCCTGCAGCGTCCTGATGAGAGAGAGAGAGAGATGTGGAGAGAATGTGAGAACGCTTCTTTGAAATGAACGATGGGATCTGATCCAAAATCTACAAAGTAACTAACTAACAAACTAAACTGAGGGCTACCGGCGAATCCAGGAGCTCCAGCAGGTCCAACCTCTCCACGCTCGCCCTGAGGAAGAAAATCAATGTGTCAGAGAGTGCCTGCGTACAGACAGACAGACAGACAGACAGACAGACAGACAGACAGACAGACAGAGGGACATGGATTAAAATGAATAGTTTGATGAAGCAGGTTCAAACAGAAAGCTCATTGGGCTCCAAACTACCCAGAGAATGGGTCTGTAAATCAGTGGTCACAAGGTTGCAGAATAGCGCTAGCTACGCTTAGCACTGTGTGTGGGATGAACTTCTGCTTGGATATACAGAATACATGCACTCGCCGACCTGATACCTATAAACCTATCAGACCACTTATCATCAGGCACTCATTACATGCTGTATTTAATGTGTGTGGATGAGAGGGTGGAGGGTTTTATATTGTACTTTATATCTGTTTGTATGTTCTTTCTGTTATCCTTTAATGCAGTGTTTCTCAAACTTCCAAATTTCAAGGTCTCCCCTTAACCCTTGACAGTGACAGAGACAGACTTGTATGGGTCAATTTAGACCCCCCTAAAGGAACCCACAGAGTCCCTGGAATCCACTTTGAGAACCACTGCTTTAATGGGAAGCACAATGAGTTTGCTGCGTATGAAATGTGCTAAATAAATACATTTGACTCGACGAACCTTCTCTCCCTTTCCGCCAGGAGTACCAGCGGCTCCACGCTCACCGGGCATTCCACCTGCACCCTGGTGTCCAGCAGCGCCAGCGGGTCCAACGTTACCGGGCTCTCCCTGGAAACACACACAGCAAAGTATGGTTCATTTTCCCCCCACCATACAAAACGCACACAAACTCAATAGGTTAACATTTTAGAATTGACTTATTGAGTTAGTCCGTAGTATAACAACGTCTGGTTCATCTTTCCCATTAAAGCCCAAGGATTATTTTGCTTAAAGAAAAAAACATTCGAGCCAATGCCTTATAACATGGTCTTCAACGGTTTTCAGGCCTAGGACCCCCTTAGCTGAGAGAGAGAGACAGAGGAAGCACGGAACCCCACTACATATATTGTGTAAAATATATACATTTCTTACTTTTAGAAGGTTTACTTTTAGAAGGTTTTCTTTGCAACTTGAGGCTTTCAAAGCTAACTCATAATATTTAGTAGATTTCTGTTGGTTTGTTTGTTTAATGAAGGTACCTTGTTGAAGACCCATGCCTTGCAATTAGTTGTAGCATCTATATAAATCTTTCCTCCTCTTTCCAATTGCCCCCCAGCAGCCACTGGTTTAGAACACTAATTGAGCTTCACTGGTAGTGCTCTGCAGGTACCAAAACTTACAGAATGCATTTTCCCCCTGTTCAAACTATTCTCCAATTTCCTGCATTCAATATTCGTTTTCAGGTTTTTAACGTTAAAACACTCTTTAATGGCCAGGCAGAGTCACAACACCAGGATGGATTGTCTTACCTTGCCACCATCAGGTCCAGGGGCTCCAGCAGGTCCGCGAGCTCCCATGGATCCCTGAGCTCCAGTAGAGCCAGCAGCGCCGGGGTTACCACGCTCTCCCTGGAGGGACACACACATACCGAAGGGTCACTTATAGAAATGTAAAGCTTTTACATGGCCAACGTGTAGATCAGTGGTTCTCAACCTTTTCAGGCCGCGACCCCCAGAATAATCATATTTGAACTGGGCACCCCTTTCCACCCTGACGAGCACTAAGAGTTGAGGCATTACATTTTGTTCGACACGGTTCTATTGTGAAAATAGCAGATCTACATGCTCACAACGCCTCGCGTTGCGAGGCGTTGTGAGCATGTAGATCGGCTATTTTCACAATTTCTGCCTCTAATATAATTTGACAATTTGGCCAATTTAATTTGTCATTTTAGATGTATTAAAAAGTCCTTAAATTGTGACTTTAGAAATGTGCAGATACCCTTCACCCACTTAAACTTTATGCTGGTTTGTTTACTGTTGAGTGAGAAAACAATGTTGCACATTAAGGTAATCACCTGGGGACCCCCCAAAATAGTTTGGGGACCCCTACAGGTTGAGAACCACTGGTGTAGATGATGGTATAACCCTGAGTGTTCATTTAACTCTGAGTGCATGCAAATGCATCTGAAGAGACATTTAGAAAATGACAGCTAATGGACAAATCGTCTTCAAAACACGCACAGTAACATCATTTATTTCTGTCTGAACAACGTAAGGACGGATACACTATTGTTTGATGTTTGAAAGAAAGTGTATATTTATGAATAATGTGTGCAAACTGGAGAAAGCTCAAGGATCAAGGGAATTATGAGATGAGACGGGTTGGATCTACCTTGCCACCAGCAGGTCCAGCAAGACCCTGGTCTACTGAGACACCCTATAGAGAATAGCGCTAGCTACGCTTAGCACTGTGTGTGGGATGAACTTCTGCTTGGATATACAGAATACATGCACTCGCCGACCTGATACCTATAAACCTATCAGACCACTTATCATCAGGCACTCATTACATGCTGTATTTAATGTGTGTGGATGAGAGGGTGGAGGGTTTTATATTGTACTTTATATCTGTTTGTATGTTCTTTCTGTTATCCTTTAATGCAGTGTTTCTCAAACTTCCACATTTCAAGGTCTCCCCTTAACCCTTGACAGTGACAGAGACAGACTTGTATGGGTCAATTTAGACCCCCCTAAAGGAACCCACAGAGTCCCTGGAATCCACTTTGAGAACCACTGCTTTAATGGGAAGCACAATGAGTTTGCTGCGTATGAAATGTGCTAAATAAATACATTTGACTCGACGAACCTTCTCTCCCTTTCCGCCAGGAGTACCAGCGGCTCCACGCTCACCGGGCATTCCACCTGCACCCTGGTGTCCAGCAGCGCCAGCGGGTCCAACGTTACCGGGCTCTCCCTGGAAACACACACAGCAAAGTATGGTTCATTTTCCCCCCACCATACAAAACGCACACAAACTCAATATGTTAACATTTTAGAATTGACTTATTGAGTTAGTCCGTAGTATAACAACGTCTGGTTCATCTTTCCCATTAAAGCCCAAGGATTATTTTGCTTAAAGAAAAAAACATTCGAGCCAATGCCTTATAACATGGTCTTCAACGGTTTTCAGGCCTAGGACCCCCTTAGCTGAGAGAGAGAGACAGAGGAAGCACGGAACCCCACTACATATATTGTGTAAAATATATACATTTCTTACTTTTAGAAGGTTTACTTTTAGAAGGTTTTCTTTGCAACTTGAGGCTTTCAAAGCTAACTCATAATATTTAGTAGATTTCTGTTGGTTTGTTTGTTTAATGAAGGTACCTTGTTGAAGACCCATGCCTTGCAATTAGTTGTAGCATCTATATAAATCTTTCCTCCTCTTTCCAATTGCCCCCCAGCAGCCACTGGTTTAGAACACTAATTGAGCTTCACTGGTAGTGCTCTGCAGGTACCAAAACTTACAGAATGCATTTTCCCCCTGTTCAAACTATTCTCCAATTTCCTGCATTCAATATTCGTTTTCAGGTTTTTAACGTTAAAACACTCTTTAATGGCCAGGCAGAGTCACAACACCAGGATGGATTGTCTTACCTTGCCACCATCAGGTCCAGGGGCTCCAGCAGGTCCGCGAGCTCCCATGGATCCCTGAGCTCCAGTAGAGCCAGCAGCGCCGGGGTTAACACGCTCTCCCTGGAGGGACACACACATACCGAAGGGTCACTTATAGAAATGTAAAGCTTTTACATGGCCAACGTGTAGATCAGTGGTTCTCAACCTTTTCAGGCCGCGACCCCCAGAATAATCATATTTGAACTGGGCACCCCTTTCCACCCTGACGAGCACTAAGAGTTGAGGCATTACATTTTGTTCGACACGGTTCTATTGTGAAAATAGCAGATCTACATGCTCACAACGCCTCGCGTTGCGAGGCGTTGTGAGCATGTAGATCGGCTATTTTCACAATTTCTGCCTCTAATATAATTTGACAATTTGGCCAATTTAATTTGTCATTTTAGATGTATTAAAAAGTCCTTAAATTGTGACTTTAGAAATGTGCAGATACCCTTCACCCACTTAAACTTTATGCTGGTTTGTTTACTGTTGAGTGAGAAAACAATGTTGCACATTAAGGTAATCACCTGGGGACCCCCCAAAATAGTTTGGGGACCCCTACAGGTTGAGAACCACTGGTGTAGATGATGGTATAACCCTGAGTGTTCATTTAACTCTGAGTGCATGCAAATGCATCTGAAGAGACATTTAGAAAATGACAGCTAATTGACAAATCGTCTTCAAAACACGCACAGTAACATCATTTATTTCTGTCTGAACAACGTAAGGACGGATACACTATTGTTTGATGTTTGAAAGAAAGTGTGTATTTATGAATAATGTGTGCAAACTGGAGAAAGCTCAAGGATCAAGGGAATTATGAGATGAGACGGGTTGGATCTACCTTGCCACCAGCAGGTCCAGCAAGACCCTGGTCTACTGAGACACCCTATAGAGAATAGCGCTAGCTACGCTTAGCACTGTGTGTGGGATGAACTTCTGCTTGGATATACAGAATACATGCACTCGCCGACCTGATACCTATAAACCTATCAGACCACTTATCATCAGGCACTCATTACATGCTGTATTTAATGTGTGTGGATGAGAGGGTGGAGGGTTTTATATTGTACTTTATATCTGTTTGTATGTTCTTTCTGTTATCCTTTAATGCAGTGTTTCTCAAACTTCCAAATTTCAAGGTCTCCCCTTAACCCTTGACAGTGACAGAGACAGACTTGTATGGGTCAATTTAGACCCCCCTAAAGGAACCCACAGAGTCCCTGGAATCCACTTTGAGAACCACTGCTTTAATGGGAAGCACAATGAGTTTGCTGCGTATGAAATGTGCTAAATAAATACATTTGACTCGACGAACCTTCTCTCCCTTTCCGCCAGGAGTACCAGCGGCTCCATGCTCACCGGGCATTCCACCTGCACCCTGGTGTCCAGCAGCGCCAGCGGGTCCAACGTTACCGGGCTCTCCCTGGAAACACACACAGCAAAGTATGGTTCATTTTCCCCCCACCATACAAAACGCACACAAACTCAATAGGTTAACATTTTAGAATTGACTTATTGAGTTAGTCCGTAGTATAACAACGTCTGGTTCATCTTTCCCATTAAAGCCCAAGGATTATTTTGCTTAAAGAAAAAAACATTCGAGCCAATGCCTTATAACATGGTCTTCAACGGTTTTCAGGCCTAGGACCCCCTTAGCTGAGAGAGAGAGACAGAGGAAGCACGGAACCCCACTACATATATTGTGTAAAATATATACATTTCTTACTTTTAGAAGGTTTACTTTTAGAAGGTTTTCTTTGCAACTTGAGGCTTTCAAAGCTAACTCATAATATTTAGTAGATTTCTGTTGGTTTGTTTGTTTAATGAAGGTACCTTGTTGAAGACCCATGCCTTGCAATTAGTTGTAGCATCGTGACTACTAATTGAAGCCGAGGCCGAATTGGGCCAATCCCATGGATGAGCCCTGACAGCACATGGTTGGTGCTACAGACTCCAAATTTCGCACACAGACAGCTCAGACCTTTGCCTACGTTCTTAGCTAGGCCTCGACCCGACCCGATATGCGGTTTTCCGGAACCAACGCGAAAGGTTTGGAATCTCCATATGCGGAGTCCTGACTACTAATTGAAGCCAATGGATGCCGAATCCGAATTGGCCCGAATCGCATGGATGAGCCCTGACAGCACATGGTTGGTGCTACAGACTCCAAATTTCGCACACAGACAGCTCAGACCTTTGCCTACGTTCTTAGCTAGGCCTCGATCCGACCCGATACACAGTTTTTCGGATCCAGCACGAAAGGTTTGGAATCTCCATATGCGGAGATGACTGACATCGGGCTGTTCCGGAGCAAGCGCTGACTCATTGTGACATCACTTCATAAAAGGCTCTGACATCACATACGCTAGATGAGTCAACAAATAATCTCTCTGAAGGGGCATAAACTAAAGTCTTTCTTCCTCTCACTTCGAGGTGAGCAAAGTTCAGGGTGCTCTTCAGAGCGGTTGGGTTCAGGGGAATTAGCGGGCTGTGCCTTTAAGAGAACCAGGTGAATAATGTGGATATTATTCAGTTCCCTCTCACGCTAAACTTAATCCTGACTACTAATTGAAGCCGAGGCCGAATTGGGCCAATCGCACGAAAGAGCCCTGACAGCACATGATTGGTTCTACAGACTCCAAATTTCGCACGCAGATAGCTCAGATCTTTGCCTACGTTCTTAGCTAGGCCTCGACCCGACCCGATATGCGGTTTTCCGTAACCATTTGGAATCTCCATATGCGGAGTCCTGACTACTAATTGAAGCCAATGGACGCTGAATCCGAATTGGCCCGAATCGCATGAAAGAGCCCTGAAAACACATGGTTGGTGCTACAGACTCCAAATTTCGCACGCAGATAGCTCAGACCTTTGCCTACGTTCTTAGCTAGGCCTCGACCCGACCGATAAACGTTTTTTTTTTATCCAGCGCGAAAGGTTCGGAATCTCTGTATGCAGAGATGATGTCTGACATCGGGCTGTTCCGGAGCAAGCGCTGACTCATTGTGACATCACTTCATAAAAGGCTCCGACATCACGTACGCTATATGAGTCAACAAAAAATCCATATATGGAGATACCTGACACATCTCATTAAGTTTGACCTCACAAGCCCCATATTTGGACCTGGACGATAGACCTCATGCTGCTTAGAAACCTGCAAGCAGGTCCTGGCCGCACTCTCAAGAATGGCACCAGAAAGGTGGTAATGCAAATGATGAACAGAGTTATTGAGTGTGAGATTGTAGTAGGCACAAAGAGGAGTGAAACAATCTTCCTACCAAGAATACCTCACTATGACAGAGGTGAGCTTCCCTTCACCTTCATTAGACGACAGTTCCCTATCCGTTTAGCTTTCTCTGTTACCATCAATAAGGGTCAGGGCCAAGAGAATGAACGAGTTGGCATCTACTTGCCTCAACCTGTGTTTGCTCATGGCCAACTCTACACAGCCTTCTCCAAAGGTTGTAAAAGTTTTCATTGTGGATAATGACATGGGCATTACTGACATTGTTTATAGCGAACTCCTTTAGGATAATAAGCATAAAGGGAGAGGCAGAGATGTCCATATATGGGCATAAATGCACACAGATGGTCAAAACGGGTCCTATGACAACAGGTTAGTATAATGGTCTTTGCATTAAAGGTGGGGCATTCATTCCCTATTTACATCATTCCCGAGCATGCCAGGCACCGACCTAGACGCTCGGCCGCCCGAGCTTCTAGTCTATATAAATCTTTCCTCCTCTTTCCAATTGCCCCCCAGCAGCCACTGGTTTAGAACACTAATTGAGCTTCACTGGTAGTGCTCTGCAGGTACCAAAACTTACAGAATGAATTTTCCCCCTGTTCAAACTATTCTCCAATTTCCTGCATTCAATATTCGTTTTCAGGTTTTTAACGTTAAAACACTCTTTAATGGCCAGGCAGAGTCACAACACCAGGATGGATTGTCTTACCTTGCCACCATCAGGTCCAGGGGCTCCAGCAGGTCCGCGAGCTCCCATGGATCCCTGAGCTCCAGTAGAGCCAGCAGCGCCGGGGTTACCACGCTCTCCCTGGAGGGACACACACACACCGAAGGGTCACTTATAGAAATGTAAAGCTTTTACATGGCCAACGTGTAGATCAGTGGTTCTCAACCTTTTCCGCGACCCCCAGAATAATCATATTTGAACTGGGCACCCCTTTCCACCCTGACGAGCACTAAGAGTTGAGGCATTACATTTTGTTCGACACGGTTCTATTGTGAAAATAGCAGATCTACATCCTCACAACGCCTCGCAGACTTGTATGGGTCAATTTAGACCCCCCTAAAGGAACCCACAGAGTCCCTGGAATCCACTTTGAGAACCACTGCTTTAATGGGAAGCACAATGAGTTTGCTGCGTATGAAATGTGCTAAATAAATACATTTGACTCGACGAACCTTCTCTCCCTTTCCGCCAGGAGTACCAGCGGCTCCACGCTCACCGGGCATTCCACCTGCACCCTGGTGTCCAGCAGCGCCAGCGGGTCCAACGTTACCGGGCTCTCCCTGGAAACACACACAGCAAAGTATGGTTCATTTTCCCCCCACCATACAAAACGCACACAAACTCAATAGGTTAACATTTTAGAATTGACTTATTGAGTTAGTCCGTACTAGTATAACAACGTCTGGTTCATCTTTCCCATTAAAGCCCAAGGATTATTTTGCTTAAAGAAAAAAAACATTCGAGCCAATGCCTTATAACATGGTCTTCAACGGTTTTCAGGCCTAGGACCCCCTTAGCTGAGAGAGAGAGACAGAGGAAGCACGGAACCCCACTACATATATTGTGTAAAATATATACATTTCTTACTTTTAGAAGGTTTACTTTTAGAAGGTTTTCTTTGCAACTTGAGGCTTTCAAAGCTAACTCATAATATTTAGTAGATTTCTGTTGGTTTGTTTGTTTAATGAAGGTACCTTGTTGAAGACCCATGCCTTGCAATTAGTTGTAGCATCTATATAAATCTTTCCTCCTCTTTCCAATTGCCCCCCAGCAGCCACTGGTTTAGAACACTAATTGAGCTTCACTGGTAGTGCTCTGCAGGTACCAAAACTTACAGAATGCATTTTCCCCCTGTTCAAACTATTCTCCAATTTCCTGCATTCAATATTCGTTTTCAGGTTTTTAACGTTAAAACACTCTTTAATGGCCAGGCAGAGTCACAACACCAGGATGGATTGTCTTACCTTGCCACCATCAGGTCCAGGGGCTCCAGCAGGTCCGCGAGCTCCCATGGATCCCTGAGCTCCAGTAGAGCCAGCAGCGCCGGGGTTACCACGCTCTCCCTGGAGGGACACACACATACCGAAGGGTCACTTATAGAAATGTAAAGCTTTTACATGGCCAACGTGTAGATCAGTGGTTCTCAACCTTTTCAGGCCGCGACCCCCAGAATAATCATATTTGAACTGGGCACCCCTTTCCACCCTGACGAGCACTAAGAGTTGAGGCATTACATTTTGTTCGACACGGTTCTATTGTGAAAATAGCAGATCTACATGCTCACAACGCCTCGCAACGTTGCATCTACAAATATTATATATGATGATTACAGTGTCTAATGTGCTGTTTCTCAAACAGTGGGGCAATAATAATAATAATTTTATACAACTTTTATAAACCAAAAACAAACAAATCTTTGAAATTCCATAAATATAAAATAATTATAATTAAGTATTGAAAATAGCCGATCTACAAGCTCACAACACGGCGCGAAGCGACACATTGTGAGCTTGTTGATCTGCTGTGTGTTCGGCGTGCGTGCTCTATTAACGCATTATTATGATACACGATCCAGTGGTTATGAAGTGAGGCAATGTTTTTTGTGAACATGGATCGGAGAGACAGAGAAACAGAGAGGTTTTCACACACACACACACACACACACACACACACACACACCAAAAAAGGAAGAAGAAAATAAAATAGTCTTGCTTGTTTCTCTCTCACAAACAAAACCTGGCAACGCTGGACAGCAGACCGTCAGAGTCGGAGATGTGTTTATGTTAGTTGTTAGCACAGAACGCTAACAAGCAGGCTGCCCTGCAGTGCACATGCATGCTGCTCATGATTAAATACATTATGTAGCGCAATACAGGGAGGGAAACATCGGGAAAGCACTGTTGATAGCATGGAAAATAGACGCTTCACTCGTAAAATAGACGCTTCGCGCCGTTCGCGGACATGTCAATGTTTTAGCGACTTTTGCGGTAATAGTTCTGTCTTCTTTCACTTTCTCCCCAACGTTTGGTGACCTGTGCTTCAGCACGTAAAGTGCGTGCATTAATCTGGCCATGCTGTAGCATAATGTGAGTGTGTATGCCTTGTAGATTCGCTGTTTTTGACGGAGCTCACATAGCCACTGGCTGGCGGCTGCCTGCACGCGCGTTCGTTCAGTGTGTGTGTGTGTGTGTGTGTGAGTGTGTGAGTGTGTGTGGGGCGTGTGGAGGGACTTCGGAGGGAGAGAGAGACGGACAACTAGCCCTGTAGCCCCTGTTCAAGTATAGGCACACATCTCATTATGTTGCTCAAAATGTGCACTTGCCCGTTCGGGCAACCCAGTAGCACAATTCACCTGCCCGACCTTTTTATTTACTTGCCCCGGGCAGTCGGGCAACCGTTAGTGTCAATCCCTGATATATATATATATATATATATATATATATATATATATATATATATATATATATACCCCCACACACATTTTTTAGACATGTTATGATTTCATTGTTGAAAGGTGGAATTTACTGGCATGGAGGTGTTCATTTTTCAGCTCGTCAAGGTTTGATGATGCAGTAATACCACAAGCGTAGTGGTATTATTGTATTATACAGCAATAACGTGATACTTCTAGGCAGGGCCGGTGGCAGCCCACAATGGCTGAGGGTGCTATGCTTTAAGTGAAGGATACCCAACTCAAATCGGCCAGGTGAAAACAAAAGGCTAAATTTGCATACCAATGGGAGTGTGTGACAAACCGGTTGTGGCCAGCCAATGCTGATCTACTGTATTATAATGTACATTTCGGGAATTACTGAGAGGTGGGGGTGCTCCCTGGCCAAAATGAGGGTGCAAAGCAGGCCTCAGCACCCTCGTAGAACCGGCCCTGCTTCTAGGGTTGCAAAGGGCCTACAATGGTTAAGCTGTGGAATTTGGGGAATGCTGCTCAATTTCAATAAATAAAATCTTATAAACATAACCAATCAAGTGTGAACTTAATTTGGGGTAAACATGCACATATGGCATTGGCAATACTATAGCCTGGCATTGCCAGACTTCGGCCCATAGGCAGAGAGTATGAGAAATCAGAAAATGACCGGACCAATACTGCAGTGTTTCTCAACCACTGTGCCTGGGGACCTTTGGTGTGCCCCTGAGAAGGGTCAAGGTGCCCCTTGAAACTGCTTGAGAGCCAGTATTGTATTTATCATTTTAAAAATGATTTAAACTAGTGAAAACAGCCGATCTACAAGCACACAACGCCTCGCGGTGCGAGGCGTTGAGATCTGCTGTTTTCACTACTGTTGTGCAGTATGAAGCAGGGCTTTACTTTGCGAAGAAACATACAAATTTGAAACTTGTAGATAAAAGGTTTCTTCCCGACAGTGACGATATTTACACCCCCGTATTATGTTGGTTAGTACACTCTAGTACTCACTTGGTCCATGAAGTTGGACTGTCGTCTGTTGTCCTCCTGATCCCTGTATTTCATTGTCTTCTTCTCCAGACACCTGTGCTTCTCCTCGTGCATGAATAATTCTAACCCTTGAGATCCGTACTTCTCTATCTGCTCGCAGTGCCTTGTCAGCAACGGGTTCTGGTCGAAACGCCCTCTCAGCTTAGACTTAATGTCCACCAGTTCTTGGAAAAGGAGATAAATTAGAAGAGAAAAGAAGAGCAGAAGGAGAACAGAAACATGTATTATGTGTCCGTTTATTCTGTTCAGTTCTACTTTGAAGGCTTGAGAACCAAGCCTTCTGAAAACAGTGGAGTATATCGTTGAAAGACCCCTTTTGAAGCATGTCACCCCCCGGCGGTTACATGTTTCCATTCCGACATGTCCCCTTTCCGACACAATATTTGACAACTGTATACTTAAAAAAGAACATTGATAGTGGAAATAGCCGTTCTACAAGCCCACAACTCGACGCATCGCGTCGTGTTGTGAGCTTGTAGATCGGCTACTTACACAACTATTGACTTTTTTAAATAGATGAACATTTTTCAACATGGAAACGATTATGAAAAATAATCGTGATTATGTCAAATAATTGCGATTAGACGATTATGTAATAACTGTGACAGCCCTAATAGGAAAAATCAATATTGACCAAGGCAAGCCTAGCAGGTGTGCACATGTGGAGTCTCTACCTTGTCTCGTTAGTGTGAGCTTGGCCTGATACCTCCTCTTCTCCCTCTCTCTCTTCTCCCGCTGCTTCTCCAACCCCATCAGAAGTCTGGAGGATAGTGACGAGAATCATTCACTTTTTCATACAAGCGTGAAATTTGGTACACTTGTACAGTTTGGGGCCCTGAACATTTTCAGATATGGAGCCATCGAAAAAGCGCCCCCTGGTGGCCATGGCAGCCATTTTACTTTCCACCATTACCAATTAATGTATTTAGCATCATAACTCCCGAACCAAACATGATAATACAGAAAAGATGATGTCTACACCTATGTTTTGATGGTCAATGACTACAATAATACCATGTACAACATCATAAACCGTTCAGAAAAATAGTTAATGATTAATTTGGTGATGTTGTGAGGTAGTCCAATGGTTTTGTCCGAATGTTTGTCCAAACTGTTTTCACTTTATCATAAAAGTATGAAACCTGGTACACTTGTACAGTTTGGGGCCCTGAACATTTTCCATCGCAAAAACGCCCCCTGGTGGCCATGGCAGCCATTTTACTTTTCACCATTACCAATTAATGTATTTAGCATCATAACTCCTAAGCAAAAAATGATAATACAGAATAGATGATGTCTAGACCTATGTTTTGATGACCAAGGATTCCATTGATATCATGTAAAACATCGTAAAATGTTCAGGTGAATAGTTAATGGTCAATTCGGTGATTTTGTGAGGTAGTCCGCTGGTTTTGTCCGAACATTTTTCACTTTTCAATAAAAGTATGAAACTTGGTACACTTGTATAGTTTGGGATCCTGAACATTGTCAGATATGGAGCCATCGCAAAAAAGCTCCCTGGTGGCCATGGTGGGCATTTTAATATCCGCCATTACCAGATAATGTATTTTGCGTCTTATCTACAGAACCATACATAATAATACAGAATATGTGATTTCTACACCTATGTTTTGATGGTCAATGATTCCATTGATAATGTGTACAACATCATAAACTGTCCAGCTGAATATTTAATAGTCAATTGATGTGAGAAGGAAATCACAATATTTTGCGTCTGTTGCATACATTTGGTTTCATTGTCTTGTTCAAATTTATTTCTTAAGCACATATATTTCATGTTTTTTTGCTAGTATTGATTTCAAGTTTCATGCATGTTTTTTGTTTGACTGACTGATTGATTGATTGATTGTTGTCGTTGTTGATGATGATGATGCTGATGATGAATCTATTCTTCAATCTTCACTGTCTCCTTCACAGCCTCCTCCACATTGACACTATGCTGTGCACTATTAGGATATATATATATATATATATATATATATATATATATATATATATATATATATATATATATATATATATATATATATATATATATTGTATTTGTAATGCCCCTGCCAGCCTTTCTTGCAGCCACAACTTAAGAGCTGAAGGAGAGATTGGCTTGCCTGTGGAAGAATTGACCACAATGGTCTCCAATCAAGTGGGTTTGTCCAACCCCAGTCTGTTGGAGATGGCATTTCTGGTGCCACCTCAAATGCTTGTCCCCAACAGTGTACTCCTTGGTACACTGCTCTTTTGAGTTGTTGCACCAGTGCATCCTTAGTTGGGGGCTTAGTTGCTCTCCTCTTCCTTTTTTGTGAATAACTCAAGACCAAGCTTGCTGGGTGGCATTTGGGACTGTAAAAAAAACACTTCAGACACTATACCTGCCCATGAGATTGCCAAAACTCTGGGTCCACTCCTGACAAATCCATGGCTCTTCCTGTGTTCCATGCCTTTGCTGGCTGTGACACAGTATCTGCATTTGCAACCAGGGGAAAGAAGAAAGCATGGGAAACCTGGAATGCCTTTGACATTGGCAACAGAGGCCTTCATGGCTCTGTCAAAGGCTTTAAAACCAATTCCAGAGCAAGTCATTTCCGTTATGGAACGCTACACAATTCTCGCCTACGATCGCACCAGCAGCCAACTTGACATCAATCAAGTTCATCTTGAATTATTCACAAAAAAAGGAAGAGTGATGGGGCAGAGCGGCACTCGGTGCTGCGCTGCGAGCTTGTATATCTGCTATTTTTCAATAGCATTAAATAATTCTAGAGCAAGTTGAGATCCGTACTTCATCTCTATCTGCTCGCACTTTTTCATTTCCTGGTTGTGAAGCTCCTCCAGCTTTATCAACTCCTGCTCCACCAGTTCTTGGAAAAGGAGATAAATTAGAAGAGAAAAGAAGAGCAGAGGGAGAACAGAAACATGTATTATGTGTCCGTTTATTCTGTTCAGTTCTACTTTGAAGGCTTGAGAACCAAGCCTTCTGAAAACAGTGGAGTATATCGTTGAAAGACCCCTTTTGAAGCATGTCACCCCCCGGCGGTTACATGTTTCCATTCCGACATGTCCCCTTTCCGACACTAACCCTATCCCTAACCTCTATGGAAGTGTTGCCACTCCGACAATAAGAAGTCACTTCATAGAAAAGAGATGAGATCCGAGCACTCGAGGAGTTTAAAATAAAACAACGTTTATTGTCTAAAAACCTACATGTTTCGACCTTGCGGTCTTCATCAGGGCAAAGAACTGGAGCACCAGTCATACAGATCCATTAAATAGTGGCTATTCACGTGATGTTACTAATACACAGGCAATTAATGACCATTGTAATCACGGCACACCCAAATTATGCAAGTGTGTGTGTGCATGCACACTGATTAAGTGGCCTACACATCTACACACCCACAGCAGCCTACTGAGCAAGACAGAATGAGCCTACAATGCAAATGCAGGAGATATGCTTAAAGTCTTAATTATATAACAAATAACAAAAATACATAAAGAAAATACATGCCAACAATAATAAACAAATAAATCACAAAGAAAAAGCAAACACAGAAATAAACATTGTGCATAAAATAAGATAGAAACCCAAAACCGGTGTCTACCGACGACACCGAGCATTTTTTAGACCACGACTGGCCGCCTCCACAGAGAGCAAATCAAGCAGCGAACAAGGGCGCAAACAGAGGACACGCCGGGGCAGACGGAGGGAACGCGCAGCCACAGCGCGCGTCCCAGAGACACACATCATTGAGGAACCAACCGAGGAAACAATATCCTCGGTAGTTAAGTGCATTACATGGTATGGCCGGTATATTGACGATTTATTACTTATATTTAATGGTTCTGAGACACAATTATTGAGTTTTCATAAATATTTAAATTCTTTGAATCCTAACATTAAACTCACAATTGAATACTCTCAATCTAGCATTGATTTTCTTGATCTCACTATATCAAAAGATGATCTGGGCATGTTACATACAACTGTTTTTAGAAAGAAAACTTCCCGCAACACATTACTGAGAGCTGATTCTTTTCACCCCCATTATCTGACTAATAATATTCCCTATGGTCAATTCCAACGTCTCAGACGAATATGTGACAGCGAGGAAGTTTTTGAGACCCAAGCCTCAGACATGACCAACCGCTTTTGTGAAAGAGGGTATAATAAAGGTGTTGTTTCACGCGCACTTAACAAGACTAAGAGCATTAAGCGCTCAGACTTGCTAATAAAAAAGAAACGCGCGAACTCTTCTAGTCCGCGGCCCTTTTTTGTCACACAATATAGCACGGTTGCTAACCAGGTTGGTCACATTATTAAGAACAACTGGGTGATAATTGAAAGTGACCCTACTTTAAGATCAGTATTCCCTGAGCCGCCACAGGTTTCTTTTAGAAGAGCCCCTACTTTACGTGACAAGTTGGTACATAACCATCTGCTCCCCACTAGAAAGGAAACCTGGCTCAAAAGACCCATCGGGTCTTTTAAATGCATGAACTGCCCTCACTGTTCTAATGTACAACAAACTAAAACTTTTACAGACTTCAAAACCCACGATTTTATGAATTGCAATACTACACATGTAATCTATAGACTCACTTGTACCTGCCCAGATATATTTTATGTTGGAAGAACGAAACGCCGGCTTAGGGACAGACTGGCTGAACATAAATACACTATACGCATTAATAACTTGGACTACCCCATAGCTAGACATTTCAGGACTGTCCACAATAGTAATGATTCCCTTTTACGTATTACAGGTATTGAACACGTCAAACCCCTCACCAGAGGTGGAGACCGTCTCAAAAAACTGAATCAACGTGAAACTTTCTGGATACATTCCTTAGACGCTCTAACCCATCCTGGTTTAAATGAGGACATAGACTTCATGTGTTACCTATAGTGGTTTTGGGTTTCTATCTTATTTTATGCACAATGTTTATTTCTGTGTTTGCTTTTTCTTTGTGATTTATTTGTTTATTATTGTTGGCATGTATTTTCTTTATGTATTTTTGTTATTTGTTATACTAGCCCTTACCCGTTCAAAGATATGAGCTCCAAAATGTTGTGCAGTGTGTGGGTTATGGGATGTGCACTGTGCACACAGTATATGAGGGATGGAAAGTAACTTTAACTGGTGCTTGCATGATAATATGTAGGAGCATCAATGTAAGAAATACCCGTTTCGTTTAATGGCTACAGAGATACAACCCTCCCCCCACGCCCGCCCACCTGCCCGCCTGCATACACACCTGCCTGCACACACACACACACAGAGCTGGTTAAACATGTTGCCTCATGCTAGATGCAGAATAGATGTGCCTCATGCTAGATGCAGAATAGATAGTAGATACACCATAAAAATGCTAATATACAGTATATGATTTGTGAAAGTGACAAACGGGCTTCACAGTTATGTCAGGTGTGTTCATATGCTAATGGTGATGCGATTTCAGATCAATTGCTCCAGCCATTGAGGAGAAACGCTGTTACAGACACTCAGACACTCAGACACTCAGACAGACAGACTTTTGGAAAATTATATGTTAGATAATTTTGTTATTTGTTATATAATTAAGACTTTAAGCATATCTCCTGCATTTGCATTGTAGGCTCATTCTGTCTTGCTCAGTAGGCTGCTGTGGGTGTGTAGATGTGTAGGCCACTTAATCAGTGTGCATGCACACACACACTTGCATAATTTGGGTGTGCCGTGATTACAATGGTCATTAATTGCCTGTGTATTAGTAACATCACGTGAATAGCCACTATTTAATGGATCTGTATGACTAATGGATCTGTATGACTGGTGCTCCAGTTCTTTGCCCTGATGAAGACCGCAAGGTCGAAACATGTAGGTTTTTAGACAATAAACTTTGTTTTATTTTAAACTCCTCGAGTGCTCGGATCTCATCTCTTTTCTATGAAGTTTTATCCCACTGATCCTAGAAGCACCACTTACACTTTCATTGTTCTAAGTGGCTGTACAGTAGTAGATAGGCTGTCTTGAAGTTGGTGATTTTGGTTAAATCAGCAAAGACAATTATTGTTTTTCTTCTTACATAGAACTCACAAGTATGGTAAATAGGGCGGTCATGATTATGACATTGTACATGACGATTAATTGTCACTCAAATAATTGTGATTTAATTGTGTTTTTGTCGTTGACAATTACATTTTAGTTTGGCTTTTAGGCTTTGAAGTTGCACATGGCAGATATGACACATAACCTAAATATACAAAGACATTACAGACATATTTGACAACTGTATACTTAAAAAATAACATTGATAGTGGAAATAGCCGTTCTACAAGCCCACAACTCGACGCATCGCGTCGTGTTGTGAGCTTGTAGATCGGCTACTTCCACAACTATTGACTTTTTTAAATAGATGAACATTTTTCAACATGGAAACGATTATGAAAAATAATCGTGATTATGTCAAATAATTGCGATTAGACGATTATGTAATAACTGTGACAGCCCTAATAGGAAAAATCAATATTGACCAAGGCAAGCCTAGCAGGTGTGCACATGTGGAGTCTCTACCTTTCATTAGCATGAGCTTGTCCTGCATGGCATGCTCCATCTGCCATTCATGCTTCCTCCCCTGCTCCTGCTCGTTCAACCTTTTCAAACGGAACTCAATGGTGCCTGGCTGGAAGGGCTCTCTGGATAAGAAAACACACGGAACATGAAACCATTTAGACCGGGTACGCATTACTGCGTATTATTATTTTATGCTTTATAAAATCTATTAAAAAAATAGCAAATCCACAAGCTCACAGCACGGCACCAAGTGCTTTGTAGATCTGCTATTTTTTGAAGAATCGTGAACATTTGAATTTGGACCTGAATCTTTCTAAGTTTTTTTGAAAAACCCAACTGCACTGTGAGCTTGTATATCTGCTATTTTTCAATAGTTAAAGATTTAACAAACAAGGGTTCCGTACGGAACCTAAACGCTTGCCTCCAGTGGCAGATCATGTGACTGAACGAAAACACGGAAGTGCACGGTCCATTCTGGGTCTGCCTTGTTGTGATTCTGGTTAGAATGCATTATACATAAAAACACACTTTCCTCCTCACCCGTAAGTCGGATTTTCATTCCGAAAAAAGATCTGAGCAGCTGGTGGCAACCCGGTACCAGCATGCACGTGTGGATCGCCCATGCGTGGAGCGCCCGACGCAAAAGTAGCTATTTGCTAATTTTGTTAGAATGGTTGTATGAGTGTAACTATGGTGGAATTTAGCGTCACCCAGGGTACTGAAAAGAATGGACAGAACGGATAGATGTGTAAACAGCGTTTTCTTGTGGTCGTAAAAAAACACTGAAATGGGCTGGCAGTAAAACTGTTAAAAGTCGCTACTATAGCAGGACCACAGCAATGAACACAGTCCTGTTCACCCCGGTTGTAACATAAAGACTAATATTAGACCATAAAATGCTTAGCACCTCATTGCCATGAATGACCTGGCACTTTTGCAATGGAAATGAAGCATTGGACGACAGACAGGTAAGACAAACCATGGGTCCCCGAGGAACAGTCAGGAACCATTTAGTCAGGTTCACTACGTTAATAAAGGTTTATTCGTTGGATTTTTTTGGAGATTTGTAAAACTATACATTTTTGGAATCTTCAGAGCATGGGGAATCCAAAAATCTTTGTTGCCATTTGCACAGACAAGGGAAAGTCGCCATTTTGGACGTTCAAAATGGCCAACATAAAATACATATTTTGTGCTATCTTGGCTTCTAGACAACCTAGAAACGTAATTAAACATGCCAATCCTATGTCAAGGAATCAACTGAGTGAATGATGGATGTAAAATGTTCCAGACCCCCACCCCCTTTCTGGGGGTTATCTATTTTGGGACCTCCCAGAAATGTACGCCAGCCAGTTAATGTCCGATTTCCATAATATTAGAGTTGTTTGTAGGTTTTAAAACACCCTGAGTTCATTTAATAGACTTTTAAAGCAGACAGAATAACCTTTCTGACTTTTGGTTGGGGTCTTTCCTCACCTGGGACCCCCCAGACAGACCCCTGAGTCTATCTCAGTAATCGCTCTGCTCCTGCTCCAAAACAATGTTAAATTAGATCATAATTGAAGCATAAAAGTTGTTGTAGCTGGGCTCTGAAAACAAAAATGAGTAGTAGCAAATACTAGGGGTCTTCCTCTGGGGGTCCGGGACCCCTGGGGGGAACTCAGAGTTACTAGGGGGCCCGCTAAATCTTAATGGGATATATATATACCGTATATATTTTTTTAAATCTTTTTTTACACATTTGAAACTGAAACTTTGAATGTTTTTGTGTATGCTGGGTTTATTGCGACCATAGGTTGCATTTTACTATAAGAACCTTCACATCTTGACCGTCTGTCTTTCTGTCTGGACAGGTAATGCTTGTCTTTTCTGTTGATTGACTCTCACTTTGACATCACTGTGATGTCAGGGGAACCAAATCCCCTTTATGCCCATATATGGAGATCCCTGTGATGCCAGGGGAACCAAATCCCTTTTATGGTCAACTAGGTAGTCATCCGGCAACAGCTCACAGCTGTGAAGCCGGGAGGAGTTCAGATTGACAATCAGGTTCACATGAGGGGAGGGGGCGAGCAAAGTGTCGCCCTATCCTCTTAAAGAGCCCATGGTCAATTATGCCCAAAAAGATTCACTACAATGCAGTCGTTTCAGACATGCAGGATCTATTTGTCTTCATCATTGTCATCTTCAATTTCCAACCTAATAGTGTTGACAGTGACACACAGTCTTCACCATAGAGTGAAAGGCAGGTTATTTGATCAGCTGCACTGTCCCTTGCAACCTGCTTTGCAGCCATATTTGATGAGCTCAAGTACTGCCTTTGGAGCAGGGAGGGCAAGACACCTGACTTGAACATACCTTCCACTCTCTGAATTCCATCTATTTTCTTTGATTGGTGGAAGCTCAGGTATGATTTATCCCGCATTGTGACGTAGTTGGCACGGAGGATATGTTGTAGCAGTGCAGCACGAGTTGGAAAGCATCTCACCCTCCCAAGTTCTTTGACAGAAATAGTTCCCATCTGAGTAATCGCAGGGTTGTTGGACATTTTGAACTGTAAACATGGCATGCAGAATGCTCCAATGACTGCAATGTTAATGGGAGCTCACCAATAATAAGCTTGGGAGGAATGGAACGCTTGCCAAGGTCCTTGAAGTGGTTAATGACTTGGCCATCATTATCAGGCTTCAAGTAGGCATTGACCCATGTCTTTTTGGAGATTCCAACAAATGCTCTTCCCCAGCCAGGACCAGAAACATTGTGTAGGCCAAGGAACCCTTGACATTGTGACATCCAATAACTTGAACTCGCTCGAATATATCTATTTCCATTTTTTTTGTACCTTTGACTGTTGCACATTTCAGTAACAGCAGGAGGACATCGGTGCCGGGTGATCAAACACCTATGTCTTGCAAAGCACCATAAGCCACAGAGGCAAGGACTTGATGAGTAATCAGGGTATCAGCCTCTTCATGTGTGTGGTGTTAGGGGAAGGGCAAGGGCCAGACCTCATGGTATCGTATTATGATGCCTACTTTTTCATACCTGACAAATTGCGTGTGTGTGTGTGTGTGTGTGTGTGTGTGTGTGTGTGTGTGTGTGTGTGTGTGTGTGTGTGTGTGTGTGTGGGGTCAGTGTGAGTAAATAAATGGGCACGTTAGTCTGCACGCCCAAAGTGAGAAGTTCCAATGCCTTAATTCTTCAACCATAACTGTCTAACAATGTTATAAATAATACTGAGAATACTAATACATCATCGAAGTACAATACAAACCTAGGATACATAAAACCATACATTTTCAAACGTAAAAAAGAAAAAAGAAAATCCTTTCCCATCACCTGTAGTAACTCTGAGGGACCCCCCAGGAGTCCCGGACCCCCAGAGGAAACCCCTGGTATTTTGCTTACTCATTTTTATTTTCAGAGCCCAGCTACAACAACTTTTATGCTTCAATTATGATCTAATTTAACATTGTTCTGGAGCAGAGCGATTACTGAGATAGGCTCAGGGGTCTGTCTGGGGGGTCCCAGGTGAGGAAAGACCCCAACCAAAAGTCAGAAAGGTTATTCTGGCTGCTTTAAAAGTCTAATAAATGAACTCAGGATGTTTTAAAACCAAACAACTCTAATATTGAGAAAACCGGACATTAACTGGCTGGCGTACTGTTCTGGGAGGTCCCAAAATAGATAACCTCCAGAAAGGGGGTGGGGATCTGGAAAATTTTACATCCATCATTCACTCAGTTGATTCCTTGACCCAGAAAACATAGGATTGGCATGTTTAATTAAGTTTCTAGGTTGTCTTCAAGCCAAGATAGCACAAAATATGTATTTTATGTCGGCCATTTTGAACGTAGAAAAATGGCGACTTTCCCCTTGTCTGTGCAAATGGCAACAAAGATTTTTGGATTCCCCATGCTCTGAAGATTCCAAAAATGTATAGTTTTACTAATCTCCAAAAAAATCCAACAAAAATACATAGTCGACCTGACTAATTGTTATAGCTAAGCCATCTAAACGTTTGCATTCCACCAGTGGAATTTAGAATTTGGATTTAGTTTTAGTCATAGTCTTTTGAATAAAATGTCATTTAGTTTTAGTCATAATTTAGTCAACTGAAAAGCTTTAGTTTTAGTCTAATTTTAGTCGACTAAATATCATAAGATCAACTGAAATGTATTTTGGCATCGTAATGACTGATTTTACACTTGGTTGTGTGCTGAAAACAGCAGATCTACAAGCTCACAACGCGCGTTGTGAGCTTGTAGAGTAGGAGAAGATGTGATATTGACTCTAAAAATTATTGAAAGTTTCGAGGCCACCATGTTCCAAAATGAGGACACATTGGGGCATTCCCAAACCATGTGAAGAAAGGTACCAAGTCCAACACTATTTGAAGTGCAGAGCGTGCAGTTGGGATAGATACCGTTTCTCAATGTGGGGTACAGGGTCCCCCAGCAGGGGTCATTGGGGGGGTTCCAGGGGGTCCTCAGGCTAAACTACTTAAAGTTAAGAACCAAATGGACACTTAATGTAACTCATGAGAGTACACAGATGGAACCAAAATGACCCTGGCATGTCCATTAGGTACACTCTTAAAATTGTCAAAAACAACCCAAGTTGGTTATTTATGTAACCCAACACGTAACACTGTTTTGGACCAGCCCAACATGGGTTATTGCAGACCAACAGGGTTGGGTTAAGGCTGTGACCCAGCATGTTGGGTTGGGATTGTACAACCAAGTAATGGGTTAAAAGTGACTTTGCTGTTGGGTTAATGTGATACTGCTGATGGGTTGGAATCTAACACCCAAAAATGGCTTAAAAGTGACCTTGTTGTTGGGATTGTACGCCCGTTCACATTAAATCTATTCATTCTTATTACAACATTTTCTTCAATGACATTTTTCATGCTTAATCTACTCAAGGAAGAATGCATGCAGAGTAAATTGTGCATTTAGTCGTGGCAATATATCACAACTTTGAACACAACAGATTATGTGGTGCTTCACATTAAAAGAACAGCAAACCTGTTTGTATGTGTCAGTCTGGACCATCTTAGTCATGGTTTCTGTTTCTGTAAGCAACTATGTTTTTTTATATTTTTTTTAATTAGGGATTATGACTCGGCTACATCCACTGCGATCATCTACAATACAATGTTGCACACTAAAAAATGATGGGTTGTTTTGGCTGGGTTAAGCCTATTGGGTTATTTAATTGGGTTGTTTTCATGCAAATGGGTATTCTGATAACCCAATTCGCTGAGTTATTTCTGTTGGGTATGGTGTTATTAGCTGTTGGGTTGTAATTTCCATAGAATTTGTTGAGTTATTTTGGACTACCCAACACGTTGGGTAAATACGTTGGTCACCATTGCTTTGCATAACAATGCAAAGCATGCTGGGTAAAGCATTTCCAGTGGCATTTTAAGCTTTTAGGAGCAGAAAATGCTAAATGTGTCAATGACACTGTGTGGATATGACACAGTGTCATATCCAAGTGTCTGCCAAGGCAAGCTGACTGACATTATGTCAGAATTTGATTTGTCAGTATTTCAGCTTCAACCATAAGCTAAAGTGCTAGGGTGCTAGGTTAGGGTTGAGCTCCCTCCCCCTAGAGGTTAAATTAGTTGCAGAACCTTTGAGGATTCTTGAAGGTTTAGCCTCTGAGACCATGCTATTCTTCCATGTATTGTCTCATTTTGGTAATGTCAATAAATTAGTTGATATTGTAACTTAACAGGGAAGATTAGCATAGGCTGAATCGCTTCGCCCATGCTTTGTGATAATGTGATTATTTAATTAAATTGACAACTATCAGTTGTACCGATGAAATTTCAATTTAAAAAAGGAACCACCAACATAATAGTAATATATAATAATGAGGAAATATAATACATTTTAAATAACCCAACACATTGGGTTATATTAATAACCCAACATGTTAGGTTAAATTAACCCAGCGATGGGTCGGTCCAATATTTAACCAGTGTTGGGTTGGGAAACAACCCAAATTGGGTTGTTTTTAACCCAGTGTTTTTCTGTGTGTGTTTTCTCTATCTAAAACCATAAAATAATGGAAAAGTTTGTAAAAAATATCTGTATGGGAGCACAGTTGCATGCTGGGTAACTGCCCACCCACTTAGTTTAACCCAATAGTGGTGCAATTCACAAACCAATGTGTTGATAGACAGAGAGGGCGGGTCTATTTTAACCCAAGTTGGTGCAATGCAGTGAACCATGTGTTGGGTAAACTCGAATTCAAAAGCCTATACCAACACTTGGGTTATGAACTCAATGCATTTTATCTGCATGTGGGCGGGCCATCCATAGCCCAACAGATGGTTTACTAATTTTAAGTATTTTTAATCCAATGTTTGGTCAAACTGACCCAACCTTTGACCCAACAGTGTCAACCCAGCAAAAGGGTTGAACATTTGACCCAACATTTTTAAGAGTGTATGACCATGTCCATTAGGTTCCTTTTATACACTTTCAGAGTGAAAAATTTAAGTGTATAGATTTTAGTCCCAGTCCCAGAGATAAAAAAAGAAAAAGTAATTATCCTATCAAATGGGGATCTGTGGCTTAATTCAAATCAAACGTTGGGCCCCTGAAAGTAAAACATGTAGGGATACTCCCAACAACATTAGAATAATCTTCCAGTTCCTGGATCTACATTACACTCAATTTATTGTATTATTCTACACAATATTCCTGTGATTCAAGGAAGAATAATGGAAGGAATAAGTAACATAACCCGAATACATAGAAGAGGGTCAGCTGCTTTTTCAATGGACCTATGTTTATATTAATGGTGTCCAAAATAACGCGTTATTAACGAGTTAACACTAGCCTATTAACGGGATTACAATTTTTAACGCAATTAACGCAAAAATTGTATTGTTTCCTGCTCTGAAACAACAAACCAATCATAACGATTGGCAGGCGGGGTGTTGAGGACTACTGCTTTGTGATTGTTTACACATTGTGTCTTTCAACCAGCAAGCAACATTGATTGGGGGGAGGTTTAGAAAGGCGCCACTGTCAACTCACTGTGCAGGAAGCCAACATGGAGCAAGCAGGAGGAAAAGACAATACGATACTAAACGGACAATTTACTTTTAAAACTCTCCCAGATGGCACAACAGACAGAACTAAAGTTATCTGTAGCTACTGCTAGGCAGTACTTAGTTACCATCGTAGTGTTTCGAGCCTCAAGTATCATCTATCAGCAAAACATCTCAGCGTCACCGCCAGCCAACCACCAAAACAAACACTGAAGCAGTCCACGTTGGATGCAGCTTGTGGGAGACCTATCGATCAGGCAAGGAGTCGTAGGCTAACAAATGCCATAGCAAAGTGGGTGGCTACAAGCTGCAGACCAGTTTTTATTGTGGAAGATGAAGGCCTGAGGGATATTATTAGGATTGCCTCGAATGACTACACGTACGAGTTACCCTCACGATCCACAGTCACGAAGAATACACGATTTGTATGAAGAGCAGAGGGCTACACGAGCCACCGAGTTGGAAAAGGCAACAGACGTGTCTCTAACCGGAGATCACTGGACATCGCTGGCTAACAACAATTTCCTTGGTGTTACAGGCCACCATATTGACACTGAGTGGGAGCTGCAGTCCCATGCACTGACTGTGATGAAAACTGAAGAGCGACACTATGCTGAAGCATGCGCCGAACAATTCATGCGTGTTGCAGAGGAGTGGAACATTGGAAATAAAGTTGCTTCACTCACCACAGATAGTGCCAGAAATATGATTGCTGCTGCGAGGCAGCTGCCCTTTGATCATGTTCCCTGCAGTGCACACAGTCTCCAGCGTACCATCACGGTGTCTCTGCAAAACAGCCCGTTTGACAATGCACTCGCCAAATGCAGAAAAGTTGTTGGCCACTTTAAACACAGTCCAGCTAACGCTGCAGAACTTGAACAAAAACAACTCGAGCACAGGCAAAAACAGGAGTCGCTTATTCAAGATGTCCCGACCAGATGGAATTCAACTCTGGATATGATTAAACACCTTGACGTCCGAAATAGAATGGTGGTTGGTAGATTAGCCGTGACATTTCTATTATTGTATTGTGATCTGAGACATAATATTATGTTTATAAACATGACCCCGCAGCCCCTCCATCTTGAACAGCGCCGCTGTTTTTTCTTTTCTTTTTTTTTCCAGGCCAGTAACTCACCATGATTTTCTCGATTTCCGTTGGGATAGAATGGGGGTTTTGGCCGATCGTCGATGTCCCCGTGCGCGATCCTTTCACGTAAATGTCCCCGCAAATAGTCCATGTGTGACTGAAGAACAGAACTGAAAAGTTTCGCTAGCATAGCCCCAAGCATGGCTGCTGTAGGAGCTCGAGTGTGCAGACAGCAAACGGATGGCTGGGAGTAGCCTTGGAGAAGGAGAGGCGCTGACGTCACCTCTGCTTCATGCACGGTCTGCATGAGCTATCAGTGCACGAGTGGTGACTAGGGAAGGTTAGACGATCGCCGATTTTCGGATCAAAAGCTTTTATTCCGGTTTTAAAGACAAAGTCCGGGAATGTACGACGTGGCTGAGAGTCCCTGGGGGGATGTGCGATATAGTACGGTTTTAACATTAAGGGGCTCCCCGTGGCTTATGCTGCATTCACACTACAGATATATAGTTGAACGTTTTGCTTGCTTGGTCAATGTTATCTCAATGGAAACCAGCTTTAAAGATACAGGACACACAAAGAACGAAGCTTTGAAAGCTTTAAAGCTGGTTTCCATTGAGATAACATTGACCAAGCAAGCTAAACGTTCAACTATATATCTGCAGTGTGAATGCAGCTTTAGAAGGTGTTTTAAGAGTGTCCGCAAAAACGAACAACCACTGAGAGATGTGCTGTCCACGCAGAAGACCAAAGTTTCCATGCCAACACCAGCTGAAATGGACAAGTTGCAGAAGTTGGAATCACTACTTGAGCCCTGCAGGTATAGGTTTTATATTCCTTGTTATGGATAGCGTGTGTGTGTGTGTGTGTGTGTGTGTGTGTGTGTGTGTGTGTGTGTGTGTGTGTGTGTGTGTGTGTGTGTGTGTGTGTGTGTGTGTGTGTGTGTGTGTGACTAAAGCTAAATATCTTGTAAATTGTGTCTTGTAAGTGTGGCAAAAAAATTCCCTATGTCTTGTATGCATTTTCGTCGTGACATGATGACGCAAAATGCGTCTTTTGCTGTAGCCCATCGATCCAAAATACACAAAACACATAGGGTATTTTTTTGCCACGCTATAATTGACCTTGCATAACATGGGAGTCTGTGTGTGTGTGTGTGTGTGTGTGTGTGTGTGTGTGTGTGTGTGTGTGTGTGTGTGTGTGTGTGTGTGTGTGTGTGTGTGTGTGTGTGTGTGTCTGACTGAGATAGAGCGACAGTGTATGGAAGAAAGTGTATATGAAATGTAGGGATAAACATCATGGTGTGTATTGTAATCAGTGAATGGTCATCTCTCAGTATTAAATGTTTCATGTTCTGTGGTGCTGCCTGCTTTTTGCCACGTGTCTCGGATGATGGAGAGCTCTGAGGATGACCCTGCATACGTGGTCAAATTCAAGACCACGTTCACAACAGACCTGGAGAAGCGCAAGGTGAGCATACATTTTGTACATAGCCTGCAATATGGCACATATCTAACAAAGGAAGAAACCTACAGTATATGCTATAGTCTGAAGTACAATTATTGGATGTTTTATAATGGACCACATTAGAAACAAATGTTGGCCTTTTGTGTTAAATAGATTAAATTAATTTGGTGTTAAGCACTGCTAATAAAATCTCCTCTCCTCTCCTCTCCTCTACTCTAGGAGAATGCCAACACGAGCTACCTGAAGATTGCCACTGCACTCGACCCAAGATTCAAGGACCTCAAGTGTCTTCCCAAAGCAGAGAGAAGGGAGGTGTGGGATTCACTCTGCACCCTGCTGAAGGAAGAGGGCCAGAGGAGTGTTCCCCAGGAAGCTGTGGAAGAAACACCAGAGCCACCAAAGAAAAGGTCATCCCTCTTGGTTGCTTCATCGTCTGAGTCCGACGAGGAAGACGACTCGGTTGAGAACTGTGTGAGCCGATACAAAGCAGAGCCCACCATCGGTGATGATGCCTGTCCATTACAGTGGTGGAAACAACATGCAGGCTCACACAGCAGGCTGGCCCGCTTTGCAAAAAAGTACCTGGCTACACCTGCAACATCAGTGCCGTGTGAGAGGCTGTTTTCCCTTGCTGGGCATATTGTCCAAAAGAAGCATGTTTCTTTATCTTCTGAACATGTTAATCAGCTTGTATGCCTTAGCAACTGGCTTGGTGTGCATTAAGAAAAGGTTTGCTAAAGAAGAATGCAGTACATAAAACAGGGACTACAGTCTAAAGAACCTGCTGTAAACTAAACAGTGTTATTTGTTGTTGTCTTTATGAAAGCATCACCTTAGTCTCACTGGGACACTGAGGCACTGAGACTGTTTCTTGGCTCCTACAAAATGTCATTGCCTGCTGGGACACTGAGCGACTGTTTCTCGGTTCTACCTGTCTAGACACTGTTATTGACCAATGGTTAGGGAAACCTACTGTCTTTTTTTTTGTTCTAGCCTAGGTTCTGACTGTCTAAAGCAGACACAATGTTATTGCTCCCTGGGACACAGACCTATTTATTTGACCGCATAAGCGACAGTTCGTTGAGTTCAAGCGCAGAAGCTGGTTTTTTAGACCCTCGCAACAGCTCCACACAACAACCCCATACAAACGCAGGACGAGGCGGGGGAGGAAGAAGAGGCCGCCGCCGCGGCAGCAACATCCAGAACCAACCGAGCCGAACCTGGTACACCAGACAGACCGCCAGGCAGGACGGGAATCGGTCATAAACATATCAGGTACCTCTCTAACTCCAGAATGTATTTCCCTGCTTTCTCGAGGACTCAGCTTTACACCAACAAATAATGTAAATACATTTCAGACCAAAGTCGATCTATTCAAGTTTTATAGGAGCTTGCATTTGAAAGCCTGGTGGCACCAAAATTCTCTTAATACCATTTCACAAACAAGTGCCCCTGACACCATTGCTGGAGCTGGACCCACTTTCAGATCTAAATCAATGTTTTGCCCTATTGTTAACAACCCATGCTTGGTTGCATTCACAAAAAAGGTGTCGTGTGAAGTTGAATCTCTCTGTCAAACTGTAAAGCGCCCTGCCACATATAACCTCACAAAGCAGGAAAATGAAGCTTTACGTGAACTTTCAGACAATGAAGATATAGTCATAAAAAGAGCCGAAAAAAAAAAAAAAAGAAACTCTGAATATTATACACCTCTAGCATCCAACCCGCTGGACTATATGAAACGTGAATTGACGGACATTCTTAACAACGCAGTGGATCATAATTGGATAACAGAAAAGGAGCGAGACTTTTTGCATAAAGCCTGCCCGAAGATCCCAACATTCTACATGCTACCTAAAATACATAAAAATTTGAACAACCCTCCAGGTCGACCCATTATCAGTGGAATTGACTCCATTTCAGAACCTGCCTCTCAGTACATTGATCACCTCATAAAACCCTATGTATTCTCTCTCCCTTCATATATACAGGATACAACACATGTTTTAAACAAAATAGAGGAGATTAAAAACATTGGAGATGCATTTATGGTAGTCTCGCGTGGCCAGACTGTTGCCTCCGCGATTTGGTCAAATGCTCCCAGCATACAGTCTGGCAAACCGGGGAAGAAATGATGAGTGCGAGATGAGAGCGGAAGTGAAGCCCCCACGTCACTTCCGTTTCCGTCTCACATCACACACATTTATCATTATATAAATAAAAATCATATAAGCATGTTTAGCGTGCTGCTTAGCAGAAATTACATTTTAAAATGTATTTTATTGAACGGTAATGCCCGTTTTCGATACTCGCCATTCGGGAGCTGCTGTTCCAGACTCTATATAGCATTCAGAGATTGTGGAATAGTTGTCTGGCTACGCGAGACTACATTTATGGTAACAATGGATGTCACATCATTATACAGCAACATTAAACACGAGGATGGCCTCAAAGCTGTGGAACACTATCTCCAAGTGAGGACAGATGAAGATCCACCTAACCAATTCATCATGACTTTAATAGAATGGGCCCTAAACAATAATGTCTTTATTTTCCAGGACAAACTATTCAGGCATAGACGGGGCACAGCGATGGGCGCCAGCTTTGCCCCAAATTATGCCTGCCTCTTCCTGGGACACTGGGAGGATAGATATATCCATGGCCCCTCTAACCCTCATCGGGACAATATCATCTACTATGGACGGTACATTGATGATTTAATTTTCTTTTATAAGGGTGATCTACAAGATCTGGTTGAATTCCATGACTACCTTAACAAAACATGTGACAGTATTGAACTCTCTTTGGAATACAGTCGGAGCGAGATACACTTCCTGGATTTGAAAATCACCAAGACACCCTCGGGGGAGCTACACACTACCATCTTCCGAAAGGATACGGACCGCAATACTATATTGCATGCCGACAGTTTCCACCCCCCCCACCTCATCAAAAACATCCCCTTCGGACAATTCCAGCGTCTCAGACGCATCTGCGATCAAGAAAGCGACTTCACCACAAAGGCGGTCGAAATGAGAAATCGATTCACTGAGCGGGGTTACAAACCCAGAGAACTGGACATGTCACTCCTCAAGGTAAAAGCCATGGACAGAAAAAGTCTCTTGTGCAGCAAACAGAAACACCCATATAAAAGCAATGTTCATTTTGTATCCACATTCAGTAAACAGTCTGCTCAGATCCGCAGTAGTATTAAGCGTAACTGGAGTATACTCCACAGTGACCCTGAAATGAAAAAGATTTTCCCTGTATTACCCACTTTTGTCAACAGGAGGGCCCCCACTCTACAGAACAAATTAATGCACAGCCATTTGCCACCCAAAACCCCCTGGCTTCAAAAACCTATTGGCAACTTCCCCTGTGGTCACTGTACCCATTGTGAAAATATCCCTAAAACAAATACATTCTCAGATGTGTATACTAATCATGTCTATAGAATCAATCACTTTGCAAATTGCAACACCTCTTTCATTGTCTATCGCCTCGAATGTCCCTGTGGGTGCTTCTATGTGGGGAGAACAAAACGTAGATTCAAAGACCGATTGGGCGAACACAAAACAGCGATTCGTACCAATAACCTAAATTACCCTATGGCAGTACATTATCATGAAAAAGGACATGGAAGTCCTTCCTCTCTAAAAGCTGTAGCCTTAGAGGTTATCCCCAGTGACGGCAGAGGAGGTGATAGACTCAAGAGGTTGCTTCAAAGGGAAACCTTTTGGATTGTCACCTTAAGAGCCACAGTCTACCCAGGCTTAAATGATGAAGTTGACTTTTTGCCGTTTCTCTGATATCCTGTGTCTGGTTTTTGTTTTTTGTTTATTATTTACTTTAATACCATTGGGCCCAATGCTTTAAATCAATTTTTTTTGCACTGTGCAAAATATGTTTTTTGTTTCTCCCAATATGTTATATTTATTTACATTTATCTTGAATTGTTTTTAATTGGTATTGGTCACTCGGTGTAGCTGTTCTTTTTCCTATTTGGTTTATTTGATCTGCTTGGACATCCAACATGTGTGTGTTCCCTTTAACTTATGACGTCATAAATGCAGATTGGCTACTTAAGTGTGGCTGATTAGCCTATTGTTAGACCCTGACGAAGACCTAGAAGGTCGAAACGCGTTGGTCAACTTGTTGCCTTGCTCAGAAAATAAATTATACTTTTTTTCACCATTGATGGAGTGCCTTGGAGTCCCTTTCTCTGTAAGTCTGCTTTCTGCACCATGGGAATCTAGCAGTACTTCCTTGAAATAACTTTTGTTCATATATTCCTACCTGTATCACCAAAGAGCACCTGTCTTTCAGAGCCAACTGATCCCTGCAGCGCTTCTTTTTTTCTGTTTTTCTATTTATTTGCTATTTTTTGGTTGGTTATAGGTTCTGAGTTCTGACTGCTGCAAATATTGGTGCATTTTCTGTGAAATAAAAGCCTGTGGACGCTGCTAACATTTTCCTTCTTTTAGCTACAACACAACACACCATTTTCTTTCACTTCTTCATTGAAATTTGAGCAAAAAAGATTTTGCGATTAATCGCGCGATTAACTACAGAAATCATGCGATTAATCGCGATTAAAAATTTTAATCGTTGGACAGCACTAGTTTATATTAATATGAATATGGTTTTAGAATACATACCCAACACCACGAGGCAACTCCACCTCATCCTCCTCCTCAAAATCAGCTGATCGCTTCTTCCCAACCTTGTCAGGGACTGGAGGTCCATCTGATTGATGACAATTACAAATAAACAACAAAGAAATAATCAAAATCTGTGGTTTGTATTTCTGACCACTTGGTGATCAATTCTACAGACCATGAAAAGAAGGTAAACGTATTTTAATTAATAAAACGTTTAACTAATCTTAATGGTAGAACAGGGTTTCTCAAAGTGGTTAAATGTCAAGTATAAAGTTATTTTCTGTCCTAATGGAAACAGTGATTCTCTCAAGTTTTCCTTGTGACATACTTTATCTTAGGGGAAAAGATTGACATTAAATGTGAGATGCTATAAAGTACAATGTAATCCAGACGTGTCGTGGATGAAATATGTATTTACAGGGGTGCCCTGTAAATAGTTTGAGATGTGGTAGAGTATGTAGGCCTATGCTAATACAATATTATCATTTAGTAGGTCTAGCTGCAGTGGTTGGAGGTGGACTCCCTATAGCATTGGTTCTCAAAATGGGGACCGGGCACCCCCAGGGATCCTTGAGGATGTTCCAGGGGGTCCCCATCTAAATGATAGTTAGGAACAAAACAGAGACAGACCCATATAGATCTCTGAGAGTGTACAAATGGAACCAAATGGACCCGTTAGGGTTCCGTTTGACTCTAACGGTCAATTTGGTTCCATTTGTACACTCTGAGTTAAATTAACATTGATTTTACAATATAAATTGGGGTCTCAGAGATAGAAAATATGGGGGACGGTCCTGGACTAATGCATGGGGGTCCTTGAAATTGAAGTGGTTGTGAATCACTGCTAGAGCCATAAAAATCTTATCTTATATGTGGTCCCTGGCATATCTTTTCAAATGGGGGTCCGCGGGTTAATAAGTGTCAATTTCGGGGTCCTTGACTTGAAAAGGTTTGAGAACCACTGCCCTAATAGCCTAGTTCTAGACTCATTAGGACCAGAAAACCTACTGGTTCAAGTTGCAATGACCTCTTTCCTTTTGGTAGAGGACAGAACTTAATTTCTTTAGGAACAAAAATTTGCTTTATTATAGCCTACTAACATTTAACTTGTTTTACGTTCTATCGTTTACACCTAAAGCCGGGTAAACTATTATCTTACCATGTCTGCTACTGATAGTGTAGTCGATGGTGTCCTCCTTTCCTTCCTCCAGTGAGGCTTTGCTTGGTTGTTTTCCTCTAGTTGACGACATGTTACCCTGAAAAATAAAGTTCACAAATTGTCAGTGGTGCAAAGTAACTAAGTACATTTACTAAGTACTGTACTTACACTTTTGAGTTATTTGTACTTTACTTGATTATTTCCCATTTCCAATAGGTCTCTTTTTACTTCTACTCTACATCTTGGATCCAAATATTGTAGCCTACTTTTACTCCATTACATTTATTTGAACACTTTTTACTAGTTACTTTAGAGATTTTACAAAACCTTCAGCCCTCTATACATTTCGGCCATTTGAAAATTGACGATCTACAAGCTCACAATGATTGTTGTGACTTGTGAGCTTGTAGATCTGCTATTTTCAAATATTTGTATACATTTGAAAACATGAAATGGGACATTCTGCATAATGAGTACTTTCTACTTTTGGTACTTTAAAGTACATTTTGTTGCCAACACGTTTGTACTTTTACAGTAGGCCTACATTTTGAATTTGAGACTTTCTACATTGTGGTATTAAAGTACAAAATGTGAGTAGGCCTACTTTTCCCACCACTGCAACCTGTTCTTCTGGGGGTCCCTGGAACAAAATATTTTGAGATGGGGGTCCGCGGCCAAAAACATATCATTTTGGGGGTCCTTGACATGACAAAGTTTGAGAACCAGCAACATAAGTTTTTCAGGAATCTGAATCAGCCTATATCAGCGGTTCTCAAACTTTGTCATGTCAAGGACCCCCAAAATGCTATGTATTTAGCCGCGGACCCCCATCTCAAAATGTTTTGTTCCGGGGACCCCCAGAAACAAAGATTTTAGTAAAAAATATTCAATATGAATGTGGGTCTTCATGCTAGATGCAGAAAGTTAGCACAAAGCAGTGTAGTTGTTGGCTCGTTTTTAACTTTACAAGTTCACACGGTGCTTTGGGCTTTAAGCTTACCATTATGTACAAGTAGGCTGTTATTTGGTGGTTTTAGTTGAGTTCTTGTTCTTGTGTAGGCTACTAAGATACGAACTAAACCGTTTAATACGAGTTTAATAGACGAAGATAATTATTCTAGCTTAGTAACTAATACACACAATTTTCAAAAGAGCAGTAGCGCGCGCACAGTTCCAGTCTGGGCTGTATGGTAATGGTATCCCATTGACAGGAAGCACAGTGCAGGTGCCGCCGTTTTGTGTGCCGTTGATTGGCTAATGGGTTGCCAGGGAGATAGAGCTCGCCAGTCTGAGTCGTCCCCCTAGTGGCGAAAGAAAAGAAGAACTTCTGGGGACTCGGATTACAGTAAAAATCACACCCGTGTGAACTGAGCGGTGGTCGTGGTGTGTGTGTGTGTGTGTGTGTGTGTGTGTGTGTGTGTGTGTGTGTGTGTGTGTGTGTGTGTGTGTGTGTGTGTGTGTGTGTGTGTGTGTGTGTGTATGTGTGTGTGTGTGTGTGTGTGAATTGAATTGAAATTAAGTACTGTAGGCCTACTTGATTACTAGATCTAAACGTTTGAGTTCCTTTTACTTAACTGGAGTATTTCCAATTTTCAGTACTTTTACTTCTACTCCACTACATCTCAGAGACAAATGTTGTACTTTTAAGGGCCATTCACACTGAGCACTATAACTAGTATAACTATAAAAAGTATAGTTTTAAATATTCAAGTGGATGGCAGTGTTCATGTAATGCTCGAACCCGGGTCTCCCATATGCAAGTCATCTTAACCACTACTAGACCAAAGGGACATCCCTATGGACCGGGGGAGATACTATAGTATTAGTATATAGACCTTCTGGGTCATCATAGTGAGAGGATATTAATAAAATCTAGGAATAAATTCCTTACCAAGAAATGTCTTCACCAATGTGTTTGTAAAGGTGTCTAGTAACACATCTAACAAAGTTTGAAATTCAAAATCCCTAGGAACTATTGACAGCTGCTGAAAGTTTGGGTCCCATTCACTTACTATACACTATACAGGAACAAAATACCCCCAAAAGACCAAAGCTACATCCTTATGGACCGAGGGAGATACTAGACTTTTGCGGCCATCAGGCTGAGGCAGTGAATCACTCTGCTATATACTGTACATGCCACATAAAAAATAAGCTGTGAAAATGAATTAAAAACATGTAGCTCCATATATAAATTCAAGAGAATCTACAAAAGTAATATGATACAAAAATACAGTAATATACAGTAATATATAGAATAATAAACTGCACAAATGAATAATAAAATAAAAAAACAAAAAAGAATAAAATTTGATAATTACAGGCCACAACCTGAGATTGTTAAAAATGTAATTATTTAAATGTCATATACATATTTTTTGCTTTGTTTATATTATTATATTATATTTTGCAATAGTTTTTGTTAAATAATTAATTAGAAGGGTAGGCATTATAAGCTTTAGCTTCAGCCTTCTCCTTTTCGGTCCAGCAGTCGTGTGCTGCTTTGTTTTTCTGTTTTGTTTTAACTGTTTCTGTTTTTATTATGTGAAATGTTTTGCTTTTCTTTTTTTGTTTTTACAAATGGAATGTTGTTTTAAATGTAAACAATGACCGAAATAAACTTAAACTTAAACTTAAAAAATACAATGGTGAGCGACAGTTATAGTTATCCATTTATATGTATCGATACTATAGGCCTACTGTACACTAATAAAATAAAAGCAAAGCAAAGTTCTACAATGAATCTATGAAATGAATACATTAAAATAATATAGCCTCGTGTTAGAGGAAGCAGTGGCTGTGGAGAAAGTCACACAGAATATTAAAATCAATGTTTACAGATAATGCGGGGGATTATTCATGATAAAGTGGAAGCACATTATACTATTGTAAAAAATGTTTTTGATGTTCAATGCAATTCACATTGTCGTTTTCATCAAATTGTATTTAACTACCTAAGCATCTGTGACTGAAGCAACCCAGCTGACAGTTTACTGAAACAAAATGTTCTTTATTTGATGACATCCATGTGTGCATATTGATGACAAACACAGGCATGGTAGATAACAATGATTTAATTGGGAAGCATTGCAATATGGAATCTGTGAACTGAACTGAACAGTACAGTACATTTAGCAACTTTAATTCAGTATGATTAGCCTACTTCAGATTATGATAGGATACAATAACAAAGGGAAGAATTGTATCAATATCCAAATATGTCATCCACACATTTACGCAATTGTTGAGACTGTTATTGCTTCAGTAAGACTCACAAAACACATCACAGCTATTGTTCTCTCTCTCTCTCTCTCTCTCTCTCTCTCTCTTGCTCACACGCACGCACGCACGCACGCACGCACGCACGCACACACACACACACACACACACACACACACACACACACACACACACACACACACACACTCTGTGCCAGAGATTAATGATGGACAAACTAACTAACATCCCCCAAAAGACAATGGGGCCAAAGCCCTAGAAAAAGCAAAGTGAACCATGCCTTTACAAGCTAGGTGTAAAATCAAATTTTCAGTGCAGTGGAAACAAAACAGACAATGCTTTACTTCTCCCTTTAGAACTAAAGCATCATGGAAGGGTTCTGTTGTCAGTGTCAGTTTTCAAACCATATTTGGGAGGGCTAATAATGTGTACCAGGTCTCCAGAAACATGATGGAGTACAGAACAAGTACAGTGAAGGAGTGTTATATGGCTCTATGAGCTCCTTTCTATTTTTGAGCACGTCCTCTGGAACCATAATTATGTACTTTGGTTTGCCAGGCTTTTACTACAGTCCTGTCAAGGTCCAGTCTCCTTATCTTCTGGCATGATGATGAAAGGTCCTTTGTTATCTTCATTTAGTCAATTCCCGCTCAGTCGCATGACAATTCTTAAGAGTTAAGCCCTTTGGACACAGGACAGTTGCGTTTTTTCCGTTTGCTGCATGAATAAAACGCATTGGATTTAGTGTGCAATGCTGTGCGGAATCGGCGCTGCGGATCCCAAAAGGAGTCATAAAAGGAGTGATGAGTTTTTCACCGCATGCGACAAGACGCACGAATCGAACTGGGTTTGATCGAGAGAAAAAAATGCACGGCCGCAGCCACTTGTCGCACGGCTAATTCGGATCCGGTGTGCATGAGGTCGTAGAGAATCATTGTTTTCTTATAAAAAAACGAAATTGTCCGTTTTATCCGTACGGATAAACGCGCCTGTGTGCAAAGGGCTTTAGTTATTGACACATTTGGTGCACACAGGGTTCCAGAGTATAGCATATAAATGTAAATAAAATAAATCTATATGTTTTTTTTTTTTTTTCTAAATTTTTATCCCACGATTTTTGTAACCCATTTTTTCACCCGGTGCCAATTACCTAAGCTGTGATCCTGGGCTCTACTCTCCCTCTGCCAACCTGGGGAGGGCCCTGAACTGAGCTCATGCTTCCTTCAATGCATGAGGAGTGAGCAGGCCGCTTCTTATCACCTGACAGGGGGAGCTTCCCCGGTTGGACGTAGCGCGTGGAAGGAACACGTTATTCCAACCAGTTCCACTCCCCTCCATCAGGCGCCTCGGCTGGCCAGGGGGAGGCTTTATAGAGACCAGGATTACTGCATGTTTTTGTGAGGGTATCTACCCTAGGAGACACGGGGAGAACATGCAAACTCCACACAGAAAGGCCCTTTTGCCAACCCCACCTAGGGTGTGGGCACTGATGACGCGGAGGAGGGAACACGCCCCCAGCACCCACAGTGTCCCCCGGCGGGAATCGAACCCAGGACCTTCTAGCTGTGAGGCGACAGCACTACTGGCTGCGCCACCGTGCCCCCTTAAATAAATAAATAATAAATAATAAATCTATATGTTTGACCTAAAACTATAATGCCACTATTCTATTGTACCTTTATGTGAATGTACTGCAAAACCAAACCTTGGTTCGGTATAATCCATATATCTATTGTTTCGTTTACGTAGTCTTGTGTCCTGTGCAAATTGTGTATTTGATGGAGGCTGTGTAATTAGTTAGAAACGGTAAATACACTTATTGCTGTCTCTTCTCTTCTCTTCTCTCCTCTCCTCTCCTCTCCTCTCCTCTCCTCTCCTCTCCTCTCCTCTTCTCTTCTCTTCTCTTCTCTTCTCTTCTCTTCTCTTCTCTCCTCTCCTCTCCTCTATCAAATGTCTTCCAGTGACGGCTGACGGGTTAAGGTGTTCCCATCAGCAGGTAGAAGGTGAGGGCTACGATGAGGAGCAGGCAGAAGGGAGAGTTGAAGGTCTGGTAGGCCGTTGAGGGCATGAAGATGTCCTCGTACTTATAAATACTGATCATGTGGTCGCTGACGGGGGGAGCGTCGATGTCATGCCTTGTGATGGAACCTGTTGGCAAAGGTAAGACGACATACTGTAAGAAAATGGAAAATAAGCAGCTTAGATTTGTATAAAGTGAACAGCAAAAATGCACAATACAGTGTCCCCAGTATTCATTTCAAGTTTTCAGGTTGATTGGGTCCATTTTATCTAACTATTAATTTACTAAATGTCTGTCTGTCCGATAGCTGTCTGATTTACCCACATGACATCACTGATACAAAACAGTGTCCACATTTGGAGATAACTGACATCATACTGCCGCCTGTACTGCGCATGCATCTCCGCCATGGTAACAGCCACATGCTGAAACATCACCCAAATATGGAGATGACTGAAATCACTGATACGTCTCCAACATTACTTCTGAGACTCCTACATTCAATCCCTCACATACTGTGCACACCCAAACTCTGCACATAATTCGCAGTGCATATGTTCGAATGGGCAACGACTAGTTACACACCTTGTATAGCCGGTCCCCAGGCAAACAGGTAGTACCATGACAGGTGCAGGTCCACCAGTGTCTCCTCTCTGGGTACGTATAGTGGTCGTTTGAAGCGGCAGGTCACCCGGTTGTTCTCAAAGATGCCCTCCTCGTCCCTGGCCGGGTTCCTCTTGATCTCCTTGGCCCACTGGCCCACATTGTAGAAGTGATGGATCCTCACACGCCCATTATCGTCATGTACACAGCCCATGACATCATCGCCTCCCTGAGGAAGAGAGTGGAATTATATTCAAGATAATAAAATAAATAAATAACATTATTATTATTTAATAATGAGAAAAAGAAGAAGAAGAAAAAAAAAACATTTGAAACACCAGATTCAGAATGACTTTGTTGGCGAAGTAGGTGGTTGCTAACACATAAAACAATGCATACAAAGAAATGGAAATGAATGCTAA
This sequence comes from Nannobrachium achirus, assembly GCF_963921795.1. Taxonomy (NCBI): domain Eukaryota; kingdom Metazoa; phylum Chordata; class Actinopteri; order Myctophiformes; family Myctophidae; genus Nannobrachium; species Nannobrachium achirus. The sequence continues at coordinate 53,478,815 of NC_137819.1, forward strand.
AAACATTTTGTAACGGATGGTTCTCTTCAGTCCATCAAGAAGGAAAGGCACATTGATATAGACTAGAAAGTGGCAATTGGAAATTGCAAGTGTGGTTGCCGTGACACACTAGCAAATAAATATCTCTGTATCTATCAGTCCTTGTCCCTATTTGAGTGTGTGTGCTAAACCATTTCGTCCTTGTCCCTTTAATGCCCATACATGGAGATCCCTGATGTCATCAATATTAAGCCCATATCTTGGAATGCCCATGTACATACTGTGTCAGTCTCATGTGGTCTATGATGTCAGACATCTATGTCAGTCATCTCCATATTTGGGAAAAGTTTAATTTCGTGTGTCTCTCTCTCCATATATGGAGCTGACTATCATCACCTGGATCTCCATATATGAAGATCACAACACTGTCCTCATCAAACCCTTGATAGCCATACATGAAGACGACTGGATCATTACTTAGATGGATATAGCTCCATATATGGATATGGATATACCGGTATAAGTCAATGGGGAAAACGAATTCACTAATAAATTAACATCAATTAAACTATACAACTTTTCTCTACAGAAATGGTTCCGCATGATTCCCGATGAAGCCGGTCGATTTGACATATAGCGAGGAGGTTTGTGAGGAGGATATTTGTGAGGAGTAGCGCGTCAAACTTTTGGTCACTCTCTTGAATAGATAGATAGATAGATAGATACCTTTATTATCCCAAGGGGGAAATTCAGTTGTAAAGTCAATACAGCAATAGTTCCGTCAGTCTAGGTTAGGAAGGAAGTCCTTTTCACTCGTCCGTTATGTGTCTCGTTGTACAGCTTAAGGGCGGCCGGTACAAAAGATTTTCCTAGTCTCTCACATCTCCGTCCTGGGTAGGCAAAGCGGTCGTTTCCTCTCTTACTCCAGTAACTGGTGATCTCCAGATGGAGGGGGTGAGAGGAGTTCTCCAAAATGGAATCTAGCTTCCTCGCTGTACGCACTCTGGTTACTTCCTCCACCCCCTGCAGAGAGGACCCAACAACAGAGCCTGCTTTCCTCACCAGTCTGTTCAGGTTAACCGTGTCACCTGCTCTGCTCTTTATTGAATAATAAAGTTGGACAAGTACTATAGTGTGGTTGCCCTGTTTGGGCAACCACACTACTATGTCTTCTTCCTTTCCTCGCACTGTATTTTCCCATGTATATAATGTTACATGTTTTATATGATGTGCTAATAAACTAAACTAAACTAAAACTAATTAAACCCTATACTTTGTTGACCGGAGTCCCCCAGGGGTCTGTACTTTCCCCCGTTCCTTTTCCCCCCCTCTACACCATATCCTCATTGAAATAACAGATCTACAAGCTTATAACGAGTTTTCACTGAATACCAGAATAGTTAAATTAGGGTTCATGTGGTTACGTGTGTAAGTGTATGCTCTTTAAGTTAAATAAGAAAAGAAGATTTCATTGTGTGGTGAGTCTCATGATGCAAAGCTGCTCACCATCTTCTTGTCAGAGGAGAAGCCTACAGCCACCCATCCATCTGTGTCTGCACTCAGCTCGTACTCCACATCTGTCCCAATGCGACGGTAACTCAGAAAGTAGTCACATGACTCGGCATCACATCCTGGCTTCCCATACCTGGACATAATACACAACAACATGTGTACTTATACAACTGATTATACCAACAAAGGTTGACCACTTAAACTGCAAAGTCGTCAAACCAATGGAACAAGACGAATACAGGAAGGGTGGGCACTAGGGAAACCTGGGCACCATTTTTGGGGGAAGACTATAGGCACTAAAAAAGAGTGGGCATCACAAAGAGTTGACACTCCACTACAGCTGGACAAGCAAGAGCCCTGTATTACTACATAGGAAGGAGAGGGGAGCCGGATATAGAGAAAAGGAGAATGAGAGACAGAGATAAGAGCATATTTTGCTAACCTGATGCAGCCCTTAGTTACCTAGCTATCACCTAGGCTTTGTTATGTAATTTTAGGTGATAGCTAGAAAACTACACCGCGGTGAAGTGAATAGCTCTTCACCCTGGACTCTGGTGTGCGTGCGTGCGTGCGTGCGTGCGTGTTGTAGAGAGAGCAAAGAGGCATGATAAACAGAGGAGGGGGGAGGTCATCATCTGCTACTAGCAGGGAGCTGGCCTGGGTGCTGAAAGCCTGTTGTATTTGCTACCTTCAGCACATTCATAACCAAAAACGCCAACCCCATAGATCGGTCCTAGACCGTCAGCTAGCAACGTACATATGGGGTCATCGGTATCATCTGGGGGGATTAATTCTCATAGTGATTTTTGGGAAGGTATACACCCCTAGTACTAGGAAAAATGTGATAGCCTTGCAGTGGAGGTAGCTTTTTGTGTGTTATCACTCCTTTTATAACCACATGCCAAAACACAGTTTTCAAAATCCGAATGGAACATTCTACTTCAAACTGATGGTTCTCTCTTAATATTGACCCCATCTCTTTGAAAAATGGTTGGGATAAAGCTCAGACTATATATTCTTCACTAATGTTGTTAACATTTGCATATCTATAATTGTTTTTTATTACAGGCAGTGACAACATAGTGACTATAATTATGACATAATCCTCTGTGAACCATGGCTCCACGTTGTTTGGTCATCGGTACCATCTGGGGGGAACGATTCTCATAGTGATTTTTGTGAAGGTATACATCCCTAGTATTAGGAAAAATGTGATAGCCTTGCATCTGTGGTAGCTTTCTGTGTGTTATCACTCCATTTATAATAACATGCAAAAAAACTTTTCAAAATCCGAATGGAACATTCTACTTCAAATTGATGGTTCTCTCTTATTATTCATCCAATCTCTTTGAAAGATGGTTGGGATAAAGTTCAGACTATATATATTGTCCAGTAAGGTGGTTAAAATTTGCATATCTAGAATTGTTCTCTATTACAGGGCTACAGGCAGTGACATATAGTGACTAATTATGACATAATACGCCATGGCCCCAGATTTGGGGTCATCGGTACCATCTGGAAGGGAATGATTCTCATATTGACTTTTGGGAAGGTATACATCCCTAGGACTAGGAAATATGCGAGAGCCTTGCATCTGAGGTAGCTTTCTGTGTGTTATCACTTCATCTATAATCACATGCCAAAACACAGTTTTCAAAATCCAAATTAAGCATTCTACTTCAAACCGATGATTCTCCCTTAGTATTGATGCTCTGTCTTTGAAGAATGGCAAGGATAAAGCTCAGACTATATGTTTTTCATAAAAGTTGTTAAAAGTAGCATCTCTAGAAATGGTATCTATTACAGGCAGTGACAACATAGTGTACTGTAGTGTAGTGACTACATTACATCAAACAAAATATAGTGCAAGTGTGTAAGAAATTATCCAAAATGCCCACTATTTGATCCACTTGTCTTAGTATAGAATACCTGGGTACTCTAATTTCTTGGTTTTCATATGTGTAGAATCCATACCTCACATGTTAAAGGTCAGGTCAAGGTAACATTTGACCTCTGGGAGAACAACAAATAGAAACAACTTGATGAATATTCATCTTTCACTTAATACAGTGTTTGTGAAAACTGTCATTGGCATGACAGAACTGGCATTAATAATAATAATAATAATAATAACATTATATAATAACATGGCAATATGTATCTTTTGCAACTACATCTGTATTCTCCAACTCATAATCAGGATCAGAAAGTCCACCCACCACATCCTCCTGGCCTTCAACCTCCTGACTGGCACACAGTAAGGATGTAAGGATGAGGTTCCAGAGATGGCTGCATCAGGTTCATAGGAATTTAGGAAGTCTTTGTGATGTCTGCCTCATCATGACTAAATGGAGTAGCCTATCCATCAGAGTGCAGCTGATACACACAAGACTATTACCACTGAACTTGCCTGTCAGCCCTTGATAAATAGGTTTCTGTTTAAACAAATGTATGTATTTTGATTTATATTAATATGCTACACACGATATGATCTAGGCTAAATTGTAACACTATAGTTTGTTAATATTTGAACTAGCCTACTCCAGACCATCTGTTACTCTGCAATCTGCTGTGACTGGCCTGAGGATGTCACACATAGATGTAAACTTCTCTTAATCAATTGTTGTCCTTTGATCAAGTCTTACCTCCTGTTTGAACCATTTGTCTGTCTGAGTAGACCATGATTTGTGTATTCCTACTGTATTTAACCTGACACTAAATTGACATGAGGGACTCAGTTGAGCCTGGCCGCCGTGAGGCGAGGTCAGTGCTTTTAGGACCTTGTGTCCTTTTCTACTTGATTCTATGCTATCCTGGACTATGCTTTTTGAACTTACTCTGAATAAATGCTGAAAGGAACGACTACCTGCATCATCTCCGGATTCCTATTCTTTTATATTTTTAGTGAAAGTTCATCTTTCTTTTATCTTTATTTCTTATTTATCAGCCCTCCATATGCAAACACATGCATTTCCAGCACTGAACTTTGAAACAGTATTGCAATGCAGCTGAGGAATGACTGTATAAAGCCTCTATCAGAGTCCAGGTGAAGAGCTATTCACTTCACCGCGTTGTAGTTTCCTATAGCTATCACCTAGGCTTTGTTATGTAATTTTAGGTGATAGCTAGAAAACTACACCGCGGTGAAGTGAATAGCTCTTCACCCTGGACTCTGATAGAGGCTTAACATGTCAATCGTGAGGTGTACACTCTACATGTCAACCAGTGACCATAGCTGCTGCCTGCTTGGACACCTGGATAAGGAGTAATAAGATGTGAGAGACCTTAAAGCCCTATCAGAGTGTACGGTGGAGACCTATCCACCGCAAATTTGAGGTGGAAAGCTTTCCACCTCAAGTCAGAAAATAAGTGCAGGACATCATAGTCACGGGGCCCACGGTGAAGTCCTTTACCCCGCCTCCCTCTGGTTCAGACGCAAGACCGGTTCAGGTCGACCAATCAGTGCCTGTCTGTCAGAGCCTGTCTGTCTGATAGTAAAAACAGAGAGATGTGTTGGGAAAGCTCTCCACCGGGAGGAATGATGTAACGTTGTAGTTTCATGACTCAAAAAGACTCGAAAAGACTACGCCGCGGTGTAAAGCCTTCCACCGCCAAGGCGACTATGATGCCGGCTTCACCTGACCTTTAGCACATAGACCTAAGACTGAATGGCAATTGAATATATAACTGTAATCTACACCTATGCCCCCCATATGAATCACCTCATCATTGGATCATTGCAATACAATGGATTTGGCAATAAATAATTAACTGATGGTAATTTCACTGATTCAGCCACATTCATTGAACCCTAAAACCTTGGGTTAGATAACCAACACCACCTTTCTATAGGTTGAACAGTATCATAACGCTATTTAAGCTCCAAGCAGCCATCTTGGACGCCATCTTGAAAATGATGGCTTTATAAGACATAAATTCCTACATGTTTAGTGTGTTCTTAAGCATGCCTAGAGGTACCAGAACTAGTTGAAAAACCTTTTATATAGGGGGGTTAAGTAGCATGTTTTCATATATTGACCCAAGTAATTTTCGCCTAGTGTTATACAATAAAATGCATGATAGCACCCATAAAGCTACCTCTGGTGCAAGGCTATCACATATTTTCTAACTCTAGACATGTATACCATGACAAAAATCACTATGAGCATTAATCCCCTCAGTTGATACCGACCAACCCCAATGGCTTACAGTCTATCCCTGTAAAATGTATAGTCTACTGCAGTTCAACACAGATACTAAAAACATGTCGGCTATTGCATCTTGAAATGAAATCTTAAAGAGAATACTTTGCTCAAATCGTCACATAGCCTATAGCCTACAGATACAGCTAGACAAGTAGACAAGGTAGAATTTCTGAAAATGTGCTTGTATAAAGTCCCGAAGGCATTTTGCGAATATTTATTATATACAACTGTTCTAGGGGTATTAAGGGATGCTGAATCCAAATGTGCTGTATATAATGCTCAAAAATGTTCCTAAAAGGCTCAAAATTGACAAATCCAACATGGCCGCCACTGCAAGGTGGAAATCTATTTAAGTGCAAATCTTTTTGACTAAACAAGGTAGAAACTTGAACTAAATGTGTTTTTCTAGGTTAGCCTACATGGGGAATTTGAAATTCTATCCTGATTTTAGATCAGACGTGAATACATGGCTTGAAACTCATACATTTATAGCAGAAAAGGTTCGTTATTGATGCATAATTCGTCAAACAGAAACAAAAGCAGGATGAACCATGGTTTTATTCATCAAAACTCTTTTGATTTAGATTTTGCTATCATCCATCCATCCATCCATCCATCCATCCATCCATCCTTCCATCTTCAACCGCTTATCCGGAATCGGGTCGCGGGGGTAACAGTTCCAACTGAGACTTCCAGATTTCCTTATCCTGAGCAACTTCCTCCACTCCCTCTGGGAGTATACCGAGGCGTTCCCAGGCCAGTTCGGAGATTTAATCCTTCCATGTGGGCGCCTGGGGGGCATCTATATATAGTCATCAATATTTCGAGCAGATGTCATAGGTATCTTGCCGCTGCATGCATCCAATTCCACTTTTCCTGAATAGAATAGAATGGATTATAATATAATATAATAGTATTTTACCATATCAATAAAAGTAAATGTACATGGGAATACTTCTTACTGTAATCCTTACTGTGGCAGCTTATTCACAGTCTTCCTCAGTGTTCCGGCAAGTGTTGAATTTTTTGCAACGTTTATAGCCAGCACAAGTACATCAGGGTAGGGTTCATCAATCTGTCAACATCTAAGAGTCTAGAGTATGCAGTCTAGTAGGCTGATATTCTCTAAAATTACCAAATCCCATTAGTACAATCTATTTTACATATATACCTGCAGCTGCAGCGTTGGCTGAGGCACTCCTTTGTACACCCACATGAAGTGAACTCCCTGCAGGCTTTGGGCATAGGTGGCAGGGAGAGTAGCTGTGGCACTAACTGGCCTTCCTTGATCATCCATCCCATTTCCTCCACTGGAGGAAGATCGGGGTGTGGCAGGTGAGCTTGATTCCATATAGCTGCTTGATGGTGTGCACGCATGATATGGAACCTCACAGCATCTGTGGTTGGTGGCAGAGTCTCTTGGGGACGACCTTTGCAGAATAACTTTACTTGTGCTTTGTTGCATGAATCAACGTCAGGCACACCATAGATCTTACAAATGAATCTTTCTGATGATGTCACGATATCTTCTGTGAAAGGGCCCTTCCGAAGGCCAGCAAGATCAGTGTGATGTTGTTCGAACACCTGCCAGGCTCTCTTCTTTCCGTGGCCACTGAACTGAGACACACTGTCACATCCAGTAAGGGCATGGCAGGCAAGGAGTGTCCACGAGGAAGCTGATACAGGACTGATCCTTCACTGTATCCATGCACTGATGGAAACAGTAGTCGTGTCAGCACGTGACACAGAGGTGCTTCTACTACTGCTTGCTCACTTTGACAAAATCAGATGTACCCATGTCTACATGAAAGCTGGGATATCAAAGGACCCAAAGTTTTTCCCAGTGCATGAAATTCACAGGATACTGTCTGAGGATCAACTGGACACACTCCTTGCCTTCCATGCCCATGGATGTGACAGTCTCAGTTCAGCGGCCACGGAAAGAAGACAGCCTGGCAGGTGTTCGAATCACACTGATCTTGCTGGCCTTGGGAAGGGCCCTTTCACACAAGATATCGTGACATCATCAGAAAGATTCATTTGTAAGATCTATGGTGTGCCTGATTCATGCAACAAAGCACAAGTAAAGTTATTCTGCAAAACCACAGATGCTGTGAGGTTCCATATCATGCGTGCACACCATCAAGCAACTATATGGAATCAAGCTCACCTGCCACACCCCGATCTTCCTCCAGTGGAGGAAATGGGATGGATGATCAAGGAAGGCCAGTTAGTGCCACGGCTACTCTCTCTGCCACCTATGCCCAAAGCCTGCAGGGAGTTCACTTCATGTGGGTGTACAAAGGAGTGCCTCAGCCAACGCTGCAGCTGCAGGTATGTATGTATAATAGATTGTACTAAAGGGATTTGGACATTTTAGAGAATATCAGCCTACTAGACTGCATACTCTCTAGACTCTAGATGTTGACAGATTGATGAACCCTACCCTGATGTACTTGTGTTGGCTATAAACGTTGTATCCCCTTCTCTTCTATTCTATCCATAAAGAGTCATATGGCATGTATGGAAGCATGCAACTGCAAAAAACTCAACACTTGCCGGAATACTGGAAGACTGTGAATAAGCTGCCACAATACACAAGTATTCCCATGTACATTTACTTTTATTGATATGTTAAAATACTATTATATTATATTTTAATCCATTCTATTCTATTCAGGAAAAGTGGAATTGGTTGCATGCAGCTGCAAGATACCTATGAGATCTGCTCGAAATATTGATGACTAAATAGGCTAAATTAATGTAGCCTATCTTCATATTAAAGGGATATTTTACTTTCAAAAAACTTTTGGTAATTTTATCGTCTAATCAGGCTTTTATGAACACCCTGACCAGTTTTTAATTTACTTGATTCAATATTTAGATATTTGATGTAAATGTTACCAGGCCCTCGGCCTCTCCCCACAGACACCCATTGTAACTTCAAAATTCATTTTAACCATGATAGATTATTAAAAACACCCATTATTTTTTTTCTGGTGACTCATATTACCCTCCTAATATGTAAGCAGGTCGTGTTTTTTCAATAACATTTTTAATTTTTTTAATATATATTTGTTTTATTTAATTTGAATAAAAATAAATGAAAAAAAGGTTATGGAAAAAAACACGGCCTGCTCACGTATTAGGAGGGTAGAATGAGACACCAGAAAAAATAATGGGTATTTTTAATGAATTGTTAAAATGGAGTTTGAAGTTACAATGGGTGTGTGTGGGGAGAGAAGCCCTTCCCCTGTTTCCCTGTTGAAAGTGGAATACTATATATAATTTGCATATATGACTTGTTGATAGAAAAATCTAAATCAAAAGAGTTTTGATGAATAAAACCATGGTTCATCCTGCTTTTGTTTCTGTTTGACGAATTATGCATCAATAATGAACCTTTTCTGCTATACATGTACAGTATGAGTTTCAAGCCATTTATTCACGTCTGATCTAAAATTAGGATAGAATTTCAAATTCCCCATGTAGGCTAACCTAGAAAAACACATTTAGTTCAAGTTTCTACCTTGTTTAGTCAAAAAGATTTGTACTTAAATAGTTTCAGCCTTGCAGTGGCGGCCATGTTGGATTTGTCAATTTTGAGCCATTTAGGAACATTTTTGAGCATTATATACAGCAAATTTGGATTCAGCATCCCTTAATACCCCTAGAACAGTTGTATATAATAAATATTCGCAAAATGCCTTCGGGGTTCTGATTTTCTGAAAATTGATCCTGTCTAAAGACACTTCTTCATGCTGGAATAAGATTCTCACCGTCATCTGACAGATATCTAGATTCAAGGAACTCGGAGGCGAACGTGCTGTATGAGTCCTTATGATGCGGTTCCTTGTGACCGGGTTCGCCGTGGCCTCCGTGCCCGGTCCGGAGCGCACCCTCGTCGGTAGGGCTCGGCAGCACGACCCCCCACCACCAGACCTGGCTCAGCAGTGCCGACAGATGGACGAGCTTTCTCAAGGAATTCATGGCCAAATAAATAATACAACTAAAAATGCCTTAAGATAACGATGAATGAGACGACGTCCTCATTATTATAGACTGCGTGTCAAGTGTCCTCATATGCATCCATCGCACCGTCAAATCATCCGTTACCGCTTTTGCAGTTTTTTTCCCCGGCGATGCAGCGTTTGTTGACCATATAATGACCACGATAATTAATTAGATGTATCCAAAACTTAATCTCGGTGTTACACATAGAAGTGCCACTAGATGCCAGTATAACCCCAGTGTTCTAAATTCTTCATGGGTTGTCTCCTTTACGTTATCATGAATGCCAGACTGTTTATGCCATTTCAAACGTGCACATTATCTGCACATAATTATATTTTAGGACATAATCGTGTTTATTGTTGTGAAGATTCACTGCTTTCAAGTTGATACGTTATGGAATCACAGCAGTCTTGGACCGATAATGGTTCACCTGTGGACTTGAATGAACAAGTCTGAGCCTACTTCAGACCATTTCCCAATTAATGCTGGCTTTGATCCAACACTGTTTTCTGGTGATCTGCTTATGGGTCAGTGACGTGACGCCCCAAAAAATGTGTTTTTAAAAAAACTTTAAATTGCAGGCATAAAAGTTATTTACTTTTGTTCTACTCACTCTCAACCTTATGGAAATACATTTTGTTTTTAGATATTTTATTGGAATCAGACTTTATTCAGCAGTTTGTTGTACTTGTGCCTAAAATCGTCATATGGTGTGACATGAAAATAATTGTTCATAAAATGAAAATGGAGTACATCTTTCTTAAGTTACTCACTTTATCAAAGTCCTTTATCATAACTAACCAGTGATCCACTATAGTTTTTTGAAAATTAATTATATCTGTATATTTTTTTCATAATCGACACTCTGTGTGAGGCCCATGTTCATGATCTTACAACATATTTTAAATGTATTCTGTCAAAACTTTCTCTAAAATTACACAAATATTTGTGACTCTTCCTGATAATATTCTCTATGTAATCCATAAACATTTTTTTGGTTTAATCATTAATAAAGGTATGATTTCTCACTATTTGGAATGTCACACCAAATGATTTAGTGTCACACCGTATGATCATATCTTCATGTGTCAAAGCAAACTGTGTTTTAACCTACCTATTAGTGAGTACTGAACTTTACTGATTGATTAAACAATTACCCAGGATAACATGGCCTTAATATTTCTGAACAGGATATTATTGTAGGGCTTTAACATGGGATAAGAAAGAATTGTAGTAGTAGATGGATGATGAGGATGTGCACAGGAATGCTACGCACACCTAAGTCTTCTGCCGGCCCACGGCAGAAGGATCCTAAAGGGACAATAAGGCGCATAGCCACACTTGGAGCCAAGGCATTGAAGGCAACATTTTATTAACACCAATTAGTGGAAACAGAACTCAGCATTCAGGTAAATTGCTTTTTTCCGAAGTCTCCTGAACTTGAACACAGCATTTTGTGTTGAACAAATGTAATTAGGAATCATGACATTACACCACATCTCCACTAGCTAAAGAGTGCTGGGTTGCGCAACTCTGAAAATAGCTGATCTACAAGCTCTCGCAGCACAACGTGTTGAGAGCTTGTAGATCAGCTATTTTCGCTAGTTTTGTCTCGGGTCCTACCTTAACACTGTCCACTGTCCAGTCCAGTGAGTCAAAGTACAAAAGTATTAGATCAGATTAGATTATACATTTAGACTGTATTGTACATCAGCCAGTCGTATTTGGTGAGGGTAGCAAACCGGCTGCCTTGTTGCGGTTCTGCTATGCCACAGACAACCTCCTGCTCTTCGTAGAAAATGCAGTCTCGCCCCTTTGGCTCCTCTCTCCTTGCTGGGTCATTGTTTAGTTTCTCCCTGTACTTTCTCGTTCTCTCAGCACTTGTCATTTTCCAGCTGACAAAAGAAAATGGAATGTATAGTTTAAGACAAAGAGAAAATATTGTTTAGATTGAAACAATATGTTAAGGTTTCTGTGAAGGGGTTTCTGCTCTGTCTGATGAATTTGAAGTATCACTGAATGAAGCTAAATTACATTTTATGTAAAAATGTTTAAAACAAATGTTTAAATGTACAAAAGAAACATGGAACTTTGTTATTTGTTGTTATATCTGTAGTTAAATACAGTATAAATCATATGGTGTGACAGTCAAGTCATATGGTGTGACAAGCAGACATGTCACACCATATGATTAAGTGTCACACCATATTACTGTTTTCTCCATTTAGGTTTACCTTGAGGCTACTATGTACACATTAGCATGCTAACAGCATGCTAGCTATAACAAAGCAGCCTAGATCTACATGGAAATATGACCAAAACTTCAAATAACTTAAGCTTTTTTTAAAGAAAAGGTGTCACACCAAAAGACATCCAGAATGGTGAGTTTGTCAACGTTTCAACAAGATGGCATTTCATGAAAATGTTAAAATCATAACTCACCTCAGACACCTGTCTTGCAGTTGTGCTGGGAGTGCTGAATAGCCTTACAGAAGAAGGACCTCTCTAGCCAATAGGTGTCCAAATAATTGCCTGTTTAATTTTTCCAAACTAGTGTCACACCAAATGATTTTGGGTTGGGGGACAAAATATTTTTGATCAGAAATGACTGAAAACATTATGCTTTGACTTTGAAAAGATATAGGCTCAAAATAGACATTTTTTTTAGCCTAAATTCATTTTCAAATGATTTTTAGCATTTCTTTTTCTTAGTTTTATTCAAGTTCCCACTTTGAGAAACAAGGTCAGGACAGTCACACCATATGAGTTTTGCCATGTTTGGTTGAAGATTCTGAAGAAATGAGGAATGAAATGTTTTAATCTTGAGTAAGTTCACATAAAGCTTAATGTCCTGCACAATATTCAGAAGGTTTTTGACAAATATATTTTTTATTTATACATGTTTGACACCGAGGACAGCGAAAACGTTACGTCACGTCACCCACCCATATATAGAGCTGTGTATTATTTATTAACATGTCAATAGCTATAGGCCTACATATATTCTTGCCGGATAAATTTACATAAAATAAAATATTACAAATATAACACTGGTTGTAGTAAAGGCAGAGCAACTCATTGACTACATTGACTTCTCACCTGTGGCTGTATTTACAAAGGCCTTTCAGATTCAAATCAGAGGGTACATATTGCGACGCAATATTTGTGAGCTTGTAGATCTGCTATTTTAGCTATTTGCTATTTTAGCTATTTCAATAATATACTCTCTCTTAGCGAGCCCTTTCATTTCAGTGAACATTCTGAACAAATCACTTTGCTCACTTTCACAGGACCGACCAGTTCAAATGAATGGTTCAAGTTCACCGCTCATGTTCCACGCAACATGGAGGATGTACCCAATGTACTAATGTATCCATCCATCCATCTTCAATGGAATGAGATTTCCAGATTTGGAGATAATATAAACCTTATTATTTGATCCACCACAGGGTCTCTTCCCAATGGGACGTGCATCAAGGACCTTCCTAGGAAGGCGCTCGGGGGGCATCCGTACTACAGTAGATGCCGGAACCACCTAAGCTGACTCCTTTCCAAGTGTAGGAGCAATGGTTCTACTCCAAGTCTCTCTTGGGTGACTGAACATGTGAGATCCAAGACCCTCCTGCACCCCCCCAAACGTCCCTTTTAAGGGCCACCTTCCTCTCCTTTTGCTGTGACCTTGCCGTGGTGGAGAGGCTTAGTGATTCAGTGACTCTGGGACCTATGCTGGTGGAGGTTGATCCTGACAGGTTTAACCACACCGCATTGGTCACAGGAGAGAGTCCAAACTAACAACAGCAAAACCTCTTTCTTTAATGAGGTGTGAACTAAGGAAATGTTACCATAGTTTAACAAATCACACCTAGTGTGAAGTGAGCAGTGCTATTTGAGTTCATTTCATTAAGCGTCCAGATGTATAGGCCACACTTCATGTCCCCAGACAAAGTCAGATGTTGGAGCTTAGCTCCTTCCAGGAGCACCTCTCACATCATAAACAGTTAGAAATAAAAAATGTGCATATACCCTCTACACAATTAAACTTTACGTTGGTTTGTTTATTGCTGAGTGAGAAAACAATGTTTCACATTAAGTTAATCATCTGGGACCCTCCAAAATAATTTGGGGATCTAGACGATTGTGTGTGTGTGTGTGTGTGTGTGTTTTTTTTAAACAAATGCAAGGGTGCCAATACTTTTAGCCACTACTGTATACAATTCTGGAAACTTTGTGCTTGTCCTGTAACATCGAATGGTTTTAGCCAATACCTGTGCTTCAGAGATGGCGACACATGCAACATCCACTTTGTTAGAATGAGCAATATGTTGTAAAGAGTCATATCAGGCAAAATCACATTCACGGTTGCATCGTTTATTTATCAAGAAACATAATATACAAGGCCAGATAAAAGAACTGCAAAGTAGTCAAAAAGGGAAACAATCTTTGGTTCTTGTCAATCATGGACATGGTGAGTCTGTAGTGTGTAACCGACCGTGGAAGAAATGTTTGCGTTACAAAGTTAATATATCATTAGTGGCTGAAATGACCACACCAATGACATCAAGTAACCCAAGCATCATGTCTGTGGAGTGTTATGAAATTAACATTACATTGACTGTGTCTTACTGTGATTTACACACAATCATACGCCACCCAATCCTAATTTGAGCAAAAGCATTCTTTTAAATCATTACAAATTCCTTTATTTACCTTTTCCAAAGGCTTGATCTAAAGTTATTCGAGTGCCAGTGTCACACGCCCAAAGTAGCAGACCTGCAATCTCACGAGTCACACAGAGTCACGTTGTGAGCTTGAATATCAGCAATGTTTGGCAAGCGGCAACAACAGGCAAATAAGTATAAATCAGGCTATAAACTGAACACACATGTACATGTAGGAGTTAATGGCTAATGAATATACATTCCCGGTTAAGTGCTTGTTGTGTCAGAATGCCACAAAACAAAACCACATGACAAGGGTTGCATAGAGATCCTATAACATTCTCGTATATATTATACCAGTACTACTGCAATGACCCGAGGTGGGTGTCCAACAGCTTAAGTAATTTGCCCAAAAAATTATACGGACTGATTTACAAAAGATGGACTTAACTGGCCTAAAATTGGAATTGAAACTGAAATCGGTCACGTCGTGACCGCAAGAACAGCCAACAGACAAAGGAAATCGACCGATACAAAGCGAGCAAAGGAAAAAGACAACAATTAGGAATGGAAAGTTGTTCCAAATACAATACCTTCATAAATGATCTCAAGTATGAAAAATAGACTGATTTATTTTTATAGTGGTGTTTTTCCAAGATACACACTTTAAAAATTGTAAACAATAAATACAATCCACAAGATGAGAAGCACAATGCAACTAAACAAATCAGAAAAAAGAAACGTCTGCAACCCTAAAATGGTCTGCAAATTGATACAAACTCAAACTTCAGGAAGATGTGATGTTCTAACAAAACTTATACTGCCTGAAAAAAATAAGCAAACCTAGATCAAAATGAAAATGTAATTTCTAAATTTCCCCAGATCACTTGCCATCTGCAAGTATTGTACTGACTAAATACATTAATAAATTGCCACCTGTATTGAAGCCAAGGTTGTGCTACTAGATGCGGCCTTTACAATACTGCAAACTACAAACAATATCCGACACACATGAACACGTACAGGTGGAACGCAGGAACACAAATTACATAGGAATGGACTATTTTCTGTGACTTTTGCCATCCTGAGCAGCATTGACTCTCTTATCTTGCACAAATATCTCTGCAGTTTGTGCATCATGCGTGGAATGTGAAGCAAAACAAAAAAAAAAGAAAAAAGAACAGGACAGAAACAAGAGATGCAGGATAAGATCTATCCCTTAGAAGGCACAATCTCCCCTTCGTTACTGTGAAACCCCAGACACATTCGGAAGGACACGAGTAAACTCTACCACCATCGCTGTCAAACCAGATAAAAGCAACAACTGCTACTGAAACGGCGCTTAGTAGCAGAGGCTCGCACGCTAGCATGTGTGTGTGCGCGTGTGTGTGTGTGAGACTAGGGCTGCAAGGCTCAGTCTTGGGCAGTGAGAGACTGGGGGCATGCCTCTCCCATTAAACCCTCTGTGTCCAGCTCTGGGCCACAGTGACAAGAATGAGAGCAGGGCGTTGCGTCCGGGGCGGGGGGGATGCTGGCGACCAGGCTGGGCTCCTGAGGTAAGTCCGTTGGGGGCGGAGAGGGGGAGTTGGCCCTGGGGTCCTCCTGGGCTCCGCTGAGGTTCTGGACCTTCTTGCTGAGCTCGTTGCGTTCCACCTTCAGCGCCCGCCTCAGCTTCTCCAGCCGCTTGACTTTCCCCTGCAGGGCTTCGAACTCACGGTCCCGCATGGTTTTCTGTGCAGAGACAGTCAGTGGAAAAAAAGAAAGAAATGCAAGCCTGTATCTTGACATGTCATCCACATGCTGTGCTATTCTATATGTTTTGGATTCATCTGGAGTAGGGATGGGACGATATCAAAATATCACATCATGATTATTGTGACAACAGAAATTGCGATTTACGATATTATCGCGATAATCACAAGCCATTATCCTGGGGTGGAACATTGCCAAAAAATAGCTGATCTACAAGCTCACAACACGTCGCGATGCGTTGTGAGCTTGTAGATCGGCACCTTTTTGGCAAAGACATTTGATAGATTGAAAAAAAAAAAAAAAAAAAAAGACTATCAAGTATGTATATTGTAAGTACCTTTTACCAAATATAGAGGGGTTTTAAAAAATGGTACCGGATATGCAGCTCGGCAAATAAAAGGTGAATTGATCCCAGTGCATGACGGAGTACGATATCACGATAAATTAAATCTCCACAATACGATTATCGTGAGTGTTTTTTATCACGATAAACGATAATATCGCGTATCGTCCCATCCCTAATCTGGAGTGGCTTACCTCCTCTGCCATCTCCAGGAGAGCCTTGTTGCTGCTCTCCCATCTGGAGCGATACATGGTGGTCTCCTTCTCCAACTTCTTGATCTATTTTGTCATCTGATGATATACAATTACACATAAAAAGGAAGGTGAGCTCTTGAGAGGCTATTTTCTTTCTTTAAACCCCCCCCCCCCCCCCCACACACACACACACACATTACCTTCTCCATCTCCTGTTTGAAAGTGGTGAAGACCTCATTGCTCTTGGATAAAGTGGTTTGAAACTCCTCAAACTTCTCTGTGTAGAGTGACAGCTAGGAGGGGAGGAGGAAACCGTGAGGGTTGGTCAGGTACAATCACGTCAGAATATTTAAAGCTCCCTCCAACACGTTCTCAACAAACCATCTCCACCGTGGCTTTGGTTTGAAATTATGTCACACTGCTATGGAAACCAATGCAGAATAGAGTTTACTCTCCTCCACATGGACTTATAGCTCTAAAGCTCTAAAGGTTGGCACTGGAAAACATACAAAAATACTGGAGCGGGCTTTAATATTCAGTAGCGAAGTGTGATGTCACTTCCGTGAAATGGCGTGAAATGTCGCCCTCTACGGGGTTCATGCTGGTATTGTTTTGTATTCAAATCGCCATTGGGGAATTTGCGATCACCGCATATAAGAACTGTGTTAAAAATATAAACACACCATGCTCTCGGATTGACCCAAATGGATATGAAGCATCGACTAAGGTGGAAATGTACAGATTTACCCAAAGAGTAACACAATAAACGCTAGAAACGAGTTACAACAGGCTAGATCAGATATGAATGAATATCATAAACTATGCAGAACCCCCCCGCTGACAGAAACGCGCACATGGTGTGTTTAAATTTTTAACACAGTCCTTATATGCGGTGATCGCAGATTCCCCAATGGCAATTTGAATACAAAACAATACCAGCATGAACCCCCTAGAGGGCGACATTACGCACAAATGACGACATGGCTTTGTTTCTCTATAGCCAGACCAGACTAGATCAGAGCATAAGATCTTCAGGACAATCAGGCCTTTGTTTCAGGGAACCTAAACACAAACACTACAAAGAACTTATAGTAGGCCTGTCAAATGAATATCAGTATATTTGCTTCAATGACACCTCTACAGACTGGTTGTAGTTAGATTATTTAATTCACGTAGATGTTCTGTTTCTTTTGCATGTTATGCGTATTCCATAAGGTTATTGCTTTATCTTCAGGCGTCTTACTGGTTATCATTACTACTACTACTATCACTAGCGGTACAAAGGGTCCAGTCAAACCTGTTGCTTGAGGTGGACCTCCTGTTGTTTCATCAGCTCACACATCCTTTGAGACTCCACTGCTTCTTTCAGCAGCTGAGAACAGAGTAACCCACCAAGGAATTAGGGGACAGAACATGTGTTTATGTACAGTATGTATGTATGTATGGCACGTGGATGACTGACGTACAAACTCTTTCTCTCTGTCGTGGCGTTCCTCAGACTCCTTGAGCAGCTCCTGGGCCTGATGCAACTTAGCGTCCACCAGCTGCTGCTGGAGATCCTTGTGCTTCACCAACTTGTCTATGTGC
Source organism: Nannobrachium achirus (assembly GCF_963921795.1). NCBI lineage: Eukaryota > Metazoa > Chordata > Actinopteri > Myctophiformes > Myctophidae > Nannobrachium > Nannobrachium achirus. Next base: position 53,497,059 of record NC_137819.1, read on the forward strand.
TGGGACACGCACACACACACACAATCAGATTATAAACTCATACTACTAATACCAATGTTTTCCTAAACGCTCATCTCGACTTTCTGCTTCATCTCTCTCTCACCTAAGGCAGTGGTCCTCAACCTGTGGGTCGGTCCCCAAAATATATTTTTTGGGGGTGGGGGGGTCCCCAGATGATTAACTTAATATGCAACATTGTAAACAAAACAGCATACAGTTTGAGTGTATGGAGGGTCTATGCACATTTCTTAAGTGACAATTTGAGGACCTTTTAATACATCTAAAATGACAAATTAAATATTGGTCAGATTGTCAAATATTAGAGGCAGACATTTTGCAAATGGCCGATCTACATGCTCACAACACCTCATGAGCTTGTAGATCTGCTCTTTTCACAATAGAACTGTGTTATACAAAATGTAATGCCTCAACTCTTAGCGCTCCAGTTACAATATGATTATTTTGTGGGCAGCCTGAAAAGGTTGAGAACCACTGAACTAAGGGGTCTTCATCATACAAAAAAAAGCCCCCCAAAATTTGAAGACAACAATTCCCCCCGACAAGGGAGGCCAGAGGAAGTACCTCCTCTCGCAGCTTGTACTGTTCTATGAGCTTCTTGAGTTTCTCGGCCAGCTCCGTGTTCTCCTGCCTGAGGCTGGCGTTCCTCTCGTTGTGCTGCTCCATCTGCGTGTGGACAAGGTGAGTTTGGTGTGGAAAGGATACAGTTAGGGATGGCCAACGGCTAACCGTTACCGTTAAACCGATAAGAAATTGGTTACCGGTAAGCACTAACGGTCAATTTTGACCGATAAAAAAGAAAAGAAAAAGGAAATCAACCCATGTGTCGCACCAAAAGCCCCGTACACCAATATCTACGCAACATCAAGTCATCAACCATGCAACTACGCGCTGTGGTCACACATTTCTGGGACACCAATGGCTGTGTAACATCCAGCATTCAGGCAACTGCGAGTCTGCGACGCGAGTCATACACGCCGACCTATTCAACAAATGCTCCGTCGTCGATTGGATTTTACAAAACAGACCCCGTCACATTGAATCCCGTTTAAGAAGAGCTTAAAACACAACTTTCTAATGTTACATGTTGATGACGTGAGGAACGCTAAAGTCGTCTTGGTTACAGAGTAGGATATGCGAAAATAACAAAGCTGAGCTCAGAGTCGCAAATTCAATGATCGCTGCATCAGCACACACAAAACACGGGCGAGAGAGAAGAAAAATAATGAAATGGACATCACGTTTAGCCGATTCAACCATTCCAAAAGTTATACGATTGAAAGTTATTGTTCTACATACGAGCATCTCGCTGCGGCTGTTTAGTTAGCCGATAGCCAGGGAGTGCACAGAATGTTAGAGAGGCATGGGCTGAATGGCCTTTTGGTGGACAATTCTGTTGATAAAAGTTAAGGGCTCCAGCCCCCTTTGCTGTATGTGCGCACGTGCCTGGCACATTACAGACTGATCATTTCAATGCCCCCGTTTCTTTGCAAAAACACATTTCTTTTAGAAAACATTTGTATTCTTGTTTCTCCTAGTTTTATTGTTTGTAATGTGTAAATATGGCACTTTATTATGGGGAAAAACGGGTGTATTTTCCTTTTTTAAATCGCTAAAATAGCACATTTTTGAACACATTTCCTTAACGCATTTTGAAGAGATTTCCTTAACGGTTAACGGTTAATTAACTGATAAGGCCTTTCGGTTATCGGTTAAGAAAAAATCTCCATTTGGCCATCCCTAGATACAGTCGCAGTCGACGCACCACACAGCGCCAGTGTGTCCGTTGTAGGTGCCGAGTCGCTCGCCGTTGACAGAGTACCACACGTTGGCTACCTGAAATTCAACAGATGGAAGACAAGCATAGACACAATTATGACTCAACTTTTGGCGTTTTCTATTTATACTGTATCACACAAAGCGAGTACCTGGCACTAACAATAAGTGAACTTTCAAGAGTTCAATGAACACAGGATTTTACAGAATATTATATTGTAGTGTAAAACAAAGTACCGGTATATGGTACCAAAAGCCAGTAAACGCCATGCAGTGGAAAATGCCAAAAGTTACCAACTAGTCCATACATGTTCTTAATTTGGCCCGCAGGTTAATACTGATATATTATTGATTTCAGCTGTTACAATTCCAAACATGAAAACATGACCTGCTTTAATTCATTCATTCAATATTTATTTATTCTCGAAATTAGACTCATTTACAGTAATACATTAGAAGTAAACATCACCAGCTTGAAATTACTTACATATTAGTAGTTTGAATGACTAGTATAGTGGTCTTTTTTATGATCAATGTATTTGTATTTAAGTTCATAAAGTTAACATAGTATAACTAGATGCATTTGAAATTAAATAAACCTGAACAAGTCCATGCAAGTATTGTTGACTTACGGTGTCTTTAGCGACAGAGAAGATCAGGTCTCCTTCTCGGTTGTATTTGATTTGAGTGATGGACCTTTCATGGCCCTGGAGCAGAATGGGTTTCTGTGGGAGACGATACATAAAGAGCAGACAAAACGTTCTTAGACACAGTGTGGACAATGGCATCCAGTGTTTTCAGTAGCCAGGTAAGTATAACAGTCTGTGTTAGAGCAGACATAGCTGCAAATTGCAACACTAGATTTTTTTCTAATTATGTTGAATCTAGGGTTGCAATACTTCCCTCCCATAGGCAGCCAATGCATCAAAACAGTTTTTTTTTCTTTTTTGCTATCTGATTGTATTAGTTGCAGCTGGAATGGTAGCATTAGCGGCCCCTCTGGTCGAATGTCTGTTCGAATGCAGCGACGGTTGGGGCTACGTTTGACCAGAGAGGCCGCTAATGCTGCCATTCCGGCTGCAACTTCCAGGCTTGTAAACATTACCGGCTGACAAAACTAGCGATTTTAAGGGGTTGTTTCATGCCGCAGTTCATGTTTTATGTACCGATGTGAGGTTTTTACAGTCTGGGAGCTCGGAACTGCCGTTACTTTTTAGACAAAATTTCGTTTTGTGTGTTTCCCAGCTGTGATTTGGAGGCTGTCGCCCGATTCCAGCGGCCATGTTTCTAGGACCTCATCTCGGAGCACAACAGTACGCAGCGACGGGTGAGGTTCTATATGGGGCTAGGGGTACACACAAGCCCCCAGAACCCTGGGGGCGCCCTGAAACCAAAAGGACATGTTGGCCGTTTTGAGGTACTGCAGTTGGGTCTAATCTCATGAACGCGCATTTTGGCTCCACCCCCTCCACTCCAGACAGCTGAATCCTCTGTTCCTCTCCGGAGCGGAGAGCACCGCACCGCAGACCGCATTAAACCAGGAAATAACCATAGACTTCTTCTTATTACTTCTTATTCTGTGTTTATTAAATATAGATACCTTCCCGAATCTCTTAGTTACAACAATATTGTTCTTATAAAACTGTTGGTTTACTCATTAGTATTAGTTATTACGATTTTCGCGTTTTGTCATCTTGACAGAGGCTGTCTGCCATTGACTTTGCATTGGGTTCTGAAAAGTCCGATCTTTTTTTTAAATAGAAGCTTTACGTGAAATGTTAATGAATATTTACTATCAAAATGGGATGTAAATGCGATACATACATGGTTTGATAACCTACAAGTAGGCGAAAGCCATTTCTGAGTAGGCCTGTCTGTCTCATAGAGTTATAAGTGGGTCTGTCTCATGGCCTGTCTCCATCATCCATATTGTTATGTGTGAAGAAGGGGTCAAGTTTTACATTGTGCACACATGACACATCCAACGTTAAATTTACCAGCTTTTTGAATGACCTAATGAAATATGCACTCATGTTTGTATAGAGCCATAGAGTAATAAGAATAGAGCAGAGGGCAGGCCATATGTGATGGTTAAATAGTTCCATAACACTGTTAAAGCTAGCCTACTGAAAATGATCAAACTCTGTCTGTGACACTTACAAATGCGTAATGAAATGTATTCATTTTGGACAAAGTGCATCTAATGCATAGAGTATATATATATAATATCTAATGTGGATTTCAAAGAATGTCTCTATATGTCAACACACTGTCATCTAATAAAAATACTCTATTTCAGACTGTAGCTACTATATGAATTATATTTAAACTTGTTTCTGGAACAGAACACAACTCTAAGCTTGTCTAGAACAGACCAGTAACTTTAACTATGACTCGTTTCACCCAAGGAATCCATGCAAAATGCTAAGATTACCACACTGAATGACAACACAGGTTGATATTGTAAATCAGGTGTCTTCAACGTTTTCAGGCAACGGACCCAGATGAGATAGAGATGAAGCAGGGACCCCCACAACCTTTTCATAGATTCCATATAGTTTAATCGTCTGACCGCACAATCATCAGTGTATTTTGGATTCATGTCAATTTGTGTTTTCAGATATTTAACCACTTGAACCGTCAATACTTAATAAGCTTCACTTTCACTCTGTAATTAGTCTGCTCTTTTTCCCCTCTACACCAAAGCCCTTTGCCAAAAATAGCAGATCTACAAGCTCACTGTGAGCTTGTAGATCGGCTATTTTGGGCTAAGGTTCTCAGAATAAGGACACTAGGGTTCAAGTGGAATAGAAAAAAGTTTCTATCACACAAAGATTTGGAGGACCCCCTATAGTAACTCTGAGGACCCCCTAGGGGTCCTGGACCCCCTGTTGAAGACCCCTGTTGTAAATAATGGGAGAGTCCAAAATACCACTTCTATCCAAAGCAAGAACTTATGTCATGATAGTTGATAAACAAGTGAGCATGCAACATTGGAACTGGAGCACTCACTGTACACTCAATCAGTGTACTCTCCTGATGAGATAAAATTGTCAACCCACCTAAAATCATTTTCAGTTTATACAGCTGGAGATACAGTGACACCTGTTGCTGTACACATACTCTTATGGTAATGATTGCTATCAGAATATAGAGCTTTATTATAATTATACATTGTTCATACCATGTTGAAAATACATTTCTGAAACAACAGAATACATTCTCAGCCAATTCCCAGCCAGCCAGATCATCTTTTTGATCATATTCCATCACATTATTTTAACACCTGTGCAGTCAAATATCTGTACCTGAAAGATGATGAAACTCTACAGCTTGTAGTAGGCACACTATTATATAATAATAATAACACACTATTTTGAATGAATTTCACATGTAAAAACGTTAGACCATTGTCAATGGTGTGTATAAACCATAACAGTTAATTTCATAGAGGTATACATTAACTAATTTACCTCAGAAACTTCAAGCAATGGACTTGGTTATTAATATGGATTCCACTTTGGTAATCTATTCCAGTGTTTCTCAAACTTTCACATTTTCAAGGTCTCCCCTTAACTCTTTACAGCATACAAATGGAACCAAATTAACCAAATGTTGGTTCCATTTGTACACTGTCATTATACACTTGTATAGACCCCACAGAGTCCCTGGAATCCACTTTGAGAACCACTGATCTATTTGAAATGCATTCTGTTTGTTTGTTTACAGTGGTCGTCAACGTTTTCAGGCCAGGGACCCCCAAACTGATGGGGAGATGGAGCAGGGACCCCCTACCTTGGGGGTCCCTGCTCCATCCAACATGCATGTACAAGTGCATGGCTGTACCACTTCCATTTATAAACATACCTTAACAACTGAGAACCAATGTCAATACTATCAATCTATCACTAACAATCTGTCAATTGCACAATAATCATGTATACAAGCTATTCAAAAGAGACAGAATCATGTTTTATTTGTTATATTTAAAGACAAATTATTATTTTTCTTTCTTTTTTTAAATAAAAAAAAAATATATATAACGTTTTTTTTTTTTTTTCAACAATTTCACGGACCCCTGCAGTGTCCCCGCGGACCCCCTAGGGGTCGCGGACCCCCTGTTGAAGACCCCACTTTAGAAGGCTAATCACATATATGCAACGTAAATATAAAAATCATGTTAAATACAACCACTAAATATCAAAAATATATTAAACCCAATAATTAATTCGTTAAACCATGAAATACACAATGGTTAATTAATTCAACGTGGAGTTACACTTCCAGGCGATGCCTCAGTCCAGCGGGACGTATCGTAAGATCTAATCCGAGCAGAGTGCTTCTCAAGCGGGGAGAGGAGCTGTACTGGGCGGCGTTTCCCTTTCTTCCCCACTAGAGAGCGTTCTAAACCAACAGAGCTCGTACTCGCGGCGCTCGTTCATGACTTGAGCCAGCGCGTTCACAGTGGCAGTGCTCGTTCATGGCTTTGAGCCCAAGCGCGTCCATGAACAAATTCGATGACGCAAAATGCGTCACAGTAGACCCACTACGTCACGTTTTACTACCCGGATGGAGGGGTGAAAACGCCTCATGCGCTGGGTGAGCAACTCAATGCAAGTGGACGGGCGGGGATATATGTGTCCTCTCTATTAATATTATAACTCTATGGGTACACTGTTGAGTGACTTCCCACGAGCGCTTCCAAATCCAGCACCATCCAGAGTGTAAACCCTTACGGGTCCATTTACGCTCTCAAAAGTTAGATTTGTTAAGAAAATAAATCTGCATTACGTAATTTACAAGAAGTCTACACAATTAGGGAATCCAGAAAAACTGATATTTTTGACCAACGTTTGGCTATTATCTCTTTTATCCCACAGCAACACAGCATGGAATTGTACACAAAATATTATCCAACGACAACAAAATCTACGTTTTGTGTCTGAGAGGCTAAGGCCCTGTCCAGACGACAACGGATTTTTAATCCCCGGGGAAACCTCTACGCCTCCACACGGGCCCGTGTAAAAAAAAATGTGTGTCCACACGGTATTATCAAAACGCTATAAATCCCTGTCTGTGCGTCACCGAAGCCGGTGGCCGCGTCCCTCTGCTCCCATCATTGCAGCAGCTATCTATCTATAGGGGGTGCATCTCTCCACTCCGACCCTCTAGGGGCTATGCATCGTCCAAGTTTCACAATCTTCACACTTTAACATGCACAATTGCTATTTAAACTTTCATTTAATATAAATTCGCTAACTATTTCTAGAGCACGGGAGAGGAATCGTCGAGAGTGGTGCGCTCTCTCTCTCTCAGCATTAAACGAATGTAACTCTATCAATCAGAGAGAGAGAGAGAGAGAGAGAGAGCGAGCTTGTGCTGATCGTGGAAATAATTTAAAAGGCAGCACATGCCGTGAATAACCAACATATTCTCACCTTCAAAGCGTCAGACAACTGGTGACTGTGCTGGAATAATCCCTGCATGCGTGCGTATGTCTCCATTATGCTTGAAATCATTTAATATTGGCATTTGATATCCAAACTTTGGCAAAGAGAAGAGGCAGGCGCGTCGCGTCAGCGTTAACAAGACTAGGGCAGTAGGGCTGTATCTCGTTATTGATAATGAGCACCTTATCGATCCGGCTTATTGAGCCGATGGAAAGCTATGTGAGACATTCAGAACATAACTGGTATCTTTTGCAACTGTGAGTTCGTGGCTGACCAGTGAGTGACCACCATCTATGAAGATGACACTTGACAAGAGTAACAAATATCATTAAAACAATCATTCATTAGGGCTCCATGTCGGGAATGTGCTCATAAATATGGACATTCTACAGAGACCACCACGCCACGGGATTCTCTCATAGCAAGGAGGAGGAGGCGAGGAGCACAAGGTGACATAAGCAAGCAAAGAACTTCTCCGTTTACGGTGTCCACAAGGCAAAAGAAATACGCCCGGGTAACAAAAATGCACTGCAGCCGGAGTTTTGGAAACTATTCGGCTAGTCCTCCGTTTGCATGCGTCTGCATGTGGACACCCATGGGCGTTCGTGGCTTTACCTCCCCGGGGATTAAAAATACGTTGTCGTCTGGACAGGGCCTAAGGCCCCGTCCAGACGACAACGGATTATTTTTCACCGGGGAGGTAAAACCACGAACACCCATGGGTGTCCACATGCAGACGCATGCAAACGGAGGACTAGCCGAATAGTTTCCAAAACTCCGGCTGCAGTGCATTTTTGTTACCCGGGCGTATTTCTTTTGCCTTGTGGACACCGTAAACGGAGAAGTTCTTTGCTTGCATGCTTACGTCACCTTGTGCTCCTCGCCTCCTCCTCCTTGCTATGAGAGAATCCCGTGGCGGTCTCTGTAGAATATCCATATTTATGAGCGCATTCACGACATGTTAACATTAGAGAGCTCAGCTGTCTTGTTTAGGGATGGAGCCCTAATGAATGATTGTTTTAATGATATTTGTTACTCTTGTCAAATGTCATCTTCATAGATGGTGGTCACTGGACAGCCACGAACTCACAGTTGCAAAATATACCAGTTATATTCTGAATGTGTTGTCTCACATAGCTTTCCACCGGCTTAATACGCTGGATCGATAAGGTGCTCATTATCAATAACGAGATGCAGCCCTCGTCTTGTTAACGGAGCATATCTGACGCGACGCGCCTGCCTCTTCTCTTCGTCAAAGTTTGGATATCAACTGCCAATATCAAATGATTTCAAGCATAATGGAGACATACGCACGCATGCAGGCATTATTCCAGCCCATTCTCACCAGTTGTCTGACGCTTTGAAGGTGAGAATATGTTGATTATTCACGGCATGTGCTGCCTTTTAAATTATTTCCACGATCAGCTCAAGCACAAAAAAAGGCTCTAGTCTAGGCTGTGTAGCCTACATTATCTTCCATCTCTCTCCTATCTCTAACATGTGTGTCTGTCACTCTAATTTAGTAATAGATGCTGCTTTAACAAGTGCACTGAAGCATTCATATGATTATGTTCTCATTTCCAACTTGAGGCAACTTACTTAGAGATCAGATGTTCAAATAGGCTAAACATTTTCCAGGGACTATTACAAATTTAAAAAAGAGTCCCCATTATGCAAGTAAAGAACATTCGATTGTGATTTAATAAATAGCTATGCAACGTTCTCCTCTGCTGCACCGTTAAACGGTCCCGTCTTACAAAGCTCTCTCTCTCTCTCTCTCTCTCTCTTTGATTGATAGAGTTACATTCGTTTAATGCTGAGAGAGAGAGAGCGCACCACACTCTCGACGATTCCTCTCCCCTGCTCTAGAAATAGTTCGCGAATTTATATTAAATTAATATTTAAATAGCAATTGTGCATGTTAAAGTGTGAAGATTGTGAAACTTGGACAATGCATAGCCTATAGATAGATAGCTGCTGCAATGATTGCATGAAAGCAGGGGGACGCGGCCAGCCGGCCACCCGCTTCGGTGACGCGCAGACAGGGATTTATAGCGTTTTGATAATACCGTGTGGACACACATATTTTTCTACACGGGCCCGTGTGGAGGCGTAGAGGTTTCAAAACGAAGTCAGAAACGCCCGGGGATTTTTTAGGTATGGACAGGGCCAAAATCTCATCATCAAATGGTGGTCCGTGGCTCAAATGCTGAATAAATAACGGGCCCTTGATATGAAAACGGTTGAAACCCACTGAATTTAGCCAGTGGTTCTCACAGTGGATTCCAGGGACTCTGTGGGTTCCTTTATGGGGGTCTAAATCGACCCATACAAGTCTGACAGTGTACACAATGGAACCAAATGAACCATTTTGTACACTGTCAGAGTTAAGGGGAGACCTTGAAATGTGAACGTTTGAGAAACACTAAATTAAGCGACCACAGCTTCTGTCTGCATCTGCATGCAATGCATGCATCTCGTCGACGTTCAGTTAGCTCACACGCTAGGCTAACGTTAGCCGGGAGCGGTTAAACCGGAGCCGACAAAATCTCCACTAGATGAACAAAACACCTTCCTGGTAAACATAAATTCGGGGGGACATTTTCCACGATCTGATGTGCTCACCATCGCTGTAAAGCGGAGTCTTTCCACTCGATCCTTTGAGGTCCTGATTTCAACTCAAACAAGAGAAAAGATGAACACTCGTGTTTCAGGCGGCGGAGATGCGGAGGAAAAGGAACGCGATCACTTCCGGGTTCACTTCCAGCAAGTGATGGTTTGTTCGCGCGCCACCTGGTGGTCAGAACAGAGCACTGCTGGTGCTTTAGGACCATAGTTTAGGACGCGTGGAGATGTTGCCATGGCAACACAGATGATACACAAGCCTGCAGCACCTGTTTGTTTACAAGGTGACGTCAGAGCGTTTGCGCGTCTCTGCTGTACACAAACCGTTGCTAGGCAACAGCCAAGAGCCAATGAGCAGCGGGCAGCCAGCAGTATAAATAGAGGAGATCAGGACATTCAAATCACTTTTCTTCTTTCTTGTCACAGAGTAAGCACAGAACTGAACTGTAAGCAGCAGAGAGACGACTTATCCATTACTATGGCTGAAGTTACACTGTTGTGGTCAGACCTGGAGTGCAGCGAGGAGTGGAGGGGGATCAAGTATGAGGACTGGGTGGCCATCATGGTCGAGCACAATGAGAGGATGGAGGAGTTGTGGTCTCTTGTGGCAGAATTATTTTCCCTCAGGAAGCTGAAGGAGGAGAAGCCTCTGCAAGAGATTCAACGCCAGAAGTGCCAGAAGTGCAGGCCCGGATTGACAGTAGGGAGTAGGGGGACGATTCCCGGTGGACTGTGCCGCCTAGTGCAAAAACTGGCCTGGTGCCTCCTGAAAAAAATAAAAAGATCCCCTTTGCGCAGGCCACATATGGAGTCTCTTGTGGCAGAATTATTTTCCCTCAGGAAGCTGAAGGAGGAGAAGCCTCTGCAAGAGATTCAACGCCAGAAGTGCCAGAAGTCAAGTGGCACGCCATTCTGGATGAGAAGGAGGAGATAATGGAGGAGTGGGACTCCTCCATTATCTCTTTTGGACTCTGGCCAACTACTTTTTCCTCAAGTGAGATCTAAGACCCTTCCTGCACCCCCCCCAAACGGCCCTTTTAAGGGCCACCTTCCTCTCCTTTTGCTGTGACCTTGCCGTGGTGGAGAGGCTTAGTGATTCAGTGACTCTGGGACCTATGCTGGTGGAGGTTGATCCTGACAGGTTTAACCACACCGCATTGGTCACAGGAGAGAGTCCAAACTAACAACAGCAAAACCTCTTTCTTTAATTAATGAGGTGTGAACTAAGGAAATGTTACCATAGTTTAACAAATCACACCTAGTGTGAAGTGAGCAGTGCTATTTGAGTTCATTTCATTAAGCGTCCAGATGTATAGGCCACACTTCATGTCCCCGGACAAAGTCAGATGTTGGAGCTTAGCTCCTTCCAGGAGCACCTCTCACATCATAAACAGTTAGAAATAAAAAATGTGCATATACCCTCTACACAATTAAACTTTACGTTGGTTTGTTTATTGCTGAGTGAGAAAACAATGTTTCACATTAAGTTAATCATCTGGGACCCCCCAAAATAATTTGGGGATCTAGACGATTGTGTGTGTTTTTTTTTAAACAAATGCAAGGGTGCCAATACTTTTAGCCACTACTGTATACAATTCTGGAAACTTTGTGCTTGTCCTGTAACATCGAATGGTTTTAGCCAATACCTGTGCTTCAGTAATGGCAACATCCACTTTGTTAGAATGAGCAATATGTTGTAAAGAGTCATATCAGGCAAAATCACATTCACGGTTACATCGTTTATTTATCAAGAAACATAATATACAAGGCCAGATAAAAGTACTGCAAAGTAGTCAAAAAGGGAAACAATCTTTGGTTCTTGTCAATCATGGACATGGCGAGTCTGTAGTGTGTAACCGACCGTGGAAGAAATGTTTGCGTTACAAAGTTAATAAATCATTAGTGGCTGAAATGACCACACCAATGACATTAAGTAACCCAAGCATCATCTGTGGAGTGTTATGAAATTAACATTACATTGACTGTGTCTTACTGTGATTTACACACAATCATATGCCACCCAATCCTAATTTGAGCAAAAGCATTCTTTTAAATCATTACAAATTCCTTTATTTACCTTTTCCAAAGGCTTGATCTAAAATTCTTTGAGTGCCAGTGTCACACGCCCAAAATAGCAGACCTGCAATCTCACGAGTCACACAGAGTCACGTTGTGAGCTTGAATATCAGCAATTTTTGGCAAGCGGCAACAACAGGCAAATAAGTATAAATCAGGCTATAAACTGAACACACATGTACATGTAGGAGTTAATGGCTAATGAATATACATTCCCGGTTAAGTGCTTGTGTCAGAATGCCACAGAACAAAACCACACGACAAGGGTTGCATAGAGATCCTATAACATTCTCGTATACATTATACCAGTACTACTGCAATGACCCAAGGTGGGTGTCCAACAGCTTAAGTAATTTGCCAAAAAAATAATACGGACTGATTTACAAAAGATGGACTTAACTGGCCTAAAATTGAAATTGAAACTGAAATCGGTCACGTCGTGACCGCAAGAACAGCCAACAGACAAAGGAAATCAACCGATATAAAGCGAGCAAAGGAAAAAAGACAATAATTAGGAATGGAAAGTTGTTCCAAATACAATACCTTCATAAATGATCTCAAGTATGAAAAATAAACTGATTTATTTTTATAGTGGTGTTTTTCCAAGATACACACTTTAAAAATTGTAAACAATAAATACAATCCACAAGATGAGAAGCACAATGCAACTAAACAAATCAGAAAAAAGAAACGTCTGCAACCCTAAAATGGTCTGCAAATTGATACAAACTCAAACTTCAGGAAGATGTGATGTTCTTACAAAACTTATACTGCCTGAAAAAAAAAATAAGCAAACCTAGATCAAAATGAAAATGTAATTTCTAAATTTCCCCAGATCACTTGTGATTCATAATGAACATGCCATCTGCAAGTATTGTACTGACTAAATACATTAATAAATTGACACCTGTATTGAAGCCAAGGTTGTGCTACTAGATGTGGCCTTTACAATACTGCAAACTACAAACAATATCCGACACACATGAACACGTACTGGTGGAACGCATGAACACAAATTACATAGGAATGGACTATTTTCTGTGACTTTTGCCATCCTGAGCAGCATTGACTCTCTTATCTTGCACAAATATCTCTGCAGTTTGCGCATCATGCGTGGAATGTGAAGCAAAAAAAAAGAAGAAGAAGAACAGGACAGAAACAAGAGATGCAGGATAAGATCTATCCCTTCAGAAGGCACAATCTCCCCTTCGTTACCGTGAAACCCCAGACACATTCGGAAGGACACGAGTAAACTCTACCACCATCGCTGTCAAACCAGATAAAAGCAACAACTGCTACTGAAACGGCGCTTAGTAGCAGAGGCTCGCACGCTAGCGTTTGTGTGTGCACGTGTGTGTGTGTGTGTGTGTGAGACTAGGGCTGCAAGGCTCAGTCTTGGGCAGTGAGAGACTGGGGGCATGCCTCTCCCATTAAACCCTCTGTGTCCAGCTCTGGGCCACAGTGACAAGAATGAGAGCAGGGCGTTGCGTCCGGGGCGGGGAGGATGCTGGCGACCAGGCTGGGCTCCTGAGGTAAGTCCGTTGGGGGCGGAGAGGGGGAGTCGGCCCTGGGGTCCTCCTGGGCTCCGCTGAGGTTCTGGACCTTCTTGCTGAGCTCGTTGCGTTCCACCTTCAGCGCCCGCCTCAGCTTCTCCAGCCGCTGGACTTTCCCCTGCAGGGCCTCGAACTCACGGTCCCGCATGGTTTTCTGTGCAGAGACAGTCAGTGGAAAAAAAGAAAGAAATGCAAGCCCGTATTGACATGTCATCCACATGCTGTGCTATTCTATATGTTTTGGATTCATCTGGAGTAGGGATGGGACGATATCAAAATATCATATCATGATTATTGTGACAAAAGAAATAGCAATTTACGATATTATTGGGAAAATATCGCCATTATCCTGGGGTGGAACATTTGCCAAATAATTGCAGATCTACAAGCTCACAACACGTCGCAACACTTTGTGAGCTTGTAGATCGGCACCTTTTTGGCAAAGACATTTGATAGATTGAAAAATAGAGGGTTTAAATGGTACCGGATATGCAGCTCGGCAAATAAAAGGTGAATTGATCCCAGTGCATGACGGAGTACGATATCACGATAAATTAAATCTCCACAATACGATTATCGTGAGTGTTTTTTATCACGATAAACAATAATAATCGCGTATCGTCCCATCCCTAATCTGGAGTGGCTTACCTCTTCTGCCATCTCCAGGAGAGCCTTGTTGCTGCTCTCCCATCTGGAGCGATACATGGTGGTCTCCTTCTCCAACTTCTTGATCTTTTTTGTCATCTGATGATATACAATTACACATAAAAAGGAAGGTGAGCTCTTGAGAGGCTATTTTCTTTCTTTAAACCCCCCCCCCCACACACACACACACACATTACCTTCTCCATCTCCTGTTTGAAAGTGGTGAAGACCTCATTGCTCTTGGATAAAGTGGTTTGAAACTCCTCAAACTTCTCTGTGTAGAGTGACAGCTAGGAGGGGAGGAGGAAACCGTGAGGGTTGGTCAGGTACAATCACGTCAGAATATTTAAAGCTCCCTCCAACACGTTCTCAACAAACCATCTCCACCGTGGCTTTGGTTTGAAATGATGTCACACTGCTATGGAAACCAATGCAGAATAGAGTTTACTCTCCTCCACATGGACTTATAGCTCTAAAGCTCTAAAGGTTGGCACTGGAAAACATACAAAAATACTGGAGCGGGCTTTAATATTCAGTAGCGAAGTGTGATGTCACTTCCGTGAAATGGCGTGAAATGTCGCCCTCTACGGGGTTCATGCTGGTATTGTTTTGTATTCAAATCGCCATTGGGGAATTTGCGATCACCGCATATAAGAACTGTGTTAAAAATATAAACACACCATGCTCTCGGATTGACCCAAATGGATATGAAGCATCGACTAAGGTGGAAATGTACAGATTTACCCAAAGAGTAACACAATAAACGCTAGAAACGAGTTACAACAGGCTAGATCAGATATGAATGAATATCATAAACTATGCAGAACCCCCCCGCTGACAGAAACGCGCACATGGTGTGTTTAAATTTTTAACACAGTCCTTATATGCGGTGATCGCAGATTCCCCAATGGCAATTTGAATACAAAACAATACCAGCATGAACCCCCTAGAGGGCGACATTACGCACAAATGACGACATGGCTTTGTTTCTCTATAGCCAGACCAGACTAGATCAGAGCATAAGATCTTCAGGACAATCAGGCCTTTGTTTCAGGGAACCTAAACACAAACACTACAAAGAACTTATAGTAGGCCTGTCAAATGAATATCAGTATATTTGCTTCAATGACACCTCTACAGACTGGTTGTAGTTAGATTATTTAATTCACGTAGATGTTCTGTTTCTTTTGCATGTTATGCGTATTCCATAAGGTTATTGCTTTATCTTCAGGCGTCTTACTGGTTATCATTACTACTACTACTATCACTAGCGGTACAAAGGGTCCAGTCAAACCTGTTGCTTGAGGTGGACCTCCTGTTGTTTCATCAGCTCACACATCCTTTGAGACTCCACTGCTTCTTTCAGCAGCTGAGAACAGAGTAACCCACCAAGGAATTAGGGGACAGAACATGTGTTTATGTACAGTATGTATGTATGTATGGCACGTGGATGACTGACGTACAAACTCTTTCTCTCTGTCGTGGCGTTCCTCAGACTCCTTGAGCAGCTCCTGGGCCTGATGCAACTTAGCGTCCACCAGCTGCTGCTGGAGATCCTTGTGCTTCACCAACTTGTCTATGTGCTGGGACACGCACACACACACACACAATCAGATTATAAACTCATACTACTAATACCAATGTTTTCCTAAACGCTCATCTCGACTTTCTGCTTCATCTCTCTCTCACCTAAGGCAGTGGTCCTCAACCTGTGGGTCGGTCCCCAAAATATATTTTTTGGGGGTGGGGGGGTCCCCAGATGATTAACTTAATATGCAACATTGTAAACAAAACAGCATACAGTTTGAGTGTATGGAGGGTCTATGCACATTTCTTAAGTGACAATTTGAGGACCTTTTAATACATCTAAAATGACAAATTAAATATTGGTCAGATTGTCAAATATTAGAGGCAGACATTTTGCAAATGGCCGATCTACATGCTCACAACACCTCATGAGCTTGTAGATCTGCTCTTTTCACAATAGAACTGTGTTATACAAAATGTAATGCCTCAACTCTTAGCGCTCCAGTTACAATATGATTATTTTGTGGGCAGCCTGAAAAGGTTGAGAACCACTGAACTAAGGGATGTTCATCATACAAAAAAAAGCCCCCCAAAATTTGAAGACAACAATTCCCCCCGACAAGGGAGGCCAGAGGAAGTACCTCCTCTCGCAGCTTGTACTGTTCTATGAGCTTCTTGAGTTTCTCAGCCAGCTCCGTGTTCTCCTGCCTGAGGCTGGCGTTCCTCTCGTTGTGCTGCTCCATCTGCGTGTGGACAAGGTGAGTTTGGTGTGGAAAGGATACAGTTAGGGATGGCCAACGGCTAACCGTTACCGTTAAACCGATAAGAAATTGGTTACCGGTAAGCACTAACGGTCAATTTTGACCGATAAAAAAGAAAAGAAAAAGGAAATCAACCCATGTGTCGCACCAAAAGCCCCGTACACCAATATCTACGCAACATCAAGTCATCAACCATGCAACTACGCGCTGTGGTCACACATTTCTGGGACACCAATGGCTGTGTAACATCCAGCATTCAGGCAACTGCGAGTCTGCGACGCGAGTCATACACGCCGACCTATTCAACAAATGCTCCGTCGTCGATTGGATTTTACAAAACAGACCCCGTCACATTGAATCCCGTTTAAGAAGAGCTTAAAACACAACTTTCTAATGTTACATGTTGATGACGTGAGGAACGCTAAAGTCGTCTTGGTTACAGAGTAGGATATGCGAAAATAACAAAGCTGAGCTCAGAGTCGCAAATTCAATGATCGCTGCATCAGCACACACAAAACACGGGCGAGAGAGAAGAAAAATAATGAAATGGACATCACGTTTAGCCGATTCAACCATTCCAAAAGTTATACGATTGAAAGTTATTGTTCTACATACGAGCATCTCGCTGCGGCTGTTTAGTTAGCCGATAGCCAGGGAGTGCACAGAATGTTAGAGAGGCATGGGCTGAATGGCCTTTTGGTGGACAATTCTGTTGATAAAAGTTAAGGGCTCCAGCCCCCTTTGCTGTATGTGCGCACGTGCCTGGCACATTACAGACTGATCATTTCAATGCCCCCGTTTCTTTGCAAAAACACATTTCTTTTAGAAAACATTTGTATTCTTGTTTCTCCTAGTTTTATTGTTTGTAATGTGTAAATATGGCACTTTATTATGGGGAAAAACGGGTGTATTTTCCTTTTTTAAATCGCTAAAATAGCACATTTTTGAACACATTTCCTTAACGCATTTTGAAGAGATTTCCTTAACGGTTAACGGTTAATTAACTGATAAGGCCTTTCGGTTATCGGTTAAGAAAAAATCTCCATTTGGCCATCCCTAGATACAGTCGCAGTCGACGCACCACACAGCGCCAGTGTGTCCGTTGTAGGTGCCGAGTCGCTCGCCGTTGACAGAGTACCACACGTTGGCTACCTGAAATTCAACAGATGGAAGACAAGCATAGACACAATTATGACTCAACTTTTGGCGTTTTCTATTTATACTGTATCACACAAAGCGAGTACCTGGCACTAACAATAAGTGAACTTTCAAGAGTTCAATGAACACAGGATTTTACAGAATATTATATTGTAGTGTAAAACAAAGTACCGGTATATGGTACCAAAAGCCAGTAAACGCCATGCAGTGGAAAATGCCAAAAGTTACCAACTAGTCCATACATGTTCTTAATTTGGCCCGCAGGTTAATACTGATATATTATTGATTTCAGCTGTTACAATTCCAAACATGAAAACATGACCTGCTTTAATTCATTCATTCAATATTTATTTATTCTCGAAATTAGACTCATTTACAGTAATACATTAGAAGTAAACATCACCAGCTTGAAATTACTTACATATTAGTAGTTTGAATGACTAGTATAGTGGTCTTTTTTATGATCAATGTATTTGTATTTAAGTTCATAAAGTTAACATAGTATAACTAGATGCATTTGAAATTAAATAAACCTGAACAAGTCCATGCAAGTATTGTTGACTTACGGTGTCTTTAGCGACAGAGAAGATCAGGTCTCCTTCTCGGTTGTATTTGATTTGAGTGATGGACCTTTCATGGCCCTGGAGCAGAATGGGTTTCTGTGGGAGACGATACATAAAGAGCAGACAAAACGTTCTTAGACACAGTGTGGACAATGGCATCCAGTGTTTTCAGTAGCCAGGTAAGTATAACAGTCTGTGTTAGAGCAGACATAGCTGCAAATTGCAACACTAGATTTTTTTCTAATTATGTTGAATCTAGGGTTGCAATACTTCCCTCCCATAGGCAGCCAATGCATCAAAACAGTTTTTTTTTCTTTTTTGCTATCTGATTGTATTAGTTGCAGCTGGAATGGTAGCATTAGCGGCCCCTCTGGTCGAATGTCTGTTCGAATGCAGCGACGGTTGGGGCTACGTTTGACCAGAGAGGCCGCTAATGCTGCCATTCCGGCTGCAACTTCCAGGCTTGTAAACATTACCGGCTGACAAAACTAGCGATTTTAAGGGGTTGTTTCATGCCGCAGTTCATGTTTTATGTACCGATGTGAGGTTTTTACAGTCTGGGAGCTCGGAACTGCCGTTACTTTTTAGACAAAATTTCGTTTTGTGTGTTTCCCAGCTGTGATTTGGAGGCTGTCGCCCGATTCCAGCGGCCATGTTTCTAGGACCTCATCTCGGAGCACAACAGTACGCAGCGACGGGTGAGGTTCTATATGGGGCTAGGGGTACACACAAGCCCCCAGAACCCTGGGGGCGCCCTGAAACCAAAAGGACATGTTGGCCGTTTTGAGGTACTGCAGTTGGGTCTAATCTCATGAACGCGCATTTTGGCTCCACCCCCTCCACTCCAGACAGCTGAATCCTCTGTTCCTCTCCGGAGCGGAGAGCACCGCACCGCAGACCGCATTAAACCAGGAAATAACCATAGACTTCTTCTTATTACTTCTTATTCTGTGTTTATTAAATATAGATACCTTCCCGAATCTCTTAGTTACAACAATATTGTTCTTATAAAACTGTTGGTTTACTCATTAGTATTAGTTATTACGATTTTCGCGTTTTGTCATCTTGACAGAGGCTGTCTGCCATTGACTTTGCATTGGGTTCTGAAAAGTCCGATCTTTTTTTTAAATAGAAGCTTTACGTGAAATGTTAATGAATATTTACTATCAAAATGGGATTTAAATGCGATACATACATGGTTTGATAACCTACAAGTAGGCGAAAGCCATTTCTGAGTAGGCCTGTCTGTCTCATAGAGTTATAAGTGGGTCTGTCTCATGGCCTGTCTCCATCATCCATATTGTTATGTGTGAAGAAGGGGTCAAGTTTTACATTGTGCACACATGACACATCCAACGTTAAATTTACCAGCTTTTTGAATGACCTAATGAAATATGCACTCATGTTTGTATAGAGCCATAGAGTAATAAGAATAGAGCAGAGGGCAGGCCATATGTGATGGTTAAATAGTTCCATAACACTGTTAAAGCTAGCCTACTGAAAATGATCAAACTCTGTCTGTGACACTTACAAATGCGTAATGAAATGTATTCATTTTGGACAAAGTGCATCTAATGCATAGAGTATATATATATAATATCTAATGTAGATTTCAAAGAATGTCTCTATATGTCAACACACTGTCATCTAATAAAAATACTCTATTTCAGACTGTAGCTACTATATGAATTATATTTAAACTTGTTTCTGGAACAGAACACAACTCTAAGCTTGTCTAGAACAGACCAGTAACTTTAACTATGACTCGTTTCACCCAAGGAATCCATGCAAAATGCTAAGATTACCACACTGAATGACAACACAGGTTGATATTGTAAATCAGGTGTCTTCAACGTTTTCAGGCAACGGACCCAGATGAGATAGAGATGAAGCAGGGACCCCCACAACCTTTTCATAGATTCCATATAGTTTAATCGTCTGACCGCACAATCATCAGTGTATTTTGGATTCATGTCAATTTGTGTTTTCAGATATTTAACCACTTGAACCGTCAATACTTAATAAGCTTCACTTTCACTCTGTAATTAGTCTGCTCTTTTTCCCCTCTACACCAAAGCCCTTTGCCAAAAATAGCAGATCTACAAGCTCACTGTGAGCTTGTAGATCGGCTATTTTGGGCTAAGGTTCTCAGAATAAGGACACTAGGGTTCAAGTGGAATAGAAAAAAGTTTCTATCACACAAAGATTTGGAGGACCCCCTATAGTAACTCTGAGGACCCCCTAGGGGTCCTGGACCCCCTGTTGAAGACCCCTGTTGTAAATAATGGGAGAGTCCAAAATACCACTTCTATCCAAAGCAAGAACTTATGTCATGATAGTTGATAAACAAGTGAGCATGCAACATTGGAACTGGAGCACTCACTGTACACTCAATCAGTGTACTCTCCTGGTGAGATAAAATTGTCAACCCACCTAAAATCATTTTCAGTTTATACAGCTGGAGATACAGTGACACCTGTTGCTGTACACATACTCTTATGGTAATGATTGCTATCAGAATATAGAGCTTTATTATAATTATACATTGTTCATACCATGTTGAAAATACATTTCTGAAACAACAGAATACATTCCCAGCCAATTCCCAGCCAGCCAGATCATCTTTTTGATCATATTCCATCACATTATTTTAACACCTGTGCAGTCAAATATCTGTACCTGAAAGATGATGAAACTACAACTACAGCTTGTAGTAGGCACACTATTATATAATAATAATAACACACTATTTTGAATGAATTTCACATGTAAAAACGTTAGACCATTGTCAATGGTGTGTATAAACCATAACAGTTAATTTCATAGAGGTATACATTAACTAATTTACCTCAGAAACTTCAAGCAATGGACTTGGTTATTAATATGGATTCCACTTTGGTAATCTATTCCAGTGTTTCTCAAACTTTCACATTTTCAAGGTCTCCCCTTAACTCTTTACAGCATACAAATGGAACCAAATTAACCAAATGTTGGTTCCATTTGTACACTGTCATTATACACTTGTATAGACCCCACAGAGTCCCTGGAATCCACTTTGAGAACCACTGATCTATTTGAAATGCATTCTGTTTGTTTGTTTACAGTGGTCGTCAACGTTTTCAGGCCAGGGACCCCCAAACTGATGGGGAGATGGAGCAGGGACCCCCTACCTTGGGGGTCCCTGCTCCATCCAACATGCATGTACAAGTGCATGGCTGTACCACTTCCATTTATAAACATACCTTAACAACTGAGAACCAATGTCAATACTATCAATCTATCACTAACAATCTGTCAATTGCACAATAATCATGTATACAAGCTATTCAAAAGAGACAGAATCATGTTTTATTTGTTATATTTAAAGACAAATTATTATTTTTCTTTCTTTTTTTAAATAAAAAAAATATATATATAACGTTTTTTTTTTTTTTCAACAATTTCACGGACCCCTGCAGTGTCCCCGCGGACCCCCTGTTGAAGACCCCACTTTAGAAGGCTAATCACATATATGCAACGTAACTATAAAAATCATGTTAAATACAACCACTAAATATCAAAAATATATTAAACCCAATAATTAATTCGTTAAACCATGAAATACACAATGGTTAATTAATTCAACGTGGAGTTACACTTCCAGGCGATGCCTCAGTCCAGCGGGACGTATCGTAAGATCTAATCCGAGCAGAGTGCTTCTCAAGCGGGGAGAGGAGCTGTACTGGGCGGCGTTTCCCTTTCTTCCCCACTAGAGAGCGTTCTAAACCAACAGAGCTCGTACTCGCGGCGCTCGTTCATGACTTGAGCCAGCGCGTTCACAGTGGCAGTGCTCGTTCATGGCTTTGAGCCCAAGCGCGTCCATGAACAAATTCGATGACGCAAAATGCGTCACAGTAGACCCACTACGTCACGTTTTACTACCCGGATGGAGGGGTGAAAACGCCTCATGCGCTGGGTGAGCAACTCAATGCAAGTGGACGGGCGGGGATATATGTGTCCTCTCTATTAATATTATAACTCTATGGGTACACAGGACTGTTGAGTGACTTCCCACGAGCGCTTCCAAATCCAGCACCATCCAGAGTGTAAACCCTTACGGGTCCATTTACGCTCTCAAAAGTTAGATTTGTTAAGAAAATAAATCTGCATTACGTAATTTACAAGAAGTCTACACAATTAGGGAATCCAGAAAAACTGATATTTTTGACCAACGTTTGGCTATTATCTCTTTTATCCCACAGCAACACAGCATGGAATTGTACACAAAATATTATCCAACGACAACAAAATCTACGTTTTGTGTCTGAGAGGCTAAATCTCATCATCAAATGGTGGTCCGTGGCTCAAATGCTGAATAAATAACGGGCCCTTGATATGAAAACGGTTGAAACCCACTGAATTAAGCCAGTGGTTCTCACAGTGGATTCCAGGGACTCTGTGGGTTCCTTTATGGGGGTCTAAATCGACCCATACAAGTCTGACAGTGTACACAATGGAACCAAATGAACCATTTTGTACACTGTCAGAGTTAAGGGGAGACCTTGAAATGTGAACGTTTGAGAAACACTAAATTAAGCGACCACAGCTTCTGTCTGCATCTGCATGCAATGCATGCATCTCGTCGACGTTCAGTTAGCTCACACGCTAGGCTAACGTTAGCCGGGAGCGGTTAAACCGGAGCCGACAAAATCTCCACTAGATGAACAAAACACCTTCCTGGTAAACATAAATTCGGTGGGACATTTTCCACGATCTGATGTGCTCACCATCGCTGTAAAGCGGAGTCTTTCCACTCGATCCTTTGAGGTCCTGATTTCAACTCAAACAAGAGAAAAGATGAACACTCGTGTTTCAGGCGGCGGAGATGCGGAGGAAAAGGAACGCGATCACTTCCGGGTTCACTTCCAGCAAGTGATGGTTTGTTCGCGCGCCACCTGGTGGTCAGAACAGAGCACTGCTGGTGCTTTAGGACCATAGTTTAGGACGCGTGGAGATGTTGCCATGGCAACACAGATGATACACAAGCCTGCAGCACCTGTTTGTTTACAAGGTGACGTCAGAGCGTTTGCGCGTCTCTGCTGTACACAAACCGTTGCTAGGCAACAGCCAAGAGCCAATGAGCAGCGGGCAGCCAGCAGTATAAATAGAGGAGATCAGGACATTCAAATCACTTTTCTTCTTTCTTGTCACAGAGTAAGCACAGAACTGAACTGTAAGCAGCAGAGAGACGACTTATCCATTACTATGGCTGAAGTTACACTGTTGTGGTCAGACCTGGAGTGCAGCGAGGAGTGGAGGGGGATCAAGTATGAGGACTGGGTGGCCATCATGGTCGAGCACAAGGAGAGGATGGAGGAGTTGGAGTCTCTTGTGACCCTAACCCTAACCCTCAGGAAGCTGAAGGAGGAGAAGCCTCTGCAAGAGATTCAACGCCAGAAGTGCCAGAAGTGCAGGCCCGGATTGACAGTAGGGAGTAGGGGGACGATTCCCGGTGGACTGTGCCGCCTAGTGCAAAAACTGGCCTGGTGCCTCCTGAAAAAAATAAAAAGATCCCCTTTGCGCAGGCCACATATGGAGTCTCTTGTGGCAGAATTATTTTCCCTCAGGAAGCTGAAGGAGGAGAAGCCTCTGCAAGAGATTCAACGCCAGAAGTGCCAGAAGTCAAGTGGCACGCCATTCTGGATGAGAAGGAGGAGATAATGGAGGAGTGGGACTCCTCCATTATCTCTTTTGGACTCTGGCCAACTACTTTTTCCTCAAGTGAGATCTAAGACCCTTCCTGCACCCCCCCCAAACGGCCCTTTTAAGGGCCACCTTCCTCTCCTTTTGCTGTGACCTTGCCGTGGTGGAGAGGCTTAGTGATTCAGTGACTCTGGGACCTATGCTGGTGGAGGTTGATCCTGACAGGTTTAACCACACCGCATTGGTCACAGGAGAGAGTCCAAACTAACAACAGCAAAACCTCTTTCTTTAATTAATGAGGTGTGAACTAAGGAAATGTTACCATAGTTTAACAAATCACACCTAGTGTGAAGTGAGCAGTGCTATTTGAGTTCATTTCATTAAGCGTCCAGATGTATAGGCCACACTTCATGTCCCCGGACAAAGTCAGATGTTGGAGCTTAGCTCCTTCCAGGAGCACCTCTCACATCATAAACAGTTAGAAATAAAAAATGTGCATATACCCTCTACACAATTAAACTTTACGTTGGTTTGTTTATTGCTGAGTGAGAAAACAATGTTTCACATTAAGTTAATCATCTGGGACCCCCCAAAATAATTTGGGGATCTAGACGATTGTGTGTTTTTTTTTTTAAACAAATGCAAGGGTGCCAATACTTTTAGCCACTACTGTATACAATTCTGGAAACTTTGTGCTTGTCCTGTAACATCGAATGGTTTTAGCCAATACCTGTGCTTCAGTAACTTTGTTAGAATGAGCAATATGTTGTAAAGAGTCATATCAGGCAAAATCACATTCACGGTTACATCGTTTATTTATCAAGAAACATAATATACAAGGCCAGATAAAAGTACTGCAAAGTAGTCAAAAAGGGAAACAATCTTTGGTTCTTGTCAATCATGGACATGGCGAGTCTGTAGTGTGTAACCGACCGTGGAAGAAATGTTTGCGTTACAAAGTTAATAAATCATTAGTGGCTGAAATGACCACACCAATGACATTAAGTAACCCAAGCATCATCTGTGGAGTGTTATGAAATTAACATTACATTGACTGTGTCTTACTGTGATTTACACACAATCATATGCCACCCAATCCTAATTTGAGCAAAAGCATTCTTTTAAATCATTACAAATTCCATTATTTACCTTTTCCAAAGGCTTGATCTAAAATTCTTTGAGTGCCAGTGTCACACGCCCAAAATAGCAGACCTGCAATCTCACGAGTCACACAGAGTCACGTTGTGAGCTTGAATATCAGCAATTTTTGGCAAGCGGCAACAACAGGCAAATAAGTATAAATCAGGCTATAAACTGAACACACATGTACATGTAGGAGTTAATGGCTAATGAATATACATTCCCGGTTAAGTGCTTGTGTCAGAATGCCACAGAACAAAACCACACGACAAGGGTTGCATAGAGATCCTATAACATTCTCGTATACATTATACCAGTACTACTGCAATGACCCAAGGTGGGTGTCCAACAGCTTAAGTAATTTGCCAAAAAAATAATACGGACTGATTTACAAAAGATGGACTTAACTGGCCTAAAATTGAAATTGAAACTGAAATCGGTCACGTCGTGACCGCAAGAACAGCCAACAGACAAAGGAAATCAACCGATATAAAGCGAGCAAAGGAAAAAAGACAATAATTAGGAATGGAAAGTTGTTCCAAATACAATACCTTCATAAATGATCTCAAGTATGAAAAATAAACTGATTTATTTTTATAGTGGTGTTTTTCCAAGATACACACTTTAAAAATTGTAAACAATAAATACAATCCACAAGATGAGAAGCACAATGCAACTAAACAAATCAGAAAAAAGAAACGTCTGCAACCCTAAAATGGTCTGCAAATTGATACAAACTCAAACTTCAGGAAGATGTGATGTTCTTACAAAACTTATACTGCCTGAAAAAAAAAAATAAGCAAACCTAGATCAAAATGAAAATGTAATTTCTAAATTTCCCCAGATCACTTGTGATTCATAATGAACATGCCATCTGCAAGTATTGTACTGACTAAATACATTAATAAATTGACACCTGTATTGAAGCCAAGGTTGTGCTACTAGATGTGGCCTTTACAATACTGCAAACTACAAACAATATCCGACACACATGAACACGTACTGGTGGAACGCATGAACACAAATTACATAGGAATGGACTATTTTCTGTGACTTTTGCCATCCTGAGCAGCATTGACTCTCTTATCTTGCACAAATATCTCTGCAGTTTGCGCATCATGCGTGGAATGTGAAGCAAAAAAAAAAAGAAGAAGAACAGGACAGAAACAAGAGATGCAGGATAAGATCTATCCCTTCAGAAGGCACAATCTCCCCTTCGTTACCG
The DNA here is from genome assembly GCF_963921795.1 of Nannobrachium achirus. NCBI lineage: Eukaryota > Metazoa > Chordata > Actinopteri > Myctophiformes > Myctophidae > Nannobrachium > Nannobrachium achirus. Next base: position 53,523,258 of record NC_137819.1, read on the forward strand.
TGAAACCCCAGACACATTCGGAAGGACACGAGTAAACTCTACCACCATCGCTGTCAAACCAGATAAAAGCAACAACTGCTACTGAAACGGCGCTTAGTAGCAGAGGCTCGCACGCTAGCGTTTGTGTGTGCACGTGTGTGTGTGTGTGTGTGTGAGACTAGGGCTGCAAGGCTCAGTCTTGGGCAGTGAGAGACTGGGGGCATGCCTCTCCCATTAAACCCTCTGTGTCCAGCTCTGGGCCACAGTGACAAGAATGAGAGCAGGGCGTTGCGTCCGGGGCGGGGGGGATGCTGGCGACCAGACTGGGCTCCTGAGGTAAGTCCGTTGGGGGCGGAGAGGGGGAGTCGGCCCTGGGGTCCTCCTGGGCTCCGCTGAGGTTCTGGACCTTCTTGCTGAGCTCGTTGCGTTCCACCTTCAGCGCCCGCCTCAGCTTCTCCAGCCGCTGGACTTTCCCCTGCAGGGCTTCGAACTCACGGTCCCGCATGGTTTTCTGTGCAGAGACAGTCAGTGGAAAAAAAGAAAGAAATGCAAGCCCGTATTGACATGTCATCCACATGCTGTGCTATTCTATATGTTTTGGATTCATCTGGAGTAGGGATGGGACGATATGAAAATATCATATCATGATTATTGTGACAAAAGAAATTGCGATTTACGATATTATCGCGATAATCACAAGCCATTATCCTGGGGTGGAACATTTGCCAAAAAATAGCAGATCTACAAGCTCACAACACATCGCGACACATTGTGAGCTTGTAGATCGGCACCTTTTTGGCAAAGACATTTGATAAATTTAAAAAAAGACTATCAAGTATGTATATTGTAAGTAACTTTTACCAACTAGAAATACTGTTCCTTCGAAACAGTGTGGGCTCGCTTCCAACCCAAAACAATAATAGTAAAAGTGTCAAGTTCCCAGGCAATGCTCTCTTTCATTTTACTGACGTAAAATGGTAATGCAAATACAATGTAGACAAGCAGTGTTATTACATGAACTTAAAGGACCAGGTCACCTTTGGGACAACCAGATCTTATTTTATTGTTGTGTGGGACACGATCAACACAATGTTGAGTTATTTTTTGTGTTCAATCTGTGTTTTTAGATATTTTAGTATTTCAGTATGCTACAACTGGTCATATGATGCATTTTGCATCATATGATGCATGAGATGATGCAATATCATGCTACAAAGCATCATATGACCAGTTGTAGCATGCTGAAATACTAAAATATCTAAAAACAAAGATTGAACACAAGAAATTACTCAGGATTGTGTTGATCGTGTCCCACACAACAATAAAATAAGATCTGGTTGTCCCAGAGGTGACCTGGTCCTTTAACGGTATGGACAATTAAATCAAAATAAAATTAAATTAAAGCTGCAAGCAGCGATGACCGGGCCCTCGCAGCTCTACCCACGTCACAAGGGGCAGCGGTTACACTATTACACTTATTGCCCTTTTACACTTATTGCCCTATTACACTATTACACTATTACACTATTACAATTATTACACTATTACACTTATTACACTATTACACTATTACACTTATTGCCCTATTACACTATTACACTATTACACTATTACACTTATTACACTATTACACTTATTATACTATTACACTATTACACTATTACACGTATTACACTATTACACTTATTACACTATTACACTATTGCACTATTACACTTATTACACTATTACACTTATTGTGCTATTACACTATTACACTTATTACACTATTACACTATTACACGTATTGTGCTATTACACTATTACACTTATTACACTATTACACTATTACACTTATTACACTATTACACTTATTGTGCTATTACACTATTACACTTAATACACTATTACACTTATTGCGCTATTACACTATTACACTTATTACACTATTACACTATTACACTTATTGCACTATTACACTTATTGTGCTATTACACTATTACACTTATTGCCCTTTTACACTTATTGCCCTATTACACTATTACAATTATTACACTATTACACTATTACACTTATTACACTATTACACTATTACACTTATTGCCCTATTACACTATTACACTATTACACTTATTACACTATTACACTTATTACACTATTACACTATTACACTTATTACACTATTACACTTATTACACTTATTACACTATTGCACTATTACACTATTACACTATTACACTTATTACACTATTACACTATTACACTTATTGCGCTATTACACTAAAATCATAGTCGACTATACAAATCCTTAGTCGGGGACTGTGTGTGTGTGTGTGTGTGTGTGTGTGTGTGTGTGTGTGTGTGTGTGTGTGTCCCTCTTCTGTGTTGCCTAGAACTGGAGGATTGATTTTGGGGTTTGTATTGTAAAGTACAATGTGTGATGTCATCAAGTTGTAATTTGCAATACAAACCCCAAAATCAATCCTCCAGTTCTAGGCAACACAGAAGATGGGGAACTTTCTTTTTATTTCCACACAACTCCTCTAAGGTATATTAATGACATAGTTCAATATTGAAAATGGGTGGTCTTCCCCTTTAAGACGTATCTGCCGAGACTTTCGCATTGTCACTGCAGGGCCGACTTATGTAAGGCTAAATCACCACAGAACAGCCAATGACAGCCAAGCCTTTAATCACAGCTGTGTCAATCAGTAGAGTGCAGAGGGACATTTATTTATAGTTTTAACTATAACTATAGTTTTATATATCACACAGCTTAGACATTTGGATCAAATCAGACAGCAGACCTGTGTGAACGCATTGATATAAATAGCATATCTGAAGTGTGAATATTGCAGCCACAGCGACTTAATATAAACATGGGTCCCTTTCCTCTGTCTCACTCTGCTAAACCCATTGGAAATGCATTGGGTGCTTAAAGTTAAACATTTTTATTTTTTTATATTTATACTACAAAACATTTCAAAACCAAAAATACAAGCACACGTGTCCTCAGTAAGCTGAACACATAAAAATTTGAATGGTGTTGAAAGGTGTAAGCGTTTAAGAGATGAATCGCGCCAAAGTTTTGAGGATACTGACTGACTGATAGATAAATAATGAAGATAACATACGTGTGCTCGCCTTCCAGGCGAGCCCACAATTATAGAGGGTTTAAAATGGTACCGGATATGCAGCTCGGCAAATAAAAGGTGAATTGATCCCAGTGCATGACGGAGCACGATATCACGATAAATTAAAGCTCCAAAATACGATTATCGTGAGTGTTTTTTATCACGATAAACAATAATAATCGCGTATCGTGCCATCCCTAATCTGGAGTGGCTTACCTCCTCTGCCATCTCCAGGAGAGCCTTGTTGCTGCTCTCCCATCTGGAGCGATACATGGTGGTCTCCTTCTCCAACTTCTTGATCTTTTTTGTCATCTGAGGATATACAATTACACATAAAAAGGAAGGTCAGCTCTTGAGAGGCTATTTCTTTCTTTAACCCCCCCCCCCCACACACACACACATTACCTTCTCCATCTCCTGTTTGAAAGTGGTGAAGACCTCATTGCTCTTGGATAAAGTGGTTTGAAACTCCTCAAACTTCTCTGTGTAGAGTGACAGCTAGGAGGGGAGGAGGAAACCATGAGGGTTGGTCAGGTACAATCACATCAGAATATTTAAAGCTCCCTCCAAAATGTTCTCAACAAACCATCTCCACTGTGGTTGTGGTTTGAAATGATTTCACACTGCTATGGAAACCAGAGCAGAACGAAGTTCACTCTCCTCCACATGGACTTATAGCTCTAAAGCTCTAAAGGTTGGCACTGGAAAACATGGAACAGCAAAAAATACTGGAGCGGGCTTTAGCATAGCCAGACCAGACTAGATCAGAGCATAAGATCTCCAGGACAATCAGGCCTTTGTTTCAGGGAACCTAAACACAAACACTACAAAGAACTTATTATAGTAGGCCTGTAAAATAAATATCAGTATATTTGCTTCAATGACACCTCTACAGATTGGCTGTCATATAAGTAGTTAGATTATTTCATTCACGTAGATGTTCTGTTTCTTTTGCATAGATGCTATGTGTATTCCATAATGTTATTGCTTTATCTGCATGACCTTGCCCTTAGGCATCTTACTGGTTATCATTACTACTAGTATCACTAGTTCTACAAAGGGTCCAGTCAAACCTGTTGCTTGAGGTGGACCTCCTGTTGTTTCATCAGCTCACACATCCTTTGAGACTCCACTGCTTCTTTCAGCAGCTGAGAACAGAGAACCCCATCAAGGAATTAGGGGACAGAACATGTGTTTATGTACAGTATGTATGTATGTATGGCACGTGGATGACTGACGTACAAACTCTTTCTCTCTGTCGTGGCGTTCCTCAGACTCCTTGAGCAGCTCCTGGGCCTGATGCAACTTAGCGTCCACCAGCTGCTGCTGGAGATCCTTGTGCTTCACCAACTTGTCTATGTGCTGGGACACGCACACACACACAATCAGATTATAAACTCATACTACTAATACCAATGTTTTCCTAAACGCTCATCTCGACCTTCTGCTTCATCTCTCTCTCACCTAAGGCAGTGGTCCTCAACCTGTGGGTCGGTCCCCAAAATATATTTTTTGGGGGTGGGGGGGTCCCCAGATGATTAACTTAATATGCAACATTGTAAACAAAACAGCATAAAGTTTGAGTGTATGGAGGGTCTCTGCACATTTCTTAAGTGACAATTTGAGGACCTTTTAATACATCTAAAATGACAAATTAAATATTGGTCAGATTGTCAAATATTAGAGGCAGACATTTTGCAAATGGCCGATCTACATGCTCACAACACCTCATGAGCTTGTAGATCTGCTCTTTTCACAATAGAAGTTAGAACTGTGTTATACAAAATGTAATGCCTCAACTCTTAGCGCTCCAGTTACAATATGATTATTTTGTGGGCAGCCTGAAAAGGTTGAGAACCACTGAACTAAGGGGTCTTCATCATACAAAAAAAAGCCCCCCAAAATTTGAAGACAACAATTCCCCCCGACAAGGGAGGCCAGAGGAAGTACCTCCTTGATAGTAAAATATGTTATTGTTGTTTAACATGGTATAGATACCATTTTCAGTGTCAATGTCATGATGTTTTGAACAACTAACTAACGCAGGAGAATGACCACTGAGAGATGCCAATCAGGTCATTATGTACAGGACACAGGATAACAAAACGCCAAACATACTATCTGCCCTTACGACTGGTGCCTGTAACACGAAAACATCTGATATCCATTGCTCTACTGTACTTGTCATGTTTAACTTTGTCCAATCAGAATGTGACTAATGTATTCTGTAAATCCATATATCTGTGAAATCATTATGCTTGTCACTCAGAGAGAAGCAAAGATGGGTGATTTTGCTCTACTGTACTGCTGTACAGTAATTTGAACTCTGACTAAACTTCAACACAAAACGCATATTCCCTGGTGTGGACATTCATCATTTCTTGTGTGTGGAGTATTTTATTATGATTGGGGAAACTGTTTATCCATATGGAATATGATTTTACATTTCCATCAACCTCCTCTCGCAGCTTGTACTGTTCTATGAGCTTCTTGAGTTTCTCGGCCAGCTCCGTGTTCTCCTGCCTGAGGCTGGCGTTCCTCTCGTTGTGCTGCTCCATCTGCGTGTGGACAAGGTGAGTTTGGTGTGGAAAGGATACAGTTAGGGATGGCCAACGGCTAACCGTTAACGTTAAACCGATAAGAAATTGGTTACCGGTAAGCACTAACGGTCAATTTTGACCGATAAAAAAGAAAAGAAAAAGGAAATCAACCCATGTGTCGCACCAAAAGCCCCGTACACCAATATCTACGCAACATCAAGTCATCAACCATGCAACTACGCGCTGTGGTCACACATTTCTGGGACACCAATGGCTGTGTAACATCCAGCATTCAGGCAACTGCGAGTCTGCGACGCGAGTCATACACGCTGACCTATTCAACAAATGCTCAGTCGTCGATTGGATTTTACAAAACAGACCCCGTCACATTGAATCCCGTTTAAGAAGAGCTTAAAACACAACTTTCTAATGTTACATGTTGATGACGTGAGGAACGCTAAAGTCGTCTTGGTTACAGAGTAGGATATGCGAAAATAACAAAGCTGAGCTCAGAGTCGCAAATTCAATGATCGCTGCATCAGCACACACAAAACACGGGCGAGAGAGAAGAAAAATAATGAAATGGACATCACGTTTAGCCGATTCAACCATTCCAAAAGTTATACGATTGAAAGTTATTGTTCTACATACGAGCATCTCGCTGCGGCTGTTTAGTTAGCCGATAGCCAGGGAGTGCACAGAATGTTAGAGAGGCATGGGCTGAATGGCCTTTTGGTGGACAATTCTGTTGATAAAAGTTAAGGGCTCCAGCCCCCTTTGCTGTATGTGCGCACGTGCCTGGCACATTACAGACTGATCATTTCAATGCCCCCGTTTCTTTGCAAAAACACATTTCTTTTAGAAAACATTTGTATTCTTGTTTCTCCTAGTTTTATTGTTTGTAATGTGTAAATATGGCACTTTATTATGGGGAAAAACGGGTGTATTTTCCTTTTTTAAATCGCTAAAATAGCACATTTTTGAACACATTTCCTTAACGCATTTTGAAGAGATTTCCTTAACGGTTAACGGTTAATTAACTGATAAGGCCTTTCGGTTATCGGTTAAGAAAAAATCTCCATTTGGCCATCCCTAGATACAGTCGCAGTCGACGCACCACACAGCGCCAGTGTGTCCGTTGTAGGTGCCGAGTCGCTCGCCGTTGACAGAGTACCACACGTTGGCTACCTGAAATTCAACAGATGGAAGACAAGCATAGACACAAATATGACTCAACTTTTGGCGTTTTCTATTTATACTGTATCACACAAAGCGAGTACCTGGCACTAACAATAAGTGAACTTTCAAGAGTTCAATGAACACAGGATTTTACAGAATATTATATTGTAGTGTAAAACAAAGTACCGGTATATGGTACCAAAAGCCAGTAAACGCCATGCAGTGGAAAATGCCAAAAGTTACCAACTAGTCCATACATGGGCCACATGTTCTTAATTTGGCCCGCAGGTTAATACTGATATATTATTGATTTCAGCTGTTACAATTCCAAACATGAAAACATGACCTGCTTTAATTCATTCATTCAATATTTATTTATTCTCGAAATTAGACTCATTTACAGTAATACATTAGAAGTAAACATCACCAGCTTGAAATTACTTACATATTAGTAGTTTGAATGACTAGTATAGTGGTCTTTTTTATGATCAATGTATTTGTATTTAAGTTCATAAAGTTAACATAGTATAACTAGATGCATTTGAAATTAAATAAACCTGAACAAGTCCATGCAAGTATTGTTGACTTACGGTGTCTTTAGCGACAGAGAAGATCAGGTCTCCTTCTCGGTTGTATTTGATTTGAGTGATGGACCTTTCATGGCCCTGGAGCAGAATGGGTTTCTGTGGGAGACGATACATAAAGAGCAGACAAAACGTTCTTAGACACAGTGTGGACAATGGCATCCAGTGTTTTCAGTAGCCAGGTAAGTATAACAGTCTGTGTTAGAGCAGACATAGCTGCAAATTGCAACACTAGATTTTTTTCTAATTATGTTGAATCTAGGGTTGCAATACTTCCCTCCCATAGGCAGCCAATGCATCAAAACATTTTTTTTTCTTTTTTGCTATCTGATTGTATTAAACAACGTCAAACTCAACAACATTGGTGCTCTATGGAAAGCTTGGAGTATCCTCTTTCTATCTACAAAGTGTTTGTTTCAGAATCCACTGTAGACATGTTATGAGTTACCTTCGGTCATTAAGTGTTGGAAACTTTGGAAGCGCTCGTCTTTGATAACGCAACATCCCACTGACACCTGCATTATGTGACATTTAGAACCAGGGGGTACACAGGACTGTTGAGTGACTTCCCACGAGCGCTTCCAAATCCAGCACCATCCAGAGTGTAAACCCTTACGGGTCCATTTACGCCCTCAAAAGTTAGATTTGTTAAGAAAATAAATCTGCATTACGTAATTTACAAGAAGTCTACACAATTAGGGAATCCAGAAAAACTGATATTTTTGACCAACGTTTGGCTATTATCTCTTTTATCCCACAGCAACACAGCATGGAATTGTACACAAAATATTATCCAACGACAACAAAATCTACGTTTTGTGTCTGAGAGGCTAAATCTCATCATCAAATGGTGGTCCGTGGCTCAAATGCTGAATAAATAACGGGCCCTTGATATGAAAACGGTTGAAACCCACTGAATTAAGCCAGTGGTTCTCACAGTGGATTCCAGGGACTCTGTGGGTTCCTTTAGTGGGGTCTGAATTGACCCATACAATCTGTAACTCTGGTCCATTTGGTTCCATTGTGTACACTGTCAGAGTTAAGGGGAGACCTTGAAATGTGAACGTTTGAGAAACACTAAATTAAGCGACCACAGCTCGTGACATCTGTCTGCATCTGCAGTGCATGCATCTCGTCGACGTTCAGTTAGCTCACACGCTAGGCTAACGTTAGCCGGGAGCGGTTGAACCGGAGCCGACCATTTGATTGATTGATTGAAGGCTTTATTAGAAGTTTGCATAGGAAAATGTACAGATTCATGACGGTACAGTTCACTGGTACAAGGTCTACTAAAAGGAGATCCATGAAAAGACTAAGCTTATTTCAACAGGAAACCATTTAAGTATCTCATATAACATTGAATGACAGACAAATAGAACACAGTACTATGCAGTAGACATGTAAAGAAAAAAAGAAAGAAAAAGAAAACAGTAGGTCTATACAATCAGTAAGTACAGTATATACAATATATACAAGGAAGGGGCAGGTAACAGTAAGTCTAAACAATCAGTATGTACAGTATATACAAGGAAGGGGCAGGGAGGGTAGGGTTGGGCTAGGTTTTTACCAGTTGTGAACGGCTGCTGCCTGTAAGTGGTTTTTTAGGGCAATTTTAAAGGATGCTAGTGATCCACACTCCTTTATGGCCTTCGGTAAGGCATTCCACATTTTTGTGGTATAGCAGAAGAACGAGTTCGACCCTTTCTTTGAGTTGACTCTGGGTTGAACGTGATCTGTGGCACTGCATCTGGTGTTGTAATTATGGACATCCTTAACGTTTATAAAGTATTTTGACAGGTACTTGGGTATCATAGTGGTGTAGTGTATCTTGTACACCAGTCCCATTGCAAGTTGCTGTACTCTGTCATCTACTCTGAGCCACCCCACTCTTAACTGGTGAGTAGCGGTGAGGTGAGTCTGATTGGGAAGGTTAAGCAGGACCCTAATTAGTTTATTTTGGGCTGTTTGGAGTTTAGTTTTTAGGGCTTGTGGGGCGTCACGATACCATACGTGGACTCCATAGTCAAAGAGGGGCTGGATTATTGCACCAGCTATGGTCTTCAGTGTGTTGAAGTTGACCATTGGGGCGATCCTCTGTAGGAAACGAGTTCGTTGGTTGATTTTTTGTATTACTTTTGAAGTCATCTTTTCGCTGGAAAGATTAGCTTCAAGGATACATCCTAAGTAAGAGATTTCGTTTTTTCGTGTTATGACCTTGTCACCCACTTTGATTGTGAAGTTCTCTACCTTTTTGAGGTTATGATTTGATCCAAAGAGGATGGACTCGGTTTTGCCCAGGTGAATTGATAATTTGTTGTCGTTAAGCCATGTGCAGATCTTACTCAGTTCAGAGTTAAGTGTCTTTTCAACCTGCAAGTGGTCCTTGCCCGAGACTAGGAGAGCCGAGTCATCCGCGAACAGGAACAGGTTGCAGTCGCAAGCAGATGCCATGTCGTTCACGTATATTAGGAACAACAGAGGTCCCAGTATGCTACCTTGAGGAACTCCACAGCTTACTGGGAGGGGGGGGGACAGGGTACCGTTAATCTCCACCACCTGTTCCCTCCCCACCAGGTAAGATTGCATCCAGCTCACTGCTGCGCTGTCAAGACCGATGGCTTTTAGTTTCTCTATCAGAATAGCATGATCCACGGTGTCAAATGCCTTCTGGAGGTCCATCATGACCATGCCACTATATTTGCCCTGATCCGCTTCGCGTTTGATTTGGTCAGTCAAATAGAGAAGGCATGTGTCAGTGGAATGGGATTTTCTGAATCCAGATTGGAACTCGTAAATCAGATTATTCTCATCGAGATATCTTGCAATCTGTTCGTAGACTATTTTCTCCATGACTTTGGCCATCCCTAGATACAGTCGCAGTCGACGCACCACACAGCGCCAGTGTGTCCGTTGTAGGTGCCGAGTCGCTCGCCGTTGACAGAGTACCACACGTTGGCTACCTGAAATTCAACAGATGGAAGACAAGCATAGACACAAATATGACTCAACTTTTGGCGTTTTCTATTTATACTGTATCACACAAAGCGAGTACCTGGCACTAACAATAAGTGAACTTTCAAGAGTTCAATGAACACAGGATTTTACAGAATATTATATTGTAGTGTAAAACAAAGTACCGGTATATGGTACCAAAAGCCAGTAAACGCCATGCAGTGGAAAATGCCAAAAGTTACCAACTAGTCCATACATGGGCCACATGTTCTTAATTTGGCCCGCAGGTTAATACTGATATATTATTGATTTCAGCTGTTACAATTCCAAACATGAAAACATGACCTGCTTTAATTCATTCATTCAATATTTATTTATTCTCGAAATTAGACTCATTTACAGTAATACATTAGAAGTAAACATCACCAGCTTGAAATTACTTACATATTAGTAGTTTGAATGACTAGTATAGTGGTCTTTTTTATGATCAATGTATTTGTATTTAAGTTCATAAAGTTAACATAGTATAACTAGATGCATTTGAAATTAAATAAACCTGAACAAGTCCATGCAAGTATTGTTGACTTACGGTGTCTTTAGCGACAGAGAAGATCAGGTCTCCTTCTCGGTTGTATTTGATTTGAGTGATGGACCTTTCATGGCCCTGGAGCAGAATGGGTTTCTGTGGGAGACGATACATAAAGAGCAGACAAAACGTTCTTAGACACAGTGTGGACAATGGCATCCAGTGTTTTCAGTAGCCAGGTAAGTATAACAGTCTGTGTTAGAGCAGACATAGCTGCAAATTGCAACACTAGATTTTTTTCTAATTATGTTGAATCTAGGGTTGCAATACTTCCCTCCCATAGGCAGCCAATGCATCAAAACATTTTTTTTTCTTTTTTGCTATCTGATTGTATTAAACAACGTCAAACTCAACAACATTGGTGCTCTATGGAAAGCTTGGAGTATCCTCTTTCTATCTACAAAGTGTTTGTTTCAGAATCCACTGTAGACATGTTATGAGTTACCTTCGGTCATTAAGTGTTGGAAACTTTGGAAGCGCTCGTCTTTGATAACGCAACATCCCACTGACACCTGCATTATGTGACATTTAGAACCAGGGGGTACACAGGACTGTTGAGTGACTTCCCACGAGCGCTTCCAAATCCAGCACCATCCAGAGTGTAAACCCTTACGGGTCCATTTACGCCCTCAAAAGTTAGATTTGTTAAGAAAATAAATCTGCATTACGTAATTTACAAGAAGTCTACACAATTAGGGAATCCAGAAAAACTGATATTTTTGACCAACGTTTGGCTATTATCTCTTTTATCCCACAGCAACACAGCATGGAATTGTACACAAAATATTATCCAACGACAACAAAATCTACGTTTTGTGTCTGAGAGGCTAAATCTCATCATCAAATGGTGGTCCGTGGCTCAAATGCTGAATAAATAACGGGCCCTTGATATGAAAACGGTTGAAACCCACTGAATTAAGCCAGTGGTTCTCACAGTGGATTCCAGGGACTCTGTGGGTTCCTTTAGTGGGGTCTGAATTGACCCATACAATCTGTAACTCTGGTCCATTTGGTTCCATTGTGTACACTGTCAGAGTTAAGGGGAGACCTTGAAATGTGAACGTTTGAGAAACACTAAATTAAGCGACCACAGCTCGTGACATCTGTCTGCATCTGCAGTGCATGCATCTCGTCGACGTTCAGTTAGCTCACACGCTAGGCTAACGTTAGCCGGGAGCGGTTGAACCGGAGCCGACCATTTGATTGATTGATTGAAGGCTTTATTAGAAGTTTGCATAGGAAAATGTACAGATTCATGACGGTACAGTTCACTGGTACAAGGTCTACTAAAAGGAGATCCATGAAAAGACTAAGCTTATTTCAACAGGAAACCATTTAAGTATCTCATATAACATTGAATGACAGACAAATAGAACACAGTACTATGCAGTAGACATGTAAAGAAAAAAAGAAAGAAAAAGAAAACAGTAGGTCTATACAATCAGTAAGTACAGTATATACAATATATACAAGGAAGGGGCAGGTAACAGTAAGTCTAAACAATCAGTATGTACAGTATATACAAGGAAGGGGCAGGGAGGGTAGGGTTGGGCTAGGTTTTTACCAGTTGTGAACGGCTGCTGCCTGTAAGTGGTTTTTTAGGGCAATTTTAAAGGATGCTAGTGATCCACACTCCTTTATGGCCTTCGGTAAGGCATTCCACATTTTTGTGGTATAGCAGAAGAACGAGTTCGACCCTTTCTTTGAGTTGACTCTGGGTTGAACGTGATCTGTGGCACTGCATCTGGTGTTGTAATTATGGACATCCTTAACGTTTATAAAGTATTTTGACAGGTACTTGGGTATCATAGTGGTGTAGTGTATCTTGTACACCAGTCCCATTGCAAGTTGCTGTACTCTGTCATCTACTCTGAGCCACCCCACTCTTAACTGGTGAGTAGCGGTGAGGTGAGTCTGATTGGGAAGGTTAAGCAGGACCCTAATTAGTTTATTTTGGGCTGTTTGGAGTTTAGTTTTTAGGGCTTGTGGGGCGTCACGATACCATACGTGGACTCCATAGTCAAAGAGGGGCTGGATTATTGCACCAGCTATGGTCTTCAGTGTGTTGAAGTTGACCATTGGGGCGATCCTCTGTAGGAAACGAGTTCGTTGGTTGATTTTTTGTATTACTTTTGAAGTCATCTTTTCGCTGGAAAGATTAGCTTCAAGGATACATCCTAAGTAAGAGATTTCGTTTTTTCGTGTTATGACCTTGTCACCCACTTTGATTGTGAAGTTCTCTACCTTTTTGAGGTTATGATTTGATCCAAAGAGGATGGACTCGGTTTTGCCCAGGTGAATTGATAATTTGTTGTCGTTAAGCCATGTGCAGATCTTACTCAGTTCAGAGTTAAGTGTCTTTTCAACCTGCAAGTGGTCCTTGCCCGAGACTAGGAGAGCCGAGTCATCCGCGAACAGGAACAGGTTGCAGTCGCAAGCAGATGCCATGTCGTTCACGTATATTAGGAACAACAGAGGTCCCAGTATGCTACCTTGAGGAACTCCACAGCTTACTGGGAGGGGGGGGGACAGGGTACCGTTAATCTCCACCACCTGTTCCCTCCCCACCAGGTAAGATTGCATCCAGCTCACTGCTGCGCTGTCAAGACCGATGGCTTTTAGTTTCTCTATCAGAATAGCATGATCCACGGTGTCAAATGCCTTCTGGAGGTCCATCATGACCATGCCACTATATTTGCCCTGATCCGCTTCGCGTTTGATTTGGTCAGTCAAATAGAGAAGGCATGTGTCAGTGGAATGGGATTTTCTGAATCCAGATTGGAACTCGTAAATCAGATTATTCTCATCGAGATATCTTGCAATCTGTTCGTAGACTATTTTCTCCATGACTTTGGATATGGAGCTAAGAATGGAAACGGGGCGGTAGTTTCCAGGGTCTAGTTTGCTACCTTTTTTGTGCAGGGGGGTTACTTTTGCTAGTTTGAAGTCCTGGGGGACATGACCCTGTTCGATGGAAAGGTTAATTATGTGGGTAATGATTGGAGCAATGGTGGCGGCTGAATCTCTGAGAAATCTAGCTGGGATTTTATCAAGGCCAGTGGCCTTGTGCTGAGGTAGGGCGCTCAATTTTTTAAACACTTCATCAGTTGTCACTGTGGAAAGTTTAAAGCTGTCTTTTTTTGACGCCCAGTTTTTTGTAGAATTTTTTAACAAATTCTTCACCATACTGCCCAGATGGGGCGACCAGTCTTTCGACCAGTGAACGGGCTGTGGTGGTAAAGGTTTTGTTAAGATGGGTAGCCACTTCACCTTTGTCAGAAATGAGAGCGGCGTCCGTTTTGATGTTTATGTTGTGGCATATGGTTTTTGATTTTAAGCCTAATTGGTTGTTAAGCAACTTCCATAGGTCTCGTGGTTTGTTTTTGTATTCATCGATTTTGTCGTCGATGTAGTTTTTTTTGGCGGATCTAACTAGGGCGGTTGTCTGGTTTCTAAGTCTCTTGCATTGAGCAGTAAGATGCTCAACGTGGATTTTGAGGCCAGGGTTGAATTTTTTCCTGAGCTTTTTGCAGCACTTTCGTTTTTCATCGTATTTTTAGTTTAGCTGATTCTGCAATATCTGAGTTATACCATGGCTCTTGGCGGGCTTTAACCCTGGTGGTATTCAAGGGGGCCACGTCGTCTAGAGCATTGGTCAATTTGGTTTTAAAACCGCGCCATGCTTCTTCGACATCTGTACACTGCAGCTCTGGGGAAAAGTCTACACCCGCTAGTTTGAGATTAAAAGCCTCACTGGAGTAGTTCTTCAGGCTTCTAGCAACGACAGTTCTGTGGCCACTAGCCTTGGGTTTGTGTATTTTTCGGGTAGAGTAGATCATATAATGATCACTAAGACCGCATACAATAGCCCCGCTAGCGGTGACTTTGGACTTGTCAGTGGTTACGACGAGATCTATGAGGGTTTGAGAGTGCTCTGTCACCCTGGTGGGTACTGTGACAAGCTGAGTGAGGCTGTATTGATTGCATAACCCATCAAAGGACTTGAACATGGGTGCGTCTTTACGCAAAATGTCCACATTCCAGTCGCCCAAAATGTGATACTCAGTACCGTCCACCTTTGCTAAGCTCTCATCAAACAGCTCAAAGAAATCATTCTGATCAGGTGGTCTATAGACAGCGCATACTAGTATGTTTTTTGCATGTTCAAAGATTACCTCAATCCATACAGTTTCAAGAGAACTGTGGTGTAAGTCTGGACGGGGGATAAAATTGACATCATTATGTACATACATGCAAACTCCGCCTCCCCACCTGTTTCTATCATTCCTGATTACAGTGTAGTTGGCAATTTCAATGCTAGCATCTGTAAACGAGTCATCAAGTTTAGTTTCAGAGAAGGATAAAATCTTTGCCTTACCGCCATGAAACATTCCCTTAATTAGCTCCAGTTTTTTGGGATTCAAGCTATTGATGTTTAAATGGACTAGATGAAGTCCTGGTTTCGCAAAAACAACAGAGTGCATGTTCTCTGTAGTGATCGAGCCAACGTCGGAGCTGGGGGGCTCTTTGTCTTCGACCGAGACAGGAAAGTTTGTCGTGGGGGGGAGGTGGTCATCATAGTCCGGTTGTAGTTGAGACTGAAGTGGGGGAGCGGTGGGGGTGGGGGGGAGGCCAGGTTCCTTTGTTGACTGGGAGCTCAAACAGGAGGAGATCCATGCCTTTTCGACCGCACGGGGTGTTGGTGTGGCGGCGCCGACAGCTTCAAAGCCAAGATATGCCGCCAGCCACGACTGATCTCGATCCCTGGGGGGTGGCGGGACCAGCGGGGGGGCATCCGGCTCGACGGTCATCTCCGGCGATCTAGCGGCTGCGAACTGGGCACCAGCATCCTCGGTGACGGGGGGGGCGGCAGGGGGACATCCAGGTCAACGTCGGCGCTGTTTTTATCGGGCGGCGGCTCGATCACCACGGCCGCGAGCTGGTCACGAGTAGCCTCGATGTTGGAGCTTTGCTGTAGAGAGCCGGGTGGGCATCCATAGCACTCGTCACCAGTAGAACCCGTGTCGATGTTTCCTCCGCTGGGGTTCTTTGTCTCGGAAAGCAGCTGTAGTTCCCTCGTGAGACGGGCGGCTTGCCGAGTGACTACGGGACCTGGATTAACCTCAATATCACCAGAAAGAAGCAGGATAAAGTAAATGATGGACCGCCTGTCCATTCTGCCTATCTGGGGTTTGTTCTTAGTCAACAGCAGCGTCCCAAGGAGCGTCAGTTTACTGAAGCCGAGATGTTTTGGCTCCGATCCAATGTGGAGGGAAAAAAACACTGCGTGATTCATCTCCATCC
This sequence comes from Nannobrachium achirus, assembly GCF_963921795.1. Taxonomy (NCBI): domain Eukaryota; kingdom Metazoa; phylum Chordata; class Actinopteri; order Myctophiformes; family Myctophidae; genus Nannobrachium; species Nannobrachium achirus. The sequence goes on from NC_137819.1 coordinate 53,539,495, forward strand.
CGCACATAAATCTCCGTATATAGGCTACAATTATGAGCGTTCCATGGTGAACTGAGATACGAGTCGGCAAACCAAACAAGAAACAATAGGAAAAAAAGAAGAAAAAGTATCCCTCCTTTCCATCTCCACTAGATGAACAAAACACCTTCCTGGTAAACATAAATTCGGGGGGACATTTTCCACGATCAAATGTGCTCACCATCGCTGAAAAGCGAAGTGTTTCCCCTCGATCCTTTGTGCTCCTGATTTCAACTCAAACAAGAGAAAAGATGAACACTCGTGTTTCAGGCGGCGGAGATGAGGAGGAAAATGAACACGATCACTTCCGGGTTCACTTCCAGCAGTGACGGTTTGTTCGCGAGCCACCTGGTGGTCAGAACAGAGCACTGCTGGTGCTTTAGGACCATAGTTTGGGACGTGTGGAGATGTTGCCATGGCAACACAGATGATACACAAGCCTTTTTTTTATTTTTTATTTTTTTTATTGACAAAATATACAATACATACAAAGAACAGGTCAAAAAGCAGTCACATTACAATAAAATTAAGAAATACAAAGAAAAATATAATAAAATAAATAAAAAAGCTCGAGGTTACTTAGGTAATATATTCATCACAGATTCTTATGGTTTTCACAGCTTTAGTGTTAGTACAATGTTTTAAAGTATCTAAGTATGACAATAGTAGGGCTTTAAAAACAACAATATTTGGACGTTGGTTGGCAAATTTGGTACAATGAATATGATATTTAGCTAGAATTAAGAGAAGGTTAATAACATACATTTTGTCTACATTTATGTTATCATCGTTTGAAAGACCAAATAATATATGTCGAATACTCAATTTAAGCGAGGAGTCAATTTTGGAATTTATAAAATTATTAAGATCAATCCAAAAAACATGAGTGCAAGTGCAATCCCAAAATAGGTGACACGGAAGAAAAGCAGTCAGAGATCCTAAAGCAGGACTTCGCTGTTCTTTTCACCACACTGAGATCCTTGAATGACATTGAGGTATGCATCAGTGGACCACTTCCACCTATGATAGGGGGAGATGAACATTTTAGTAGACTATCTGCATTGAGTAGGTGGCTCGCAACCACATGTATCACTGAATCTATGCAATTTATTGACAACTTTGTTTTTTTCTGGGACCGCAAGCATCTTTTTGATGGGAATAATCTGAACAAGCGAGGTCAGAAACTGTTTGCTGGAAATGTATGCCATATGCTTGGAATGGTACGGGTGCTCGGATCCGAAACACAGGATGCCATGACGGGGGATGGTGCTGCTGAAATTGCAGTCCATTGTTATGGAAACCGAGGATGGACTGCTGTCTGCAGTCCTTGCCGAAGCCCCGGCCATGACAGAAGCCGACATTGGAGCAGCAAGGAACGACGACCCAGCTAAGCCGGTTCCGGAAACTATGCCAGAGGGAGGAGAGCACCAAGCAGGACCCACCAACCACACAGATGTTCTGCTTCCCGCTGACTCAGCTAAGCAGCACTCAGCAGGACAAGCCGACGCTGCTGTCGCCACGCCGAGTGAAGGTGTCGCTGAGGAGGTCACCGGGCCTGAGTTTCAGGTCACAATTGATATCAACGCCAGTGAGCTGGAGGAGGCCATCGTAGATGAGAACCTCAAGCTTATCCTGGGCCTGGTCTGGATCTTAATCTTACACTACTCCATCTCTATGCCGACAAGGGGAGTGAATGAGGACGTCATGGAAGAAATGCATGCCATCACAGATTCTGAACTGGACAGTGCAGAACCAGACAGTGATATAGAAATGACAGAGGTCACAGATTCTGAAACAGGCTGTGATGAACTATTTCTTTATCCCGAGGACACTGGAATGAACCAGGAGCAGAGTGAAATCTCAATGGACATGAGTTCTGGTGAGGATGATTCTTTTCCCATATGTCCTATCCCCATGATCGACTCCACAGGGAGTATGAATGAGTTAATGAATGGTGGGATTATAATCACCAAACGCAAAGCCCCGCAATCACTGAAACTGTCGCAGAACTCACCACCATCTGGACCCACAAAAGGGATGAATATTCTGAAACACACTGGGATTAAAATGACCCCATTAGTTAAACGTATGAAATTATACTTTAAAAGGTCAAAGTGTGTGGAGTCAGAACCCAAGGTGATAGTTCAATGGCCAGTTCCTGATTGGAATCCTCCTTTTAATGACAGTGACATATGGGAATAGCTATATCCTAAAATGTTTGGTTGTGTTTCTTTGGATGTTATTCATTGTCATACTAAGACTAGGGTAATAGTGATAATATTAACTTATTTTAGATAACTTTCTTAAAAGTCACAGTAAAATCCAATCTTCTAAGTAATGTAAGAAAAATATTGTTTAATAGTAGGTTAACAAATGCCTAATATAGGACAAGAATTTCATAACATTTGAGTGAACCTGTAATGGAGTCTGTTTCCGCACACTTAAACTACATATAGAAAATGAATAGATTCATCTGTCTATTATCCCCCACTTCTTCTCTTCCCAGAATAGCTGGCAGGGGGGATGAAAGGGGGACAGGTGCAGAGGGGTTGTGTGAAACAAGAATACATTTGCGGTTTTTAAAATAAGTTAGTATGTATCAAAGTAAGTATTCAAAATGTAGTTTCAAGGTGCTAAATCAATAATGTGAAATTGCTAATTAATGATGGCCTTTTTACAAGGTTTGATGTCCAATATTAGGTAACACATTATAAGTGAAGTTAAAGCAGATTTTTTATTGTCTCATGTCCATTTATTCTGCTCGTGTTAAATAGACGTTAGGTAAGTCTCGGATTAAAATAAAATAGTAATCCGGAGGCTAGAACTTGAGGGTTATCAAGCAATAGTACAGAAATAATATTAATACTTATCAAACCTCTCACCACTGTTGAGGATTATATGTTTTCAAAAGTTTGTTCGCAGCTTCCCAAATCATGGGTATGGCCGATGGTTTCTGCAGGACCATTAACCTATGTCCATTATTCTGTGAAAGTTGCTCACAAACTAGGGGGGATAAGGGAACATTTTTATTTAAGGGACATTTTTTATGTCAGATATTCAGTTAATTTACGATTGAAAAACTATGTCAACAAGACTTAGTGTATGGGCCTTTGTAGGAAGACGTGAGTCTTGCCTTCGTATAGTACTAAAAGGGAGGAATGAGTTTCCTGGCCTATAGGGTCCTTTTGCTAGGTGAGTTAACACTCAGGCTAGCATTAAAATACACGTGAAAGCGGGCAGTGGCAGTGTTTGGTTGTTTTGAATATATAAGAGATGAGGAGGCCATAAGGTTTTCTTTTTTATAGAGATAATCAATATATTTTGAGCATATTTGTTAAATGGTACCCCTGTACCATTTGCATATTATAAATTATATTTATTTAGAGACCGAGGCTATTCAAACAATCATACCTGACGGCTGTCTGAGGAGAGAGAGGATCTCCAATTTAAGGTACCTGTTTGCAGATAAAACTGCAACAAAAAAGCTAGCGGGGTAAATGTGTGTGAATGCTTAATTTGTCTATTGGTGTTTTTTGGAGCTCCTATATGTAATCTTTACAATTTTCTTAAAAACAAGTGAATGTAATTCTTTGTGGGTGTTATTCTTAGGTGGAGGCATTTATTATTTGGGTGACAAGAATTGTCACTGCTTCCTCCTAATTTAGTAATGATTTAAATGATTGTGCTTAATGTATTTTAAAAGAATGAGGATTTTTAATGGACGGCCTGGTTTCCATTGGGGTTTTATTGGATCTTTTGAGTTTTTTTATCTGTAAATACATTCTTTGAAATTCCAGGAGTTTTCGCTAGATTGACCTGAAAGTTTTCCACAAGTGGTTTTATTTATACAGCTTCATATATTTGCTTCACAGCATGTTCCTGTCTCTACAAAGGAAGAGTAAATAGGCTGGCACTTAAAGGGGGGTTTCATAACCTGGGTGGCTGGCCACTACTATGTCAACAAACACATCTAATGTGAACTTGTTGTTTTTAGATAACTTTAGTCACAAAGTGGCCATCAAAACAAGATTCGACTTAATTTGTGTTTCATTTAAATGATGGCACTAGTAAGCGTATTGCCTTCAGCGATTTCACACAGACAAAAAAAAAAAAGGATCAGCCTTAGGAAGGCCCTTATCCCCCAAATATGCCTCCTGGTTGAACTAAATGAAAAATTAAAGCTGTTAAAATTAGACTCCCCATTCACTTTATTATTCTACAAAAGCATGGTTCAACGTGATTAGAATTACACCAACCAACACGACTAGCTGTGTGCATGCACCGTAATGCTTCATTTAGGCACTAATTCAAATGTACAAACAATACAGCCTCATAGCAACTGACATGATTCCCTTACGCTTGTTTTCTGAGATGGCTGCGCTCTGCACTCAAAGCCTCCTAATTTGAAGAGCTACATTTTTCACACAAAGAAAATCTAAAAAAATAAAACATCCATTATCCACAAAAGCGAAATACATCAAAACAACACAAAGAAATGCTATTTCTTTTTTTTCTTGAGCGACTGTAAGACATTGCTCCATGTTCCACAATGTAGTTTAGAAGACAATGAAGAGAATCCGCTCAGATATAGAAATAATAAGATTATAATTAGTGACGTCAAATATTACAGGACGGAGATGTTAAGATTATTTCGTGATTAACACATAAAACACATACATTAATAAGACATTTAACCAGTTGTAACATTTAGACTCTGACCTTTTAAACCATTATGCACTATAAAAAGCATTAATAGATTATATGTTCACCATATTTGTACTGATCAGTTGCTTACCACACTTCTAGCTTACTCTATCACATCTTGAACAAGATTGAGCCATCAGTCTCATGTGGGCTATCTATGACGTCAAACTATCTATGATGTCAGACGTCAGTCATCTCCATATTTGGGAAAATTTTTGTGGCCATATTTACAAGCAAGCAAGAGTGAAGAAATAGGTCTTGAGCTGTGCTTTAAAGCTATATCCACAGAGGATGCCTGTCTTACTGTAGGTGTAGGCCTACTGGGAGTTATTCCAAGCCATCGGCACGTAGAAGAATGCTGCTTCACTGTATTGTTAATATGACAGTGTAGGCACATCGAGCAGGTCTGCACTATAGTGGGGTGCCTGGACACTCAGTCATTTTAAATTTGTGTTAAAGTTTATTTTTCACTTCCAATTTGTAGATTATGGTCTATAGAACAATTTTGGTTCGAGTGTCAAGACAGTAGATTGAAGAAAAATATATATTTTGCCCTATTTCCAAAATTACCAAAATCGGAATTGTGTTTTTTTTAACAATGTCTTAGTTTTCCCCACAATTGCTGTGTAATATATATATTTTATTGCTATATCAAGTCAATACTGTGTGGGGAATCAATTGGAGTCAAATATTTGTTTTGAATATTATGGTATTACCGGTATATGATATTTCACACAATAACATGGTTATTACACTCATACACAACAATACAGTTACACTTTTTTTTCCTGTACCACAATACAGCGCCACTGGCTTTAACCAACTACTAGAACAATATTTTAACAAAGAAAAAATAAATCTAACACCTATATACAGTCTGCTCTGGTCTAGCTAGTTCTCACAAGTACATTTGCACAGACGTGTGCATTTCAACTTTTCTTTCATGCAAACTGCACCGAGTGCAGGTTGGCATACAAGCACGTTTACAAGTACACTTCACACTTTAATATATCCTTGGCAAGGGGCAGAGTGGTCCAAATGGGACCACTAATCCCATAATCAGTGGGACTGTGGACGGTCATCATGGACCTGAATGAATGAATGACATAGTACTACAATACATATTCATGCAGATACATAGTTATGTGCTGTCACCCAGGCGCTTGCTTGGAAGACACTTCTGTTCAGATGTTGATCCAAAGCATCAGTTGGGGGGGAATCCTTTCCACGTCCCTAGTTTTATGTGAGAATTGTGTCAATCGAACATGATCAACATCATTGCCCACTTTTTTCAGCCTTGGAGATGCTTGTGTTGGAGTGTCAGCAAGGGTTACAAATTCTTGAGGGATAGCACTTTGCGTATCACCTTGTAGCAGGATCGCTTACCCTGCCATGGATTTGAATGACGATGTGCTGTCTGAGCCAAAGAATGAATGGAAGAGAGCCATGCCCTTGCATATTGTCATGCCCAGGTTTGTGGCAATGGTATTCAAGGAGATCATTCTAGTAATCTTTCCAGCTTTGAAGGAGATCCAGATTTCTGCGGCCGCATTCAGAGCCTGGATGTGATTTCTGTTTAGGAGGTTTCTGTTCAGGAGGAATTAGTTGTGCCAATGAGGACCATGAGGAAGCTGACACTTGTGTCCTAGTAGGCCTACATCTTCTCTTTGCCCTCCAAACATCATCACTTTGGATGGTGTATACTGGAGACACAGATGTTGTTGTAGTGCTGTGTAATTTTCATCACATCCAGGCTCTGAATGCGGCCCTCTCTCTCTAGGTCGTCCTCAGACGAGCCTTCCATCGTCACTTCTGTATGTGTTCACTGATCCAATCACCACTCCATGTGGACACAACTTCTGCCACACCTGCATCACACAATACTGGGACAATAAGGAGCCAGTGTGCCAGTGTCCTCTATGTAATGAAACCTTCGATAAGAGACCACGATTCTCCGTTAACAAAATTCTCTCAGAGATGGCGGATCAGTTCAGGATGTCAAAGCAGGTGAAACAAACTTCCAGCGCAAGCAAAGAGCCTGACGTCTCCTGTATGAAAGCTTCTAAACCAGAAGAAGCCTTCTGTGACATCTGTAAAGAGCAGGTCAAAGCCGTGAAGACCTGCCTGACGTGTCTCAAATCCATGTGTGAGACTCACATGGCGCGGCACGATTATATGACAAAGTTTACACCTCACTTAACAATGTGCGCCGTAAGGAACCCGAACGACTGTATATGTAAAAAACACGACAAACCTCTGGAGCTGTTCTGTATGAATGACCGCACGCGCGTCTGTCTGTTCTGCAATGCGACAGACCACGAGGCGCACAAGGTTGTGAATGTGAAAGAGGAATTTGACAGAAAGATGGCTGAGCTGGGAAAGACAGAGGATGACATTCAGAAGATGATCCAGGACAGACAGGTGAAGATTCAGGAGTTCCAGCAGTCAGTAGAGTTAAGCAAGAAAACTGCAGCTAGAGAGATACGAGGCAGTGTGCAGGTCTTCAATGATATGATCAGCTGTATTGAGAGAAGCCAGGCTGAGCTCATCGATGTGATTGAAGAGAAGCAAAAAACGGGAGAGGAACAGGCCGAAGTCCTCATTAAAGAGCTGGAACAGGAAATCACTGAGTTAAAGAAGAAAAGCTCTGAGATGAAGAAGCTCTCGCCCACCGAAGATTACCTCCTCAACCTCCAGAACGCCCAGTTCACATCCTTCAACACCATTCCACCCACCAAGGACTGGACCAAGGTCAGTGTGCATCAGTCGTATGTGGGGACTGTGAGGACAGCTGTGGCTCAGCTGGAGAAGACACTCAGTAAGGAGATGAAGAAGCTGTGTGATGAGCTGAGGAGGATCCAGCAATATTCAGTGGACGTGACTCTGGACCCTGATACAGCACATCGCAGACTCTTCATATCTCAGGACGGGAAAGAGGTGCACAACGATAACAAAGAAGAACCTCCCAGACAGCGCAGTGAGATTCACCACTTGTTTTTCAGCCGTAGGGAAAGAAGGCTTCTCCTCGGGGTACCATGCCCTTGCTTACCCCAACGTCTCCGTGGCTGTTTTAATTATTGCAGAGTTTTGTCATGCCTGCGGAGCGGAGAAAAACGCGTCCGCCTAGCACGCCGCCATTTTGAAAGTCCGTGTTTCATGCTTTCTAACGTTTTTTCACAACAAAGCAGAGTCACATGGGCCTACACTTCCCCGTTTTCGTTCAGTCACATGATCTGCCACTGGAGGCAAGCGTTTAGGTTTCGTACGAAACCCCTGTTTGTTAAATCGGCAAAAATAATGTATTTTGAGTTGTTTTATAACAAAAATAGCCTATTCTCGTCAATCTTCGTCTGTGGCCTGGCTGCCTAATTAATCATTCTCGTCAATCTACCCCCTTGGCTTGGAAACTGTTAATATGGTCCAGAGATCCTGAGGCGGTCTGGGTTAGGGTTATCTTTCCACTCCACACCAATCCTAAAAACACAGCTGAAGAATTTATGGGGGGAGAAAAGGACATAAAAATACAATGTGAATTGTGAACCTTTATTCAAGTTTATCACAGCAGTTTATTTTAGAAATACAGTAAATGGTTCTTTTCAAATATAACTTACACTAAATTAACAGTTGAATGTGAAGGGGTCGAGTAAAATGCACACATTAACCTAAAAAACATGAGACATGAGATAACATGAAAACAAACAGGGTGCTGGATCAAGAAAGAATGTCGAGAAATCTGAAAAGTAATCTCCAGAAAACACAAGTCAATGACAAAACGTAATGCAGTAATTTTATCTGGCTCAAAAATAATGCAAACTTATAGAATCAGAGAGGAGAGGAGCAACCATCCAAACACCAATGATGGCTCTCTTGGATTACTGTAGCAGCAGTGGTCTCTCTCTGGTGATCCTGTTAGCTGGCTGCTGTTGCCACAGTATCTTGGGCTAAAGAACAACAAAATACTGCCTGTGTACCCAGTAAACGTTTCTGCTTTCGCCATTAGCGTCGAAAATAAATTAAGCTGAGGTAGCGCAGGTTTCCATGCAACAACTCACAATCCATGCAACAACAAAAAGAAAATGAATAGGTTGCAATCCTAACATTTCCAAAACGAATATAAAAAAAAAAGAAATGTACAAAAAATTATCAAACAAATGCATTATACATAGGTCATTGGAAGTCCACCTAATAAGAGCCTGTCCCTGTGAGTTAAGCACAGCTGCATCTAAGCTCTGCTCCACTAGGTTGGTTTTATTTTATTTTCAAAGGAGTGTGCATAAGAATTGGCACCGTGAATGCTTTGACTCGCATTGTTATTTTGTCCTTATGAGAGCAGAAGAAAACAATGCTGGTGTCAAAGCTCTCCCTACTGCTGCCCCTAAATGCACATAAACAGCTGCACACGCACGCACGCACGCACACACACACACGCAAGCACACACACACACACACACACACACACACACACACACGCACACACACACACACACACACACACACACACACACACACACACGCTCATCTCTGCAACATCAGAGAGAATGCTCCATGTGTTGCTTTCCCCGAGGCTAATCATTTCTTTCTCCTCTCTCACATAGGCTACATGCTTTGATAAAGTACTGCAGTAGTGCGATAAAAAGTGCTGCAGATGAACAATATAATCTGGACCCTGCCCTCGAGAGCTTTGGAGGAAATGATTATTGCTCTGGAATCCAATTATGTCACAAAGCAATTATTGCCTTTATGTGTTGCGCGTGTGTGCACGTGTTTGCATTGGCGAGTAGACAGGCAGGCAGGCAGGCAGGCAGGCATGCAGGCAGGCAGATAGGCAGGCAGGCAGGCAGGCAGGCAGGCAGATAGGCAGGCAGGCAGGCAGGCAGATAGATGTTAGTGGGTGTGCTCACTGCTCATGGTTACCATGCTGTTAAATCACATGACTTAACTATATTAATTATGATTTTGTAACACTATTATTAAGCATACTTTAGTCTGAGGGCTGTGATCTATTTCTGTTACAATAAGACATTTCTATACAAATAAGACATTTGTGAGAGACAAACACGCGTCCACTCACTCATTATAGAGTAAAACGGTTGTAGGCAGCGTGTAACCGGATGCACCCATGGGCGCACCTCACTAGCACACAAGAGGAGGTTGAATGAACTGGAACCAGCGCTCCCCAAAACAAAAGGTTTGGGGATCTGTTGGGAATTGATTACATGATATAGTCACCTGTGCATTCAGTCTCAATGTTTGTAAACAAATAACTGGTCTATGGGAAGAGTGTCAGCCTGGGAGCCCGAAGGTCAAGAGTTAGATCCCTGTCCCCGAAATGAGGTGTTCATGTGGATGCCTAATTAAAGAGAAGGTCACTGTTGTGGAAATTCGAACATTTCCTCGGTGAGAGAATGAAGAGTTAGACACTGATATGTCTATAACAGATTTATTCAATACAACAGATGACAATAATAATAATATGACAATGATTCCTATGTAATATAATAATGAGAAGAGTAAAGGATAGAAAGAAGAGAGGAGAAAGGAAAAAGAGAGATGAAAGAAGGAAAGGTGGACAGGGTCCAGTTGTCTCGAAAGGCAACGGGAGTCTGACACCGATCTGGATGTTGAGGCAGCTTAAATACAGATACTGCAAGGATACATACACATTGTTAAGATAATTCTGAGGACTGACATTCCTTCTGTCTGACCAAAAGATGTACTCTCTCAACACTTGAGTATGTAAGGTCACTTCTGCCTGACTATGAAATGTGCTGCTCGACGCTCTTTGACTGAGAGCGGCGACACTATCCCTGACCAACTATTGCATGTGTTCCATTCTTATCGACTGAGCATGGAAGGCCCTCTGCTCTATGCCGAGGCCGTAGTGTGTAGTCACTACCCTAGCCAGAATACTGACGCCTGATATAAGAAACATTCTCCTTGCGTTCATAACACCTTAACCTGTCGTCTTGCTGTCTGGGTCTGCCGCTTGCCTACAGGGAAATAGTTAGTGTACTTGACCTTGCTGTATGAGCCTGCTGCTGCATAACTACGTGTACACAGTACACTGAGGCCTAAACTCATAAGACATATTATCATACTCATTTACTTCCCTTGCTTACATATTACATTCATAACATCAGCATACAGTCATATATTAATATAACCGAAGTAAGATGAATATTAAATATATAATCTATATCAATAATCGATAACTCAATAATCGATAGATCAATAGCCTGAAAGGGAATATAAATTGTATTTCCATAACAATTCCCCCTTTGGCCATATAATGGACACAAAATGTAATACAATTTAGCTAATGCCAGTGAATGGTTCAAGTAAACACATCAGACAAAAGCAGATGCTGTTCTATAGGATAAAGCTATATCTAGAGCTGTAATTAATCAAATTCTAATTGTGATCAGAATAATGGTGCAGCTCCAGCTACCCCCCACCGATTGGGGGCAAGCCACTGTTGAAAGACGATGTGGTTTGCCATGTGTCTCCATGTTGGCCCTTGGTTGGGCGTTGTTCCGTGTTTGACACTTGCTGACCTGCAGTTAAAATATGCTTCAGAGGTTAGTCCCCCCCAACCCCGAAATCTTCCTCCTTATGGGTACCTATAACCTTTCCTATTCACTGTAGTGGTGGGATAAGTATTCAATGCCAAAATACAGAAGTACTTAATTGGAAGTCCTGCATTAGATTTTACTTGAGTAAAGAGTATTGGCATCATACATGACTAATAGTCCTAAAGGTAAAGTATTCATTCTGTTGCAGCTTGGTAGCTGAACTGGTATCAATCACTTAGGTCCTTTATGTGACAATAAGTTCTATTGATCTAACATCAAGCATCTCCACACCACTTGTTATCACTTGGAGAACATTGTATTTCTAATTTCATGACACTTAGCCTGCATGGTAACTCATTTTGGAAGAATAAAACAAACCATTGGAATAAAATAAAGTATCTTTTATTGTATTATTTGGATTTGCAAACTTCTAAAATAAGTTATAAAATCGTATAAACGTTGCTTTCAATCAGTTATAACTGAAACTGATATTCTCTTAAGTCTCTCACTATCCAGGTTACACGTCTAAAGACACTGAATTTCAAGTGATTCAAATCACAAATTAACGAAAGTGAGAACATGCTTTCACTACAGTGCATATTATCTTATAATCAATATGAATGTTCCGAATACATTCACAACAAATGTAACATGATAAATTATTACACTTAAGTAGAACAAATAGCAATGTAATTTAGGGTTAAACAACTTTAAATATCTGTCCTGAGCCCAAAAGGTTTAAGCAACACTGGCTATATGTGCAAAGTTACTGTAGTTAAAGCTGAGAATAATGGTAGTGGCACAATGCCCATTATTTACCTACGAAATGTATTGGGGCAGAAGCATAAAATCTCAACACATAGGTGCAATAGATGTATCAAAAGTAAGGAGGATAAGGTCACTTAGTTTGAGTACATATTCGATTCCCTGTACTTAAGTTACTCTCAGCAACTGATTTGCTATATATCCAATATAACATTAATCGATTTGTTACTTGCATTTATTAGAAGGAAACATAAGTTACAAAGACTCTGTTTATTCTGTATGAGAAATACTCTTTCCATTTATATCGACATTATTGTAACAGACATGCAATAGAAGTACATTTCACATAATTAGCTGTAAGTAAGATCCACTTTATTTAAACAAACAGTCCATACTGAACTCTGCATTATGATATGAGTTATTATTAACCGTGTTGGGCAAGTTACTTTCTAAATGTAATAACTTACCTATGTACTGAAATATCCTTAGTAACGACTTTGCAGTTAAGGCTTAAAGTAATATTACAGTAATTAATCACCTTTAACAATTTACCCCCAACACTGGTTGTTATGTAACACTGAAAGTTGTGGTCCCCAAGAAAAATAGTTACTGCTGCACATATTGGATGTCTTACTGATTACTGATGCATTGAGTAAACTGGCCCACAATGGAAATAAATCCCTGGGGCATTTGTGTTATCCTTTTAGCATAACCTTTGACTGCACTCTGTACTGTTAACAATCTTATCTATAAAGTATTAATTGTTACTAAAGTATTCAATCAGTCAGTCAATCAATCAAACAAACACTCAATCAATCAATGCTACAGCTACAGTAACTGTGCGTCCTAAATAAACAATATGCTCACACTTCTATAATAATATATCCACAGCTCGGTTTGGTGGGATGTTGTGTTGTGTATATATCACTTACTTCCAAGTTGCACACTGTTTGTGTGTGTTCAGGGTCTGCTGTACATGAATGCTGCTTCCTATCGGAAAGGACATAACAGCATACAACATACAAAACAATCCCCACCCTCGCAGAGAATTACCTTAAGCATTTATCATGCACTCAAAGTTAGCCTGTAGTTAGTGGGTTAGTTAGTTAAGTTTCATTCGCTCGGTTTCACATACAGTACACAAACACTTGGAAACACAACAAGAACGTTTTCTCTGCACCCCTTGCACAAGTTAATGACATAGAGCAGAGACACAGAGAACTACAGTTGCCCTGCACGCAAGTGCAGGGTTTCATCCACAGTCGCCTGTGCAAGATCCTTGCATCCGATGGCCAGACACCATCAGTGCACTCCGGCAGAGGACAGGACAGCTGCCCGCATAAGAAGAAATGAAACGTAGTTGGATATGACTCTGTGAAAGCCTGCATGCAAGTGAAGCAACATCTCCTGACAAGGCCTAGGATGGACTCCACACACAGGGCAAGAAGGAAAGAGGTCATCCAAGAAACACCAGGTACAGAGACCTGGAGGCAGACATCACGGCCATGAAAATGACATGGAGCAAGCTGAAGAGAACAGCACAAGATCCCTTGTTGACAGCCTATGCCCCCAGTAGGGCTGTAGGCGTAAGTAAGTAGGTATTGTAAGATTCAGATATTGGTCTCGTCTGCAATCAACAAAAATACGAACAATTCCTGTTACAGAGAAAAGGGTTAATGGGCAACAATGCAGCACATCAGAAATATACTTCATACTTTATACAGTGTGCCTGCCCGAAAGCATTGCTTTTGCAGTGACAACCGTAAGCTACATAACTTTACCATGCTATTTGCAAACATGACATCATGCAGTTCCCCCTTTGATCAACTGATTAGGTGAACTGTTGGGCTGATTATGGACCGGGCCATAGGGCTGTGAGTCCCATCAACCATTTATTAAAATGTAGGTGTAATGCTCAAATAAATATGATACCAATACAGAACAGGGCTCCTCCTACTGTACATGGTTATGTGACTTTTATTTTAAAGATCATTTCATGCAATTAAATATTATGCAAATACTACAGTAATGTGATTTGAACATAATGTAACTGAAACAAAACTCTGTTAACACACTTGAACTTGGAATTACAAGAGAATGATATAAAGTATTTGTCTATGAATACTTGAATAGCCCCACCTGTTCTGCCTGTCATAGGTAGCGAGTAGGGCATTCATCCAAGGCCTATTTTATCATAAAATGCCTTATTAGTCCAGTCAAGTCCAGTCCCTATAATACTTGGTCCTGTCAGCTTCTTCTACTATTAATACATGTCAGGGAGAGAGGGATTTTGCCCCCTGCTGTGATCACATGTCCCCAATAGATTCACTCTTGTACATACTGCAGTTTTGACAAACTAACCGTGACCCTTATCAGCGAGGTGCTTCAGGAGCATCACAGTGTCAGGTTCTGCAGGCCTCCTCTGAGGAGCCACACAAACCATAAGTTGTCAGACCGTCAAAGTGTAGACCCTGCGGATGGGTCCAGACTCCTGGGTTCTTGACTAGCTCACTGTGAAACCCCTGGAGATTCGCATGATTCTCTGATCTGATCAGATTTATCGGATGCCTCAATCGGAAACGAAAAAACCTCGCATTGGTCAACTTGACCACAGAATAAAAAAGACAGAAAATTGTCGCGGCGGGCGGAATTTGAGTCAAAATAGTGTGGGGGTTTGCAACCTGTGGGGCACACGGTTTGTGACAGACAGCCTGCAAACTCCGCACAACCGCAATTCCGTAGGTGCACCTCTTAAAGTTGTGGATTGGTGTCTAGACTGTGTGATCTCACTTCTTTATAGGCCTTTTTAAAATAAAACTGTACCGGTACCAAACCTGTGCCCTGTCATTGGCGACCCAGCATTGTGCCCAAATCCTGCCAGCCTTTGGTGTGTTTCCTCTCCAAGAGAGATACGCAGCATACTTCCCCTTGAATAACTTGCCTTGAGAATCAGATGAAGAGAGAGAGAGAGGCAGCAGCACAATCCACAGACTAGTAAACATGTATTTACTGTATAGTTAATTTGCAGTTTGTGTGTCTGTACCATGTCATGAATTAGGATTTCTGTCATTAATTCCTGTGTTTTTTTTTTTTTGTTTTTTTTTTAAACACCATTGGAACTAATAACTGACTCGGGCTGTACCTGGACATATTGTACTCAGTATAAATGAGTGCTTGAGTTTCCTGACCTTTATGACTATGCTAGGGGTACTCATATTCTACTACTTGCTCTGAACAGTGAATATGTTGCTCCAGAATGCCCTACTGTAGTAGTCCCCTAATTTGTGTGTGATTGTGCTTGTTGCATTTTCTTCTTATCTTGTAGATAATAGATACAGTAGCTTGCTGCACTAGCTTGTGCATGCCTTGTGTGTGCGTGTGCGTGTGCATGTGCATGTGCATGTGCATGTGCATGTGCGTTGTGTTGTGTGTGTGAGGGGTACTTGCTCTGGGGTGGTGCAACCAGCATCTCTCCCTGGGGTCCGCTCCTCCACCTGGCCTCAATCGGAAAGCTGTGTTGTGCACCAGACTGTCCGGCAGCCCAACCTCCCTCAGCTGCATGGTGTTGGGCACAACATGCCAATGTTCACTCACTTCTTCAGGTATATCTACCCCATTGCCATCCCCCCCAGGTCCTTGGCTTCTTCTGCCACATCCGCACCCACTGCATCCTCGCTGGTTTTGCGGCTGAACTGTCCTTGTCCCATGTTCATGGCAGCGATTCATTTGAACATGGAGCACTTGAGTCCTTGTACGTTTTAGGGTGCATCTCATATAGTGGTCTTGCACCCATCACCTTGGCTTCAACGATACCGAACTGCGTACTCCCGATCGACATAGTCCACTGCAGCTCAAAACTCCTGAGCTCAAACGATCCACCCAGTAACTTGGATTACAGGCGCACGCCACTGCACCTGGCTGCATCAGTCCACTGACTTCACTCTTAAAAACAAACACTGTCCACAGACGTTGTAGTAATCAGTGACTCGCCCTTCCGTGTCACGGGTCACCATGGCAACTTTGCCAATGTCTCTTCTGGGCGGGAATGCGGCCTCACACTTTGCAATGAGTTGACTGTCACCTTGCATATTTCCATCCTGGAGGGACGGCATTCTTTTAACTGTATTTTGTGCAGCCACATAGACGTGCGGCTGCCGATATCCTCTGCTGCTTCGGCAATGTCTTGTAGGGCCCACGGACGGTAGACCAGAACGATCCTGACGGTTGTTGTGGGTTGGTGCCGGTGGTGCGTATGCTGGGAGAGCCATTGGGAGGAGCGGAATCCAGGTCGAGGTCCACCCAGTACCCTCAAACAAAAGGATAGAGAAAAATAAAATTAAACGAAAATAATAGACGTGTGTTAGTTGCTGTTCTCTATCTCCCTTTCTCTTTCTTACTGTTATTTTCCAAAAGGCAACCAATAATTGGAGCCAAATAGTACTCAGTGAAATAACTGCAATATGGTGATGTAAAATAAAAATCACACCCGTGTGAAGTGGAGCTGTGTGTGTGTGTGTGTGTGTGTGTGTGTGTGTGTGTGTGTGTGTGTGTGTGTGTGTGTGTGTGTGGATCATGTGTACCGATTTTTGTGACATTTGAAGAAAATATGTAGGAAAAGGAGCAAAAAGTGTGTTTTGGAGAAAATTCAAGATGGCGGAAAATCTATCATGGCGCAAATGGGCGTGGCCTATATGGGGAGATGCGTCATGACCCAAGGAATCCAGGGAAAAAATATTTTTAATTTTCCGACCTACGGTTCAAGAGTTACAGGCCAAAACGTAAAGTGGGGTGTTATGGCGCCACCATGCGGCCAAATGACACAATTATTTTTGATTTAATCCTTGAAATCATTATGAACCTCCTCTCCAAGTCTTGAAACTCTAGCCCCTATGGTTTGCGAGAGACAAATAATTGAATGTGAGTTTTTGCGATTCCCATTATAAGTCAATGGGGAAAATTAATTCACTAATAAATTAATATCAATTAAACTATAGAACCTTTCTCTTAGAAAAGTAATAGCCCACGATTCCCGAGTAAGCCGTTCGATTTGACATATGGCGCGAGTGTGTGGTGGCAAAACTGTGGGACTAGTGGCGTGCCGAAGTTTAGGAAGTTCAGGCTACATACAGGCACACACACAGACAGACAGACAGACAGACACACAGACAGACCCACACGGCCACGTATAGGGAGCCTGTGCTTCACACAGCTCCAAAAATCGTAGACTGAAACAAATAAAACAAACCAAAAACAAGGTGATGATTCATTCATTGAATTCATATCTTATACTTTTACTGGATTGTCATGCATGCTGCTTCTCCTCTGTGATCTTCTTCTCTACAAGTTTTCCCCCAATAAATTTGAGTTATTAGGAATTTGAGTTAAAAGGAATTGCCCCCGCTGGGAACCCCGCGATTCCCACCGTCTCTCAATTTGACCATGACTTTCTGGACATAATCTGACATGTCCTCGCAAAAAAGGCGGCAGTTGTTTGGGCACTGCTGCATCCCTGGCACACTCACTTCTATAACTCTGGTAATTACCCATTTCTAGCTATTTGGAATTACACCTCACCGAACAACCGATTACTCTATTTGTTCAGAATTATAGCTCCCCAAACAACAGATTGCTCTAGTTATTTGGAATTATATCTCACTGAACAATTACAGCTCTAGTTATTTGGAATTACAGTTCACCAAAAAAGTATAACTCTAGTTATTTGGAATTATAGCTCACCGAACAACCGATTACTCAAGTTATTTGGAATTATAGCTCACCTAAACAACCAAGACGCGTCCGTCAGTGACCTAGTATAAGACTTCCCTGTCTGTAACTATAAACATAGACATTGAGACAGTGATCCGACTAGTCACGAGTTTGCATGCATAACCTCTGATCATGATCAACAACCTATAAATATACAGTATGCATACATATACATATACATATACATATACATATACATATACATATACAGTATACGGCACTATTACTCTTCTAAAAGACTACTTCATCTGTTGTACAAATCAGTCTCTCACCGCGTGGTTCATCATCCTCAACCCTGGATTGGATCAGCAGCCCTTGCTCCTAACCGGACAGCTTCTCACCCGCAGGGAGGTAACATCCGGCAGGAGCACCAGGCTGCGCGTCCAATCCCATCCTCGTCGCCAATTGTTGTCGAAATTCGAACATTTCCTCGGTGAGAGAATGAAGAGTTAGACACTGATATGTCTATAACAGATTTATTCAATACAACAGATGACAATAATAATAATATGACAATGATTCCTATGTAATATAATAATGAGAAGAGTAAAGGATAGAAAGAAGAGAGGAGAAAGGAAAAAGAGAGATGAAAGAAGGAAAGGTGGACAGGGTCCAGTTGTCTCGAAAGGCAACGGGAGTCTGACACCGATCTGGATGTTGAGGCAGCTTAAATACAGATACTGCAAGGATACATACACATTGTTAAGATAATTCTGAGGACTGACATTCCTTCTGTCTGACCAAAAGATGTACTCTCTCAACACTTGAGTATGTAAGGTCACTTCTGCCTGACTATGAAATGTGCTGCTCGACGCTCTTTGACTGAGAGCGGCGACACTATCCCTGACCAACTATTGCATGTGTTCCATTCTTATCGACTGAGCATGGAAGGCCCTCTGCTCTATGCCGAGGCCGTAGTGTGTAGTCACTACCCTAGCCAGAATACTGAGGCCTGATATAAGAAACATTCTCCTTGCGTTCATAACACCTTAACCTGTCGTCTTGCTGTCTGGGTCTGCCGCTTGCCTACAGGGAAATAGTTAGTGTACTTGACCTTGCTGTATGAGCCTGCTGCTGCATAACTACGTGTACACAGTACACTGAGGCCTAAACTCATAAGACATATTATCATACTCATTTACTTCCCTTGCTTACATATTACATTCATAACATCAGCATACAGTCATATATTAATATAACCGAAGTAAGATGAATATTAAATATATAATCTATATCAATAATCGATAACTCAATAATCGATAGATCAATAGCCTGAAAGGGAATATAAATTGTATTTCCATAACAGTCACAGATTTGATTCCAGGCTCCGTCTTGATGACTGAATGTTTTACAAGAGTTTGAAATACCGCCATTCTAGGCAACATAATAGAGACATGCCCTTTTTAATAAATGGGATACCTAACAAGTTCCCACACACAGTTCACATCTGCTGCTATGCTCATGCACCTTTGTTTAATCGTCTTTCCCACTTGCCCCCTTCTTCTTCCGTTTATTTTTTATATTTTCTGCTTGGCCCCGTTGTCGCTCCTTGGAGCTATATTTTTATTAGGCCTAGAATTATTGAATGCTTTAACCAGTGAAAAATAGCAGATATACAAGCTCACAGCGCGAGTGCCGCGCTGCGAGCTTGTAGATCTGCTATTTTTGAAAAAGTCGAGAAAATGTGTGCAAATCTTTGAATATATGTATTTTCAAAGCGAACGTTTGTAACTCAATTTTATAAATAAATATCATTTAGGGGGTCCTTCACATGAAAAGGTTTGAGAACCACTGACACAGTAGTCTCTCAAGAACAGACTAGCTGAGCTCCAGTTAAGTGAAAAGGACCTTTTCTTTGACGATGGCTAGCCACATTGCTGACATAGAAACATAGGTTTTTCGGTGACTCAAAAGACACTTCGGGTAAAAATTCTAAAGCTTGTATATTTGCTATTTTTCAATAGTTAAAGCATTCAATAATTCTAGGCCTAAATGGGTTAAATGCAAACACTGGGTTTGGTGATGTCCAGAATCAGCTTAGTTTCAATTTGTTTACAAGCTAAAAGAGCCTATTAACTGTATGTACTGTAACGTATGTCAATGGGGAGCATATTTTGATTGATATATTTGATTTCTTGCACACCTTTGGAGTGTTTGCATGTGTGGTCACTCTGTGCCAATAGAGACTCACTCTTAGTGGTAGCTATTACAGTAAGCTTTTCACAATACTTACAAAACACGTAATAGGCTCTATATATATTATTAATTTAAATTATCTATAGGCTAGATTATTATTTCCATACATGAAATGTGTGTCATACATTGTTTTTCACTATGCATGCATGAACAAATAATGTTATAATTACAATGTGATTAAGTAATGAATCATTCAATAATTGTAAAATGTTCTCTACCACACGTAATACAATAAACAACAACAAAACAAATATCTGAATCATTGTCTCCACCAGCCGAAGGCTGAGGGAGAGTATGTTTTCCCCTCCGTCCGTCCGTCCGTGCGTGCGTCCGTCCGTCCGTCCGTCCGTGCGTGCGTCCGTCCGTCCGTCCGTCCGTTTGTCCGTTACCAGCTAATCTCCGGCGCCGTGCTGGTGGAGAGTATGTTTTCCCCTCCGTCCGTCCGTCCGTGCGTGCGTCCGTCCGTCCGTCCGTTTGTCCGTTACCAGCTAATCTCCGGCGCCGTTGGCCCGGTCGCTGCCAAACTGTGCACACACACTCCCTCGACACCAATTCAGAACCTCTGCCCCAAATATTTCACATGGGCCTGTTCTAGCGCCACCAGGAGGCCGACTTTTGCAAAACTAACTTTTGCCAGTACTCCTACAGATTTTGTCCAAAAATCACGTAAATCAGTAGACAGTATCTCTACAGTCATGTGATCGACATGGATGTGTCAGATTTTCCATATTCCATCCTGATTGGCTAAAACTGGCTTTCAAAGTTTGCAGGAATGGTCAGTTTTGAATAAAATGCCTGAAATCCTGAACGCAGTGTGCGATTTTGGTGAAATTGTGCATGCACATTCCCAATAGGCAGAGGAATAAATGTCACTTAAGAAAAATCAAATCAGCCTCATGGTGGCGCTATAACAGGCCGATTCATGTTTTCACCTATAACTCCACCGATTAGTGTCAAACTTTGTATGCGCACTCCTTCGAGGCCAAGGTAAAACCTTTTCCCTGCATTTTTTACATCAACCTTTTATAGCGCCATCAGGAGGCCGACTTATGTAAAACACATTACATGCCTGACCTGGTGGAGACCTGTGCTCGGAAGAGCACTGCTTCTAGTTTTTAATATGTTTCTCTGACACATGCTATTACACACAGGCAGTGGTGGAAGAATTACTCACATTTTTAGTAGAAGTATTCGTACCACAAGTAAAAATAGTCTTTACACAGTATGTTCCATTTCACAAGGTTTCAACAATCTTTTGAAAATAGCAGATCTACAAGCTTGCAATGTGCCGCATCATAGATCTTGTTGATTTTCAAGTAACCAAAATTATACTTTTTAGAAGTAAAAGTATTAACAATTGGAAACACTCCAGGCAAAGTAAAAATACCTCTAAATTGTACTTAAAGGAGTAGTTCACCACTTTTCAACCTGTCTTCATATAATAGGTCCTCACTAATGTTCATGATAAAATATCACAATTTTTTTCTACTCAGTCCAAGTCTCCTAGGAGAGCTGTGGGAAGTTCAGAATCCATCG
The DNA here is from genome assembly GCF_963921795.1 of Nannobrachium achirus. NCBI lineage: Eukaryota > Metazoa > Chordata > Actinopteri > Myctophiformes > Myctophidae > Nannobrachium > Nannobrachium achirus. The sequence goes on from NC_137819.1 coordinate 53,561,052, forward strand.
TCTTGTGACATCATCATTTTCCCCAAAAAAAATTGAATCAATATTTTTGAAAAAAATATTTAGATTTTTATTATCACGAGAACAATGGCTTCCACTTTAAAATTGCAACTTTTCAGGAATAGAAAGCCTGCAGTTTCTATAAGCTGGATTGGCAATCGATGATGTCACAAGACTATGGGTTTCTGACCTGCCCACAGTCCTCTGAGAAAAAAAAAAAAAAAAAAAAAAAAGGAAAGCTATTTTTGAGTGAGGACCAATTACATGAACATAGGTTGAAAAGTGGTGGAGTGCCCCTTTAAGCACAGTACTTGATGTAACTTACAGCCCGTTAAACCTGGTCTTTCACTTGCATTGCATTAAAGCAAGTGGTTTTATTTTTCCACACAACAAACAAGTGAGTGCAAATGTAAATAGTAGTGGAGCAAAACTGTGACCCAATTAAAATCCTTACCAAACAAAAGAACAGAATGTGGTCTGGTGTTACAGCCCTTTAAACCTCAGCCAGGGCAATCTCAGCTGTGTGTCTATGGTGCACCAGACAGAGCGAGCGGGTGACTTAGAGATTACTCCGACATTGCGTTAGTCCATTACTAACCCTAACCCTAACCGCACGCGTAGCAACGTAGCCCAGTGTCCGAGAGGAGAGCCCAGTCAGGTCAGAGTGGGACTGATATACTGAACTGCAGGTGTTGGTGAGGAGTAGGCTATCTGAGATGTACAGTATATCTGAGCTGTTTCTTTGCCTATTTTGATTGAGTGATTGATTGATTGATTGATTGATTGATTGATTGATTTCAAACATTAAAGACAATGACAAAATAAAATTCAAAGAAAACACACAACAACACATCATTAAAAACAATAGGACCTAATGCTCAATTGATTGGTTGAAAGAATACTTTATTAACAGTTTGCAAAATATACAGAGGTACAATTATACAATATGCTTAAAGCATAAACACAAAAAGTCTAGAAGGGCTTATTTCCAAGCAGTTGTGCTAATAGTCAATAAATAAACCTATGGTAAATTCAAACAATTCAAACGCTTATCACATTGTCCTCGTGTTCAATGGAAGTCCACTTTGTTGTTCAGTGTCCAGTCAACTGCTCCATGTCCACTCCAGACACGCAGACAGACATGAAGGGAGCTCGCCGAAGCTCACAATGCTTAGGGAAACTTTTTGTGGCAGTTGTTTAGACTTAGTCAATAAATAACATAACCCTAAGATTTCAAACAAAGAATTGCAGACGCTATAATCAAACACTTGCTGTTAGCATCATCGTGTTGTAATTAAAACAGTGCAGAAAGTGCATAAATGTTTTAAACCGTGGTGACAACAGGCAGCCATATCCCTGACACTGGACGGTCAAGGGTTCTACCGTTCAGAACAGTGGAACTAAAGACTAGAGACACCGACGATCCCCACGTTATCAGCCGATTGAATATGCTCTAAACTGCCATACATTACATACATTACATAACATATCCCATACAGTATGGCCCGATATAGGGGTCCGTTAATACGTCTAGGCTCAGGAGGAGCTTATTATATCAGCCATGTATTTCAGTGCAGTCCGGTGGTCTTGGACGCGCTTCGCGCACGGCCAATGTGGGCTGGTCAAAATATGTCCCCCCCAACTGTGGAGTGCTGGATACGCCACTGGGTGAGGGGACTCAGCTACCACCTTCCTCTTCGTGCTCTTCTGCTTGACATTTTACAAGTACAATTAAAGTTAAAATGAAAAGTGCTACAGAGCTTGGGATAAAAAAAGGTCCATGCCCATATGTTGCCACGATTGGTTAAAAGTACACTCAGTGTAGCACCAAAAATAGTAATTACAATTGTAATTAATATGCCAAGGGCAACCCATGGTTGACGGACGCACCAGGCCCTGCAGCGTCCTGATGAGAGAGAGAGAGAGATGTGGAGAGAATGTGAGAACGCTTCTTTGAAATGAACGATGGGATCTGATCCAAAATCTACAAAGTAACTAACTAACAAACTAAACTGAGGGCTACCGGCGAATCCAGGAGCTCCAGCAGGTCCAACCTCTCCACGCTCGCCCTGAGGAAGAAAATCAATGTGTCAGAGAGTGCCTGCGTACAGACAGACAGACAGACAGACAGACAGACAGACAGACAGAGGGACATGGATTAAAATGAATAGTTTGATGAAGCAGGTTCAAACAGAAAGCTCATTGGGCTCCAAACTACCCAGAGAATGGGTCTGTAAATCAGTGGTCACAAGGTTGCAGAATAGCGCTAGCTACGCTTAGCACTGTGTGTGGGATGAACTTCTGCTTGGATATACAGAATACATGCACTCGCCGACCTGATACCTATAAACCTATCAGACCACTTATCATCAGGCACTCATTACATGCTGTATTTAATGTGTGTGGATGAGAGGGTGGAGGGTTTTATATTGTACTTTATATCTGTTTGTATGTTCTTTCTGTTATCCTTTAATGCAGTGTTTCTCAAACTTCCAAATTTCAAGGTCTCCCCTTAACCCTTGACAGTGACAGAGACAGACTTGTATGGGTCAATTTAGACCCCCCTAAAGGAACCCACAGAGTCCCTGGAATCCACTTTGAGAACCACTGCTTTAATGGGAAGCACAATGAGTTTGCTGCGTATGAAATGTGCTAAATAAATACATTTGACTCGACGAACCTTCTCTCCCTTTCCGCCAGGAGTACCAGCGGCTCCACGCTCACCGGGCATTCCACCTGCACCCTGGTGTCCAGCAGCGCCAGCGGGTCCAACGTTACCGGGCTCTCCCTGGAAACACACACAGCAAAGTATGGTTCATTTTCCCCCCACCATACAAAACGCACACAAACTCAATAGGTTAACATTTTAGAATTGACTTATTGAGTTAGTCCGTAGTATAACAACGTCTGGTTCATCTTTCCCATTAAAGCCCAAGGATTATTTTGCTTAAAGAAAAAAACATTCGAGCCAATGCCTTATAACATGGTCTTCAACGGTTTTCAGGCCTAGGACCCCCTTAGCTGAGAGAGAGAGAGACAGAGGAAGCACGGAACCCCACTACATATATTGTGTAAAATATATACATTTCTTACTTTTAGAAGGTTTACTTTTAGAAGGTTTTCTTTGCAACTTGAGGCTTTCAAAGCTAACTCATAATATTTAGTAGATTTCTGTTGGTTTGTTTGTTTAATGAAGGTACCTTGTTGAAGACCCATGCCTTGCAATTAGTTGTAGCATCTATATAAATCTTTCCTCCTCTTTCCAATTGCCCCCCAGCAGCCACTGGTTTAGAACACTAATTGAGCTTCACTGGTAGTGCTCTGCAGGTACCAAAACTTACAGAATGCATTTTCCCCCTGTTCAAACTATTCTCCAATTTCCTGCATTCAATATTCGTTTTCAGGTTTTTAACGTTAAAACACTCTTTAATGGCCAGGCAGAGTCACAACACCAGGATGGATTGTCTTACCTTGCCACCATCAGGTCCAGGGGCTCCAGCAGGTCCGCGAGCTCCCATGGATCCCTGAGCTCCAGTAGAGCCAGCAGCGCCGGGGTTACCACGCTCTCCCTGGAGGGACACACACATACCGAAGGGTCACTTATAGAAATGTAAAGCTTTTACATGGCCAACGTGTAGATCAGTGGTTCTCAACCTTTTCAGGCCGCGACCCCCAGAATAATCATATTTGAACTGGGCACCCCTTTCCACCCTGACGAGCACTAAGAGTTGAGGCATTACATTTTGTTCGACACGGTTCTATTGTGAAAATAGCAGATCTACATGCTCACAACGCCTCGCGTTGCGAGGCGTTGTGAGCATGTAGATCGGCTATTTTCACAATTTCTGCCTCTAATATAATTTGACAATTTGGCCAATTTAATTTGTCATTTTAGATGTATTAAAAAGTCCTTAAATTGTGACTTTAGAAATGTGCAGATACCCTTCACCCACTTAAACTTTATGCTGGTTTGTTTACTGTTGAGTGAGAAAACAATGTTGCACATTAAGGTAATCACCTGGGGACCCCCCAAAATAGTTTGGGGACCCCTACAGGTTGAGAACCACTGGTGTAGATGATGGTATAACCCTGAGTGTTCATTTAACTCTGAGTGCATGCAAATGCATCTGAAGAGACATTTAGAAAATGACAGCACAGTAACATCATTTATTTCTGTCTGAACAACGTAAGGACGGATACACTATTGTTTGATGTTTGAAAGAAAGTGTGTATTTATGAATAATGTGTGCAAACTGGAGAAAGCTCAAGGATCAAGGGAATTATGAGATGAGACGGGTTGGATCTACCTTGCCACCAGCAGGTCCAGCAAGACCCTGGTCTCCTGAGACACCCTATAGAGACAGAGAACAGTTAGTTAAGAGATGTAAAACTATTTGGTATCAATAGCTACGGTTCCTACAGTACACAGCAATGGCATATCTGTGAGGATTGTTCCTACAGTGTATCAGCAATACAATTTGTACAATTTAGGCATTTAGCAGATTTAGAGTGTGTGTGTGGTATACTCACTCTGTCTCCGGGCTTGCCAGCCTCACCAGATGGTCCAGAGGGGCCGGGCAGTCCCTGTAGATATCAAAGATAAAAAAGAAAATCAATAACACTGCTTGTATAACCAGACTAACATCAAGACGAGCATATTATTGTAATCCATAATAATACAATATCACTGTTTACTTTTCTTTACTTGATTAATGCCTGGCAAAGGAAGATGGATGGGTGCCTGAGAGGCCTGTCTGAGTTCCCTGACTGAATAATCAGCTATTTTAGCCATTTTTGACTTAAGATAATGCATTCAAACCTGGAAGCCAGGAGCTCCAGCAGCTCCCTGCTCTCCTCTCTCACCAGCAGCACCCTAATAGCAGAGAGAGAGAGAGAGAGAGAGAGAGAGAGAGAGAGAGAGAGAGAGAGAGAGAGAGAGAGAGAGAGAGAGATAAAAGAGATAAAATACCAAAGATTATCACAGGGAAAAATGACAGATGGTTACAGTGTGGTCATCAGCCAAAAGAGGAACTTCTTATTGAATGCAAGATTAGAAATCCTATTACTTACCACAGGTCCACCAGTACCAGTTGCTCCGTTGTTGCCATCAGGGCCAGGGGCTCCCTATACAAAGGCAGACAGGCAAACAATGACTTATCGGTGACAGATATACAACTTTGTGGATGACATAATGACTTGTCATATACTAAGCGTAGGTGATAAATGATGCTCGACTGGGACTTACTCTCAGTCCAGTGGGGCCAGAGGATCCCTTCTCACCAGGCTTGCCAGCCTCACCCTGAAGAGAGAGAGAAGGAGATTATGTCATTATTATACACAGTGATAGAGAATAAGAGCAAGACTGCAGTTGGTACATCCAAGTTTAATGTAAAGTTATGGGAATCTTCCTCGAGAGTAAAGATATAAGTAGCCTGTGTGCTTCAGCCTTGGTAGGATACCAGGACAATCCTTCTGCTCATTAGCCAAGAACAAGCCTAAGAACATGCTGTTGGTCTGCTAATCTCCAAGTCATGGTACTGTCTAATATATGTTCTGAATCCACTTACACCAGGTCCCTTGGGTCCGGGGAATCCAATGTTTCCAGGCTGGCCTCTGGGTCCAGTTGGGCCAGGAGGTCCAGCACGGCCATCTTGTCCAGCAGGACCCTGATTGGGGATGAGAGATAAGTTCCATTACATGCCATTCAGGAGTGCAGGTATACTGTAGCTGTAATCCATACTGATGATGTAGATCATACATGGGCAACTGGAGGCCCAGGGGCCACATGCGGCCCCCACCTTCACTTAATGTGACCTGCAGGTTAATATTGAAATATTGATATATTACTGATTTCGGCTGTTACAATTCCAAACATGCAAACATGACCCACTTTAATTACTTCAGTCTATATTAGAAGGCTTAATGACTAGTACTAGTCTTTTTTTTATGTCCAATGTATTTGTATTTAAGTTCATAAAGTTAACCTAAGAACATATAAATGAATTTGAAATGAAGAAATGATAATACTTTTCAGGATTCCAATTCAAAAATAGATAGAAAATTATTCAGGATTCCATTTAAAAAATAGCAAAAATAGACAATCTACAAGCTCAAAACATGTCGCACTGCGCCACTGCCACGCTTTGAGCTTGTAGATCAGCTATTTTTTAGCTGTATATGCATTGTGGCCCTCTGGAGTGAGTGTGAAAATAAAGTGTACTTCTCCATCATCAAAGTTGCCCACCCCTGATGTAGTAGATGAATGAACTAGGGTGTTGGGATTTACTCACCAAAGCTCCCTCCTTGCCTTGGGGTCCACCACTTCCAGCGCTTCCTGGTTGACCCTGAAGAGATAAATATTGATCAGTGATTCATCTTCTTAAAATACCTGGCTGATTTTATTTTATTTGAGGTGATCTATAACCTATCCTAACTTGGCCCACTGAGATTGACTGAGAACATCCAAGTGGATATGCTTATATTCTGATCCAGGGCTAGGTGTCTTGCTCAAGGGCAAGACCAACCATCATCAGCGTTGATGGCTGTGCCAGCACTGCTTTCTAAAGATCTTTCTATGATTTCACTTAAGGTGGTCGGTCGACCCCATTAAGGCCTACTAGGCCCACGCCTGATTTCACTCTAGACTGAATATCTTTGCAGAAAATAGCTGATCTACAAGCTCACAACGTGTTGAGTTGCAACGCGTTGTGAGCATGTAGATCTGCTATTTGTGGCAAATGCAAGCCCCAGAATAGGGTTAATGATTAGGTTAATGACTCACTACATTGACAAGAACTACAGACCCCTGATTAAAAAAGAAAAGAAAACTAAAACTCACTCTTGGGCCAGTCAGACCAGGCTCACCAGCACGACCGGCATCTCCGGGGGGTCCACGAGCGCTAGAGGCACCAGTGGCACCACGGGCTCCGGGCATACCCTAAAGGAGAGAGAGAGAGAGAGAGAGGGAGAAGAAAAGGAGGGAGAGCAGGTGTCAACAGTTGAATGTAAAACAGGGAAAACCAGATGTGTTCTCCCTCGTTGCATCTACAAATATTATATATGATGATTACAGTGTCTAATGTGCTGTTTCTCAAACAGTGGGGCAATAATAATTTTATACAACTTTTATAAACCAAAAACAAACAAATCTATGAAATTCCATAAATATAAAATAATTATAATTAAGTATTGAAAATAGCCGATCTACAAGCTCACAACACGGCGCGAAGCGACACATTGTGAGCTTGTTGATCTGCTATTTTCACTAGTTTGGGTCCCGGGCAAACGTCTCATCCCTCTTTCGGGTCTCGAGTGAAAAGTTTGGGAATCACTGGTCTAAAGTGACTACTGGTACACAGTCTTCTACGCTTACGGTATATGGCCATTTAGGGTATTTTAGATTAGGACGTTTAATCTATTGGAGGCACACTTGTTCAATTGACGTATTCTTTATGGTTACTCACAATAGGGCCAGATCTTCCCTCGGGCCCGGGCATACCATAGCTTCCGCCAGCACCCTGTGGGAGACACACACCCACAGACATTAGCAGATGATCACAGTCACACAACAGTATTGGTGTAAACTAGACAGTTGTTTACTGTCCGTTTGGATCTGGGTGAACGTGACACTACTCACTCTGGCTCCACGGAGTCCAGCGGGGCCGGTGGCACCGGCCTCGCCAGTGGGACCTCTCTTGCCCTCCTCACCCTGAGGTCCGGGGGTTCCCTGAGGTCCGGAGTGTCCCTGGGCAAGGCAATAGAGAGGTGTTTTTTAAGATCTTCATATGAAAACAAAGCCCTGCCGTTTGGGTTACATTGTAATGTAGCAAAATGAATACATAAAGCTGTTTGGAACAAGGTTAAAACTTACGGGCTCTCCCTTGACACCAGCATCTCCCTTCATACCAGCAACACCAGGATCTCCCTGAAATCGATAAGGGATGAATAGATTAAGAGTGAGTAAATGAAGACACCGAACGATGGCTGTTTAGTGCATGCAGTTCTGTGTTAGTTTTGTGCTGAAGCTTTTCCATGTACACAGTCAGACAATACCAAAAGGATAAAAAACATTTCCATTGTAAGCGTATTTCCACTGTAGTCCTTTGACAGGTCTTTTGCTATATTCCATCTTGAATCCTGAATCTTGAATCTTCAGCATGTACATTGCACACTGCTATGGTAGGGCCATAATGATATTTTGGAAATGTTTGCGTTGTGCGCTGCCATCTGCATAGTGAGTGGTCTTAATGATCAGATCCTACTGTATCATTTAGGACATTTATGTATCCGTATGTGTTGCTGTAACAACTGAAATCCCCCCTGCAGGATAAAGTGCAATTTATAATCAGGGTTTGAAAAAAAAAAAAAAAAAAAAAAAACGTAACTGATTAAGCCCTATATATTTTGCTGTACAACAAATAGCAAAAATAGCCAATCTTCGATACCTCATCGGGATGCGATAAGTTGTGAGCTTGTAGATCGGCGATTCTTACTATTTAAGTATTTTGAACATATTGGAAATTCTTTGAAAACATGCCCACAATCTAGATGCAAGGTTTAATGTAAAATAAACCTTTTCATTAAATTGTTACATTTAGTTGTTAAATTGTTAAAAATAAATACCAAACAGTCAAAATATCAAACTGTAGACAAACTATGAAAAGGAAATGCATAAAGTATTTAATTCAAAAGACAACAAATCTAAGAAATTCTCTCTCTCTATATATATAGAATTGATTCTGGATGACTTGGCGGTAACCCCAACAGCAGAGAGAGAGAGAGAGAGAGAGAGAGAGAGAGAGAGAGAGAGATAAAAGAGATAAAATACCAAAGATTATCACAGGGAAAAATGACAGATGGTTACAGTGTGGTCATCAGCCAAAAGAGGAACTTCTTATTGAATGCAAGATTAGAAATCCTAATACTTACCACAGGTCCACCAGTACCAGTTGCTCCGTTGTTGCCATCAGGGCCAGGGGCTCCCTATACAAAGGCAGACAGGCAAACAATGACTTATCGGTGACAGATATACAACTTTGTGGATGACATAATGACTTGTCATATACTAAGCGTAGGTGATAAATGATGCTCGACTGGGACTTACTCTCAGTCCAGTGGGGCCAGAGGATCCCTTCTCACCAGGCTTGCCAGCCTCACCCTGAAGAGAGAGAGAAGGAGATTATGTCATTATTATACACAGTGATAGAGAATAAGAGCAAGACTGCAGTTGGTACATCCAAGTTTAATGTAAAGTTATGGGAATCTTCCTCGAGAGTAAAGATATAAGTAGCCTGTGTGCTTCAGCCTTGGTAGGATACCAGGACAATCCTTCTGCTCATTAGCCAAGAACAAGCCTAAGAACATGCTGTTGGTCTGCTAATCTCCAAGTCATGGTACTGTCTAATATATGTTCTGAATCCACTTACACCAGGTCCCTTGGGTCCGGGGAATCCAATGTTTCCAGGCTGGCCTCTGGGTCCAGTTGGGCCAGGAGGTCCAGCACGGCCATCTTGTCCAGCAGGACCCTGATTGGGGATGAGAGATAAGTTCCATTACATGCCATTCAGGAGTGCAGGTATACTGTAGCTGTAATCCATACTGATGATGTAGATCATACATGGGCAACTGGAGGCCCAGGGGCCACATGCGGCCCCCACCTTCACTTAATGTGACCTGCAGGTTAATATTGAAATATTGATATATTACTGATTTCGGCTGTTACAATTCCAAACATGCAAACATGACCCACTTTAATTACTTCAGTCTATATTAGAAGGCTTAATGACTAGTACTAGTCTTTTTTTTATGTCCAATGTATTTGTATTTAAGTTCATAAAGTTAACCTAAGAACATATAAATGAATTTGAAATGAAGAAATGATAATACTTTTCAGGATTCCAATTCAAAAATAGATAGAAAATTATTCAGGATTCCATTTAAAAAATAGCAAAAATAGACAATCTACAAGCTCAAAACATGTCGCACTGCGCCACTGCCACGCTTTGAGCTTGTAGATCAGCTATTTTTTAGCTGTATATGCATTGTGGCCCTCTGGAGTGAGTGTGAAAATAAAGTGTACTTCTCCATCATCAAAGTTGCCCACCCCTGATGTAGTAGATGAATGAACTAGGGTGTTGGGATTTACTCACCAAAGCTCCCTCCTTGCCTTGGGGTCCACCACTTCCAGCGCTTCCTGGTTGACCCTGAAGAGATAAATATTGATCAGTGATTCATCTTCTTAAAATACCTGGCTGATTTTATTTTATTTGAGGTGATCTATAACCTATCCTAACTTGGCCCACTGAGATTGACTGAGAACATCCAAGTGGATATGCTTATATTCTGATCCAGGGCTAGGTGTCTTGCTCAAGGGCAAGACCAACCATCATCAGCGTTGATGGCTGTGCCAGCACTGCTTTCTAAAGATCTTTCTATGATTTCACTTAAGGTGGTCGGTCGACCCCATTAAGGCCTACTAGGCCCACGCCTGATTTCACTCTAGACTGAATATCTTTGCAGAAAATAGCTGATCTACAAGCTCACAACGTGTTGAGTTGCAACGCGTTGTGAGCATGTAGATCTGCTATTTGTGGCAAATGCAAGCCCCAGAATAGGGTTAATGATTAGGTTAATGACTCACTACATTGACAAGAACTACAGACCCCTGATTAAAAAAGAAAAGAAAACTAAAACTCACTCTTGGGCCAGTCAGACCAGGCTCACCAGCACGACCGGCATCTCCGGGGGGTCCACGAGCGCTAGAGGCACCAGTGGCACCACGGGCTCCGGGCATACCCTAAAGGAGAGAGAGAGAGAGAGAGAGGGAGAAGAAAAGGAGGGAGAGCAGGTGTCAACAGTTGAATGTAAAACAGGGAAAACCAGATGTGTTCTCCCTCGTTGCATCTACAAATATTATATATGATGATTACAGTGTCTAATGTGCTGTTTCTCAAACAGTGGGGCAATAATAATTTTATACAACTTTTATAAACCAAAAACAAACAAATCTATGAAATTCCATAAATATAAAATAATTATAATTAAGTATTGAAAATAGCCGATCTACAAGCTCACAACACGGCGCGAAGCGACACATTGTGAGCTTGTTGATCTGCTATTTTCACTAGTTTGGGTCCCGGGCAAACGTCTCATCCCTCTTTCGGGTCTCGAGTGAAAAGTTTGGGAATCACTGGTCTAAAGTGACTACTGGTACACAGTCTTCTACGCTTACGGTATATGGCCATTTAGGGTATTTTAGATTAGGACGTTTAATCTATTGGAGGCACACTTGTTCAATTGACGTATTCTTTATGGTTACTCACAATAGGGCCAGATCTTCCCTCGGGCCCGGGCATACCATAGCTTCCGCCAGCACCCTGTGGGAGACACACACCCACAGACATTAGCAGATGATCACAGTCACACAACAGTATTGGTGTAAACTAGACAGTTGTTTACTGTCCGTTTGGATCTGGGTGAACGTGACACTACTCACTCTGGCTCCACGGAGTCCAGCGGGGCCGGTGGCACCGGCCTCGCCAGTGGGACCTCTCTTGCCCTCCTCACCCTGAGGTCCGGGGGTTCCCTGAGGTCCGGAGTGTCCCTGGGCAAGGCAATAGAGAGGTGTTTTTTAAGATCTTCATATGAAAACAAAGCCCTGCCGTTTGGGTTACATTGTAATGTAGCAAAATGAATACATAAAGCTGTTTGGAACAAGGTTAAAACTTACGGGCTCTCCCTTGACACCAGCATCTCCCTTCATACCAGCAACACCAGGATCTCCCTGAAATCGATAAGGGATGAATAGATTAAGAGTGAGTAAATGAAGACACCGAACGATGGCTGTTTAGTGCATGCAGTTCTGTGTTAGTTTTGTGCTGAAGCTTTTCCATGTACACAGTCAGACAATACCAAAAGGATAAAAAACATTTCCATTGTAAGCGTATTTCCACTGTAGTCCTTTGACAGGTCTTTTGCTATATTCCATCTTGAATCCTGAATCTTGAATCTTCAGCATGTACATTGCACACTGCTATGGTAGGGCCATAATGATATTTTGGAAATGTTTGCGTTGTGCGCTGCCATCTGCATAGTGAGTGGTCTTAATGATCAGATCCTACTGTATCATTTAGGACATTTATGTATCCGTATGTGTTGCTGTAACAACTGAAATCCCCCCTGCAGGATAAAGTGCAATTTATAATCAGGGTTTGAAAAAAAAAAAAAAAAAAAAAAAAAACGTAACTGATTAAGCCCTATATATTTTGCTGTACAACAAATAGCAAAAATAGCCAATCTTCGATACCTCATCGGGATGCGATAAGTTGTGAGCTTGTAGATCGGCGATTCTTACTATTTAAGTATTTTGAACATATTGGAAATTCTTTGAAAACATGCCCACAATCTAGATGCAAGGTTTAATGTAAAATAAACCTTTTCATTAAATTGTTACATTTAGTTGTTAAATTGTTAAAAATAAATACCAAACAGTCAAAATATCAAACTGTAGACAAACTATGAAAAGGAAATGCATAAAGTATTTAATTCAGAAGCAGTGATAAAATGGCCATAAAAATGAAAGACCAGAGTGGAGGATATAAAAAGAAGAGGCATGGACCATTTGTGGGTCACAGACCAATTTTTATGGGTCACGACTCGAGTGAAAATCAACATTTATTTTCCTAAATTACAAAATAATATATACAGTATTTCAAAAGACAACAAATCTAAGAAATTCTCTCTCTCTATATATATAGAATTGATTCTGGATGACTTGGCGGTAACCCCAACTGATCCAGTTGGGGTTACCGCACGGCACTTCACGTGCGTCGATACCGCGATGCGACGCTGCGCAGCTGCCCGCGTTCAGTGTGTGCTCCACTTTATGTCCCTAGTGCCCAGTTGTCTAGGTGGCCACCTCTCCAAGTGCCCACATATGGGCACTTGGAGAGGCATTTTTGTATTATGTTTTTTACACAATTGAACAACGGACAGTCGGACGCAGAGTTAGCAGAAATGCGGACAGACTGGCTGGTACGTATTCTGATTAAGGTAGTGAGATAATATCCAAGATTTATCATGAACAAAAAGGCACACATGGACACTAATGGTAAAATATATATATATAGTTACTGTAATTTTCTACGCCACCTAAATAATAACACAACCTCCTCCAGTCCCTTAAGCGGCCGTGGCCCCATTAGGCTTATTTCCTGTGGAAATAAGCCTCGGCTTTCTAGGATCTCCTTTTAGTTGACCTTGTACCAGTGATTTTTACTGTCATGAAACTGTACTTTTTTCTATTGCAAACTTCTAATAGATTTTTCAACCACCTCCCCACCCGGTCTGGGCTGTCTGAAAGTGAGTTAGTCTTTTTTAGCACCAATATAATAGGAGTCAGGAGAAATCAAATGGCGAAAGTAGGCACGTTCTGAGACATGTCGACCCGTTGATTGTTGTTAATATTTGGGGTTTTTGATGTTGGAAATTACATAAATGCCTCGCTGGTATGTTTTTTGTGTATTCCACTATTCCTCATCCTACCCCTGCTCTCCATTGCAGAAAGCAATATAACGATTGAAGCTTGCACGTTAGAGTAGCGTCCCTCCGTCAACACAATGTTACATGCGTAGGCTATTTAGTTACACCATAGCATTTGCACGTTCGCGAATGTGTCACTGTGTGTGTTCGGCGTGCGTGCTCTATTAAGTAAAGTAAAAAAAATATCAATACTGCAATCCATGTGGAAATACTCTGCCACAAGTAGAAACTTGGAATGTTAAGTAAAAGTACAAAAGTATTGGTATCAAAATGTACTTTAAGAATGTCCTGTTTCACAGGTTTTACAATGAATAAAATGTAAAAAAAGAAAATAAATAAAAAAATCATTTGTGAGCTTGTAGATCGGCTATTTTCAAATAGCAGGTATGTAGGCTACATATGTATGTCAGAAATACATTTATATAGGGTTGAAGTTATTTGTAATCATAATCAAAATTCAAATAGCAGGTATGTAGGCTACATATGTATGTCAGAAATACATTTATATAGGGTTGAAGTTATTTGTAATCATAATCAAAATCTACATAGTAACTCAAATGAGCCATTCTTTTGAACGGCTCTTTGAAAGGAACGGATCCCAGAGATCCGGCTCACTTCAGAGAGCCATAAATCCCATCTCTACTTGTGTGCACTGCAGTCGCACATGCGCAGTAGGGTGGGAGGGGGGTCCTAGCGAGAGGTGGCTAAAATATATGCCTGTATAAAAAATTACGTTTTATATTAATTGTATGACATTTAAGTACAATCATGGCAGCAAACATAGCTTAGTTGCTTGCCAGAGTATTGAGCAATGTACATGCCAAGCGGGGAACCGTTACGTTTACTGGTTTGCTGGGAATAGGCCGTCATGGGCTCCATGGGCTGGCTCACAAATTATAATATTAAGAGATATATATATATATATATATATATACATACAGGGGTTGACAGTAAGGTCTCAGAGGCACTTGCCCGTCGGGCAAGTACAGGCCATATTCTACTTGCCCTCAGGTCTTGGCCACTTACCCCCCCGCAGCGATGGAGTATATTTACTTAAGTACTGTACAATATGTTTACTTCTACTCCACATCTTGGATCCTAATATTGTACTTTTACTCCACTACAATTATTTGAAAACTTTAGTTACTAGTTACTTACTGCAGATATAAATTATAATATTATAAGACATATGTAAACCACTTTAGCACTTTTGCTTTTACTTTAGTACTTTTACTTGTAAAAGAGTATTTCTATATTGCAGTATTGATACTTTTACTTAAGTAAAACCTTTGAGTACTTTTTTCTACAACTACCCCCCGTCCCCGTCCCCCCAACACACGCACGCGCACACACACACACACACACACACACACACACACACACACACACACACACACACACACACACACACACCAAAAAAGGAAGAAGAAAATAAAATAGTCTTGCTTGTTTCTCTCTCACAAACAAAACCTGGCAACGCTGGACAGCAGACCGTCAGAGTCGGAGATGTGTTTATGTTAGTTGTTAGCACAGAACGCTAACAAGCAGGCTGCCCTGCAGTGCACATGCATGCTGCTCATGATTAAATACATTATGTAGCGCAATACAGGGAGGGAAACATCGGGAAAGCACTGTTGATAGCATGGAAAATAGACGCTTCACTCGTAAAATAGACGCTTCGCGCCGTTCGCGGACATGTCAATGTTTTAGCGACTTTTGCAGTAATAGTTCTGTCTTCTTTCACTTTCTCCCCAACGTTTGGTGACCTGTGCTTCAGCACGTAAAGTGCGTGCATTAATCTGGCCATGCTGTAGCATAATGTGAGTGTGTATGCCTTGTAGATTCGCTGTTTTTGACGGAGCTCACATAGCCACTGGCTGGCGGCTGCCTGCACGCGCGTTCGTTCAGTGTGTGTGTGTGTGTGAGAGAGTGTGTGAGTGTGTGTGGGGCGTGTGGAGGGACTTCGGAGGGAGAGAGAGACGGACAACTAGCCCTGTAGCCCCTGTTCAAGTATAGGCACACATCTCATTATTATGTTGCTCAAAATGTGCACTTGCCCGTTCGGGCAACCCAGTAGCACAATTCACCTGCCCGACCTTTTTATTTACTTGCCCCGGGCAGTCGGGCAACCGTTAGTGTCAATCCCTGATAGATATATATATATATATATATATATATATATATATATATATATACCCCCACACAAATTTTTTAGACATGTTATGATTTCATTGTTGAAAGGTGGAATTTACTGGCATGGAGGTGTTCATTTTTCAGCTCGTCAAGGTTTGATGATGCAGTAATACCACAAGCGTAGTGGTATTATTGTATTATACAGCAATAACGTGATACTTCTAGGCAGGGCCGGCGGCAGCCCACAATGGCTGAGGGTGCTATGCTTTAAAGGACCTACACCATGAATTTTCACTTTTTCTATTTTAAAACCTTTTTTTGGGGTCCCACTGGCACCTTCTATCCTCACAAAGTCCTATTTCTGACCGTTGTGTCTTTCTCTGGTTTTGGGCAGACAGAGATGAAAAGCTTTCCACGGGTTCTCAGAACAGTGATGTTCTGAGAGTTGACGAGAGTGACGTCACTCTCGGATTCCCGTTTTTTTTTCAGTCAAAAAAAAAAAAAAAAAATCAAAAAAATTTTTTTTTTCAAAAAAATGCAATGCAGTCAAAAAAAAATTTTTTTCAAAAAAAACTTTTTTTTCAAATATTTTTTTTTTTCAAAACTTAAAAAAAAAAAAAAAAAATTCAAAAAAAATTTTTTTTCCAAAAACTTACTTTTTTTTTTCAAAAAACTTTTTTTTCAAAAAACTTTTTTTTTCAAAAACTTTTTTTTCAAAAACTTTTTTTTCAAAAAACTTTTTCTTTTTCAAAAAACTTTTTTTTTTCTGGAAAAACCCCACTAGATGCGCCCCTGAGCAAACAGAGGCCGTTTTGGTATTGCAGCTGGAGAGCCTCATTATAGTAGAGCTAGAACAAACAAAAAGAATGGTCAGAGTGTTTTTTGAGGGTTAAAACCTGTCTAAGACTCAATTTTGAGCATATATTTATACAAAAAATATAGTTTTAAAAGCATGGTGTAGGCCCTTTAAGTGAAGGATACCCAACTCAAATCGGCCAGGTGAAAACAAAAGGCTAAATTTGCATACCAATGGGAGTGTGTGACAAACCGGTTGTGGCCAGCCAATGCTGATCTACTGTATTATAATATAGCCTGGCATTGCCAGACTTCGGCCCATAGGCAGAGAGTATGAGAAATCAAGAAAAATGACCGGACCAATACTGCAGTGTTTCTCAACCACTGTGCCTGGGGACCTTTGGTGTGCCCCTGAGAAGGGGCACACCGGTGCGAGGCGTTGAGATCTGCTGTTTTCACTACTGTTGTGCAGTATGAAGCAGGGCTTTACTTTGCGAAGAAACATACAAATTTGAAACTTGTAGATAAAAGGTTTCTTCCCGACAGTGACGATATTTACACCCCCGTATTATGTTGGTTAGTACACTCTAGTACTCACTGGGTCCATGAAGTTGGACTGTCGTCTGTTGTCCTCCTGATCCCCGTATTTCATCAACTTCTCCAGACGCAGGTGCTCCTCCTCGTGCCTGAATAATTCTAGAGCTATTTCAGATCCGTACTTCATCTCTATGTCCTCGCAGTGCCTTGTCAGCAACGGTTTCTGGTTGAAACGCCCTCTCAGCTTAAACTTAACGTCCGCCAGTTCTTGGAAAAGGAGATAAATTAGAAGAGAAAAGAAGAGCAGAGGGAGAACAGAAACATGTATTATGTGTCCGTTTATTCTGTTCAGTTCTACTTTGAAGGCTTGAGAACCAAGCCTTCTGAAAACAGTGGAGTATATCGTTGAAAGACCCCTTTTGAAGCATGTCACCCCCCGGCGGTTACATGTTTCCATTCCGACATGTCCCCTTTCCGACACAATATTTGACAACTGTATACTTAAAAAAGAACATTGATAGTGGAAATAGCCGTTCTACGAGCCCACAACTCGACGCATCGCGTCGTGTTGTGAGCCTAGCAGGTGTGCACATGTGGAGTCTCTACCTTGTCTCGTTAGCGTGAGCTTGGCCTGAGACGCCCTCTTCTCCCTCTCTCTCTTCTCCCGCTGCTTCTCCAACTCCATCAGAAGTCTGGAGGATAGTGACGAGAATCATTCACTTTTTCATACAAGCGTGAAATTTGGTACACTTGTACAGTTTGGGGCCCTGAACATTTTCAGATATGGAGCCATCGAAAAAACGCCCCCTGGTGGCCATGGCAGCCATTTTACTTTCCACCATTACCAATTAATGTATTTAGCATCATAACTCCCGAACCAAACATGATAATACAGAATAGATGATGTCTACACCTATATTTTGATGGTCAATGACTACAATAATACCATGTACAACATCATAAACCGTTCAGAAAAATAGTTAATGATTAATTTGGTGATGTTGTGAGGTAGTCCAATGGTTTTGTCCGAATGTTTGTCCAAACTGTTTTCACTTTATCATAAAAGTATGAAACCTGGTACACTTGTACAGTTTGGGGCCCTGAACATTTTCAGATATGGAGCCATCGCAAAAACGCCCCCTGGTGGCCATGGCAGCCATTTTACTTTTCACCATTACCAATTAATGTATTTAGCATCATAACTCCTAAGCAAAAAATGATAATACAGAATAGATGATGTCTAGACCTATGTTTTGATGACCAAGGATTCCATTGATATCATGTACAACATCGTAAAATGTTCAGGTGAATAGTTAATGGTCAATTCGGTGATGTTGTGAGGTAGTCCGCTGGTTTTGTCCGAACATTTTTCACTTTTCAATAAAAGTATGAAACTTGGTACACTTGTATAGTTTGGGATCCTGAACATTGTCAGATATGGAGCCATCGCAAAAAAGCTCCCTGGTGGCCATGGTGGGCATTTTAATATCCGCCATTACCAGATAATGTATTTTGCGTCTTATCTACAGAACCATACATAATAATACAGAATATGTGATTTCTACACCTATGTTTTGATGGTCAATGATTCCATTGATAATGTGTACAACATCATAAACTGTCCAGCTGAATATTTAATAGTCAATTGATGTGAGAAGGAAATCACAATATTTTGCGTCTGTTGCATACATTTGGTTTCATTGTCTTGTTCAAATTTATTTCTTAAGCACATATATTTCATGTTTTTTTGCTAGTATTGATTTCAAGTTTCATGCATGTTTTTTGTTTGACTGACTGATTGATTGATTGATTGATTGATTGATTGATTGATTGTTGTCGTTGTTGATGATGATGATGCTGATGATGAATCTATTCTTCAATCTTCACTGTCTCCTTCACAGCCTCCTCCACATTGACACTATGCTGTGCACTATTAGGATATATATATATATATATATATATATATATATATATATATATATATATATATATATATATATATATATATATATATATATATATATATTGTATTTGTAATGTCCCTGCCAGCCTTTCTTGCAGCCACAACTTAAGAGCTGAAGGAGAGATTGGCTTGCCTGTGGAAGAATTGACCACAATGGTCTCCAATCAAGTGGGTTTGTCCAACCCCAGTCTGTTGGAGATGGCATTTCTGGTGCCACCTCAAATGCTTGTCCCCAACAGTGTACTCCTTGGTACACTGCTCTTTTGAGTTGTTGCACCAGTGCATCCTTAGTTGGGGGCTTAGTTGCTCTCCTCTTCCTTTTTTGTGAATAACTCAAGACCAAGCTTGCTGGGTGGCATTTGGGACTGTAAAAAACACACTTCAGACACTATACCTGCCCATGAGATTGCCAAAACTCTGGGTCCACTCCTGACAAATCCATGGCTCTTCCTGTGTTCCATGCCTTTGCTGGCTGTGACACAGTATCTGCATTTGCAACCAGGGGAAAGAAGAAAGCATGGGAAACCTGGAATGCCTTTGACATTGGCAACAGAGGCCTTCATGGCTCTGTCAAAGGCTTTAAAACCAATTCCAGAGCAAGTCATTTCCGTTATGGAACGCTACACAATTCTCGCCTACGATCGCACCAGCAGCCAACTTGACATCAATCAAGCTCATCTTGAATTATTCACAAAAAAAGGAAGAGTGATGGGGCAGAGCGGCACTCGGTGCTGCGAGCTTGTATATCTGCTATTTTTCAATAGCATTAAATAATTCTAGAGCAAGTTGAGAGCCGTACTTCATCTCTATCTGCTCGCACTTTTTCGATTCCTGGTTGTGAAGCTCCTCCAGCTTCATCACCTCCTGCTCCAGCACTTCTAAAAGGAGATAAATTAGAAGAGAAAAGAAGAGCAGAGGGAGAACAGATTCAACAGAAACATGTATTATGTGTCCGTTTATTCTGTTCAGTTCTACTTTGAAGGCTTGAGAACCAAGCCTTCTGAAAACAGTGGAGTATATCGTTGAAAGACCCCTTTTGAAGCATGTCACCCCCCGGCGGTTACATGTTTCCATTCCGACATGTCCCCTTTCCGACACTAACCCTATCCCTAACCTCTATGGAAGTGTTGCCACTCCGACAATAAGAAGTCACTTCATAGAAAAGAGATGAGATCCGAGCACTCGAGGAGTTTAAAATAAAACAAAGTTTATTGTCTAAAAACCTACATGTTTCGACCTTGCGGTCTTCATCAGGGCAAAGAACTGGAGCACCAGTCATACAGATCCATTAGTCATACAGATCCATTAAATAGTGGCTATTCACGTGATGTTACTAATACACAGGCAATTAATGACCATTGTAATCACGGCACACCCAAATTATGCAAGTGTGTGTGTGCATGCACACTGATTAAGTGGCCTACACATCTACACACCCACAGCAGCCTACTGAGCAAGACAGAATGAGCCTACAATGCAAATGCAGGAGATATGCTTAAAGTCTTAATTATCTATCTATAAATGCGAGAAGTCTCTGTCTGTCTGTGTGTCTGTAATCCGCGTATCTCGAGAACAGTTCGTCCCACCGGCTTCAGATTCGGCACGCGCGTTCCCCGCCGCGGCACGGAGTGCAGTGCCGGGTCTCGACCCGACCCGACGCGCGGTTTCCCCGAACCGGTGCGAAACGTTCGGAATCTCCTTTTTCGGGGTTGATTGTTGACATCAGGCTGTTCCGGAGGAAATCGGCGAAAGCTCTGACTCATTGTGACATCACTTCATAAAAGGCTCTGACATCACGTACGCCACATGAGTCAACAAAAAATCTCTGTGATTGTGTATGTATGTATGTAATCCGTGTATCTCGAGAACCGTTCGTCCCACGGGCACGCGCGTTCTCCATATATGGGCATAAACAGATATCTCCATATATGGACATAAATGGACAGAGGCAAACAGATGGTCAAAGATCTCCATATATGGGCATAAAATGGACGCAGACAGACAGATACAGATATCTCCATATATGGGCATAAATGGACACAGGCAAACAGATGTTCAAAACGGGTCCTATGACAACAGGTATAATGAGGTTTGCATTAAAGGGGGAACCGGCACTGTGTCTGCAACACAGTTGGAGGCACAGACAGATACTCCATATATGGGCATAAAATGGACCCCGAACCGGCGCGAAACGTTCGGAATCTCCTTATGCGGGGTTGATTGTTGACATCAGGCTGTTCCGGAGGAAATCGGCGAAAGCTCTGACTCATTGTGACATCACTTCATAAAAGGCTCTGACATCACGTACGCCACATGAGTCAAAAAAAAATCTCTGTGAGTGTGTATGTATGTATGTAATCCGCGTATCTCGAGAACCGTTCGTCCCAAGGGCACGCACGTTCTCCATATATGGGCATAAAATGAATGCCCCCATATATGGGCATAAAATGGATTGCAGACAGACAGATACAGATATCTCCATATATGGACATAAATGGACAGAGGCAAACAGATGGTCAAAGATCTCCATATATGGGCATAAAATGGACGCAGACAGACAGATACAGATATCTCCATATATGGGCATAAATGGACACAGGCAAACAGATGTTCAAAACGGGTCCTATGACAACAGGTATAATGAGGTTTGCATTAAAGGGGGAACCGGCACTGTGTCTGCAACACAGTTGGAGGCACAGACAGATACTCCATATATGGGCATAAAATGGACGCAGATAGACAGATATCTCCATATATGGGCATAAAATGGACCCAGAACTATAACTGCAGTGATCTCCATATATGGACATAAAATGGACGCCGGCAGACAGACAGACAGATACAGATATCTCCATATATGGGCATAAATGGACACAGGCAGACAGATGGTCAAAACGGGTCCTATGAAAACAGGTATAATGGGGTTTGCTTTAAAGGGCGGGGCATTCATTCCCTATTTACATTGTTCCGAGTTGGCCAGGTCGCCGACTAGACGCCCGAAAGCTTCTAGTATAACAAATAACAAAAATACATAAAGAAAATACATGCCAACAATAATAAACAAATAAATCACAAAGAAAAAGCAAACACAGAAATAAACATTGTGCATAAAATAAGATAGAAACCCAAAACCGGTGTCTACCGACGACACCGAGCATTTTTTGGAGCTGTGTGAAGCACAGGCTCCCTATACGTGGCCGTGTGGGTGTGTCTGTGTGTCTGTGTGTGTGTATGTAGCCTGAACTTCCTAAACTTCGGCACGCCACTAGTCCCACAGTTTTGCCACCACACACTCGCGCCATATGTCAAATCGACCGGCTTACTCGGGAATCATGGGCTATTACTTTTCTAAGAGAAAGGTTCTATAGTTTAATTGATATTAATTTATTAGTGAATTAATTTTCCCCATTGACTTATAATGGGAATCGCAAAAACTCACATTCAATTATTTGTCTCTCGCAAACCATAGGGGCTAGAGTTTCAAGACTTGGAGAGGAGGTTCATAATGATTTCAAGGATTAAATAAAAAATAATTGTGTCATTTGGCCGCATGGTGGCGCCATAACACCCCACTTTACGTTTTGGCCTGTAACTCTTGAACCGTAGGTCGGAAAATTAAAAATATTTTTTCCCTGGATTCCTTGGGTCATGACGCATCTCCCCATATAGGCCACGCCCATTTGCGCCATGATAGATTTTCCGCCATCTTGAATTTTCTCCAAAACACACTTTTTGCTCCTTTTCCTACATATTTTCTTCAAATGTCACAAAAATCGGTACACATGATCCACACACACACACACACACACACACACACACACACACACACACACACACACACACACACACACACACACACACACAGCTCCACTTCACACGGGTGTGATTTTTAGACCACGACTGGCCGCCTCCACAGAGAGCAAATCAAGCAGCGAACAAGGGCGCAAACAGAGGACACGCCGGGGCAGACGGAGGGAACGCGCAGCCACAGCGCGCGTCCCAGAGACACACATCATTGAGGAACCAACCGAGGAAACAATATCCTCGGTAGTGAACCTCTCACAAATCAACCTCAGTAAAGACCAACTGAGTGTTCTGTCCAAAGGTATGTCCTTTGCCCCTACACACAGCACCTCCTTGTTTAACACCAGAGTTGACTTATTCCGTTTTTATCGGAATCTACATTTAAAAACTTGGTACTACCACCAGGGAGCGCATACACATAATCATCCAAACCCAGGCGCCCCAGTCCCCTCCTCCCACACAGACTCTAATTCTACTGGGACGGAGGTACAACCTGGTGTATTCCCTGCTCCAGGTCCTGATTTCAGACCGAAATCCCGTTTTGCTCCCATTGTGTCTAATCCATCCTTGTTAGCATTTACCAAAAAGGTGGATTTTGATATTGAAAAACTATTTGTGGACTCTTCTGTGTCTGGCTTTAAGCCTAAATCCAATCTCACACGTACTGAGCGCCTTGCGCTTGATGATTTGGCAAAAAATGACACTATTGTGATCCGTCCTGCTGACAAAGGTGGTGCCACTGTGATTTTGTCTAAAGAGAATTATATTTTGGAAGCTAAGCGACAGCTAAATTCCAAACATTATATCAAGCTTTCCTCCAACCCCTTGCCTACAATGCAAATCCAATTCCATGATTTGTTGGTTAGAGCTAAGGAGGCTGAATGGATTTCTGAAAATGAGTTCAAATATCTGATGGTGGAACACCCCATGTTAGCTTCATTTTACTTACTTCCTAAAATCCATAAAGAGCCTTTTGATAACCCCCCAGGTCGTCCCATTATTTCTGGTATAGGTACTCTAACTGAACAGGCTTCTAAACTTATTGATTTTCATATTAAACCTTTTGTCCATAAGCTTCCATCTTTTATTGAAGATACCACAGATGTACTAAACAGATTAGCAATGCTTAACAATGTACATTCTCAGTTCTTGGTTACTATGGATGTAGAATCTCTATATACCAACATAGATCATAATGATGGTTTAGAGGCTATGGAATTTTTTCTCTCAGACAGAAACAGTTTGCCACCCACGCAGTTTATTATTGAACTTACGAATTGGATTATCAATAATAATGTATTCATGTTTACGGATGAGATTTACAAACAATGTATTGGTGTCCCTATGGGCTCGTGTTTTTCTCCTAACTATGCATGCCTATATTTGGGGTATTGGGAAAACAGATTTGTACTGAACCCAGTGAATCAGTTCTTTAAGTGCGTTACATGGTATGGCCGGTATATTGACGATTTATTACTTATATTTAATGGTTCTGAGACACAATTATTGAGTTTTCATAAATATTTAAATTCTTTGAATCCTAACATTAAACTCACAATTGAATACTCTCAATCCAGCATTGATTTTCTTGATCTCACTATATCAAAAGATGATCTGGGCATGTTACATACAACTATTTTTAGAAAGAAAACTTCCCGCAACACATTACTGAGAGCTGATTCTTTTCACCCCCATTATCTGACTAATAATATTCCCTATGGTCAATTCCAACGTCTCAGACGAATATGTGACAGCGAGGAAGTTTTTGAGACCCAAGCCTCAGACATGACCAACCGCTTTTGTGAAAGAGGGTATAATAAAGGTGTTGTTTCACGCGCACTTAACAAGACTAAGAGCATTAAGCGCTCAGACTTGCTAATAAAAAAGAAACGCGCGAACTCTTCTAGTCCGCGGCCCTTTTTTGTCACACAATATAGCACGGTTGCTAACCAGGTTGGTCACATTATTAAGAACAACTGGGTGATAATTGAAAGTGACCCTACTTTAAGATCAGTATTCCCTGAGCCGCCACAGGTTTCTTTTAGAAGAGCCCCTACTTTACGTGACAAGTTGGTACATAACCATCTGCTCCCCACTAGAAAGGAAACCTGGCTCAAAAGACCCATCGGGTCTTTTAAATGCATGAACTGCCCTCACTGTTCTAATGTACAACAAACTAAAACTTTTACAGACTTCAAAACCCAGAAGGTGTACAAGATAAACGATTTTATGAATTGCAATACTACACATGTAATCTATAGACTCACTTGTACCTGCCCAGATATATTTTATGTTGGAAGAACGAAACGCCGGCTTAGGGACAGACTGGCTGAACATAAATACACTATACGCATTAATAACTTGGACTACCCCATAGCTAGACATTTCAGGACTGTCCACAATAGTAATGATTCCCTTTTACGTATTACAGGTATTGAACACGTCAAACCCCTCACCAGAGGTGGAGACCGTCTCAAAAAACTGAATCAACGTGAAACTTTCTGGATACATTCCTTAGACGCTCTAACCCATCCTGGTTTAAATGAGGACATAGACTTCATGTGTTACCTATAGTGGTTTTGGGTTTCTATCTTATTTTATGCACAATGTTTATTTCTGTGTTTGCTTTTTCTTTGTGATTTATTTGTTTATTATTGTTGGCATGTATTTTCTTTATGTATTTTTGTTATTTGTTATACTAGCCCTTACCCGTTCAAAGATATGAGCTCCAAAATGTTGTGCAGTGTGTGGGTTATGGGATGTGCACTGTGCACACAGTATATGAGGGATGGAAAGTAACTTTAACTGGTGCTTGCATGATAATATGTAGGAGCATCAATGTAAGAAATACCCATTTCGTTTAATGGCTACAGAGATACAACCCCCCCCCCCCCCCCCCCCCGCCCGCCCACCTGCCCGCCTGCATACACACCCGCCTGCCTGCACACACACACACACACAGAGCTGGTTAAACATGTTGCCTCATGCTAGATGCAGAATAGATGTGCCTCATGCTAGATGCAGAATAGATAGTAGATACACCATAAAAATGCTAATATACAGTATATGATTTGTGAAAGTGGCAAACGGGCTTCACAGTTATGTCAGGTGTGTTCATATGCTAATGGTGATGCGATTTCAGATCAATTGCTCCAGCCATTGAGGAGAAACGCTGTTACAGACACTCAGACACTCAGACAGACAGACTTTTGGAAAATTATATGTTAGATAATTTTGTTATTTGTTATATAATTGAGACTTTAAGCATATCTCCTGCATTTGCATTGTAGGCTCATTCTGTCTTGCTCAGTAGGCTGCTGTGGGTGTGTAGATGTGTAGGCCACTTAATCAGTGTGCTTGCATACTTTGGGTGTGCCGTGATTACAATGGTCATTAATTGCCTGTGTATTAGTAACATCATGTGAATAGCCACTATTTAATGGATCTGTATGACTAATGGATCTGTATGACTGGTGCTCCAGTTCTTTGCCCTGATGAAGACCGCAAGGTCGAAACATGTAGGTCTTGTAGATCGGCTACTTCCACAACTATTGACTTTTTTAAATAGATGAACATTTTTCAACATGGAAACGATTATGAAAAATAATCGTGATTATGTCAAATAATTGCGATTAGACGATTATGTAATAACTGTGACAGCTCTAATAGGAAAAATCAATATTGACCAAGGCAAGCCTAGCAGGTGTGCACATGTGGAGTCTCTACCTTCTCTAATTAGCATGAGCTGGTCCTGAGGCTTGAAATGCTCCATCTGCCATTCATGCTTCCTCCCCTTCTCGTTCATCCTTTTCACATGGAACTCAAAGGTGCCTGGCTGGGGGAGGGGTCGCGACATCAAGGGCTCTCTGGATAAGAAAACACACGGAACATGAAACCATTTAGACCGGGTACGCATTACTGCGTATTATTATTTTATGCTTTATAAAATCTATTAAAAAAATAGCAAATCCACAAGCTCACAGCACGGCACCAAGTGCTTTGTAGATCTGCTATTTTTTGAAGAATCGTGAACATTTGAATTTGGACCTGAATCTTTCTAAGTTTTTTTGAAAAACCCAACTGCACTGTGAGCTTGTATATCTGCTATTTTTCAATAGTTAAAGATTTAACAAACAAGGGTTCCGTACGGAACCTAAACGCTTGCCTCCAGTGGCAGATCATGTGACTGAACGAAAACACGGAAGTGCACGGTCCATTCTGGGTCTGCCTTGTTGTGATTCTGGTTAGAATGCATTATACATAAAAACACACTTTCCTCCTCACCCGTAAGTCGGATTTTCATTCCGAAAAAAGATCTGAGCAGCTGGTGGCAACCCGGTACCAGCATGCACGTGTGGATCGCCCATGCGTGGAGCGCCCGACGCAAAAGTAGCTATTTGCTCATTTTGTTAGAATGGTTGTATGAGTGTAACTATGGTGGAATTTAGCGTCACCCAGGGTACTGAAAAGAATGGACAGAACGGATAGATGTGTAAACAGCGTTTTCTTGTGGTCGTAAAACAAGAATCGACACACAGTCAATTTAAAATCTGGTGTATTGGTGTGTTGAAGTTAGTGTTGGTGTTCTTTCTCATGTATATTTCATAATATTCTAACTTACTGTAGGCTATATGTCTAGGGATGGCCAAATGGAGATTTTTTCTAAACCGATAACCGTCAGGCCTTATCAGTTAATTAACCGTTAACCGTTAAGGAAATGTGTTCAAAAATGCGCTATTTTAGCGATTTAAAAAAGGAAAATAGGCCTACACACGTTTTTCCCCATAATAAAGTGCTATATTTACACATTAAAAACCATAACACTGGGAGAAACAAGAATACAAATGTTTTCTAAAAGAAATGTGTTTTTGCAAAGAAACGGATTGAAATGATAAGTCTGTAATGTGACGCGGTGGTCGCCAGGCACGTGCGCACATACAGCAAAAGGGGCTTGAGCCCTTAACTTTTATCCGTATGAAAAGGCCCTTTTAGAAATGTCAGCCCATGCCTCTCTAAAATTCTGTGCACTCCCTGGACCCTGGCTATTGCCTAACAAAACCAGCATGAGACGCATGTAGCCGCATGTAGCAATAACTTCCAATCGTATGACTTTTGGAATCGTTCAATCGGCTAAACGTGATGTCCATTTCATTCATTTACTTCTCTCACGTGTTTTGTGTGTGCTGATGCAGCGATCATTGAATTTGCGACTCTGAGCTTTGTTATTTTCGCATAGCCTACTATGTAACCAAGACGACTTTAGCGTTCCTCACGTCATCAATGTAACATTAGAAAGTTGTGTTTAAGCTCTTCTTAAACAGGATTCAATGTGACGACGCGGGTCTGTTTTGTAAAATCCAATCGATGAGGGAGCATGTTTCCTGATGAACAAGTCAGCGTGTACAGCCAAATCAAGCACGCAGCGGCAGACTCGCAGTTGTATAAATGCATGGATGTTACACAGATATTGGTGTCCAGAAATGTGTGACCACAGGGCCTGACCATAGAGTTCTAGGGCCTGACCTGTGAAGTGTGAAGGAATGGTGCTCCCTGCTGGACAAAATATTTCATTACACCAGTCTAGAATTCCATAGCCTGGAGGAACGGGAAAGTCCCCTGCTATTGGCCCTAATGCAGTACCCCCCATCCCATCGTTTGGAGGGCCGCTTCCAATCATGAAACTAGCTCGGTTACCATGTGACATTGGACAGCCAATCGGCAAATAGGTCGCCTAGGTCGCCTGAATGTCTCGCCAGAAAATGATCTCTTTAATGATCTGGTTTACACCAGATAAAAACACTGAAATGGGCTGGCAGTAAAACTGTTAAAAGTCGCTACTATAGCAGGACCACAGCAATGAACACAGTCCTGTTCACCCCGGTTGTAACATAAAGACTAATATTAGACCGTAAAATGCTTAGCACCTCATTGCCATGAATGACCTGGCACTTTTGCAATGGAAATGAAGCATTGGACGACAGACAGGTAAGACAAACCATGGGTCCCCGAGGAACAGTCAGGAACCATTGCAGACCTGCCAACCCTGGCACATTTTTTTGAGTGTGGCGCCCGCAGCGCCCGCGGTGCAATTTTTGTTGTTTTCCCTCACAAAACAGCGTATATTTTGGGGGGTTCCATGCACCTTTTTGGGTGGGACCTTGACAGTTATGTTAACAAAATTTCACACCAGAAATGTAGCACATTGCATGTCTTGACTTACACTAATAGGAGGAGGCAAGATGTTAGAACAACCTTTTAAATAACAATGCCATTTGGTCCTGAGAAAAAGTAGGCTAGTATTACCAGGCAATACAATAATGTTGCATTGGCAATTCTGTTGACAAATCTTTAATAAAATATACTAACTGCCCTTGCTCAGAGTTAGTTAACAATAGACTAGCAAAACAGTCTATCACCAGTGACTTTATGAATGAACATACATCAATGTAATCATGTTATTCAAATTGCAAAATAGCTTTTCATTGTCAAGTAGGCTATTTACATAAACATGTGTCTTTGTTAATTGAGCAGCCTAAATAAATCCACATTTCTGTGCATGATTTTCAAGAAGTTGAAAGTATACAACTCATGTAGGTTTCTATTCCATCCATTAATTAATATATAGGCCTACATTGTGTATAGATCACATACAGCCTAGTCTGTATATTCATTCATATAGGCTGCAGGCTACTCATTGTTGATAGACCATTAATGTCTTCATAGATTCACAAATAATTTGTTCACTGTTAATGTTTTTGACAATACACATCGGCCTAATTCATTCATTCATACTCGAGTTAAAGTGGAACAGGCAGCCCAGTATTTTATCCAATCGTGGCCAATGTATGCTTCAGTTCATTGTACTAAGAAAGAACTGGGTCACACGTTTTGACTTTTCCGACTGGTTGCTCGCTGCAACACCGTCGTATGACGAAGTATAACACGGACTTCATACACAAGAACACAACAGCTCCAGGCTGAGCGCAGCCGCTCGTTTTGTTTCACCAGCGTCGCAAGATAGGTTTAGGTTAGGCATAGTACAAGATTTCACCAATTCTCACCATCGTGGCTGCTATGACATGTGAATTCACCTCAGAGGAGGGGTTTAAAACTTTATTATTACCTGTTAGATCGTTGGCAGCACTGAGGGGGGGAACAGTCGCTGTGCATCGACTCGCACGACACCACGGCCCTTCTCCGTATCATCTTCTTTTACATTAATCTGATTAATATCGCCGTTATGTATCCGATCGATAACTCGTCGGCGTCGCTGTGAGATGCGTGCATGCTGAACTAAACCAAAACCTTCTTATAACTCTATGACCAAAACAAACAGACTCCGTCCTCCAATCGGTTAAATTCTTCTTCTAACGACAAAACGAGCATCGCTTCCGTTCTAGTGCTCCCCAGCGCCATGCGCCCCATTCACACACCATTCATGTGGTGCCTGGGAGGAACTACATGGCAGGGAGAAAAATGTTTTGCCTCACTTTAAGCCACTGTGGGTCAAATATCTGCTCGCTCTGCCATCCTAGCGCGGGGGTCCTGCGACTGTTGATGACGTCACACAATAGGATCGGCTCTCCGTCTGAGCTCCGTGAAGTGAGCTGCATTAGCGTTTCCGGCCTGGGAGTTAGCTACAATAAGCCAGGAGCCTTCAAAATAAAAGTGCAGTAGCCTTCAAAATAAAAGTTCACCAAATCTATGTGTGATAGGAGGACCATTCTTTTAGAATAAATGAACAATCCTCTCATCCCTTTTCTGAGGAGAACTTTAGCCAAAAATAGCAGATCTACACGCTTGTAGATCAGCTATTTTTGGCAAATAGGTTTGGTTTTTTATTTTATTTTTTGGTTATATTTTTGGTTATATTGTTTTTTTATATTTATATATATATATATATATATATATATATATATATTATATTTATATAATATATATATATAATATATATATATATAATATATTATATATATTATTATATATATTATATAATATTATATAATATTATATAATTATATATTATATATATAATATTATATTATATAATATTATATTATATAATATTATATTATATTAATATTATATTATAATATTATATATTATATTAATATTATATTATAATATTATATATTATATTATATAATATTATAATATTATATTATATATATTATATATTATATAATATTATATAATAATATATTATATATTATATATATATATATAGTATTATATTATATAATATTATATATATATATATATATAGTATTATAATAATATTATATATAATATTATATTATATAATATTATATAATATTATATATTATATTATATAATATTATATAATATTATATTATATAATATTATATAATATATAATATATATATATATATTATATTATATATATATAATATATTATATAATATATTATATATATTATATTTTATATTGGTTTTTTATATTTTTTTATATTTTTGGTTATATTTTGGTTATATTATTTGGTTATCTTTTTTTGTTTTTTTATTTTTTGGGAATGTCATGTTCCAGTGTTCAGTAAAGGTTAGAAGTGAAATTCACAATCATCATATTAATTATAAAAGAGAAGAATGAACACTGCTGTCTCTGTAGAATGGTGTTGCCATGCTGCGTGGTGGGGCGAAAACAGCCGATCTACAAGCCTACAAAGCGTTGCGCTTGTTATGTGTTGTGAGGCAATGTGAGCTAGTAGGTCTGCTGTGTTCGGCCATATTGTGTGACATTGTGTGACGTCATTTGCAAGCGAAGGACCCCTGCGCAGATATGGAGCCCGAGTGGATGTAGTACCGACACCACAACACAACCGAACACAACGCAGAATGTGTTGTGTTACCATCCCCCGATAATGCGTAGCCGTTAGAGGAGTTTGCGTACCTGCGTACAGAGACTAAAAATGCGTGCTTACTACGCAAAATGCGTACAGGTTGGGAGGTCTGCCATTGTTATAGCTAAGCCATCTAAACGTTTGCATTCCACCAGTGTTGTTTTTGACAGCAAATTTTGATTTAGTTTTAGTCATAGTCTTTTGAATAAAATGTCATTTAGTTTTAGTCATAATTTAGTCAACTGAAAAGCTTTAGTTTTAGTCTAATTTTAGTCGACTAAATATCATAAGATCAACTGAAATGTATTTTGGCATCGTAATGACTGATTTTACACTTGGTTGTGTGCTGAAAACAGCAGGAGAAGATGTGATATTGACTCTAAAAATTATTGAAAGTTTCGAGGCCACCATGTTCCAAAATGAGGACACATTGGGGCATTCCCAAACCATGTGAAGAAAGGTACCAAGTCCAACACTATTTGAAGTGCAGAGCGTGCAGTTGGGATAGATACCGTTTCTCAATGTGGGGTACAGGGTCCCCCAGCAGGGGTCATTGGGGGGGTTCCAGGGGGTCCTCAGGCTAAACTACTTAAAGTTAAGAACCAAATGGACACTTAATGTAACTCATGAGAGTACACAGATGGAACCAAAATGACCCTGGCATGTCCATTAGGTTCCTTTTATACACTTTCAGAGTGAAAAAATTAAGTGTATAGATTTTAGTCCCAGTCCCAGAGATAAAAAAAGAAAAAGTAATTATCCTATCAAATGGGGATCTGTGGCTTAATTCAAATCAAACGTTGGGCCCCTGAAAGTAAAACATGTAGGGATACTCCCAACAACATTAGAATAATCTTCCAGTTCCTGGATCTACATTACACTCAATTTATTGTATTATTCTACACAATATTCCTGTGATTCAAGGAAGAATAATGGAAGGAATAAGTAACATAACCCGAATACATAGAAGAGGGTCAGCTGCTTTTTCAATGGACCTATGTTTATATTAATATGAATATGGTTTTAGAATACATACCCAACACCACGAGGCAACTCCACCTCATCCTCCTCCTCAAAATCAGCTGATCGCTTCTTCCCAACCTTGTCAGGGACTGGAGGTCCATCTGATTGATGACAATTACAAATAAACAACAAAGAAATAATCAAAATCTGTGGTTTGTATTTCTGACCACTTGGTGATCAATTCTACAGACCATGAAAAGAAGGTAAACGTATTTTAATTAATAAAACGTTTAACTAATCTTAATGGTAGAACAGGGTTTCTCAAAGTGGTTAAATGTCAAGTATAAAGTTATTTTCTGTCCTAATGGAAACAGTGATTCTCTCAAGTTTTCCTTGTGACATACTTTATCTTAGGGGAAAAGATTGACATTAAATGTGAGATGCTATAAAGTACAATGTAATCCAGACGTGTCGTGGATGAAATATGTATTTACAGGGGTGCCCTGTAAATAGTTTGAGATGTGGTAGAGTATGTAGGCCTATGCTAATACAATATTATCATTTAGTAGGTCTAGCTGCAGTGGTTGGAGGTGGACTCCCTATAGCATTGGTTCTCAAAATGGGGACCGGGCACCCCCAGGGATCCTTGAGGATGTTCCAGGGGGTCCCCATCTAAATGATAGTTAGGAACAAAACAGAGACAGACCCATATAGATCTCTGAGAGTGTACAAATGGAACCAAATGGACCCGTTAGGGTTCCGTTTGACTCTAACGGTCAATTTGGTTCCATTTGTACACTCTGAGTTAAATTAACATTGATTTTACAATATAAATTGGGGTCTCAGAGATAGAAAATATGGGGGACGGTCCTGGACTAATGCATGGGGGTCCTTGAAATTGAAGTGGTTGTGAATCACTGCTAGAGCCATAAAAATCTTATCTTATATGTGGTCCCTGGCATATCTTTTCAAATGGGGGTCCGCGGGTTAATAAGTGTCAATTTCGGGGTCCTTGACTTGAAAAGGTTTGAGAACCACTGCCCTAATAGCCTAGTTCTAGACTCATTAGGACCAGAAAACCTACTGGTTCAAGTTGCAATGACCTCTTTCCTTTTGGTAGAGGACAGAACTTAATTTCTTTAGGAACAAAAATTTGCTTTATTATAGCCTACTAACATTTAACTTGTTTTACGTTCTATCGTTTACACCTAAAGCCGGGTAAACTATTATCTTACCATGTCTGCTACTGATAGTGTAGTCGATGGTGTCCTCCTTTCCTTCCTCCAGTGAGGCTTTGCTTGGTTGTTTTCCTCTAGTTGACGACATGTTACCCTGAAAAATAAAGTTCACAAATTGTCAGTGGTGCAAAGTAACTAAGTACATTTACTAAGTACTGTACTTACACTTTTGAGTTATTTGTACTTTACTTGATTATTTCCCATTTCCAATAGGTCTCTTTTTACTTCTACTCTACATCTTGGATCCAAATATTGTAGCCTACTTTTACTCCATTACATTTATTTGAACACTTTTTACTAGTTACTTTAGAGATTTTACAAAACCTTCAGCCCTCTATACATTTCGGCCATTTGAAAATTGACGATCTACAAGCTCACAATGATTGTTGTGACTTGTGAGCTTGTAGATCTGCTATTTTCAAATATTTGTATACATTTGAAAACATGAAATGGGACATTCTGCATAATGAGTACTTTCTACTTTTGGTACTTTAAAGTACATTTTGTTGCCAACACGTTTGTACTTTTACAGTAGGCCTACATTTTGAATTTGAGACTTTCTGTGGTATTAAAGTACAAAATGTGAGTAGGCCTACTTTTCCCACCACTGCAACCTGTTCTTCTGGGGGTCCCTGGAACAAAATATTTTGAGATGGGGGTCCGCGGCCAAAAACATATCATTTTGGGGGTCCTTGACATGACAAAGTTTGAGAACCAGCAACATAGGTTTTTCAGGAATCTGAATCAGCCTATATCAGCGGTTCTCAAACTTTGTCATGTCAAGGACCCCCAAAATGCTATGTATTTAGCCGCGGACCCCCATCTCAAAATGTTTTGTTCCGGGGACCCCCAGAAACAAAGATTTTAGTAAAAAATATTCAATATGAATGTGGGTCTTCATGCTAGATGCAGAAAGTTAGCACAAAGCAGTGTAGTTGTTGGCTCGTTTTTAACTTTACAAGTTCACACGGTGCTTTGGGCTTTAAGCTTACCATTATGTACAAGTAGGCTGTTATTTGGTGGTTTTAGTTGAGTTCTTGTTCTTGTGTAGGCTACTAAGATACGAACTAAACCGTTTAATACGAGTTTAATAGACGAAGATAATTATTCTAGCTTAGTAACTAATACACACAATTTTCAAAAGAGCAGTAGCGCGCGCACAGTTCCAGTATCCCATTGACAGGAAGCACAGTGCAGGTGCCGCCGTTTTGTGTGCCGTTGATTGGCTAATGGGTTGCCAGGGAGATAGAGCTCGCCAGTCTGAGTCGTCCCCCTAGTGGCGAAAGAAAAGAAGAACTTCTGGGGACTCGGATTACAGTAAAAATCACACCCGTGTGAACTGAGCGGTGGTCGTGGTGTGTGTGTGTGTGTGTGTGTGTGTGTGTGTGTGTGTGTGTGTGTGTGTGTGTGTGTGTGTGTGTGTGTGTGTGTGTGTGTGTGTGTGTGTGTGTGTGTGTGTGTGTGAATTGAATTGAAATTAAGTACTGTACTTGATTACTAGATCTAAACGTTTGAGTTCCTTTTACTTAACTGGAGTATTTCCAATTTTCAGTACTTTTACTTCTACTCCACTACATCTCAGAGACAAATGTTGTACTTTTAAGGGCCATTCACACTGAGCACTATAACTAGTATAACTATAAAAAGTATAGTTTTAAATATTCAAGTGGATGGCAGTGTTCATGTAATGCTCGAACCCGGGTCTCCCATATGCAAGTCATCTTAACCACTACTAGACCAAAGGGACATCCCTATGGACCGGGGGAGATACTATAGTATTAGTATATAGACCTTCTGGGTCATCATAGTGAGAGGATATTAATAAAATCTAGGAATAAATTCCTTACCAAGAAATGTCTTCACCAATGTGTTTGTAAAGGTGTCTAGTAACACATCTAACAAAGTTTGAAATTCAAAATCCCTAGGAACTATTGACAGCTGCTGAAAGTTTGGGTCCCATTCACTTACTATACACTATACAGGAACAAAATACCCCCAAAAGACCAAAGCTACATCCTTATGGACCGAGGGAGATACTAGACTTTTGCGGCCATCAGGCTGAGGCAGTGAATCACTCTGCTATATACTGTACATGCCACATAAAAAATAAGCTGTGAAAATGAATTAAAAACATGTAGCTCCATATATAAATTCAAGAGAATCTACAAAAGTAATATGATACAAAAATACAGTAATATACAGTAATATATAGAATAATAAACTGCACAAATGAATAATAAAATAAAAAAACAAAAAAGAATAAAATTTGATAATTACAGGCCACAACCTGAGATTGTTAAAAATGTAATTATTTAAATGTCATATACATATTTTTTGCTTTGTTTATATTATTATATTATATTTTGCAATAGTTTTTGTTAAATAATTAATTAGAAGGGTAGGCATTATAAGCTTTAGCTTCAGCCTTCTCCTTTTCGGTCCAGCAGTCGTGTGCTGCTTTGTTTTTCTGTTTTGTTTTAACTAGAGATGTTACCGATCAATCGGCAATGGATCGGATCGGGCCGATCAAAGCGTGATCGGCGATAATCGGTGGTTTAGATCAAAAGGTAAATTCACCGATCGGATCGGATCGGTGCATCCGATCAACCAGCCGTTCAGTATGCCCACTTGAGGCCATTTTGGGGTATAGATTTCCACAGTGCTGAAGGAATAATTAGTTACTGCTATGATAATAAATACATAGTAATGCTGGTAAATAACTATAAGGCAAATATATAAATGAATTCATGAGTGAATGAATGAATGAATTAAAGTTAAAACATTAACATTTAGGAAATATAAATAATAACTTGATCGGATCGGTGATTGATCGGTATCGGGTGATCAAACTTTTGTGATCGGTGCTCGCTGATCGGTTCCAAAAAACCTGATCGGACCATCCCTAGTTTTAACTGTTTCTGTTTTTATTATGTGAAATGTTTTGCTTTTCTTTTTTTGTTTTTACAAATGGAATGTTGTTTTAAATGTAAACAATGACCGAAATAAACTTAAACTTAAAAAATACAATGGTGAGCGACAGTTATAGTTATCCATTTATATGTATCGATACTATAGGCCTACTGTACACTAATAAAATAAAAGCAAAGCAAAGTTCTACAATGAATCTATGAAATGAATACATTAAAATAATATAGCCTCGTGTTAGAGGAAGCAGTGGCTGTGGAGAAAGTCACACAGAATATTAAAATCAATGTTTACAGATAATGCGGGGGATTATTCATGATAAAGTGGAAGCACATTATACTATTGTAAAAAATGTTTTTGATGTTCAATGCAATTCACATTGTCGTTTTCATCAAATTGTATTTAACTACCTAAGCATCTGTGACTGAAGCAACCCAGCTGACAGTTTACTGAAACAAAATGTTCTTTATTTGATGACATCCATGTGTGCATATTGATGACAAACACAGGCATGGTAGATAACAATGATTTAATTGGGAAGCATTGCAATATGGAATCTGTGAACTGAACTGAACAGTACAGTACATTTAGCAACTTTAATTCAGTATGATTAGCCTACTTCAGATTATGATAGGATACAATAACAAAGGGAAGAATTGTATCAATATCCAAATATGTCATCCACACATTTACGCAATTGTTGAGACTGTTATTGCTTCAGTAAGACTCACAAAACACATCACAGCTATTGTTCTCTCTCTCTCTCTCTCTCTCTCTTGCTCACACGCACGCACGCACGCACGCAGGCACACACACACACACACACACACTCTGTGCCAGAGATTAATGATGGACAAACTAACTAACATCCCCCAAAAGACAATGGGGCCAAAGCCCTAGAAAAAGCAAAGTGAACCATGCCTTTACAAGCTAGGTGTAAAATCAAATTTTCAGTGCAGTGGAAACAAAACAGACAATGCTTTACTTCTCCCTTTAGAACTAAAGCATCATGGAAGGGTTCTGTTGTCAGTGTCAGTTTTCAAACCATATTTGGGAGGGCTAATAATGTGTACCAGGTCTCCAGAAACATGATGGAGTACAGAACAAGTACAGTGAAGGAGTGTTATATGGCTCTATGAGCTCCTTTCTATTTTTGAGCACGTCCTCTGGAACCATAATTATGTACTTTGGTTTGCCAGGCTTTTACTACAGTCCTGTCAAGGTCCAGTCTCCTTATCTTCTGGCATGATGATGAAAGGTCCTTTGTTATCTTCATTTAGTCAATTCCCGCTCAGTCGCATGACAATTCTTAAGAGTTAAGCCCTTTGGACACAGGACAGTTGCGTTTTTTCCGTTTGCTGCATGAATAAAACGCATTGGATTTAGTGTGCAATGCTGTGCGGAATCGGCGCTGCGGATCCCAAAAGGAGTCATAAAAGGAGTGATGAGTTTTTCACCGCATGCGACAAGACGCACGAATCGAACTGGGTTTGATCGAGAGAAAAAAATGCACGGCCGCAGCCACTTGTCGCACGGCTAATTCGGATCCGGTGTGCATGAGGTCGTAGAGAATCATTGTTTTCTTATAAAAAAACGAAATTGTCCGTTTTATCCGTACGGATAAACGCGCCTGTGTGCAAAGGGCTTTAGTTATTGACACATTTGGTGCACACAGGGTTCCAGAGTATAGCATATAAATGTAAATAAAATAAATCTATATGTTTTTTTTTTTTTTCTAAATTTTGATCCCACGATTTTTGTAACCCATTTTTTCACCCGGTGCCAATTGCCTAAGCTGTGATCCTGGGCTCTACTCTCCCTCTGCCAACCTGGGGAGGGCCCTGAACTGAGCTCATGCTTCCTTCAATGCATGAGGAGTGAGCAGGCCGCTTCTTATCACCTGACAGGGGGAGCTTCCCCGGTTGGACGTAGCGCGTGGAAGGAACACGTTATTCCAACCAGTTCCACTCCCCTCCATCAGGCGCCTCGGCTGGCCAGGGGGAGGCTTTATAGAGACCAGGATTACTGCATGTTTTTGTGAGGTTATCTACCCTAGGAGACACGGGGAGAACATGCAAACTCCACACAGAAAGGCCCTTTTGCCAACCCCACCTAGGGTGTGGGCACTGATGACGCGGAGGAGGGAACACGCCCCCAGCACCCACAGTGTCCCCCGGCGGGAATCGAACCCAGGACCTTCTAGCTGTGAGGCGACAGCACTACTGGCTGCGCCAGGGCTGGGGAACAATTGCCTACCTAGGGGGGGAAGGGGGAAAAAATGGAAGGGGGAGAGGGGGAGAAGGGGGAAGAAGGAAAAAAGAGGAGAAAGAGAAAAGGAAAGAGAAAACGAGCGTGGAAGGGATGAAAAATGCAACAGGCCAGTCTTCGTGTGCATCTCCCCAGTGATCTGTCCAAGTAGTTTATGAGTATATATGATAGATTCATGAAAATTGTGACTTTTGTCGATTTTAGGTATGGTTGGTGAGGATCCGAAGGTCGTGGGTTTGATTCCCACCTACGCCGGGTCAGGTGTTCGATTCCCACCTACGCCATGCAAAAATAACACTCAATGAATGAAAGAAACGTCCTCATTGTTTTAACCATCTCTAAATGGACCACAAAATCAATTTTCTCACCATCATCTAACCTATTTGTACTATTGTATTACTACAATACAACATGTAGGCCTACGGTACATTGGCACATATTGACAGATGCCTGTTAAGTATAACCCTTGTGAGACTGTACTTCATTCATAGATGTATTGTACATCTATTTATATTCACTGGTGATAGATGTACACAGTATATATGTATTATATATTCACTGTACATTTTATGTATTGTTACCCTTATAATTATTATTATTTTATATAATTATATAACATAATAATTATTTTCTCTTATTCAGAGATCCACTGCAAATGCAGATCAGTATTTCAATGTATCTATTATTTCATCTTGGTTTGAAACAAATTCACTTAGAAGTACCTTGTATTTCATTCTAATGCTGCTGACATCTACACACATTTCTTTTAAAATCTTACTCTGTATGAGTTACAACAAACAAACAAACATCAACAATATTATGACATCTGGACTTATTTCCAATGGGGATCAACAAAGTCAACCATTGAGGTAAAAGCACAACATATTTCATTAAGTAAAAAAATGCAACTGCATGAAAGGTAAATACAATTTTAATCTAAAAGATTCAAATACAACAGGGTATTAATCCCACATACAACATAAACATGGTGACAACAAATATATATGAATACATCATCACTCTTGGATGGAAACCCTGTATGTCCAAAACTTATTACTTATCACTTATTTCTTATCACTATTTAAAAAGTATCTAAAATAGTGAAAATAACTGATCTACAAGCTGACAACATGTCAACATCTTGTGGGCCTATAGATCTGCTAACATGGTGAAAATAGACAAATCTACACGCTGACAA
Source organism: Nannobrachium achirus (assembly GCF_963921795.1). Classification (NCBI taxonomy): domain Eukaryota; kingdom Metazoa; phylum Chordata; class Actinopteri; order Myctophiformes; family Myctophidae; genus Nannobrachium; species Nannobrachium achirus. Next base: position 53,601,272 of record NC_137819.1, read on the forward strand.
CACTTTGATGTGTTGTGGGCTTGTAGATCTGCTATTTTCACTACTTTTAAGCAACACTCATGTATGATAAAGTAGGGCATTCATTTACAATAAAATAAAAGGAATGGGACATGGTTTCTGCCTGACAGCGACAATATGTTGATGGCTCTGGTGGCATCACACTTTGCACAAGAATAATAAAACAAGTCTCAACGACATCACAAATTTAAGTAAGGGAAAGGCAAACATCTGCTCATTTATTTTTTTGTTGCCTGCTAGCGACTCCTCCTTTGATATGGTGTCTGTATTTTTGGGCAGTTTACAGTATTGTGTCCTGGTTCCTGTGTTCTGAACTGGCCACTTTCTGCATGAATTTGCCTGCACTGTCCGCTTGTTGAATCTGGCCGTGGAGGCACATCGCCTTTGGTGAAGAGGTGCAGAGAGAACAGCTGAGGTCTGGGAGACAGCAAAGGAGAAATAGAGAGAAATATGTATAATCAATACAAATTCATTGTCACAGTGTCACAGTTTATGTTTGCCTATGTGATAATACAGTATGCCCATCACACATCAGATCCCACCATGGCATTATCTTTTTTTAGCAGCCATCATGCAGGGGCCATCTATGTCTGTACACAGACATTTGTATGTGGCAAAGATTTACACACTATTATAATGTTCTTATTTTGATCATAAGATCCAATTACAGAATGTCAAGTCTCCATGCAGGTTTTCTTCGGAATATGTATGACACTGATATACTGGTTCTCAAATGTTTTATTTGCACAGACCCTTAACTCTGAGTGTCTTTATGTTTCTGGGTTTGATTGAATACTTTGTTAGCAGTTCACATAGGAAAAGCACAGTACAGTTCAGAATCAGATCCAAGGTCTACTAATAGGATTTAAACCCAATAAAGCACAATGGCTTGTTTACATGTGGGTCCTTTTGTACAAAATTCATAAGAGAAACACATAGATCTATATAAACAAATAATATGTTTGTTATGCTTTGTTGATGAGCCAAATGTAGTCCCCTTTTCACTTTCATTAACATACTAGGCTACTACATGTAAAGTTGTATATAACTCCTTATCATTAATGTTTCAATGACACTGAAAATAGCCTACCTTAAAAAAATATATAATAATAGCCTAATATTGCAATAGCAGGACAGTAACTTAGCTATGTAATCCATATGATCTATTAAACTGTCTTTACAAATAAAGCATTAACTAGATAGTATTGGCCAGCCAAGGATCAAATGAAAGACAGTAGCAGACACCATCACCATGCCTATTGCCTACTTGTTATTGTATGTATGGTAATGCATTTCCTGCAGTCTGCAGATGACCAGACCATTACCATAGTAATTTATAGAAGTCACGAAACTTACCTTGAGTGTTAGGATAACAAAGCCAGTGTCAGCAAGTGTCCATTCATCCAAAGGTCTCTGAGTGACAATTGTTTGTTTTTAACGTCGGACGCTGCATTAAGAGAATGTGGCTTTCAACTTTCAACCGCTGTTCATAGCCCTCCCGTGTGGTTTCTATTTGCTGCTCTGTGCTCAGATGCGGTCTAGAGCCCGCCTACTGTATCCGGTAATGTGTAAGCCCACATTAAAGCAAGTAGCGTTTCCATATCCGCTCTGGCCCCAGACCGGAACAGCGACCCGAAAAGACGGAGTGTGATTGGTTGGAATCCAGCAAGGGACGTTGTGTTTTGATCGGGGGGGAGAGAGGGAGGGGAGGAGAAATGAAAAAGGAGTGCGGCGATTTTATTGGCAGACGGACGGACGTGCGACGGGAGGCGTTCTGATTGGAAAGAAACCACCGCGGGGGAGATCTTCCATTGGCGACAATTGAACTCGCTCTCTTTTTATTTGGACGCGAGGAGCCCCGCCGTTGGCCAGTAAAGGAGGAAGCGAGGTAGGCGAGCGCTCGCCGGATAGCGCCACCGTGCCCCCTTAAATAAATAAATAATAAATAATAAATAATAAATCTATATGTTTGACCTAAAACTATAATGCCACTATTCTATTGTACCTTTATGTGAATGTACTGCAAAACCAAACCTTGGTTCGGTATAATCCATATATCTATTGTTTCGTTTACGTAGTCTTGTGTCCTGTGCAAATTGTGTATTTGATGGAGGCTGTGTAATTAGTTAGAAACGGTAAATACACTTATTGCTGTCTCTTCTCTTCTCTTCTCTCCTCTCCTCTCCTCTCCTCTCCTCTCCTCTCCTCTCCTCTCCTCTCCTCTTCTCTTCTCTCCTCTCCTCTCCTCTCCTCTCCTCTCCTCTCCTCTCCTCTCCTCTCCTCTCCTCTATCAAATGTCTTCCAGTGACGGCTGACGGGTTAAGGTGTTCCCATCAGCAGGTAGAAGGTGAGGGCTACGATGAGGAGCAGGCAGAAGGGAGAGTTGAAGGTCTGGTAGGCCGTTGAGGGCATGAAGATGTCCTCGTACTTATAAATACTGATCATGTGGTCGCTGACGGGGGGAGCGTCGATGTCATGCCTTGTGATGGAACCTGTTGGCAAAGGTAAGACGACATACTGTAAGAAATGGAAAATAAGCAGCTTAGATTTGTATAAAGTGAACAGCGAAAATGCACAATACAGTGTCCCCAGTATTCATTTCAAGTTTTCAGGTCGATTGGGTCCATTTTATCTAACTATTAATTTACTAAATGTCTGTCTGTCCGATAGCTGTCTGATTTACCCACATGACATCACTGATACAAAACAGTGTCCACATTTGGAGATAACTGACATCATACTGCCGCCTGTACTGCGCATGCATCTCCGCCATGGTAACAGCCACATGCTGAAACATCACCCAAATATGGAGATGACTGAAATCACTGATACGTCTCCAACATTACTTCTGAGACTCCTACATTCAATCCCTCATATACTGTGCACACCCAAACTCTGCACATAATTCGCAGTGCATATGTTCGAATGGGCAACGACTAGTTACACACCTTGTATAGCCGGTCCCCAGGCAAACAGGTAGTACCATGACAGGTGCAGGTCCACCAGTGTCTCCTCTCTGGGTACGTATAGTGGTCGTTTGAAGCGGCAGGTCACCCGGTTGTTCTCAAAGATGCCCTCCTCGTCCCTGGCCGGGTTCCTCTTGATCTCCTTGGCCCACTGGCCCACATTGTAGAAGTGATGAATCCTCACACGCCCATTATCGTCATGTACACAGCCCATGACATCATCGCCTCCCTGAGGAAGAGAGTGGAATTATATTCAAGATAATAAAATAAATAAATAACATTATTATTATTTAATAATGAGAAAAAGAAGAAGAAGAAAAAAAAAACATTTGAAACACCAGATTCAGAATGACTTTGTTGGCGAAGTAGGTGGTTGCTAACACATAAAACAATGCATACAAAGAAATGGAAATGAATGCTAAAAACATTTTGTAACGGATGGTTCTCTTCAGTCCATCAAGAAGGAAAGGCACATTGATATAGACTAGAAAGTGGCAATTGGAAATTGCAAGTGTGGTTGCCGTGACACACTAGCAAATAAATATCTCTGTATCTATCAGTCCTTGTCCCTATTTGAGTGTGTGTGCTAAACCATTTCGTCCTTGTCCCTTTAATGCCCATACATGGAGATCCCTGATGTCATCAATATTAAGCCCATATCTTGGAATGCCCATGTACATACTGTGTCAGTCTCATGTGGTCTATGATGTCAGACATCTATGTCAGTCATCTCCATATTTGGGAAAAGTTTAATTTCGTGTGTCTCTCTCTCCATATATGGAGCTGACTATCATCACCTGGATCTCCATATATGAAGATCACAACACTGTCCTCATCAAACCCTTGATAGCCATACATGAAGACGACTGGATCATTACTTAGATGGATATAGCTCCATATATGGATATGGATATACCGGTATAAGTCAATGGGGAAAACGAATTCACTAATAAATTAACATCAATTAAACTATACAACTTTTCTCTACAGAAATGGTTCCACATGATTCCCGATGAAGCCGGTCGATTTGACATATAGCGAGGAGTTTTGTGAGGAGGATATTTGTGAGGAGTAGCGCGTCAAACTTTTGGTCACTCTCTTGAATAGATAGATAGATAGATAGATACCTTTATTATCCCAAGGGGGAAATTCAGTTGTAAAGTCAATACAGCAATAGTTCCGTCAGTCTAGGTTAGGAAGGAAGTCCTTTTCACTCGTCCGTTATGTGTCTCGTTGTACAGCTTAAGGGCGGCCGGTACAAAAGATTTTCCTAGTCTCTCACATCTCCGTCCTGGGTAGGCAAAGCGGTCGTTTCCTCTCTTACTCCAGTAACTGGTGATCTCCAGATGGAGGGGGTGAGAGGAGTTCTCCAAAATGGAATCTAGCTTCCTCGCTGTACGCACTCTGGTTACTTCCTCCACCCCCTGCAGAGAGGACCCAACAACAGAGCCTGCTTTCCTCACCAGTCTGTTCAGGTTAACCGTGTCACCTGCTCTGCTCTTTATTGAATAATAAAGTTGGACAAGTACTATAGTGTGGTTGCCCTGTTAGGGCAACCACACTACTATGTCTTCTTCCTTTCCTCGCACTGTATTTTCCCATGTATATAATGTTACATGTTTTATATGATGTGCTAATAAACTAAACTAAACTAAAACTAATTAAACCCTATACTTTGTTGACCGGAGTCCCCCAGGGGTCTGTACTTTCCCCCGTTCCTTTTCCCCCCCTCTACACCATATCCTCATTGAAATAACAGATCTACAAGCTTATAACGAGTTTTCACTGAATACCAGAATAGTTAAATTAGGGTTCATGTGGTTACGTGTGTAAGTGTATGCTCTTTAAGTTAAATAAGAAAAGAAGATTTCATTGTGTGGTGAGTCTCATGATGCAAAGCTGCTCACCATCTTCTTGTCAGAGGAGAAGCCTACAGCCACCCATCCATCTGTGTCTGCACTCAGCTCGTACTCCACATCTGTCCCAATGCGACGGTAACTCAGAAAGTAGTCACATGACTCGGCATCACATCCTGGCTTCCCATACCTGGACATAATACACAACAACATGTGTACTTATACAACTGATTATACCAACAAAGGTTGACCACTTAAACTGCAAAGTCGTCAAACCAATGGAACAAGACGAATACAGGAAGGGTGGGCACTAGGGAAACCTGGGCACCATTTTTGGGGGAAGACTATAGGCACTAAAAAAGAGTGGGCATCACAAAGAGTTGACACTTTGGGTGAGCAGTGGCACTAGAGGTGGCCAGTCTTCCAAGAAGAGTGGGCAATAGGCCGCTTAAAACTAACCTTACACTCACAAAACTATTCCTAAACTTAACCTAAACCTTTTCTATTCATTAATTTCTTGTCAGAAAATGTTTTGGATGTAAAAATCATCTAAATGTAGATGCATTCCAGTAAAACGCATGCCAGACAGGTGCAAAATGTGTTCTGTGGACACAAAGACTGTTTTGGTGCCCAGATTTCCTCTAGTGCCCACTCTTCTGAGGTTTGGTGCTACATTGTTTTGGTGCCCACATTTTCCTATTGTGCCCAGAATGTTTTTGTTTTAGATGTCTTTTTTTTATGTCTTTATTGATAGTGAAGAGTTAGACAGGAAGCAGGGAGAGATAGATGGGGAGTGACACACAGCAAAGGCCGTCGGGATCGGGACTCAAACCTGCGATGCGCTGTCAGGCTACCTTGAGCCTGAGTGCACAGACTGCTAGGCCAACAGAATGTTTTGATGCCCACTCCTCATGTTACCCAACAAGGCTTATTCAAATGAATAGGATTGAAGATGCCTTTAACTCCCCACTCCCAGAGTAGACTTTAATGACCCTGTTTTCTGCTGAAGCTCTCTCTCTCTCTCTCTCTCTCTCTCTCTCTCTCTCTCGCTCTCTCTCTCCCTCTCTCTCTCTCTCTAGCTACACAGCCACAGATGAAAGAGCCAAGGGAAATACAGCTGGACAAGCAAGAGCCCTGTATTACTACATAGGAAGGAGAGGGGAGCCGGATATAGAGAAAAGGAGAATGAGAGACAGAGATAAGAGCATATTTTGCTAACCTGATGCAGCCCTTAGTTACCTAGCTATCACCTAGGCTTTGTTATGTAATTTTAGGTGATAGCTAGAAAACTACACCGCGGTGAAGTGAATAGCTCTTCACCCTGGACTCTGGTGTGCGTGCGTGCGTGCGTGCGTGCGTGCGTGCGTGTTGTAGAGAGAGCAAAGAGGCATGATAAACAGAGGAGGGGGGAGGTCATCATCTGCTACTAGCAGGGAGCTGGCCTGGGTGCTGAAAGCCTGTTGTATTTGCTACCTTCAGCACATTCATAACCAAAAACGCACAGATACTAAAAACATGTCGGCTATTGCATCTTGAAATGAAATCTTAAAGAGAATACTTTGCTCAAATCGTCACATAGCCTATAGCCTACAGATACAGCTAGACAAGTAGACAAGGTAGAATTTCTGAAAATGTGCTTGTATAAAGTCCCGAAGGCATTTTGCGAATATTTATTATATACAACTGTTCTAGGGGTATTAAGGGATGCTGAATCCAAATGTGCTGTATATAATGCTCAAAAATGTTCCTAAAAGGCTCAAAATTGACAAATCCAACATGGCCGCCACTGCAAGGTGGAAATCTATTTAAGTGCAAATCTTTTTGACTAAACAAGGTAGAAACTTGAACTAAATGTGTTTTTCTAGGTTAGCCTACATGGGGAATTTGAAATTCTATCCTGATTTTAGATCAGACGTGAATACATGGCTTGAAACTCATACATTTATAGCAGAAAAGTTTCGTTATTGATGCATAATTCGTCAAACAGAAACAAAAGCAGGATGAACCATGGTTTTATTCATCAAAACTCTTTTGATTTAGATTTTGCTATCATCCATCCATCCATCCATCCATCCATCCATCCTTCCATCTTCAACCGCTTATCCGGAATCGGGTCGCGGGGGTAACAGTTCCAACTGAGACTTCCAGATTTCCTTATCCTGAGCAACTTCCTCCACTCCCTCTGGGAGTATACCGAGGCGTTCCCAGGCCAGTTCGGAGATTTAATCCTTCCATGTGGGCGCCTGGGGGGCATCTATATATAGTCATCAATATTTCGAGCAGATGTCATAGGTATCTTGCCGCTGCATGCATCCAATTCCACTTTTCCTGAATAGAATAGAATGGATTATAATATAATATAATAGTATTTTACCATATCAATAAAAGTAAATGTACATGGGAATACTTCTTACTGTAATCCTTACTGTGGCAGCTTATTCACAGTCTTCCTCAGTGTTCCGGCAAGTGTTGAATTTTTTGCAACGTTTATAGCCAGCACAAGTACATCAGGGTAGGGTTCATCAATCTGTCAACATCTAAGAGTCTAGAGTATGCAGTCTAGTAGGCTGATATTCTCTAAAATTACCAAATCCCATTAGTACAATCTATTTTACATATATACCTGCAGCTGCAGCGTTGGCTGAGGCACTCCTTTGTACACCCACATGAAGTGAACTCCCTGCAGGCTTTGGGCATAGGTGGCAGGGAGAGTAGCTGTGGCACTAACTGGCCTTCCTTGATCATCCATCCCATTTCCTCCACTGGAGGAAGATCGGGGTGTGGCAGGTGAGCTTGATTCCATATAGCTGCTTGATGGTGTGCACGCATGATATGGAACCTCACAGCATCTGTGGTTGGTAGCAGAGTCTCTTGGGGACGACCTTTGCAGAATAACTTTACTTGTGCTTTGTTGCATGAATCAACGTCAGGCACACCATAGATCTTACAAATGAATCTTTCTGATGATGTCACGATATCTTCTGTGAAAGGGCCCTTCCGAAGGCCAGCAAGATCAGTGTGATGTTGTTCGAACACCTGCCAGGCTCTCTTCTTTCCGTGGCCACTGAACTGAGACACACTGTCACATCCAGTAAGGGCATGGCAGGCAAGGAGTGTCCACGAGGAAGCTGATACAGGACTGATCCTTCACTGTATCCATGCACTGATGGAAACAGTAGTCGTGTCAGCACGTGACACAGAGGTGCTTCTACTACTGCTTGCTCACTTTGACAAAATCAGATGTACCCATGTCTACATGAAAGCTGGGATATCAAAGGACCCAAAGTTTTTCCCAGTGCATGAAATTCACAGGATACTGTCTGAGGATCAACTGGACACACTCCTTGCCTTCCATGCCCATGGATGTGACAGTCTCAGTTCAGCGGCCACGGAAAGAAGACAGCCTGGCAGGTGTTCGAACATCACACTGATCTTGCTGGCCTTGGGAAGGGCCCTTTCACACAAGATATCGTGACATCATCAGAAAGATTCATTTGTAAGATCTATGGTGTGCCTGATTCATGCAACAAAGCACAAGTAAAGTTATTCTGCAAAACCACAGATGCTGTGAGGTTCCATATCATGCGTGCACACCATCAAGCAACTATATGGAATCAAGCTCACCTGCCACACCCCGATCTTCCTCCAGTGGAGGAAATGGGATGGATGATCAAGGAAGGCCAGTTAGTGCCACGGCTACTCTCTCTGCCACCTATGCCCAAAGCCTGCAGGGAGTTCACTTCATGTGGGTGTACAAAGGAGTGCCTCAGCCAACGCTGCAGCTGCAGGTATGTATGTATAATAGATTGTACTAAAGGGATTTGGACATTTTAGAGAATATCAGCCTACTAGACTGCATACTCTCTAGACTCTAGATGTTGACAGATTGATGAACCCTACCCTGATGTACTTGTGCTGGCTATAAACGTTGTATCCCCTTCTCTTCTATTCTATCCATAAAGAGTCATATGGCATGTATGGAAGCATGCAACTGCAAAAAACTCAACACTTGCCGGAATACTGGAAGACTGTGAATAAGCTGCCACAATACACAAGTATTCCCATGTACATTTACTTTTATTGATATGTTAAAATACTATTATATTATATTTTAATCCATTCTATTCTATTCAGGAAAAGTGGAATTGGTTGCATGCAGCTGCAAGATACCTATGAGATCTGCTCGAAATATTGATGACTAAATAGGCTAAATTAATGTAGCCTATCTTCATATTAAAGGGATATTTTACTTTCAAAAAACTTTTGGTAATTTTATCGTCTAATCAGGCTTTTATGAACACCCTGACCAGTTTTTAATTTACTTGATTCAATATTTAGATATTTGATGTAAATGTTACCAGGCCCTCGGCCTCTCCCCACAGACACCCATTGTAACTTCAAAATTCATTTTAACCATGATAGATTATTAAAAACACCCATTATTTTTTTTCTGGTGACTCATATTACCCTCCTAATATGTAAGCAGGTCGTGTTTTTTCAATAACATTTTTAATTTTTTTAATATATATTTGTTTTATTTAATTTTAATAAAAATAAATGAAAAAAAGGTTATGGAAAAAAACACGGCCTGCTCACGTATTAGGAGGGTAGAATGAGACACCAGAAAAAATAATGGGTATTTTTAATGAATTGTTAAAATGGAGTTTGAAGTTACAATGGGTGTGTGTGGGGAGAGAAGCCCTTCCCCTGTTTCCCTGTTGAAAGTGGAATACTATATATAATTTGCATATATGACTTGTTGATAGAAAAATCTAAATCAAAAGAGTTTTGATGAATAAAACCATGGTTCATCCTGCTTTTGTTTCTGTTTGACGAATTATGCATCAATAATGAACCTTTTCTGCTATACATGTACAGTATGAGTTTCAAGCCATTTATTCACGTCTGATCTAAAATTAGGATAGAATTTCAAATTCCCCATGTAGGCTAACCTAGAAAAACACATTTAGTTCAAGTTTCTACCTTGTTTAGTCAAAAAGATTTGTACTTAAATAGTTTCAGCCTTGCAGTGGCGGCCATGTTGGATTTGTCAATTTTGAGCCATTTAGGAACATTTTTGAGCATTATATACAGCAAATTTGGATTCAGCATCCCTTAATACCCCTAGAACAGTTGTATATAATAAATATTCGCAAAATGCCTTCGGGGTTCTGATTTTCTGAAAATTGATCCTGTCTAAAGACACTTCTTCATGCTGGAATAAGATTCTCACCGTCATCTGACAGATATCTAGATTCAAGGAACTCGGAGGCGAACGTGCTGTATGAGTCCTTATGATGCGGTTCCTTGTGACCGGGTTCGCCGTGGCCTCCGTGCCCGGTCCGGAGCGCACCCTCGTCGGTAGGGCTCGGCAGCACGACCCCCCACCACCAGACCTGGCTCAGCAGTGCCGACAGATGGACGAGCTTTCTCAAGGAATTCATGGCCAAATAAATAATACAACTAAAAATGCCTTAAGATAACGATGAATGCGACGACGTCCTCATTATTATAGACTGCGTGTCAAGTGTCCTCATATGCATCCATCGCACCGTCAAATCATCCGTTACCGCTTTTGCAGTTTTTTTTCCCCGGCGATGCAGCGTTTGTTGACCATATAATGACCACGATAATTAATTAGATGTATCCAAAACTTAATCTCGGTGTTACACATAGAAGTGCCACTAGATGCCAGTATAACCCCAGTGTTCTAAATTCTTCATGGGTTGTCTCTTTTACGTTATCATGAATGCCAGACTGTTTATGCCATTTCAAACGTGCACATTATCTGCACATAATTATATTTTAGGACATAATCGTGTTTATTGTTGTGAAGATTCACTGCTTTCAAGTTGATACGTTATGGAATCACAGCAGTCTTGGACCGATAATGGTTCACCTGTGGACTTGAATGAACAAGTCTGAGCCTACTTCAGACCATTTCCCAATTAATGCTGGCTTTGATCCAACACTGTTTTCTGGTGATCTGCTTATATAGAGCTGTGTATTATTTATTAACATGTCAATAGCTATAGGCCTACATATATTCTTGCCGGATAAATTTACATAAAATAAAATATTACAAATATAACACTGGTTGTAGTAAAGGCAGAGCAACTCATTGACTACATTGACTTCTCACCTGTGGCTGTATTTACAAAGGCCTTTCAGATTCAAATCAGAGGGTACATATTGCGACGCAATATTTGTGAGCTTGTAGATCTGCTATTTTAGCTATTTGCTATTTTAGCTATTTCAATAATATACTCTCTCTTAGCGAGCCCTTTCATTTCAGTGAACATTCTGAACAAATCACTTTGCTCACTTTCACAGGACCGACCAGTTCAAATGAATGGTTCAAGTTCACCGCTCATGTTCCACGCAACATGGAGGATGTACCCAATGTACTAATGTATCCATCCATCCATCTTCAATGGAATGAGATTTCCAGATTTGGAGATAATATAAACCTTATTATTTGATCCACCACAGGGTCTCTTCCCAATGGGACGTGCATCAAGGACCTTCCTAGGAAGGCGCTCGGGGGGCATCCGTACTACAGTAGATGCCGGAACCACCTAAGCTGACTCCTTTCCAAGTGTAGGAGCAATGGTTCTACTCCAAGTCTCTCTTGGGTGACTGAACATGTGAGATCCAAGACCCTCCTGCACCCCCCCAAACGTCCCTTTTAAGGGCCACCTTCCTCTCCTTTTGCTGTGACCTTGCCGTGGTGGAGAGGCTTAGTGATTCAGTGACTCTGGGACCTATGCTGGTGGAGGTTGATCCTGACAGGTTTAACCACACCGCATTGGTCACAGGAGAGAGTCCAAACTAACAACAGCAAAACCTCTTTCTTTAATGAGGTGTGAACTAAGGAAATGTTACCATAGTTTAACAAATCACACCTAGTGTGAAGTGAGCAGTGCTATTTGAGTTCATTTCATTAAGCGTCCAGATGTATAGGCCACACTTCATGTCCCCAGACAAAGTCAGATGTTGGAGCTTAGCTCCTTCCAGGAGCACCTCTCACATCATAAACAGTTAGAAATAAAAAATTTGCATATACCCTCTACACAATTAAACTTTACGTTGGTTTGTTTATTGCTGAGTGAGAAAACAATGTTTCACATTAAGTTAATCATCTGGGACCCTCCAAAATAATTTGGGGATCTAGACGATTGTGTGTGTGTGTGTGTGTGTGTTTTTTTTAAACAAATGCAAGGGTGCCAATACTTTTAGCCACTACTGTATACAATTCTGGAAACTTTGTGCTTGTCCTGTAACATCGAATGGTTTTAGCCAATACCTGTGCTTCAGAGATGGCGACACATGCAACATCCACTTTGTTAGAATGAGCAATATGTTGTAAAGAGTCATATCAGGCAAAATCACATTCACGGTTGCATCGTTTATTTATCAAGAAACATAATATACAAGGCCAGATAAAAGAACTGCAAAGTAGTCAAAAAGGGAAACAATCTTTGGTTCTTGTCAATCATGGACATGGTGAGTCTGTAGTGTGTAACCGACCGTGGAAGAAATGTTTGCGTTACAAAGTTAATATATCATTAGTGGCTGAAATGACCACACCAATGACATCAAGTAACCCAAGCATCATGTCTGTGGAGTGTTATGAAATTAACATTACATTGACTGTGTCTTACTGTGATTTACACACAATCATACGCCACCCAATCCTAATTTGAGCAAAAGCATTCTTTTAAATCATTACAAATTCCTTTATTTACCTTTTCCAAAGGCTTGATCTAAAGTTATTCGAGTGCCAGTGTCACACGCCCAAAGTAGCAGACCTGCAATCTCACGAGTCACACAGAGTCACGTTGTGAGCTTGAATATCAGCAATGTTTGGCAAGCGGCAACAACAGGCAAATAAGTATAAATCAGGCTATAAACTGAACACACATGTACATGTAGGAGTTAATGGCTAATGAATATACATTCCCGGTTAAGTGCTTGTTGTGTCAGAATGCCACAAAACAAAACCACATGACAAGGGTTGCATAGAGATCCTATAACATTCTCGTATATATTATACCAGTACTACTGCAATGACCCGAGGTGGGTGTCCAACAGCTTAAGTAATGTGCCAAAAAAATTATACAGACTGATTTACAAAAGATGGACTTAACTGGCCTAAAATTGGAATTGAAACTGAAATCGGTCACGTCGTGACCGCAAGAACAGCCAACAGACAAAGGAAATCGACCGATACAAAGCGAGCAAAGGAAAAAGACAATAATTAGGAATGGAAAGTTGTTCCAAATACAATACCTTCATAAATGATCTCAAGTATGAAAAATAGACTGATTTATTTTTATAGTGGTGTTTTTCCAAGATACACACTTTAAAAATTGTAAACAATAAATACAATCCACAAGATGAGAAGCACAATGCAACTAAACAAATCAGAAAAAAGAAACGTCTGCAACCCTAAAATGGTCTGCAAATTGATACAAACTCAAACTTCAGGAAGATGTGATGTTCTAACAAAACTTATACTGCCTGAAAAAAATAAGCAAACCTAGATCAAAATGAAAATGTAATTTCTAAATTTCCCCAGATCACTTGCCATCTGCAAGTATTGTACTGACTAAATACATTAATAAATTGCCACCTGTATTGAAGCCAAGGTTGTGCTACTAGATGCGGCCTTTACAATACTGCAAACTACAAACAATATCCGACACACATGAACGCGTACAGGTGGAACGCAGGAACACAAATTACATAGGAATGGACTATTTTCTGTGACTTTTGCCATCCTGAGCAGCATTGACTCTCTTATCTTGCACAAATATCTCTGCAGTTTGTGCATCATGCGTGGAATGTGAAGCAAAACAAAAAAAAAAGAAAAAAGAACAGGACAGAAACAAGAGATGCAGGATAAGATCTATCCCTTAGAAGGCACAATCTCCCCTTCGTTACTGTGAAACCCCAGACACATTCGGAAGGACACGAGTAAACTCTACCACCATCGCTGTCAAACCAGATAAAAGCAACAACTGCTACTGAAACGGCGCTTAGTAGCAGAGGCTCGCACGCTAGCATGTGTGTGTGCGCGTGTGTGTGTGTGTGAGACTAGGGCTGCAAGGCTCAGTCTTGGGCAGTGAGAGACTGGGGGCATGCCTCTCCCATTAAACCCTCTGTGTCCAGCTCTGGGCCACAGTGACAAGAATGAGAGCAGGGTGTTGCGTCCGGGGCGGGGGGGATGCTGGCGACCAGGCTGGGCTCCTGAGGTAAGTCCGTTGGGGGCGGAGAGGGGGAGTCGGCCCTGGGGTCCTCCTGGGCTCCGCTGAGGTTCTGGACCTTCTTGCTGAGCTCGTTGCGTTCCACCTTCAGCGCCCGCCTCAGCTTCTCCAGCCGCTGGACTTTCCCCTGCAGGGCCTCGAACTCACGGTCCCGCATGGTTTTCTGTGCAGAGACAGTCAGTGGAAAAAAAGAAAGAAATACAAGCCCGTATTGACATGTCATCCACATGCTGTGCTATTCTATATGTTTTGGATTCATCTGGAGTAGGGATGGGACGATATCAAAATATCATATCATGATTATTGTGACAAAAGAAATAGCAATTTACGATATTATTGGGAAAATATCGCCATTATCCTGGGGTGGAACATTTGCCAAATAATTTTAGATCTACAAGCTCACAACACGTCGCAACACTTTGTGAGCTTGTAGATCGGCACCTTTTTGGCAAAGACATTTGATAGATTGAAAAATAGAGGGTTTAAATGGTACCGGATATGCAGCTCGGCAAATAAAAGGTGAATTGATCCCAGTGCATGACGGAGTACGATATCACGATAAATTAAATCTCCACAATACGATTATCGTGAGTGTTTTTTATCACGATAAACAATAATAATCGCGTATCGTCCCATCCCTAATCTGGAGTGGCTTACCTCTTCTGCCATCTCCAGGAGAGCCTTGTTGCTGCTCTCCCATCTGGAGCGATACATGGTGGTCTCCTTCTCCAACTTCTTGATCTTTTTTGTCATCTGATCTTTATATTACAGAAGAGTAAGTGATCTACTTCCGGGTCATGTATCGCTAACTTAAATACCAAACCACTTGGCCAAGATGTACTACATATGTACTAAATATAGCTTAAAAATTCAAACACCCATGTCACCTTTGCAAGATGTCGTTTCCAAACCCCTTTATACAGTTGTATTCGTTATTACCCTCATATTTTGCCTCTGTATAAAATAGTCCGCCGGTCAAATATGTCCGACCGGAAACGTGCGCTGCGGCACAATAGTTCCGCCACAATAGTTCCCCCCCCAAATTTTTTTTTTTACGTTTTTTTTTTCTTTTTTTTCCCTTTTTTTTCCTTTTTTTTTTTTTTTTTTAACTAGATGTGAGCGGCCCAAAGGGCCGCGACCCTCTAGTGATATACAATTACACATAAAAAGGAAGGTGAGCTCTTGAGAGGCTATTTTCTTTCTTTAACCCCCCCCCCCCCCCCCCCCCCACACACACATTACCTTCTCCATCTCCTGTTTGAAAGTGGTGAAGACCTCATTGCTCTTGGATAAAGTGGTTTGAAACTCCTCAAACTTCTCTGTGTAGAGTGACAGCTAGGAGGGGAGGAGGAAACCGTGAGGGTTGGTCAGGTACAATCACGTCAGAATATTTAAAGCTCCCTCCAACACGTTCTCAACAAACCATCTCCACCGTGGCTTTGGTTTGAAATTATGTCACACTGCTATGGAAACCAATGCAAAACAGAGTTTACTCTCCTCCACATAACTTATAGCTCTAAAGCTCTAAAGGTTGGCACTGGAAAACATACAAAAATACTGGAGCGGGCTTTAATATTCAGTAGCGAAGTGTGATGTCACTTCCGTGAAATGGCGTGAAATGTCGCCCTCTACGGGGTTCATGCTGGTATTGTTTTGTATTCAAATCGCCATTGGGGAATTTGCGATCACCGCATATAAGAACTGTGTTAAAAATATAAACACACCATGCTCTCGGATTGACCCAAATGGATATGAAGCATCGACTAAGGTGGAAATGTACAGATTTACCCAAAGAGTAACACAATAAACGCTAGAAACGAGTTACAACAGGCTAGATCAGATATGAATGAATATCATAAACTATGCAGAACCCCCCCGCTGACAGAAACGCGCACATGGTGTGTGTGTTTACATTTTTAACACAGTCCTTATATGCGGTGATCGCAGATTCCCCAATGGCAATTTGAATACAAAACAATACCAGCATGAACCCCCTAGAGGGCGACATTACGCACAAATGACGACATGGCTTTGTTTCTCTATAGCCAGACCAGACTAGATCAGAGCATAAGATCTTCAGGACAATCAGGCCTTTGTTTCAGGGAACCTAAACACAAACACTACAAAGAACTTATAGTAGGCCTGTCAAATGAATATCAGTATATTTGCTTCAATGACACCTCTACAGACTGGTTGTAGTTAGATTATTTAATTCACGTAGATGTTCTGTTTCTTTTGCATGTTATGCGTATTCCATAAGGTTATTGCTTTATCTTCAGGCGTCTTACTGGTTATCATTACTACTACTACTATCACTAGCGGTACAAAGGGTCCAGTCAAACCTGTTGCTTGAGGTGGACCTCCTGTTGTTTCATCAGCTCACACATCCTTTGAGACTCCACTGCTTCTTTCAGCAGCTGAGAACAGAGTAACCCACCAAGGAATTAGGGGACAGAACATGTGTTTATGTACAGTATGCATGTATGTATGGCACGTGGATGACTGACGTACAAACTCTTTCTCTCTGTCGTGGCGTTCCTCAGACTCCTTGAGCAGCTCCTGGGCCTGATGCAACTTAGCGTCCACCAGCTGCTGCTGGAGATCCTTGTGCTTCACCAACTTGTCTATGTGCTGGGACACGCACACACACACACACAATCAGATTATAAACTCATACTACTAATACCAATGTTTTCCTAAACGCTCATCTCGACTTTCTGCTTCATCTCTCTCTCACCTAAGGCAGTGGTCCTCAACCTGTGGGTCGGTCCCCAAAATATATTTTTTGGGGGTGGGGGGGTCCCCAGATGATTAACTTAATATGCAACATTGTAAACAAAACAGCATACAGTTTGAGTGTATGGAGGGTCTATGCACATTTCTTAAGTGACAATTTGAGGACCTTTTAATACATCTAAAATGACAAATTAAATATTGGTCAGATTGTCAAATATTAGAGGCAGACATTTTGCAAATGGCCGATCTACATGCTCACAACACCTCATGAGCTTGTAGATCTGCTCTTTTCACAATAGAACTGTGTTATACAAAATGTAATGCCTCAACTCTTAGCGCTCCAGTTACAATATGATTATTTTGTGGGCAGCCTGAAAAGGTTGAGAACCACTGAACTAAGGGATGTTCATCATACAAAAAAAAGCCCCCCAAAATTTGAAGACAACAATTCCCCCCGACAAGGGAGGCCAGAGGAAGTACCTCCTCTCGCAGCTTGTACTGTTCTATGAGCTTCTTGAGTTTCTCAGCCAGCTCCGTGTTCTCCTGCCTGAGGCTGGCGTTCCTCTCGTTGTGCTGCTCCATCTGCGTGTGGACAAGGTGAGTTTGGTGTGGAAAGGATACAGTTAGGGATGGCCAACGGCTAACCGTTACCGTTAAACCGATAAGAAATTGGTTACCGGTAAGCACTAACGGTCAATTTTGACCGATAAAAAAGAAAAGAAAAAGGAAATCAACCCATGTGTCGCACCAAAAGCCCCGTACACCAATATCTACGCAACATCAAGTCATCAACCATGCAACTACGCGCTGTGGTCACACATTTCTGGGACACCAATGGCTGTGTAACATCCAGCATTCAGGCAACTGCGAGTCTGCGACGCGAGTCATACACGCCGACCTATTCAACAAATGCTCCGTCGTCGATTGGATTTTACAAAACAGACCCCGTCACATTGAATCCCGTTTAAGAAGAGCTTAAAACACAACTTTCTAATGTTACATGTTGATGACGTGAGGAACGCTAAAGTCGTCTTGGTTACAGAGTAGGATATGCGAAAATAACAAAGCTGAGCTCAGAGTCGCAAATTCAATGATCGCTGCATCAGCACACACAAAACACGGGCGAGAGAGAAGAAAAATAATGAAATGGACATCACGTTTAGCCGATTCAACCATTCCAAAAGTTATACGATTGAAAGTTATTGTTCTACATACGAGCATCTCGCTGCGGCTGTTTAGTTAGCCGATAGCCAGGGAGTGCACAGAATGTTAGAGAGGCATGGGCTGAATGGCCTTTTGGTGGACAATTCTGTTGATAAAAGTTAAGGGCTCCAGCCCCCTTTGCTGTATGTGCGCACGTGCCTGGCACATTACAGACTGATCATTTCAATGCCCCCGTTTCTTTGCAAAAACACATTTCTTTTAGAAAACATTTGTATTCTTGTTTCTCCTAGTTTTATTGTTTGTAATGTGTAAATATGGCACTTTATTATGGGGAAAAACGGGTGTATTTTCCTTTTTTAAATCGCTAAAATAGCACATTTTTGAACACATTTCCTTAACGCATTTTGAAGAGATTTCCTTAACGGTTAACGGTTAATTAACTGATAAGGCCTTTCGGTTATCGGTTAAGAAAAAATCTCCATTTGGCCATCCCTAGATACAGTCGCAGTCGACGCACCACACAGCGCCAGTGTGTCCGTTGTAGGTGCCGAGTCGCTCGCCGTTGACAGAGTACCACACGTTGGCTACCTGAAATTCAACAGATGGAAGACAAGCATAGACACAATTATGACTCAACTTTTGGCGTTTTCTATTTATACTGTATCACACAAAGCGAGTACCTGGCACTAACAATAAGTGAACTTTCAAGAGTTCAATGAACACAGGATTTTACAGAATATTATATTGTAGTGTAAAACAAAGTACCGGTATATGGTACCAAAAGCCAGTAAACGCCATGCAGTGGAAAATGCCAAAAGTTACCAACTAGTCCATACATGTTCTTAATTTGGCCCGCAGGTTAATACTGATATATTATTGATTTCAGCTGTTACAATTCCAAACATGAAAACATGACCTGCTTTAATTCATTCATTCAATATTTATTTATTCTCGAAATTAGACTCATTTACAGTAATACATTAGAAGTAAACATCACCAGCTTGAAATTACTTACATATTAGTAGTTTGAATGACTAGTATAGTGGTCTTTTTTATGATCAATGTATTTGTATTTAAGTTCATAAAGTTAACATAGTATAACTAGATGCATTTGAAATTAAATAAACCTGAACAAGTCCATGCAAGTATTGTTGACTTACGGTGTCTTTAGCGACAGAGAAGATCAGGTCTCCTTCTCGGTTGTATTTGATTTGAGTGATGGACCTTTCATGGCCCTGGAGCAGAATGGGTTTCTGTGGGAGACGATACATAAAGAGCAGACAAAACGTTCTTAGACACAGTGTGGACAATGGCATCCAGTGTTTTCAGTAGCCAGGTAAGTATAACAGTCTGTGTTAGAGCAGACATAGCTGCAAATTGCAACACTAGATTTTTTTCTAATTATGTTGAATCTAGGGTTGCAATACTTCCCTCCCATAGGCAGCCAATGCATCAAAACAGTTTTTTTTTCTTTTTTGCTATCTGATTGTATTAGTTGCAGCTGGAATGGTAGCATTAGCGGCCCCTCTGGTCGAATGTCTGTTCGAATGCAGCGACGGTTGGGGCTACGTTTGACCAGAGAGGCCGCTAATGCTGCCATTCCGGCTGCAACTTCCAGGCTTGTAAACATTACCGGCTGACAAAACTAGCGATTTTAAGGGGTTGTTTCATGCCGCAGTTCATGTTTTATGTACCGATGTGAGGTTTTTACAGTCTGGGAGCTCGGAACTGCCGTTACTTTTTAGACAAAATTTCGTTTTGTGTGTTTCCCAGCTGTGATTTGGAGGCTGTCGCCCGATTCCAGCGGCCATGTTTCTAGGACCTCATCTCGGAGCACAACAGTACGCAGCGACGGGTGAGGTTCTATATGGGGCTAGGGGTACACACAAGCCCCCAGAACCCTGGGGGCGCCCTGAAACCAAAAGGACATGTTGGCCGTTTTGAGGTACTGCAGTTGGGTCTAATCTCATGAACGCGCATTTTGGCTCCACCCCCTCCACTCCAGACAGCTGAATCCTCTGTTCCTCTCCGGAGCGGAGAGCACCGCACCGCAGACCGCATTAAACCAGGAAATAACCATAGACTTCTTCTTATTACTTCTTATTCTGTGTTTATTAAATATAGATACCTTCCCGAATCTCTTAGTTACAACAATATTGTTCTTATAAAACTGTTGGTTTACTCATTAGTATTAGTTATTACGATTTTCGCGTTTTGTCATCTTGACAGAGGCTGTCTGCCATTGACTTTGCATTGGGTTCTGAAAAGTCCGATCTTTTTTTTAAATAGAAGCTTTACGTGAAATGTTAATGAATATTTACTATCAAAATGGGATTTAAATGCGATACATACATGGTTTGATAACCTACAAGTAGGCGAAAGCCATTTCTGAGTAGGCCTGTCTGTCTCATAGAGTTATAAGTGGGTCTGTCTCATGGCCTGTCTCCATCATCCATATTGTTATGTGTGAAGAAGGGGTCAAGTTTTACATTGTGCACACATGACACATCCAACGTTAAATTTACCAGCTTTTTGAATGACCTAATGAAATATGCACTCATGTTTGTATAGAGCCATAGAGTAATAAGAATAGAGCAGAGGGCAGGCCATATGTGATGGTTAAATAGTTCCATAACACTGTTAAAGCTAGCCTACTGAAAATGATCAAACTCTGTCTGTGACACTTACAAATGCGTAATGAAATGTATTCATTTTGGACAAAGTGCATCTAATGCATAGAGTATATATATATAATATCTAATGTAGATTTCAAAGAATGTCTCTATATGTCAACACACTGTCATCTAATAAAAATACTCTATTTCAGACTGTAGCTACTATATGAATTATATTTAAACTTGTTTCTGGAACAGAACACAACTCTAAGCTTGTCTAGAACAGACCAGTAACTTTAACTATGACTCGTTTCACCCAAGGAATCCATGCAAAATGCTAAGATTACCACACTGAATGACAACACAGGTTGATATTGTAAATCAGGTGTCTTCAACGTTTTCAGGCAACGGACCCAGATGAGATAGAGATGAAGCAGGGACCCCCACAACCTTTTCATAGATTCCATATAGTTTAATCGTCTGACCGCACAATCATCAGTGTATTTTGGATTCATGTCAATTTGTGTTTTCAGATATTTAACCACTTGAACCGTCAATACTTAATAAGCTTCACTTTCACTCTGTAATTAGTCTGCTCTTTTTCCCCTCTACACCAAAGCCCTTTGCCAAAAATAGCAGATCTACAAGCTCACTGTGAGCTTGTAGATCGGCTATTTTGGGCTAAGGTTCTCAGAATAAGGACACTAGGGTTCAAGTGGAATAGAAAAAAGTTTCTATCACACAAAGATTTGGAGGACCCCCTATAGTAACTCTGAGGACCCCCTAGGGGTCCTGGACCCCCTGTTGAAGACCCCTGTTGTAAATAATGGGAGAGTCCAAAATACCACTTCTATCCAAAGCAAGAACTTATGTCATGATAGTTGATAAACAAGTGAGCATGCAACATTGGAACTGGAGCACTCACTGTACACTCAATCAGTGTACTCTCCTGATGAGATAAAATTGTCAACCCACCTAAAATCATTTTCAGTTTATACAGCTGGAGATACAGTGACACCTGTTGCTGTACACATACTCTTATGGTAATGATTGCTATCAGAATATAGAGCTTTATTATAATTATACATTGTTCATACCATGTTGAAAATACATTTCTGAAACAACAGAATACATTCCCAGCCAATTCCCAGCCAGCCAGATCATCTTTTTGATCATATTCCATCACATTATTTTAACACCTGTGCAGTCAAATATCTGTACCTGAAAGATGATGAAACTACAACTACAGCTTGTAGTAGGCACACTATTATATAATAATAATAACACACTATTTTGAATGAATTTCACATGTAAAAACGTTAGACCATTGTCAATGGTGTGTATAAACCATAACAGTTAATTTCATAGAGGTATACATTAACTAATTTACCTCAGAAACTTCAAGCAATGGACTTGGTTATTAATATGGATTCCACTTTGGTAATCTATTCCAGTGTTTCTCAAACTTTCACATTTTCAAGGTCTCCCCTTAACTCTTTACAGCATACAAATGGAACCAAATTAACCAAATGTTGGTTCCATTTGTACACTGTCATTATACACTTGTATAGACCCCACAGAGTCCCTGGAATCCACTTTGAGAACCACTGATCTATTTGAAATGCATTCTGTTTGTTTGTTTACAGTGGTCGTCAACGTTTTCAGGCCAGGGACCCCCAAACTGATGGGGAGATGGAGCAGGGACCCCCTACCTTGGGGGTCCCTGCTCCATCCAACATGCATGTACAAGTGCATGGCTGTACCACTTCCATTTATAAACATACCTTAACAACTGAGAACCAATGTCAATACTATCAATCTATCACTAACAATCTGTCAATTGCACAATAATCATGTATACAAGCTATTCAAAAGAGACAGAATCATGTTTTATTTGTTATATTTAAAGACAAATTATTATTTTTCTTTCTTTTTTTAAATAAAAAAAATATATATATAACGTTTTTTTTTTTTTCAACAATTTCACGGACCCCTGCAGTGTCCCCGCGGACCCCCTGTTGAAGACCCCACTTTAGAAGGCTAATCACATATATGCAACGTAAATATAAAAATCATGTTAAATACAACCACTAAATATCAAAAATATATTAAACCCAATAATTAATTCGTTAAACCATGAAATACACAATGGTTAATTAATTCAACGTGGAGTTACACTTCCAGGCGATGCCTCAGTCCAGCGGGACGTATCGTAAGATCTAATCCGAGCAGAGTGCTTCTCAAGCGGGGAGAGGAGCTGTACTGGGCGGCGTTTCCCTTTCTTCCCCACTAGAGAGCGTTCTAAACCAACAGAGCTCGTACTCGCGGCGCTCGTTCATGACTTGAGCCAGCGCGTTCACAGTGGCAGTGCTCGTTCATGGCTTTGAGCCCAAGCGCGTCCATGAACAAATTCGATGACGCAAAATGCGTCACAGTAGACCCACTACGTCACGTTTTACTACCCGGATGGAGGGGTGAAAACGCCTCATGCGCTGGGTGAGCAACTCAATGCAAGTGGACGGGCGGGGATATATGTGTCCTCTCTATTAATATTATAACTCTATGGGTACACAGGACTGTTGAGTGACTTCCCACGAGCGCTTCCAAATCCAGCACCATCCAGAGTGTAAACCCTTACGGGTCCATTTACGCTCTCAAAAGTTAGATTTGTTAAGAAAATAAATCTGCATTACGTAATTTACAAGAAGTCTACACAATTAGGGAATCCAGAAAAACTGATATTTTTGACCAACGTTTGGCTATTATCTCTTTTATCCCACAGCAACACAGCATGGAATTGTACACAAAATATTATCCAACGACAACAAAATCTACGTTTTGTGTCTGAGAGGCTAAATCTCATCATCAAATGGTGGTCCGTGGCTCAAATGCTGAATAAATAACGGGCCCTTGATATGAAAACGGTTGAAACCCACTGAATTAAGCCAGTGGTTCTCACAGTGGATTCCAGGGACTCTGTGGGTTCCTTTATGGGGGTCTAAATCGACCCATACAAGTCTGACAGTGTACACAATGGAACCAAATGAACCATTTTGTACACTGTCAGAGTTAAGGGGAGACCTTGAAATGTGAACGTTTGAGAAACACTAAATTAAGCGACCACAGCTTCTGTCTGCATCTGCATGCAATGCATGCATCTCGTCGACGTTCAGTTAGCTCACACGCTAGGCTAACGTTAGCCGGGAGCGGTTAAACCGGAGCCGACAAAATCTCCACTAGATGAACAAAACACCTTCCTGGTAAACATAAATTCGGTGGGACATTTTCCACGATCTGATGTGCTCACCATCGCTGTAAAGCGGAGTCTTTCCACTCGATCCTTTGAGGTCCTGATTTCAACTCAAACAAGAGAAAAGATGAACACTCGTGTTTCAGGCGGCGGAGATGCGGAGGAAAAGGAACGCGATCACTTCCGGGTTCACTTCCAGCAAGTGATGGTTTGTTCGCGCGCCACCTGGTGGTCAGAACAGAGCACTGCTGGTGCTTTAGGACCATAGTTTAGGACGCGTGGAGATGTTGCCATGGCAACACAGATGATACACAAGCCTGCAGCACCTGTTTGTTTACAAGGTGACGTCAGAGCGTTTGCGCGTCTCTGCTGTACACAAACCGTTGCTAGGCAACAGCCAAGAGCCAATGAGCAGCGGGCAGCCAGCAGTATAAATAGAGGAGATCAGGACATTCAAATCACTTTTCTTCTTTCTTGTCACAGAGTAAGCACAGAACTGAACTGTAAGCAGCAGAGAGACGACTTATCCATTACTATGGCTGAAGTTACACTGTTGTGGTCAGACCTGGAGTGCAGCGAGGAGTGGAGGGGGATCAAGTATGAGGACTGGGTGGCCATCATGGTCGAGCACAAGGAGAGGATGGAGGAGTTGGAGTCTCTTGTGACCCTAACCCTAACCCTCAGGAAGCTGAAGGAGGAGAAGCCTCTGCAAGAGATTCAACGCCAGAAGTGCCAGAAGTGCAGGCCCGGATTGACAGTAGGGAGTAGGGGGACGATTCCCGGTGGACTGTGCCGCCTAGTGCAAAAACTGGCCTGGTGCCTCCTGAAAAAAATAAAAAGATCCCCTTTGCGCAGGCCACATATGGAGTCTCTTGTGGCAGAATTATTTTCCCTCAGGAAGCTGAAGGAGGAGAAGCCTCTGCAAGAGATTCAACGCCAGAAGTGCCAGAAGTCAAGTGGCACGCCATTCTGGATGAGAAGGAGGAGATAATGGAGGAGTGGGACTCCTCCATTATCTCTTTTGGACTCTGGCCAACTACTTTTTCCTCAAGTGAGATCTAAGACCCTTCCTGCACCCCCCCCAAACGGCCCTTTTAAGGGCCACCTTCCTCTCCTTTTGCTGTGACCTTGCCGTGGTGGAGAGGCTTAGTGATTCAGTGACTCTGGGACCTATGCTGGTGGAGGTTGATCCTGACAGGTTTAACCACACCGCATTGGTCACAGGAGAGAGTCCAAACTAACAACAGCAAAACCTCTTTCTTTAATTAATGAGGTGTGAACTAAGGAAATGTTACCATAGTTTAACAAATCACACCTAGTGTGAAGTGAGCAGTGCTATTTGAGTTCATTTCATTAAGCGTCCAGATGTATAGGCCACACTTCATGTCCCCGGACAAAGTCAGATGTTGGAGCTTAGCTCCTTCCAGGAGCACCTCTCACATCATAAACAGTTAGAAATAAAAAATGTGCATATACCCTCTACACAATTAAACTTTACGTTGGTTTGTTTATTGCTGAGTGAGAAAACAATGTTTCACATTAAGTTAATCATCTGGGACCCCCCAAAATAATTTGGGGATCTAGACGATTGTGTGTTTTTTTTTTTAAACAAATGCAAGGGTGCCAATACTTTTAGCCACTACTGTATACAATTCTGGAAACTTTGTGCTTGTCCTGTAACATCGAATGGTTTTAGCCAATACCTGTGCTTCAGTAACTTTGTTAGAATGAGCAATATGTTGTAAAGAGTCATATCAGGCAAAATCACATTCACGGTTACATCGTTTATTTATCAAGAAACATAATATACAAGGCCAGATAAAAGTACTGCAAAGTAGTCAAAAAGGGAAACAATCTTTGGTTCTTGTCAATCATGGACATGGCGAGTCTGTAGTGTGTAACCGACCGTGGAAGAAATGTTTGCGTTACAAAGTTAATAAATCATTAGTGGCTGAAATGACCACACCAATGACATTAAGTAACCCAAGCATCATCTGTGGAGTGTTATGAAATTAACATTACATTGACTGTGTCTTACTGTGATTTACACACAATCATATGCCACCCAATCCTAATTTGAGCAAAAGCATTCTTTTAAATCATTACAAATTCCATTATTTACCTTTTCCAAAGGCTTGATCTAAAATTCTTTGAGTGCCAGTGTCACACGCCCAAAATAGCAGACCTGCAATCTCACGAGTCACACAGAGTCACGTTGTGAGCTTGAATATCAGCAATTTTTGGCAAGCGGCAACAACAGGCAAATAAGTATAAATCAGGCTATAAACTGAACACACATGTACATGTAGGAGTTAATGGCTAATGAATATACATTCCCGGTTAAGTGCTTGTGTCAGAATGCCACAGAACAAAACCACACGACAAGGGTTGCATAGAGATCCTATAACATTCTCGTATACATTATACCAGTACTACTGCAATGACCCAAGGTGGGTGTCCAACAGCTTAAGTAATTTGCCAAAAAAATAATACGGACTGATTTACAAAAGATGGACTTAACTGGCCTAAAATTGAAATTGAAACTGAAATCGGTCACGTCGTGACCGCAAGAACAGCCAACAGACAAAGGAAATCAACCGATATAAAGCGAGCAAAGGAAAAAAGACAATAATTAGGAATGGAAAGTTGTTCCAAATACAATACCTTCATAAATGATCTCAAGTATGAAAAATAAACTGATTTATTTTTATAGTGGTGTTTTTCCAAGATACACACTTTAAAAATTGTAAACAATAAATACAATCCACAAGATGAGAAGCACAATGCAACTAAACAAATCAGAAAAAAGAAACGTCTGCAACCCTAAAATGGTCTGCAAATTGATACAAACTCAAACTTCAGGAAGATGTGATGTTCTTACAAAACTTATACTGCCTGAAAAAAAAAAATAAGCAAACCTAGATCAAAATGAAAATGTAATTTCTAAATTTCCCCAGATCACTTGTGATTCATAATGAACATGCCATCTGCAAGTATTGTACTGACTAAATACATTAATAAATTGACACCTGTATTGAAGCCAAGGTTGTGCTACTAGATGTGGCCTTTACAATACTGCAAACTACAAACAATATCCGACACACATGAACACGTACTGGTGGAACGCATGAACACAAATTACATAGGAATGGACTATTTTCTGTGACTTTTGCCATCCTGAGCAGCATTGACTCTCTTATCTTGCACAAATATCTCTGCAGTTTGCGCATCATGCGTGGAATGTGAAGCAAAAAAAAAAAGAAGAAGAACAGGACAGAAACAAGAGATGCAGGATAAGATCTATCCCTTCAGAAGGCACAATCTCCCCTTCGTTACCGTGAAACCCCAGACACATTCGGAAGGACACGAGTAAACTCTACCACCATCGCTGTCAAACCAGATAAAAGCAACAACTGCTACTGAAACGGCGCTTAGTAGCAGAGGCTCGCACGCTAGCGTTTGTGTGTGCACGTGTGTGTGTGTGTGTGTGTGAGACTAGGGCTGCAAGGCTCAGTCTTGGGCAGTGAGAGACTGGGGGCATGCCTCTCCCATTAAACCCTCTGTGTCCAGCTCTGGGCCACAGTGACAAGAATGAGAGCAGGGCGTTGCGTCCGGGGCGGGGGGGATGCTGGCGACCAGACTGGGCTCCTGAGGTAAGTCCGTTGGGGGCGGAGAGGGGGAGTCGGCCCTGGGGTCCTCCTGGGCTCCGCTGAGGTTCTGGACCTTCTTGCTGAGCTCGTTGCGTTCCACCTTCAGCGCCCGCCTCAGCTTCTCCAGCCGCTGGACTTTCCCCTGCAGGGCTTCGAACTCACGGTCCCGCATGGTTTTCTGTGCAGAGACAGTCAGTGGAAAAAAAGAAAGAAATGCAAGCCCGTATTGACATGTCATCCACATGCTGTGCTATTCTATATGTTTTGGATTCATCTGGAGTAGGGATGGGACGATATGAAAATATCATATCATGATTATTGTGACAAAAGAAATTGCGATTTACGATATTATCGCGATAATCACAAGCCATTATCCTGGGGTGGAACATTTGCCAAAAAGCTCACAACACATCGCGACACATTGTGAGCTTGTAGATCGGCACCTTTTTGGCAAAGACATTTGATAAATTGAAAAAAAGACTATCAAGTATGTATATTGTAAGTAACTTTTACCAACTAGAAATACTGTTCCTTCGAAACAGTGTGGGCTCGCTTCCAACCCAAAACAATAATAGTAAAAGTGTCAAGTTCCCAGGCAATGCTCTCTTTCATTTTACTGACGTAAAATGGTAATGCAAATACAATGTAGACAAGCAGTGTTATTACATGAACTTAAAGGACCAGGTCACCTTTGGGACAACCAGATCTTATTTTATTGTTGTGTGGGACACGATCAACACAATGTTGAGTTATTTTTTGTGTTCAATCTGTGTTTTTAGATATTTTAGTATTTCAGTATGCTACAACTGGTCATATGATGCATTTTGCATCATATGATGCATGAGATGATGCAATATCATGCTACAAAGCATCATATGACCAGTTGTAGCATGCTGAAATACTAAAATATCTAAAAACAAAGATTGAACACAAGAAATTACTCAGGATTGTGTTGATCGTGTCCCACACAACAATAAAATAAGATCTGGTTGTCCCAGAGGTGACCTGGTCCTTTAACGGTATGGACAATTAAATCAAAATAAAATTAAATTAAAGCTGCAAGCAGCGATGACCGGGCCCTCGCAGCTCTACCCACGTCACAAGGGGCAGCGGTTACACTATTACACTTATTGCCCTTTTACACTTATTGCCCTATTACACTATTACACTATTACACTATTACAATTATTACACTATTACACTTATTACACTATTACACTATTACACTTATTGCCCTATTACACTATTACACTATTACACTATTACACTTATTACACTATTACACTTATTATACTATTACACTATTACACTATTACACGTATTACACTATTACACTTATTACACTATTACACTATTGCACTATTACACTTATTACACTATTACACTTATTGTGCTATTACACTATTACACTTATTACACTATTACACTATTACACGTATTGTGCTATTACACTATTACACTTATTACACTATTACACTATTACACTTATTACACTATTACACTTATTGTGCTATTACACTATTACACTTAATACACTATTACACTTATTGCGCTATTACACTATTACACTTATTACACTATTACACTATTACACTTATTGCACTATTACACTTATTGTGCTATTACACTATTACACTTATTGCCCTTTTACACTTATTGCCCTATTACACTATTACAATTATTACACTATTACACTATTACACTTATTACACTATTACACTATTACACTTATTGCCCTATTACACTATTACACTATTACACTTATTACACTATTACACTTATTACACTATTACACTATTACACTTATTACACTATTACACTTATTACACTTATTACACTATTGCACTATTACACTATTACACTATTACACTTATTACACTATTACACTATTACACTTATTGCGCTATTACACTAAAATCATAGTCGACTATACAAATCCTTAGTCGGGGACTGTGTGTGTGTGTGTGTGTGTGTGTGTGTGTGTGTGTGTGTGTGTGTGTGTGTCCCTCTTCTGTGTTGCCTAGAACTGGAGGATTGATTTTGGGGTTTGTATTGTAAAGTACAATGTGTGATGTCATCAAGTTGTAATTTGCAATACAAACCCCAAAATCAATCCTCCAGTTCTAGGCAACACAGAAGATGGGGAACTTTCTTTTTATTTCCACACAACTCCTCTAAGGTATATTAATGACATAGTTCAATATTGAAAATGGGTGGTCTTCCCCTTTAAGACGTATCTGCCGAGACTTTCGCATTGTCACTGCAGGGCCGACTTATGTAAGGCTAAATCACCACAGAACAGCCAATGACAGCCAAGCCTTTAATCACAGCTGTGTCAATCAGTAGAGTGCAGAGGGACATTTATTTATAGTTTTAACTATAACTATAGTTTTATATATCACACAGCTTAGACATTTGGATCAAATCAGACAGCAGACCTGTGTGAACGCATTGATATAAATAGCATATCTGAAGTGTGAATATTGCAGCCACAGCGACTTAATATAAACATGGGTCCCTTTCCTCTGTCTCACTCTGCTAAACCCATTGGAAATGCATTGGGTGCTTAAAGTTAAACATTTTTATTTTTTTATATTTATACTACAAAACATTTCAAAACCAAAAATACAAGCACACGTGTCCTCAGTAAGCTGAACACATAAAAATTTGAATGGTGTTGAAAGGTGTAAGCGTTTAAGAGATGAATCGCGCCAAAGTTTTGAGGATACTGACTGACTGATAGATAAACTAGAAAAATATTGTTCCTTCGAAACAATTGTGGGCTCGCTTCAAGCCAGAAAACAATGGCTATAAAAGCACAAAATGTCAAGATCGCAGGCAGTGCTCTCTTGGTCCATTGGTCCATTTTGTTCCAAAAATGTGTTGTGCAAAAGTTGACCCGCTGGTGGCGCTATAACAGGCCAATGTAAGAAGGGTGGTATCTGTTCCTTGACCTATTGGGAATGTGCTTGTAAGATTTCACGCACATTGCAGGCTGTGTTCATGATTTGAGGTGTTTTTGGCTTTGGCCACTTTATCGCTGCTTGCAGCTATATTCATTATTATTATTTTTTTGTGTGTGTGTGCACTTCATAGGCATATTATATAAAGGTCCTTAGATTGTGTGTAGAATGTTTCATGCAAATTGCAAAAAGAAATCCTAACGGGTTTAAGCGTTTCACAAACTGCTCAAAATGATATAGCGCCCCCCTTTGGCCAATTGGGGTAAGATTGGTTTTAGTGATATTTGGACTAACACTCTACATCTTTGCCAAATACCATGAACATGTTACTTTGCATGTATGATTTAGAGGCAGAAGAATAATTTGCATAAAACTGCAATATTCATTGAATTTATTTTAAAAAAGCATGTTTCAATTTTAAAGAAATCCGATCTGACAGATCTTTAGATATCGGTCCAAAGTTCACGTAAAAAAAGTTTTGTGCACGTGGAGCGAAAATTCCAGAATAAAAGCGGGTTTACGCGTTTTACAAACTGCTCAAAAAGGCGGAAAATCGAAGGGCGGAGCTTACTTAACAACGACACAGATGTCTTCCGCTTGAGTCAAAGCACGCGTGTAACAAGTTGCATGTCTTCAAACGAAACGAGTCATGACTTATGCCCGTTTGAAGTTTGAATTTTCAAACGCTTCGTATAGCGCCCCCCCTTTGGCCGATTGGAATAAAATTGGTTTCAGTGATACTTTGACTAACCCTCCACATCTTTGCCAAATGCCATGAACGTGTAACTTTGCATGTATGATTTAGAGGCTGAAGAATAATTTGCATAAAACCGCAATATTGATTGAAGTATTAAAAAATTATATTTCACTTTAAAAGAAATCCGCCGAGACTAGTTTGACCGTATTGGTCCAAAGTTCATGTGAAAAAAGTTTTGTGCGCGTAACGCAAAAATCCCAGGAGGAGATAGATTTTTACTGTTTTTTAATTAATTCAAAATTCTGGGGGATCTAAAGGTCAGAGGTCAAAAGTCAGAGTGCAAAAGTTGTTCAGCATGAGGAGACGCATACGTGTATACAAGTTTCATGACTGTACGTATAACAGAGCATGAGCTCTATCTGTTCAAAGTTCGCACTTTCGAAGGGTTCCTACAGCGCCACCATTTGGCCGATTGCTGTAAAAAATAATAGCACACTTCGCCACTGTAAGCTGAACACATTGATGTTTTTATTTTCATTTTCTGTCTGAGTATGTAGGAGTAGAAAGGAACCGAAGTTTTGAGGAGAACTTGATATGACGGTTAGATATTGTCACTAGAAAAATATTGTTCCTTCGAAACAATTGTGGGCTCGCTTCAAGGCAGAAAGCAATGGCTATAAAAGCACAAAATGTCAAGATCGCAGGCAGTGCTCTCTTTGACGTTACTGACGTCAAAGATTGGTCCATTTTGTTCCAAAAATGTGTTGTGCAAAAGTTGACCCGCTGGTGGCGCTATAACAGGCCAATGTGAGAAGGTTGGTATCTGTTCCTTGACCTATTGGGAATGTGCTTGCAAGATTTCACGCACATCCCAGGCTGTGTTCATGATTTGAGGTGTTTTTGGCTTTGGACACTTTATCGCTGCTTGCAGCTATATTTATTATTATTATTTTATAATTTTTTTGTGTGCACTTCATAGGCATGTTAGATAAAGGTACTTAGATTGCGTGTAGAATGTTTCATGCAAATTGCAAAAAAAAATCCTAGAATAAAAACGGGTTTAAGCGTTTTACAAACTGCTCAAAATGATATAGCGCCCCCCTTTGGCCATTTGGGGTAAGATTGGTTTCAGTGATATTTGAACTAACCCTCTACACTATTTTGTCATGAAAATGTGACTTTGCATGTATGTTTTAGAGGCAGAAGAATAATTTGCATAAAAATGCAATATTGTTTGAATTATTTAAAAAAGCATGTTTCAATGTTAAAGAAATCCGATCTGACAGATCTTTAGATATCGGTCCAAAGTTCACGTAAAAAAAGTTTTGTGCACGTGACGCGAAAATTCCAGAATAAAAGCGGGTTTACGCGTTTTACAAACTGCTCAAAATGGCGGAAAATTGAAGGGCGGAGCTTACTTAACAACGACACAGATGTCTTCCGCTTGAGTCAAAGCACGCGTGTAACAAGTTGCATGTCTTCAAACTAAACGAGTCATGACTTATGCCCGTTTGAAGTTTGAATTTTCAGACGCTTCGTATAGCGCCCCCCTTTGGCCGATTGGAATAAAATTGGTTTCAGTGATACTTTGACTAACCCTCCACATCTTTGCCAAATGCCATGAACGTGTAACTTTGCATGTATGATTTAGAGGCCGAAGAATAATTTGCATAAAACCGCAATATTGATTGAATTATTAAAAAATTATAATTCACTTTAAAAAAAATCTGGTTGATCAATCTGACCGTATCGGTCCAAAGTTCATGTGAAAAAGGTTTTGTGCACTTGACGCGAAAATCCCAGGAGGAGATAGATTTTTACTGTTTTTCATATAATTCCGAATTGTGGGAGACCTAAAGGTCAGAGGTCAAAAGTTAGAGGGTAAAAGTTGTTCGGCATGAGGAGACGCATAAGTGTATACAGGTTTCATGGCTGTACGTATAACAGAGCATGAGCTCTACCTGTTCAAAGTTCGCACTTTCGAAGGCTTCCTACAGCGCCACCATTTGGCCGATTGCTGTATAAAATAATAGCACACTTCGCCACTGTAAGCTGAACACATTGATGTTTTTTTTTTTCATTTTCTCACTAAGTATGTAGGAGTAGAAAGGAACCGAAGTTTTGAGGAGAACTTGATATGACAATATCAAGTTCTCACTAGAAAAATATTGTTCCTTCGAAACAATTGTGGGCTCGCTTCAAGCCAGAAAACAATGGCTATAAAAGCACAAAATGTCAAGATCGCAGGCAGTGCTCTCTTTGACGTTACTGACGTCAAAGATTGGTCCATTTTGTTCCAAAAATGTGTTGTGCAAAAGTTGACCCGCTGGTGGCGCTATAACAGGCCAATGTGAGAAGGTTGGTATCTGTTCCTTGACCTATTGGGAATGTGCTTGCAAGATTTCACGCACATCCCAGGCTGTGTTCATGATTTGAGGTGTTTTTGGCTTTGGCCACTTTATCGCTGCTTGCAGCTATATTTATTATTATTATTTTATAATTTTTTTTGTTTGCACTTCATAGGCATGTTAGATAAAGGTCCTTAGATTGCGTGTAGAATGTTTCATGCAAATTGCAAAAAAAATCCTAGAATAAAAACGGGTTTAAGCGTTTTACAAACTGCTCAAAATTATATAGTGCCCCCCTTTGGCCATTTGGGGTAAAATTGGTTTCAGTGATATTTGAAATAACCCTCTACACTATTTTGTCATGAAAATGTGACTTTGCATGTATGTTTTAGAGGCAGAAGAATAATTTGCATAAAAATGCAATATTGTTTGAATTATTTAAAAAAGCATGTTTCAATGTTAAAGAAATCCGATCTGACAGATCTTTAGATATCGGTCCAAAGTTCACGTAAAAAAAGTTTTGTGCACGTGATGCGAAAATTCCAGAATAAAATCAGGTTTACGCGTTTTACAAACTGCTCAAAATGGCGGATAATTGAAGGGCGGAGCTTACTTAACAACGACACAGATGTCTTCCGCTTGAGTCAAAGCACGCGTGTAACAAGTTGCATGTCTTCAAACGAAACGAGTCATGACTTATGCCCGTTTAAAGTTTGAATTTTCAGACGCTTCGTATAGCGCCCCCCTTTGGCCGATTGGAATAAAATTGGTTTCAGTGATACTTTGACTAACCCTCTACATCTTTGCCAAATGCCATGAACGTGTAACTTTGCATGTATGATTTAGAGGCAGAAGAATAATTTGCATAAAACCGCAATATTAATTGAATTATTAAAAAATTATGTTTCACTTTAAAAAAAATCTGGTTGATCAATCTGACCGTATTGGTCCAAAGTTCATGTGAAAAAAGTTTCGTGCGCGTAACGAAAAAAACCCAGGAGGAGATAGATTTTTACTGTTTTTCATATTATTCCGAATTGTGGGAGACCTAAAGGTCAGAGGTCAAAAGTTAGAGGGTAAAAGTTGTTCGGCATGAGGAGACGCATAAGTGTATACAGGTTTCATGGCTGTATGTATAACACAGCATGAGCTATACCTGTTCAAAGATCGCACTTTCGAAGGCTTCCTACAGCGCCACCATTTGGCCGATTGCTATAAAAAATAATAGCACACTTCGCCACTGTAAACTGAACACATTGATGTTTTTATTTTCATTTTCTCACTAAGTATGTAGGAGTAGAAAGGAACCGAAGTTCCCGTCTACTGATTGCCTGATAGATAAATAAATAATGACAATATCTAAAGTGTGCTCGCCTTATAGGCGAGCCCACAACTAGAAAAATATTGTTCCTTCGAAACAATTGTGGGCTCGCTTCAAGCCGGAAAACAATGGCTATAAAAGCACAAAATGTCAAGATCGCATGCAGTGCTCTCTTTGACGTTACTGACGTCAAAGATTGGTCCATTTTGTTCCAAAAATGTGTTGTGCAAAAGTTGACCCGCTGGTGGCGCTATAACAGGCCAATGTGAGAAGGTTGGTATCTGTTCCTTGACCTATTGGGAATGTGCTTGCAAGATTTCACGCACATCCCAGGCTGTGTTCATGATTTGAGGTGTTTTTGGCTTTGGACACTTTATCGCTGCTTGCAGCTATATTTATTATTATTATTTTATAATTTTTTTGTGTGCACTTCATAGGCATGTTAGATAAAGGTCCTTAGATTGCGTGTAGAATGTTTCATGCAAATTGCAAAAAAAAATCCTAGAATAAAAACGGGTTTAAGCGTTTTACAAACTGCTCAAAATTATATAGCGCCCCCCTTTGGCCATTTGGGGTAAGATTGGTTTCAGTGATATTTGAACTAACCCTCTACACTATTTTGTCATGAAAATGTGACTTTACTTGTATGTTTTAGAAGCAGAAGAATAATTTGCATAAAAATGCAATATTGTTTGAATTATTTAAAAAAGCATGTTTCAATGTTAAAGAAATCCGATCTGACAGATCTTTAGATATCGGTCCAAAGTTCACGTAAAAAAAGTTTTGTGCACGTGACGCGAAAATTCCAGAATAAAAGCGGGTTTACGCGTTTTACAAACTGCTCAAAGTGGCGGAAAATCGAAGGGCGGAGCTTACTTAACAACGACACAGATGTCTTCCGCTTGAGTCAAAGCACGCGTGTAACAAGTTGCATGTCTTCAAACGAAACGAGTCATGACTTATGCCCGTTTGAAGTTTGAATTTTCAGACGCTTCGTATAGCGCCCCCCTTTGGCCGATTGGAATAAAATTGGTTTCAGTGATACCTTGACTAACCCTCTACATCTTTGCCAAATGCCATGAACGTGTAACTTTGCATGTATGATTTAGAGGCCGAAGAATAATTTGCATAAAACTGCAATATTTATTGAATTATTAAAAAATTATATTTCACTTTAAAAGAAATCCGCCGAGATTAGTTTGACCGTATTGGTCCAAAGTTCATGTGAAAAAAGTTTTGTGCACTTGACAAGAAAATCCCAGGAGGAGATAGATTTTTACTGTTTTTCATATAATTCCGAATTGTGGGAGACCTAAAGGTCAGAGGTCAAAAGTTAGAGGGTAAAAGTTGTTCGGCATGAGGAGACGCATACGTGTATACAGTTTTCATGGCTTTACCTCAAACACAGCATGAGCTATACCTGTTCAAAGTTCGCACTTTCGAAGGCTTCCTACAGCGCCACCATTTGGCCGATTGCTGTAAAAAGTAATAGCACACGTCGCCACAGTAAGCTGAACACATTGATGTTTTTATTTTCATTTTCTCACTAAGTATGTAGGAGTAGAAAGGAACCGAAGTTTTTTGATACTTGCACTGACTGCCTGCCTAGTATAGAAATAATGACAATATCTAAAGTGTGCTCGCCTTATAGGCGAGCATAAAAATGCAATATTGTTTGAATTATTTAAAAAAGCATGTTTCAATGTTAAAGAAATCCGATCTGACAGATCTTTAGATATCGGTCCAAAGTTCACGTAAAAAAGGTTTTGTGAACGTGACGCGAAAATTCCAGAATAATAGCGGGTTTACGCGTTTTACAAACTGCTCAAAATGGCGGAAAATTGAAGGGCGGAGCTTACTTAACAACGACACATATGTCTTCCGCTTGAGTCAAAGCACGCGTGTAACAAGTTGCATGTCTTCAAACGAAACGAGTAATGACTTATGCCCGTTTGAAGTTTGGATTTTCAAACGCTTCGTATAGCGCCCCCCTTTGGCCGATTGGAATAAAATTGGTTTCAGTGATACTTTGACTAACCCTCCACATCTTTGCCAAATGCCATGAACGTGTAACTTTGCATGTATGATTTAGAGGCCGAAGAATGATTTGCATAAAACCGCAATATTGATTGAATTATTAAAAAAAAATATTTCACTTTAAAAGAAATCCGCCGAGACTAGTTTGACCGTATTGGTCCAAAGTTCATGTGAAAAAAGTTTCGTGCGCGTAACGAAAAAAACCCAGGAGGAGATAGATTTTTACTGTTTTTCATATAATTCCAAATTGTGGGAGATCTAAAGGTCAAAGGTCAAAAGTCAGAGCGTAAAAGTTGTTCGGCATGAGGAGACGCATACGTGTATACAGGTTTCATGGCTTTACCTCAAACACAGCATGAGCTATACCTGTTCAAAGTTCGCACTTTCGAAGGCTTCCTACAGCGCCACCATTTGGCCGATTGCTGTAAAAAGTAATAGCACACGTCGCCACAGTAAGCTGAACACATTGATGTTTTTATTTTCATTTTCTCACTAAGTATGTAGGAGTAGAAAGGAACCGAAGTTTTTTGATACTTGCACTGACTGCCTGCCTAGTATAGAAATAATGACAATATCTAAAGTGTGCTCGCCTTATAGGCGAGCCCACAATAATGAAGATAACATACGTGTGCTCGCCTTCCAGGCGAGCCCACAATTATAGAGGGTTTAAAATGGTACCGGATATGCAGCTCGGCAAATAAAAGGTGAATTGATCCCAGTGCATGACGGAGCACGATATCACGATAAATTAAAGCTCCAAAATACGATTATCGTGAGTGTTTTTTATCACGATAAACAATAATAATCGCGTATCGTGCCATCCCTAATCTGGAGTGGCTTACCTCCTCTGCCATCTCCAGGAGAGCCTTGTTGCTGCTCTCCCATCTGGAGCGATACATGGTGGTCTCCTTCTCCAACTTCTTGATCTTTTTTGTCATCTGAGGATATACAATTACACATAAAAAGGAAGGTCAGCTCTTGAGAGGCTATTTCTTTCTTTAACCCCCCCCCCCCCCCCACACACACACACATTACCTTCTCCATCTCCTGTTTGAAAGTGGTGAAGACCTCATTGCTCTTGGATAAAGTGGTTTGAAACTCCTCAAACTTCTCTGTGTAGAGTGACAGCTAGGAGGGGAGGAGGAAACCATGAGGGTTGGTCAGGTACAATCACATCAGAATATTTAAAGCTCCCTCCAAAATGTTCTCAACAAACCATCTCCACTGTGGTTGTGGTTTGAAATGATTTCACACTGCTATGGAAACCAGAGCAGAACGAAGTTCACTCTCCTCCACATGGACTTATAGCTCTAAAGCTCTAAAGGTTGGCACTGGAAAACATGGAACAGCAAAAAATACTGGAGCGGGCTTTAGCATAGCCAGACCAGACTAGATCAGAGCATAAGATCTCCAGGACAATCAGGCCTTTGTTTCAGGGAACCTAAACACAAACACTACAAAGAACTTATTATAGTAGGCCTGTAAAATAAATATCAGTATATTTGCTTCAATGACACCTCTACAGATTGGCTGTCATATAAGTAGTTAGATTATTTCATTCACGTAGATGTTCTGTTTCTTTTGCATAGATGCTATTCCATAATGTTATTGCTTTATCTGCATGACCTTGCCCTTAGGCATCTTACTGGTTATCATTACTACTAGTATCACTAGTTCTACAAAGGGTCCAGTCAAACCTGTTGCTTGAGGTGGACCTCCTGTTGTTTCATAAGCTCACACATCCTTTGAGACTCCACTGCTTCTTTCAGCAGCTGAGAACAGAGAACCCCATCAAGGAATTAGGGGACAGAACATGTGTTTATGTACAGTATGTATGTATGTATGGCACGTGGATGACTGACGTACAAACTCTTTCTCTCTGTCGTGGCGTTCCTCAGACTCCTTGAGCAGCTCCTGGGCCTGATGCAACTTAGCGTCCACCAGCTGCTGCTGGAGATCCTTGTGCTTCACCAACTTGTCTATGTGCTGGGACACGCACACACACACAATCAGATTATAAACTCATACTACTAATACCAATGTTTTCCTAAACGCTCATCTCGACCTTCTGCTTCATCTCTCTCTCACCTAAGGCAGTGGTCCTCAACCTGTGGGTCGGTCCCCAAAATATATTTTTTGGGGGTGGGGGGGTCCCCAGATGATTAACTTAATATGCAACATTGTAAACAAAACAGCATAAAGTTTGAGTGTATGGAGGGTCTCTGCACATTTCTTAAGTGACAATTTGAGGACCTTTTAATACATCTAAAATGACAAATTAAATATTGGTCAGATTGTCAAATATTAGAGGCAGACATTTTGCAAATGGCCGATCTACATGCTCACAACACCTCATGAGCTTGTAGATCTGCTCTTTTCACAATAGAAGTTAGAACTGTGTTATACAAAATGTAATGCCTCAACTCTTAGCGCTCCAGTTACAATATGATTATTTTGTGGGCAGCCTGAAAAGGTTGAGAACCACTGAACTAAGGGGTCTTCATCATACAAAAAAAAGCCCCCCAAAATTTGAAGACAACAATTCCCCCCGACAAGGGAGGCCAGAGGAAGTACCTCCTTGATAGTAAAATATGTTATTGTTGTTTAACATGGTATAGATACCATTTTCAGTGTCAATGTCATGATGTTTTGAACAACTAACTAACGCAGGAGAATGACCACTGAGAGATGCCAATCAGGTCATTATGTACAGGACACAGGATAACAAAACGCCAAACATACTATCTGCCCTTACGACTGGTGCCTGTAACACGAAAACATCTGATATCCATTGCTCTACTGTACTTGTCATGTTTAACTTTGTCCAATCAGAATGTGACTAATGTATTCTGTAAATCCATATATCTGTGAAATCATTATGCTTGTCACTCAGAGAGAAGCAAAGATGGGTGATTTTGCTCTACTGTACTGCTGTACAGTAATTTGAACTCTGACTAAACTTCAACACAAAACGCATATTCCCTGGTGTGGACATTCATCATTTCTTGTGTGTGGAGTATTTTATTATGATTGGGGAAACTGTTTATCCATATGGAATATGATTTTACATTTCCATCAACCTCCTCTCGCAGCTTGTACTGTTCTATGAGCTTCTTGAGTTTCTCGGCCAGCTCCGTGTTCTCCTGCCTGAGGCTGGCGTTCCTCTCGTTGTGCTGCTCCATCTGCGTGTGGACAAGGTGAGTTTGGTGTGGAAAGGATACAGTTAGGGATGGCCAACGGCTAACCGTTAACGTTAAACCGATAAGAAATTGGTTACCGGTAAGCACTAACGGTCAATTTTGACCGATAAAAAAGAAAAGAAAAAGGAAATCAACCCATGTGTCGCACCAAAAGCCCCGTACACCAATATCTACGCAACATCAAGTCATCAACCATGCAACTACGCGCTGTGGTCACACATTTCTGGGACACCAATGGCTGTGTAACATCCAGCATTCAGGCAACTGCGAGTCTGCGACGCGAGTCATACACGCTGACCTATTCAACAAATGCTCAGTCGTCGATTGGATTTTACAAAACAGACCCCGTCACATTGAATCCCGTTTAAGAAGAGCTTAAAACACAACTTTCTAATGTTACATGTTGATGACGTGAGGAACGCTAAAGTCGTCTTGGTTACAGAGTAGGATATGCGAAAATAACAAAGCTGAGCTCAGAGTCGCAAATTCAATGATCGCTGCATCAGCACACACAAAACACGGGCGAGAGAGAAGAAAAATAATGAAATGGACATCACGTTTAGCCGATTCAACCATTCCAAAAGTTATACGATTGAAAGTTATTGTTCTACATACGAGCATCTCGCTGCGGCTGTTTAGTTAGCCGATAGCCAGGGAGTGCACAGAATGTTAGAGAGGCATGGGCTGAATGGCCTTTTGGTGGACAATTCTGTTGATAAAAGTTAAGGGCTCCAGCCCCCTTTGCTGTATGTGCGCACGTGCCTGGCACATTACAGACTGATCATTTCAATGCCCCCGTTTCTTTGCAAAAACACATTTCTTTTAGAAAACATTTGTATTCTTGTTTCTCCTAGTTTTATTGTTTGTAATGTGTAAATATGGCACTTTATTATGGGGAAAAACGGGTGTATTTTCCTTTTTTAAATCGCTAAAATAGCACATTTTTGAACACATTTCCTTAACGCATTTTGAAGAGATTTCCTTAACGGTTAACGGTTAATTAACTGATAAGGCCTTTCGGTTATCGGTTAAGAAAAAATCTCCATTTGGCCATCCCTAGATACAGTCGCAGTCGACGCACCACACAGCGCCAGTGTGTCCGTTGTAGGTGCCGAGTCGCTCGCCGTTGACAGAGTACCACACGTTGGCTACCTGAAATTCAACAGATGGAAGACAAGCATAGACACAAATATGACTCAACTTTTGGCGTTTTCTATTTATACTGTATCACACAAAGCGAGTACCTGGCACTAACAATAAGTGAACTTTCAAGAGTTCAATGAACACAGGATTTTACAGAATATTATATTGTAGTGTAAAACAAAGTACCGGTATATGGTACCAAAAGCCAGTAAACGCCATGCAGTGGAAAATGCCAAAAGTTACCAACTAGTCCATACATGGGCCACATGTTCTTAATTTGGCCCGCAGGTTAATACTGATATATTATTGATTTCAGCTGTTACAATTCCAAACATGAAAACATGACCTGCTTTAATTCATTCATTCAATATTTATTTATTCTCGAAATTAGACTCATTTACAGTAATACATTAGAAGTAAACATCACCAGCTTGAAATTACTTACATATTAGTAGTTTGAATGACTAGTATAGTGGTCTTTTTTATGATCAATGTATTTGTATTTAAGTTCATAAAGTTAACATAGTATAACTAGATGCATTTGAAATTAAATAAACCTGAACAAGTCCATGCAAGTATTGTTGACTTACGGTGTCTTTAGCGACAGAGAAGATCAGGTCTCCTTCTCGGTTGTATTTGATTTGAGTGATGGACCTTTCATGGCCCTGGAGCAGAATGGGTTTCTGTGGGAGACGATACATAAAGAGCAGACAAAACGTTCTTAGACACAGTGTGGACAATGGCATCCAGTGTTTTCAGTAGCCAGGTAAGTATAACAGTCTGTGTTAGAGCAGACATAGCTGCAAATTGCAACACTAGATTTTTTTCTAATTATGTTGAATCTAGGGTTGCAATACTTCCCTCCCATAGGCAGCCAATGCATCAAAACATTTTTTTTTCTTTTTTGCTATCTGATTGTATTAAACAACGTCAAACTCAACAACATTGGTGCTCTATGGAAAGCTTGGAGTATCCTCTTTCTATCTACAAAGTGTTTGTTTCAGAATCCACTGTAGACATGTTATGAGTTACCTTCGGTCATTAAGTGTTGGAAACTTTGGAAGCGCTCGTCTTTGATAACGCAACATCCCACTGACACCTGCATTATGTGACATTTAGAACCAGGGGGTACACAGGACTGTTGAGTGACTTCCCACGAGCGCTTCCAAATCCAGCACCATCCAGAGTGTAAACCCTTACGGGTCCATTTACGCCCTCAAAAGTTAGATTTGTTAAGAAAATAAATCTGCATTACGTAATTTACAAGAAGTCTACACAATTAGGGAATCCAGAAAAACTGATATTTTTGACCAACGTTTGGCTATTATCTCTTTTATCCCACAGCAACACAGCATGGAATTGTACACAAAATATTATCCAACGACAACAAAATCTACGTTTTGTGTCTGAGAGGCTAAATCTCATCATCAAATGGTGGTCCGTGGCTCAAATGCTGAATAAATAACGGGCCCTTGATATGAAAACGGTTGAAACCCACTGAATTAAGCCAGTGGTTCTCACAGTGGATTCCAGGGACTCTGTGGGTTCCTTTAGTGGGGTCTGAATTGACCCATACAATCTGTAACTCTGGTCCATTTGGTTCCATTGTGTACACTGTCAGAGTTAAGGGGAGACCTTGAAATGTGAACGTTTGAGAAACACTAAATTAAGCGACCACAGCTCGTGACATCTGTCTGCATCTGCAGTGCATGCATCTCGTCGACGTTCAGTTAGCTCACACGCTAGGCTAACGTTAGCCGGGAGCGGTTGAACCGGAGCCGACCATTTGATTGATTGATTGAAGGCTTTATTAGAAGTTTGCATAGGAAAATGTACAGATTCATGACGGTACAGTTCACTGGTACAAGGTCTACTAAAAGGAGATCCATGAAAAGACTAAGCTTATTTCAACAGGAAACCATTTAAGTATCTCATATAACATTGAATGACAGACAAATAGAACACAGTACTATGCAGTAGACATGTAAAGAAAAAAAGAAAGAAAAAGAAAACAGTAGGTCTATACAATCAGTAAGTACAGTATATACAATATATACAAGGAAGGGGCAGGTAACAGTAAGTCTAAACAATCAGTATGTACAGTATATACAAGGAAGGGGCAGGGAGGGTAGGGTTGGGCTAGGTTTTTACCAGTTGTGAACGGCTGCTGCCTGTAAGTGGTTTTTTAGGGCAATTTTAAAGGATGCTAGTGATCCACACTCCTTTATGGCCTTCGGTAAGGCATTCCACATTTTTGTGGTATAGCAGAAGAACGAGTTCGACCCTTTCTTTGAGTTGACTCTGGGTTGAACGTGATCTGTGGCACTGCATCTGGTGTTGTAATTATGGACATCCTTAACGTTTATAAAGTATTTTGACAGGTACTTGGGTATCATAGTGGTGTAGTGTATCTTGTACACCAGTCCCATTGCAAGTTGCTGTACTCTGTCATCTACTCTGAGCCACCCCACTCTTAACTGGTGAGTAGCGGTGAGGTGAGTCTGATTGGGAAGGTTAAGCAGGACCCTAATTAGTTTATTTTGGGCTGTTTGGAGTTTAGTTTTTAGGGCTTGTGGGGCGTCACGATACCATACGTGGACTCCATAGTCAAAGAGGGGCTGGATTATTGCACCAGCTATGGTCTTCAGTGTGTTGAAGTTGACCATTGGGGCGATCCTCTGTAGGAAACGAGTTCGTTGGTTGATTTTTTGTATTACTTTTGAAGTCATCTTTTCGCTGGAAAGATTAGCTTCAAGGATACATCCTAAGTAAGAGATTTCGTTTTTTCGTGTTATGACCTTGTCACCCACTTTGATTGTGAAGTTCTCTACCTTTTTGAGGTTATGATTTGATCCAAAGAGGATGGACTCGGTTTTGCCCAGGTGAATTGATAATTTGTTGTCGTTAAGCCATGTGCAGATCTTACTCAGTTCAGAGTTAAGTGTCTTTTCAACCTGCAAGTGGTCCTTGCCCGAGACTAGGAGAGCCGAGTCATCCGCGAACAGGAACAGGTTGCAGTCGCAAGCAGATGCCATGTCGTTCACGTATATTAGGAACAACAGAGGTCCCAGTATGCTACCTTGAGGAACTCCACAGCTTACTGGGAGGGGGGGGGACAGGGTACCGTTAATCTCCACCACCTGTTCCCTCCCCACCAGGTAAGATTGCATCCAGCTCACTGCTGCGCTGTCAAGACCGATGGCTTTTAGTTTCTCTATCAGAATAGCATGATCCACGGTGTCAAATGCCTTCTGGAGGTCCATCATGACCATGCCACTATATTTGCCCTGATCCGCTTCGCGTTTGATTTGGTCAGTCAAATAGAGAAGGCATGTGTCAGTGGAATGGGATTTTCTGAATCCAGATTGGAACTCGTAAATCAGATTATTCTCATCGAGATATCTTGCAATCTGTTCGTAGACTATTTTCTCCATGACTTTGGATATGGAGCTAAGAATGGAAACGGGGCGGTAGTTTCCAGGGTCTAGTTTGCTACCTTTTTTGTGCAGGGGGGTTACTTTTGCTAGTTTGAAGTCCTGGGGGACATGACCCTGTTCGATGGAAAGGTTAATTATGTGGGTAATGATTGGAGCAATGGTGGCGGCTGAATCTCTGAGAAATCTAGCTGGGATTTTATCAAGGCCAGTGGCCTTGTGCTGAGGTAGGGCGCTCAATTTTTTAAACACTTCATCAGTTGTCACTG
Source organism: Nannobrachium achirus (assembly GCF_963921795.1). Classification (NCBI taxonomy): domain Eukaryota; kingdom Metazoa; phylum Chordata; class Actinopteri; order Myctophiformes; family Myctophidae; genus Nannobrachium; species Nannobrachium achirus. The sequence goes on from NC_137819.1 coordinate 53,646,208, forward strand.
TGGAAAGTTTAAAGCTGTCTTTTTTTGACGCCCAGTTTTTTGTAGAATTTTTTAACAAATTCTTCACCATACTGCCCAGATGGGGCGACCAGTCTTTCGACCAGTGAACGGGCTGTGGTGGTAAAGGTTTTGTTAAGATGGGTAGCCACTTCACCTTTGTCAGAAATGAGAGCGGCGTCCGTTTTGATGTTTATGTTGTGGCATATGGTTTTTGATTTTAAGCCTAATTGGTTGTTAAGCAACTTCCATAGGTCTCGTGGTTTGTTTTTGTATTCATCGATTTTGTCGTCGATGTAGTTTTTTTTGGCGGATCTAACTAGGGCGGTTGTCTGGTTTCTAAGTCTCTTGCATTGAGCAGTAAGATGCTCAACGTGGATTTTGAGGCCAGGGTTGAATTTTTTCCTGAGCTTTTTGCAGCACTTTCGTTTTTCATCGTATTTTTAGTTTAGCTGATTCTGCAATATCTGAGTTATACCATGGCTCTTGGCGGGCTTTAACCCTGGTGGTATTCAAGGGGGCCACGTCGTCTAGAGCATTGGTCAATTTGGTTTTAAAACCGCGCCATGCTTCTTCGACATCTGTACACTGCAGCTCTGGGGAAAAGTCTACACCCGCTAGTTTGAGATTAAAAGCCTCACTGGAGTAGTTCTTCAGGCTTCTAGCAACGACAGTTCTGTGGCCACTAGCCTTGGGTTTGTGTATTTTTCGGGTAGAGTAGATCATATAATGATCACTAAGACCGCATACAATAGCCCCGCTAGCGGTGACTTTGGACTTGTCAGTGGTTACGACGAGATCTATGAGGGTTTGAGAGTGCTCTGTCACCCTGGTGGGTACTGTGACAAGCTGAGTGAGGCTGTATTGATTGCATAACCCATCAAAGGACTTGAACATGGGTGCGTCTTTACGCAAAATGTCCACATTCCAGTCGCCCAAAATGTGATACTCAGTACCGTCCACCTTTGCTAAGCTCTCATCAAACAGCTCAAAGAAATCATTCTGATCAGGTGGTCTATAGACAGCGCATACTAGTATGTTTTTTGCATGTTCAAAGATTACCTCAATCCATACAGTTTCAAGAGAACTGTGGTGTAAGTCTGGACGGGGGATAAAATTGACATCATTATGTACATACATGCAAACTCCGCCTCCCCACCTGTTTCTATCATTCCTGATTACAGTGTAGTTGGCAATTTCAATGCTAGCATCTGTAAACGAGTCATCAAGTTTAGTTTCAGAGAAGGATAAAATCTTTGCCTTACCGCCATGAAACATTCCCTTAATTAGCTCCAGTTTTTTGGGATTCAAGCTATTGATGTTTAAATGGACTAGATGAAGTCCTGGTTTCGCAAAAACAACAGAGTGCATGTTCTCTGTAGTGATCGAGCCAACGTCGGAGCTGGGGGGCTCTTTGTCTTCGACCGAGACAGGAAAGTTTGTCGTGGGGGGGAGGTGGTCATCATAGTCCGGTTGTAGTTGAGACTGAAGTGGGGGAGCGGTGGGGGTGGGGGGGAGGCCAGGTTCCTTTGTTGACTGGGAGCTCAAACAGGAGGAGATCCATGCCTTTTCGACCGCACGGGGTGTTGGTGTGGCGGCGCCGACAGCTTCAAAGCCAAGATATGCCGCCAGCCACGACTGATCTCGATCCCTGGGGGGTGGCGGGACCAGCGGGGGGGCATCCGGCTCGACGGTCATCTCCGGCGATCTAGCGGCTGCGAACTGGGCACCAGCATCCTCGGTGACGGGGGGGGCGGCAGGGGGACATCCAGGTCAACGTCGGCGCTGTTTTTATCGGGCGGCGGCTCGATCACCACGGCCGCGAGCTGGTCACGAGTAGCCTCGATGTTGGAGCTTTGCTGTAGAGAGCCGGGTGGGCATCCATAGCACTCGTCACCAGTAGAACCCGTGTCGATGTTTCCTCCGCTGGGGTTCTTTGTCTCGGAAAGCAGCTGTAGTTCCCTCGTGAGACGGGCGGCTTGCCGAGTGACTACGGGACCTGGATTAACCTCAATATCACCAGAAAGAAGCAGGATAAAGTAAATGATGGACCGCCTGTCCATTCTGCCTATCTGGGGTTTGTTCTTAGTCAACAGCAGCGTCCCAAGGAGCGTCAGTTTACTGAAGCCGAGATGTTTTGGCTCCGATCCAATGTGGAGGGAAAAAAACACTGCGTGATTCATCTCCATCCCGCACATAAATCTCCGTATATAGGCTACAATTATGAGCGTTCCATGGTGAACTGAGATACGAGTCGGCAAACCAAACAAGAAACAATAGGAAAAAAAGAAGAAAAAGTATCCCTCCTTTCCATCTCCACTAGATGAACAAAACACCTTCCTGGTAAACATAAATTCGGGGGGACATTTTCCACGATCAAATGTGCTCACCATCGCTGAAAAGCGAAGTGTTTCCCCTCGATCCTTTGTGCTCCTGATTTCAACTCAAACAAGAGAAAAGATGAACACTCGTGTTTCAGGCGGCGGAGATGAGGAGGAAAATGAACACGATCACTTCCGGGTTCACTTCCAGCAGTGACGGTTTGTTCGCGAGCCACCTGGTGGTCAGAACAGAGCACTGCTGGTGCTTTAGGACCATAGTTTGGGACGTGTGGAGATGTTGCCATGGCAACACAGATGATACACAAGCCTTTTTTTTATTTTTTATTTTTTTTATTGACAAAATATACAATACATACAAAGAACAGGTCAAAAAGCAGTCACATTACAATAAAATTAAGAAATACAAAGAAAAATATAATAAAATAAATAAAAAAGCTCGAGGTTACTTAGGTAATATATTCATCACAGATTCTTATGGTTTTCACAGCTTTAGTGTTAGTACAATGTTTTAAAGTATCTAAGTATGACAATAGTAGGGCTTTAAAAACAACAATATTTGGACGTTGGTTGGCAAATTTGGTACAATGAATATGATATTTAGCTAGAATTAAGAGAAGGTTAATAACATACATTTTGTCTACATTTATGTTATCATCGTTTGAAAGACCAAATAATATATGTCGAATACTCAATTTAAGCGAGGAGTCAATTTTGGAATTTATAAAATTATTAAGATCAATCCAAAAAACATGAGTGCAAGTGCAATCCCAAAATAGGTGACACGGAAGAAAAGCAGTCAGAGATCCTAAAGCAGGACTTCGCTGTTCTTTTCACCACACTGAGATCCTTGAATGACATTGAGGTATGCATCAGTGGACCACTTCCACCTATGATAGGGGGAGATGAACATTTTAGTAGACTATCTGCATTGAGTAGGTGGCTCGCAACCACATGTATCACTGAATCTATGCAATTTATTGACAACTTTGTTTTTTTCTGGGACCGCAAGCATCTTTTTGATGGGAATAATCTGAACAAGCGAGGTCAGAAACTGTTTGCTGGAAATGTATGCCATATGCTTGGAATGGTACGGGTGCTCGGATCCGAAACACAGGATGCCATGACGGGGGATGGTGCTGCTGAAATTGCAGTCCATTGTTATGGAAACCGAGGATGGACTGCTGTCTGCAGTCCTTGCCGAAGCCCCGGCCATGACAGAAGCCGACATTGGAGCAGCAAGGAACGACGACCCAGCTAAGCCGGTTCCGGAAACTATGCCAGAGGGAGGAGAGCACCAAGCAGGACCCACCAACCACACAGATGTTCTGCTTCCCGCTGACTCAGCTAAGCAGCACTCAGCAGGACAAGCCGACGCTGCTGTCGCCACGCCGAGTGAAGGTGTCGCTGAGGAGGTCACCGGGCCTGAGTTTCAGGTCACAATTGATATCAACGCCAGTGAGCTGGAGGAGGCCATCGTAGATGAGAACCTCAAGCTTATCCTGGGCCTGGTCTGGATCTTAATCTTACACTACTCCATCTCTATGCCGACAAGGGGAGTGAATGAGGACGTCATGGAAGAAATGCATGCCATCACAGATTCTGAACTGGACAGTGCAGAACCAGACAGTGATATAGAAATGACAGAGGTCACAGATTCTGAAACAGGCTGTGATGAACTATTTCTTTATCCCGAGGACACTGGAATGAACCAGGAGCAGAGTGAAATCTCAATGGACATGAGTTCTGGTGAGGATGATTCTTTTCCCATATGTCCTATCCCCATGATCGACTCCACAGGGAGTATGAATGAGTTAATGAATGGTGGGATTATAATCACCAAACGCAAAGCCCCGCAATCACTGAAACTGTCGCAGAACTCACCACCATCTGGACCCACAAAAGGGATGAATATTCTGAAACACACTGGGATTAAAATGACCCCATTAGTTAAACGTATGAAATTATACTTTAAAAGGTCAAAGTGTGTGGAGTCAGAACCCAAGGTGATAGTTCAATGGCCAGTTCCTGATTGGAATCCTCCTTTTAATGACAGTGACATATGGGAATAGCTATATCCTAAAATGTTTGGTTGTGTTTCTTTGGATGTTATTCATTGTCATACTAAGACTAGGGTAATAGTGATAATATTAACTTATTTTAGATAACTTTCTTAAAAGTCACAGTAAAATCCAATCTTCTAAGTAATGTAAGAAAAATATTGTTTAATAGTAGGTTAACAAATGCCTAATATAGGACAAGAATTTCATAACATTTGAGTGAACCTGTAATGGAGTCTGTTTCCGCACACTTAAACTACATATAGAAAATGAATAGATTCATCTGTCTATTATCCCCCACTTCTTCTCTTCCCAGAATAGCTGGCAGGGGGGATGAAAGGGGGACAGGTGCAGAGGGGTTGTGTGAAACAAGAATACATTTGCGGTTTTTAAAATAAGTTAGTATGTATCAAAGTAAGTATTCAAAATGTAGTTTCAAGGTGCTAAATCAATAATGTGAAATTGCTAATTAATGATGGCCTTTTTACAAGGTTTGATGTCCAATATTAGGTAACACATTATAAGTGAAGTTAAAGCAGATTTTTTATTGTCTCATGTCCATTTATTCTGCTCGTGTTAAATAGACGTTAGGTAAGTCTCGGATTAAAATAAAATAGTAATCCGGAGGCTAGAACTTGAGGGTTATCAAGCAATAGTACAGAAATAATATTAATACTTATCAAACCTCTCACCACTGTTGAGGATTATATGTTTTCAAAAGTTTGTTCGCAGCTTCCCAAATCATGGGTATGGCCGATGGTTTCTGCAGGACCATTAACCTATGTCCATTATTCTGTGAAAGTTGCTCACAAACTAGGGGGGATAAGGGAACATTTTTATTTAAGGGACATTTTTTATGTCAGATATTCAGTTAATTTACGATTGAAAAACTATGTCAACAAGACTTAGTGTATGGGCCTTTGTAGGAAGACGTGAGTCTTGCCTTCGTATAGTACTAAAAGGGAGGAATGAGTTTCCTGGCCTATAGGGTCCTTTTGCTAGGTGAGTTAACACTCAGGCTAGCATTAAAATACACGTGAAAGCGGGCAGTGGCAGTGTTTGGTTGTTTTGAATATATAAGAGATGAGGAGGCCATAAGGTTTTCTTTTTTATAGAGATAATCAATATATTTTGAGCATATTTGTTAAATGGTACCCCTGTACCATTTGCATATTATAAATTATATTTATTTAGAGACCGAGGCTATTCAAACAATCATACCTGACGGCTGTCTGAGGAGAGAGAGGATCTCCAATTTAAGGTACCTGTTTGCAGATAAAACTGCAACAAAAAAGCTAGCGGGGTAAATGTGTGTGAATGCTTAATTTGTCTATTGGTGTTTTTTGGAGCTCCTATATGTAATCTTTACAATTTTCTTAAAAACAAGTGAATGTAATTCTTTGTGGGTGTTATTCTTAGGTGGAGGCATTTATTATTTGGGTGACAAGAATTGTCACTGCTTCCTCCTAATTTAGTAATGATTTAAATGATTGTGCTTAATGTATTTTAAAAGAATGAGGATTTTTAATGGACGGCCTGGTTTCCATTGGGGTTTTATTGGATCTTTTGAGTTTTTTTATCTGTAAATACATTCTTTGAAATTCCAGGAGTTTTCGCTAGATTGACCTGAAAGTTTTCCACAAGTGGTTTTATTTATACAGCTTCATATATTTGCTTCACAGCATGTTCCTGTCTCTACAAAGGAAGAGTAAATAGGCTGGCACTTAAAGGGGGGTTTCATAACCTGGGTGGCTGGCCACTACTATGTCAACAAACACATCTAATGTGAACTTGTTGTTTTTAGATAACTTTAGTCACAAAGTGGCCATCAAAACAAGATTCGACTTAATTTGTGTTTCATTTAAATGATGGCACTAGTAAGCGTATTGCCTTCAGCGATTTCACACAGACAAAAAAAAAAAAGGATCAGCCTTAGGAAGGCCCTTATCCCCCAAATATGCCTCCTGGTTGAACTAAATGAAAAATTAAAGCTGTTAAAATTAGACTCCCCATTCACTTTATTATTCTACAAAAGCATGGTTCAACGTGATTAGAATTACACCAACCAACACGACTAGCTGTGTGCATGCACCGTAATGCTTCATTTAGGCACTAATTCAAATGTACAAACAATACAGCCTCATAGCAACTGACATGATTCCCTTACGCTTGTTTTCTGAGATGGCTGCGCTCTGCACTCAAAGCCTCCTAATTTGAAGAGCTACATTTTTCACACAAAGAAAATCTAAAAAAATAAAACATCCATTATCCACAAAAGCGAAATACATCAAAACAACACAAAGAAATGCTATTTCTTTTTTTTCTTGAGCGACTGTAAGACATTGCTCCATGTTCCACAATGTAGTTTAGAAGACAATGAAGAGAATCCGCTCAGATATAGAAATAATAAGATTATAATTAGTGACGTCAAATATTACAGGACGGAGATGTTAAGATTATTTCGTGATTAACACATAAAACACATACATTAATAAGACATTTAACCAGTTGTAACATTTAGACTCTGACCTTTTAAACCATTATGCACTATAAAAAGCATTTATAGATTATATGTTCACCATATTTGTACTGATCAGTTGCTTACCACACTTCTAGCTTACTCTATCACATCTTGAACAAGATTGAGCCATCAGTCTCATGTGGGCTATCTATGACGTCAAACTATCTATGATGTCAGACGTCAGTCATCTCCATATTTGGGAAAATTTTTGTGGCCATATTTACAAGCAAGCAAGAGTGAAGAAATAGGTCTTGAGCTGTGCTTTAAAGCTATATCCACAGAGGATGCCTGTCTTACTGTAGGTGTAGGCCTACTGGGAGTTATTCCAAGCCATCGGCACGTAGAAGAATGCTGCTTCACTGTATTGTTAATATGACAGTGTAGGCACATCGAGCAGGTCTGCACTATAGTGGGGTGCCTGGACACTCAGTCATTTTAAATTTGTGTTAAAGTTTATTTTTCACTTCCAATTTGTAGATTATGGTCTATAGAACAATTTGGTTCGAGTGTCAAGACAGTAGATTGAAGAAAAATATATATTTTGCCCTATTTCCAAAATTACCAAAATCGGAATTGTGTTTTTTTTAACAATGTCTTAGTTTTCCCCACAATTGCTGTGTAATATATATATTTTATTGCTATATCAAGTCAATACTGTGTGGGGAATCAATTGGAGTCAAATATTTGTTTTGAATATTATGGTATTACCGGTATATGATATTTCACACAATAACATGGTTATTACACTCATACACAACAATACAGTTACACTTTTTTTTCCTGTACCACAATACAGCGCCACTGGCTTTAACCAACTACTAGAACAATATTTTAACAAAGAAAAAATAAATCTAACACCTATATACAGTCTGCTCTGGTCTAGCTAGTTCTCACAAGTACATTTGCACAGACGTGTGCATTTCAACTTTTCTTTCATGCAAACTGCACCGAGTGCAGGTTGGCATACAAGCACGTTTACAAGTACACTTCACACTTTAATATATCCTTGGCAAGGGGCAGAGTGGTCCAAATGGGACCACTAATCCCATAATCAGTGGGACTGTGGACGGTCATCATGGACCTGAATGAATGAATGACATAGTACTACAATACATATTCATGCAGATACATAGTTATGTGCTGTCACCCAGGCGCTTGCTTGGAAGACACTTCTGTTCAGATGTTGATCCAAAGCATCAGTTGGGGGGGAATCCTTTCCACGTCCCTAGTTTTATGTGAGAATTGTGTCAATCGAACATGATCAACATCATTGCCCACTTTTTTCAGCCTTGGAGATGCTTGTGTTGGAGTGTCAGCAAGGGTTACAAATTCTTGAGGGATAGCACTTTGCGTATCACCTTGTAGCAGGATCGCTTACCCTGCCATGGATTTGAATGACGATGTGCTGTCTGAGCCAAAGAATGAATGGAAGAGAGCCATGCCCTTGCATATTGTCATGCCCAGGTTTGTGGCAATGGTATTCAAGGAGATCATTCTAGTAATCTTTCCAGCTTTGAAGGAGATCCAGATTTCTGCGGCCGCATTCAGAGCCTGGATGTGATTTCTGTTTAGGAGGTTTCTGTTCAGGAGGAATTAGTTGTGCCAATGAGGACCATGAGGAAGCTGACACTTGTGTCCTAGTAGGCCTACATCTTCTCTTTGCCCTCCAAACATCATCACTTTGGATGGTGTATACTGGAGACACAGATGTTGTTGTAGTGCTGTGTAATTTTCATCACATCCAGGCTCTGAATGCGGCCCTCTCTCTCTAGGTCGTCCTCAGACGAGCCTTCCATCGTCACTTCTGTATGTGTTCACTGATCCAATCACCACTCCATGTGGACACAACTTCTGCCACACCTGCATCACACAATACTGGGACAATAAGGAGCCAGTGTGCCAGTGTCCTCTATGTAATGAAACCTTCGATAAGAGACCACGATTCTCCGTTAACAAAATTCTCTCAGAGATGGCGGATCAGTTCAGGATGTCAAAGCAGGTGAAACAAACTTCCAGCGCAAGCAAAGAGCCTGACGTCTCCTGTATGAAAGCTTCTAAACCAGAAGAAGCCTTCTGTGACATCTGTAAAGAGCAGGTCAAAGCCGTGAAGACCTGCCTGACGTGTCTCAAATCCATGTGTGAGACTCACATGGCGCGGCACGATTATATGACAAAGTTTACACCTCACTTAACAATGTGCGCCGTAAGGAACCCGAACGACTGTATATGTAAAAAACACGACAAACCTCTGGAGCTGTTCTGTATGAATGACCGCACGCGCGTCTGTCTGTTCTGCAATGCGACAGACCACGAGGCGCACAAGGTTGTGAATGTGAAAGAGGAATTTGACAGAAAGATGGCTGAGCTGGGAAAGACAGAGGATGACATTCAGAAGATGATCCAGGACAGACAGGTGAAGATTCAGGAGTTCCAGCAGTCAGTAGAGTTAAGCAAGAAAACTGCAGCTAGAGAGATACGAGGCAGTGTGCAGGTCTTCAATGATATGATCAGCTGTATTGAGAGAAGCCAGGCTGAGCTCATCGATGTGATTGAAGAGAAGCAAAAAACGGGAGAGGAACAGGCCGAAGTCCTCATTAAAGAGCTGGAACAGGAAATCACTGAGTTAAAGAAGAAAAGCTCTGAGATGAAGAAGCTCTCGCCCACCGAAGATTACCTCCTCAACCTCCAGAACGCCCAGTTCACATCCTTCAACACCATTCCACCCACCAAGGACTGGACCAAGGTCAGTGTGCATCAGTCGTATGTGGGGACTGTGAGGACAGCTGTGGCTCAGCTGGAGAAGACACTCAGTAAGGAGATGAAGAAGCTGTGTGATGAGCTGAGGAGGATCCAGCAATATTCAGTGGACGTGACTCTGGACCCTGATACAGCACATCGCAGACTCTTCATATCTCAGGACGGGAAAGAGGTGCACAACGATAACATAAAGAAGAACCTCCCAGACAGCGCAGTGAGATTCACCACTTGTTTTTCAGCCGTAGGGAAAGAAGGCTTCTCCTCGGGGTACCATGCCCTTGCTTACCCCAACGTCTCCGTGGCTGTTTTAATTATTGCAGAGTTTTGTCATGCCTGCGGAGCGGAGAAAAACGCGTCCGCCTAGCACGCCGCCATTTTGAAAGTCCGTGTTTCATGCTTTCTAACGTTTTTTCACAACAAAGCAGAGTCACATGGGCCTACACTTCCCCGTTTTCGTTCAGTCACATGATCTGCCACTGGAGGCAAGCGTTTAGGTTTCGTACGAAACCCCTGTTTGTTAAATCGGCAAAAATAATGTATTTTGAGTTGTTTTATAACAAAAATAGCCTATTCTCGTCAATCTTCGTCTGTGGCCTGGCTGCCTAATTAATCATTCTCGTCAATCTACCCCCTTGGCTTGGAAACTGTTAATATGGTCCAGAGATCCTGAGGCGGTCTGGGTTAGGGTTATCTTTCCACTCCACACCAATCCTAAAAACACAGCTGAAGAATTTATGGGGGGAGAAAAGGACATAAAAATACAATGTGAATTGTGAACCTTTATTCAAGTTTATCACAGCGGTTTATTTTAGAAATACAGTAAATGGTTCTTTTCAAATATAACTTACACTAAATTAACAGTTGAATGTGAAGGGGTCGAGTAAAATGCACACATTAACCTAAAAAACATGAGACATGAGATAACATGAAAACAAACAGGGTGCTGGATCAAGAAAGAATGTCGAGAAATCTGAAAAGTAATCTCCAGAAAACACAAGTCAATGACAAAACGTAATGCAGTAATTTTATCTGGCTCAAAAATAATGCAAACTTATAGAATCAGAGAGGAGAGGAGCAACCATCCAAACACCAATGATGGCTCTCTTGGATTACTGTAGCAGCAGTGGTCTCTCTCTGGTGATCCTGTTAGCTGGCTGCTGTTGCCACAGTATCTTGGGCTAAAGAACAACAAAATACTGCCTGTGTACCCAGTAAACGTTTCTGCTTTCGCCATTAGCGTCGAAAATAAATTAAGCTGAGGTAGCGCAGGTTTCCATGCAACAACTCACAATCCATGCAACAACAAAAAGAAAATGAATAGGTTGCAATCCTAACATTTCCAAAACGAATATAAAAAAAAAAGAAATGTACAAAAAATTATCAAACAAATGCATTATACATAGGTCATTGGAAGTCCACCTAATAAGAGCCTGTCCCTGTGAGTTAAGCACAGCTGCATCTAAGCTCTGCTCCACTAGGTTGGTTTTATTTTATTTTCAAAGGAGTGTGCATAAGAATTGGCACCGTGAATGCTTTGACTCGCATTGTTATTTTGTCCTTATGAGAGCAGAAGAAAACAATGCTGGTGTCAAAGCTCTCCCTACTGCTGCCCCTAAATGCACATAAACAGCTGCACACGCACGCACGCACGCACACACACACACGCAAGCACACACACACACACACACACACACACACACACACGCACACACACACACACACACACACACACACACACACACACACACGCTCATCTCTGCAACATCAGAGAGAATGCTCCATGTGTTGCTTTCCCCGAGGCTAATCATTTCTTTCTCCTCTCTCACATAGGCTACATGCTTTGATAAAGTACTGCAGTAGTGCGATAAAAAGTGCTGCAGATGAACAATATAATCTGGACCCTGCCCTCGAGAGCTTTGGAGGAAATGATTATTGCTCTGGAATCCAATTATGTCACAAAGCAATTATTGCCTTTATGTGTTGCGCGTGTGTGCACGTGTTTGCATTGGCGAGTAGACAGGCAGGCAGGCAGGCAGGCAGGCAGGCAGGCAGGCAGATAGGCAGGCAGGCAGGCAGGCAGGCAGGCAGGCAGATAGGCAGGCAGGCAGGCAGGCAGATAGATGTTAGTGGGTGTGCTCACTGCTCATGGTTACCATGCTGTTAAATCACATGACTTAACTATATTAATTATGATTTTGTAACACTATTATTAAGCATACTTTAGTCTGAGGGCTGTGATCTATTTCTGTTACAATAAGACATTTCTATACAAATAAGACATTTGTGAGAGACAAACACGCGTCCACTCACTCATTATAGAGTAAAACGGTTGTAGGCAGCGTGTAACCGGATGCACCCATGGGCGCACCTCACTAGCACACAAGAGGAGGTTGAATGAACTGGAACCAGCGCTCCCCAAAACAAAAGGTTTGGGGATCTGTTGGGAATTGATTACATGATATAGTCACCTGTGCATTCAGTCTCAATGTTTGTAAACAAATAACTGGTCTATGGGAAGAGTGTCAGCCTGGGAGCCCGAAGGTCAAGAGTTAGATCCCTGTTAAATGAGGTGTTCATGTGGATGCCTAATTAAAGAGAAGGTCACTGTTGTGGAAATTCGAACATTTCCTCGGTGAGAGAATGAAGAGTTAGACACTGATATGTCTATAACAGATTTATTCAATACAACAGATGACAATAATAATAATATGACAATGATTCCTATGTAATATAATAATGAGAAGAGTAAAGGATAGAAAGAAGAGAGGAGAAAGGAAAAAGAGAGATGAAAGAAGGAAAGGTGGACAGGGTCCAGTTGTCTCGAAAGGCAACGGGAGTCTGACACCGATCTGGATGTTGAGGCAGCTTAAATACAGATACTGCAAGGATACATACACATTGTTAAGATAATTCTGAGGACTGACATTCCTTCTGTCTGACCAAAAGATGTACTCTCTCAACACTTGAGTATGTAAGGTCACTTCTGCCTGACTATGAAATGTGCTGCTCGACGCTCTTTGACTGAGAGCGGCGACACTATCCCTGACCAACTATTGCATGTGTTCCATTCTTATCGACTGAGCATGGAAGGCCCTCTGCTCTATGCCGAGGCCGTAGTGTGTAGTCACTACCCTAGCCAGAATACTGACGCCTGATATAAGAAACATTCTCCTTGCGTTCATAACACCTTAACCTGTCGTCTTGCTGTCTGGGTCTGCCGCTTGCCTACAGGGAAATAGTTAGTGTACTTGACCTTGCTGTATGAGCCTGCTGCTGCATAACTACGTGTACACAGTACACTGAGGCCTAAACTCATAAGACATATTATCATACTCATTTACTTCCCTTGCTTACATATTACATTCATAACATCAGCATACAGTCATATATTAATATAACCGAAGTAAGATGAATATTAAATATATAATCTATATCAATAATCGATAACTCAATAATCGATAGATCAATAGCCTGAAAGGGAATATAAATTGTATTTCCATAACAATTCCCCCTTTGGCCATATAATGGACACAAAATGTAATACAATTTAGCTAATGCCAGTGAATGGTTCAAGTAAACACATCAGACAAAAGCAGATGCTGTTCTATAGGATAAAGCTATATCTAGAGCTGTAATTAATCAAATTCTAATTGTGATCAGAATAATGGTGCAGCTCCAGCTACCCCCCACCGATTGGGGGCAAGCCACTGTTGAAAGACGATGTGGTTTGCCATGTGTCTCCATGTTGGCCCTTGGTTGGGCGTTGTTCCGTGTTTGACACTTGCTGACCTGCAGTTAAAATATGCTTCAGAGGTTAGTCCCCCCCAACCCCGAAATCTTCCTCCTTATGGGTACCTATAACCTTTCCTATTCACTGTAGTGGTGGGATAAGTATTCAATGCCAAAATACAGAAGTACTTAATTGGAAGTCCTGCATTAGATTTTACTTGAGTAAAGAGTATTGGCATCATACATGACTAATAGTCCTAAAGGTAAAGTATTCATTCTGTTGCAGCTTGGTAGCTGAACTGGTATCAATCACTTAGGTCCTTTATGTGACAATAAGTTCTATTGATCTAACATCAAGCATCTCCACACCACTTGTTATCACTTGGAGAACATTGTATTTCTAATTTCATGACACTTAGCCTGCATGGTAACTCATTTTGGAAGAATAAAACAAACCATTGGAATAAAATAAAGTATCTTTTATTGTATTATTTGGATTTGCAAACTTCTAAAATAAGTTATAAAATCGTATAAACGTTGCTTTCAATCAGTTATAACTGAAACTGATATTCTCTTAAGTCTCTCACTATCCAGGTTACACGTCTAAAGACACTGAATTTCAAGTGATTCAAATCACAAATTAACGAAAGTGAGAACATGCTTTCACTACAGTGCATATTATCTTATAATCAATATGAATGTTCCGAATACATTCACAACAAATGTAACATGATAAATTATTACACTTAAGTAGAACAAATAGCAATGTAATTTAGGGTTAAACAACTTTAAATATCTGTCCTGAGCCCAAAAGGTTTAAGCAACACTGGCTATATGTGCAAAGTTACTGTAGTTAAAGCTGAGAATAATGGTAGTGGCACAATGCCCATTATTTACCTACGAAATGTATTGGGGCAGAAGCATAAAATCTCAACACATAGGTGCAATAGATGTATCAAAAGTAAGGAGGATAAGGTCACTTAGTTTGAGTACATATTCGATTCCCTGTACTTAAGTTACTCTCAGCAACTGATTTGCTATATATCCAATATAACATTAATCGATTTGTTACTTGCATTTATTAGAAGGAAACATAAGTTACAAAGACTCTGTTTATTCTGTATGAGAAATACTCTTTCCATTTATATCGACATTATTGTAACAGACATGCAATAGAAGTACATTTCACATAATTAGCTGTAAGTAAGATCCACTTTATTTAAACAAACAGTCCATACTGAACTCTGCATTATGATATGAGTTATTATTAACCGTGTTGGGCAAGTTACTTTCTAAATGTAATAACTTACCTATGTACTGAAATATCCTTAGTAACGACTTTGCAGTTAAGGCTTAAAGTAATATTACAGTAATTAATCACCTTTAACAATTTACCCCCAACACTGGTTGTTATGTAACACTGAAAGTTGTGGTCCCCAAGAAAAATAGTTACTGCTGCACATATTGGATGTCTTACTGATTACTGATGCATTGAGTAAACTGGCCCACAATGGAAATAAATCCCTGGGGCATTTGTGTTATCCTTTTAGCATAACCTTTGACTGCACTCTGTACTGTTAACAATCTTATCTATAAAGTATTAATTGTTACTAAAGTATTCAATCAGTCAGTCAATCAATCAAACAAACACTCAATCAATCAATGCTACAGCTACAGTAACTGTGCGTCCTAAATAAACAATATGCTCACACTTCTATAATAATATATCCACAGCTCGGTTTGGTGGGATGTTGTGTTGTGTATATATCACTTACTTCCAAGTTGCACACTGTTTGTGTGTGTTCAGGGTCTGCTGTACATGAATGCTGCTTCCTATCGGAAAGGACATAACAGCATACAACATACAAAACAATCCCCACCCTCGCAGAGAATTACCTTAAGCATTTATCATGCACTCAAAGTTAGCCTGTAGTTAGTGGGTTAGTTAGTTAAGTTTCATTCGCTCGGTTTCACATACAGTACACAAACACTTGGAAACACAACAAGAACGTTTTCTCTGCACCCCTTGCACAAGTTAATGACATAGAGCAGAGACACAGAGAACTACAGTTGCCCTGCACGCAAGTGCAGGGTTTCATCCACAGTCGCCTGTGCAAGATCCTTGCATCCGATGGCCAGACACCATCAGTGCACTCCGGCAGAGGACAGGACAGCTGCCCGCATAAGAAGAAATGAAACGTAGTTGGATATGACTCTGTGAAAGCCTGCATGCAAGTGAAGCAACATCTCCTGACAAGGCCTAGGATGGACTCCACACACAGGGCAAGAAGGAAAGAGGTCATCCAAGAAACACCAGGTACAGAGACCTGGAGGCAGACATCACGGCCATGAAAATGACATGGAGCAAGCTGAAGAGAACAGCACAAGATCCCTTGTTGACAGCCTATGCCCCCAGTAGGGCTGTAGGCGTAAGTAAGTAGGTATTGTAAGATTCAGATATTGGTCTCGTCTGCAATCAACAAAAATACGAACAATTCCTGTTACAGAGAAAAGGGTTAATGGGCAACAATGCAGCACATCAGAAATATACTTCATACTTTATACAGTGTGCCTGCCCGAAAGCATTGCTTTTGCAGTGACAACCGTAAGCTACATAACTTTACCATGCTATTTGCAAACATGACATCATGCAGTTCCCCCTTTGATCAACTGATTAGGTGAACTGTTGGGCTGATTATGGACCGGGCCATAGGGCTGTGAGTCCCATCAACCATTTATTAAAATGTAGGTGTAATGCTCAAATAAATATGATACCAATACAGAACAGGGCTCCTCCTACTGTACATGGTTATGTGACTTTTATTTTAAAGATCATTTCATGCAATTAAATATTATGCAAATACTACAGTAATGTGATTTGAACATAATGTAACTGAAACAAAACTCTGTTAACACACTTGAACTTGGAATTACAAGAGAATGATATAAAGTATTTGTCTATGAATACTTGAATAGCCCCACCTGTTCTGCCTGTCATAGGTAGCGAGTAGGGCATTCATCCAAGGCCTATTTTATCATAAAATGCCTTATTAGTCCAGTCAAGTCCAGTCCCTATAATACTTGGTCCTGTCAGCTTCTTCTACTATTAATACATGTCAGGGAGAGAGGGATTTTGCCCCCTGCTGTGATCACATGTCCCCAATAGATTCACTCTTGTACATACTGCAGTTTTGACAAACTAACCGTGACCCTTATCAGCGAGGTGCTTCAGGAGCATCACAGTGTCAGGTTCTGCAGGCCTCCTCTGAGGAGCCACACAAACCATAAGTTGTCAGACCGTCAAAGTGTAGACCCTGCGGATGGGTCCAGACTCCTGGGTTCTTGACTAGCTCACTGTGAAACCCCTGGAGATTCGCATGATTCTCTGATCTGATCAGATTTATCGGATGCCTCAATCGGAAACGAAAAAACCTCGCATTGGTCAACTTGACCACAGAATAAAAAAGACAGAAAATTGTCGCGGCGGGCGGAATTTGAGTCAAAATAGTGTGGGGGTTTGCAACCTGTGGGGCACACGGTTTGTGACAGACAGCCTGCAAACTCCGCACAACCGCAATTCCGTAGGTGCACCTCTTAAAGTTGTGGATTGGTGTCTAGACTGTGTGATCTCACTTCTTTATAGGCCTTTTTAAAATAAAACTGTACCGGTACCAAACCTGTGCCCTGTCATTGGCGACCCAGCATTGTGCCCAAATCCTGCCAGCCTTTGGTGTGTTTCCTCTCCAAGAGAGATACGCAGCATACTTCCCCTTGAATAACTTGCCTTGAGAATCAGATGAAGAGAGAGAGAGAGGCAGCAGCACAATCCACAGACTAGTAAACATGTATTTACTGTATAGTTAATTTGCAGTTTGTGTGTCTGTACCATGTCATGAATTAGGATTTCTGTCATTAATTCCTGTGTTTTTTTTTTTTTGTTTTTTTTTTAAACACCATTGGAACTAATAACTGACTCGGGCTGTACCTGGACATATTGTACTCAGTATAAATGAGTGCTTGAGTTTCCTGACCTTTATGACTATGCTAGGGGTACTCATATTCTACTACTTGCTCTGAACAGTGAATATGTTGCTCCAGAATGCCCTACTGTAGTAGTCCCCTAATTTGTGTGTGATTGTGCTTGTTGCATTTTCTTCTTATCTTGTAGATAATAGATACAGTAGCTTGCTGCACTAGCTTGTGCATGCCTTGTGTGTGCGTGTGCGTGTGCATGTGCATGTGCATGTGCATGTGCATGTGCGTTGTGTTGTGTGTGTGAGGGGTACTTGCTCTGGGGTGGTGCAACCAGCATCTCTCCCTGGGGTCCGCTCCTCCACCTGGCCTCAATCGGAAAGCTGTGTTGTGCACCAGACTGTCCGGCAGCCCAACCTCCCTCAGCTGCATGGTGTTGGGCACAACATGCCAATGTTCACTCACTTCTTCAGGTATATCTACCCCATTGCCATCCCCCCCAGGTCCTTGGCTTCTTCTGCCACATCCGCACCCACTGCATCCTCGCTGGTTTTGCGGCTGAACTGTCCTTGTCCCATGTTCATGGCAGCGATTCATTTGAACATGGAGCACTTGAGTCCTTGTACGTTTTAGGGTGCATCTCATATAGTGGTCTTGCACCCATCACCTTGGCTTCAACGATACCGAACTGCGTACTCCCGATCGACATAGTCCACTGCAGCTCAAAACTCCTGAGCTCAAACGATCCACCCAGTAACTTGGATTACAGGCGCACGCCACTGCACCTGGCTGCATCAGTCCACTGACTTCACTCTTAAAAACAAACACTGTCCACAGACGTTGTAGTAATCAGTGACTCGCCCTTCCGTGTCACGGGTCACCATGGCAACTTTGCCAATGTCTCTTCTGGGCGGGAATGCGGCCTCACACTTTGCAATGAGTTGACTGTCACCTTGCATATTTCCATCCTGGAGGGACGGCATTCTTTTAACTGTATTTTGTGCAGCCACATAGACGTGCGGCTGCCGATATCCTCTGCTGCTTCGGCAATGTCTTGTAGGGCCCACGGACGGTAGACCAGAACGATCCTGACGGTTGTTGTGGGTTGGTGCCGGTGGTGCGTATGCTGGGAGAGCCATTGGGAGGAGCGGAATCCAGGTCGAGGTCCACCCAGTACCCTCAAACAAAAGGATAGAGAAAAATAAAATTAAACGAAAATAATAGACGTGTGTTAGTTGCTGTTCTCTATCTCCCTTTCTCTTTCTTACTGTTATTTTCCAAAAGGCAACCAATAATTGGAGCCAAATAGTACTCAGTGAAATAACTGCAATATGGTGATGTAAAATAAAAATCACACCCGTGTGAAGTGGAGCTGTGTGTGTGTGTGTGTGTGTGTGTGTGTGTGTGTGTGTGTGTGTGTGTGTGTGTGTGTGTGTGTGGATCATGTGTACCGATTTTTGTGACATTTGAAGAAAATATGTAGGAAAAGGAGCAAAAAGTGTGTTTTGGAGAAAATTCAAGATGGCGGAAAATCTATCATGGCGCAAATGGGCGTGGCCTATATGGGGAGATGCGTCATGACCCAAGGAATCCAGGGAAAAAATATTTTTAATTTTCCGACCTACGGTTCAAGAGTTACAGGCCAAAACGTAAAGTGGGGTGTTATGGCGCCACCATGCGGCCAAATGACACAATTATTTTTGATTTAATCCTTGAAATCATTATGAACCTCCTCTCCAAGTCTTGAAACTCTAGCCCCTATGGTTTGCGAGAGACAAATAATTGAATGTGAGTTTTTGCGATTCCCATTATAAGTCAATGGGGAAAATTAATTCACTAATAAATTAATATCAATTAAACTATAGAACCTTTCTCTTAGAAAAGTAATAGCCCACGATTCCCGAGTAAGCCGTTCGATTTGACATATGGCGCGAGTGTGTGGTGGCAAAACTGTGGGACTAGTGGCGTGCCGAAGTTTAGGAAGTTCAGGCTACATACAGGCACACACACAGACAGACAGACAGACAGACACACAGACAGACCCACACGGCCACGTATAGGGAGCCTGTGCTTCACACAGCTCCAAAAATCGTAGACTGAAACAAATAAAACAAACCAAAAACAAGGTGATGATTCATTCATTGAATTCATATCTTATACTTTTACTGGATTGTCATGCATGCTGCTTCTCCTCTGTGATCTTCTTCTCTACAAGTTTTCCCCCAATAAATTTGAGTTATTAGGAATTTGAGTTAAAAGGAATTGCCCCCGCTGGGAACCCCGCGATTCCCACCGTCTCTCAATTTGACCATGACTTTCTGGACATAATCTGACATGTCCTCGCAAAAAAGGCGGCAGTTGTTTGGGCACTGCTGCATCCCTGGCACACTCACTTCTATAACTCTGGTAATTACCCATTTCTAGCTATTTGGAATTACACCTCACCGAACAACCGATTACTCTATTTGTTCAGAATTATAGCTCCCCAAACAACAGATTGCTCTAGTTATTTGGAATTATATCTCACTGAACAATTACAGCTCTAGTTATTTGGAATTACAGTTCACCAAAAAAGTATAACTCTAGTTATTTGGAATTATAGCTCACCGAACAACCGATTACTCAAGTTATTTGGAATTATAGCTCACCTAAACAACCAAGACGCGTCCGTCAGTGACCTAGTATAAGACTTCCCTGTCTGTAACTATAAACATAGACATTGAGACAGTGATCCGACTAGTCACGAGTTTGCATGCATAACCTCTGATCATGATCAACAACCTATAAATATACAGTATGCATACATATACATATACATATACATATACATATACATATACATATACAGTATACGGCACTATTACTCTTCTAAAAGACTACTTCATCTGTTGTACAAATCAGTCTCTCACCGCGTGGTTCATCATCCTCAACCCTGGATTGGATCAGCAGCCCTTGCTCCTAACCGGACAGCTTCTCACCCGCAGGGAGGTAACATCCGGCAGGAGCACCAGGCTGCGCGTCCAATCCCATCCTCGTCGCCAATTGTTGTCGAAATTCGAACATTTCCTCGGTGAGAGAATGAAGAGTTAGACACTGATATGTCTATAACAGATTTATTCAATACAACAGATGACAATAATAATAATATGACAATGATTCCTATGTAATATAATAATGAGAAGAGTAAAGGATAGAAAGAAGAGAGGAGAAAGGAAAAAGAGAGATGAAAGAAGGAAAGGTGGACAGGGTCCAGTTGTCTCGAAAGGCAACGGGAGTCTGACACCGATCTGGATGTTGAGGCAGCTTAAATACAGATACTGCAAGGATACATACACATTGTTAAGATAATTCTGAGGACTGACATTCCTTCTGTCTGACCAAAAGATGTACTCTCTCAACACTTGAGTATGTAAGGTCACTTCTGCCTGACTATGAAATGTGCTGCTCGACGCTCTTTGACTGAGAGCGGCGACACTATCCCTGACCAACTATTGCATGTGTTCCATTCTTATCGACTGAGCATGGAAGGCCCTCTGCTCTATGCCGAGGCCGTAGTGTGTAGTCACTACCCTAGCCAGAATACTGAGGCCTGATATAAGAAACATTCTCCTTGCGTTCATAACACCTTAACCTGTCGTCTTGCTGTCTGGGTCTGCCGCTTGCCTACAGGGAAATAGTTAGTGTACTTGACCTTGCTGTATGAGCCTGCTGCTGCATAACTACGTGTACACAGTACACTGAGGCCTAAACTCATAAGACATATTATCATACTCATTTACTTCCCTTGCTTACATATTACATTCATAACATCAGCATACAGTCATATATTAATATAACCGAAGTAAGATGAATATTAAATATATAATCTATATCAATAATCGATAACTCAATAATCGATAGATCAATAGCCTGAAAGGGAATATAAATTGTATTTCCATAACAGTCACAGATTTGATTCCAGGCTCCGTCTTGATGACTGAATGTTTTACAAGAGTTTGAAATACCGCCATTCTAGGCAACATAATAGAGACATGCCCTTTTTAATAAATGGGATACCTAACAAGTTCCCACACACAGTTCACATCTGCTGCTATGCTCATGCACCTTTGTTTAATCGTCTTTCCCACTTGCCCCCTTCTTCTTCCGTTTATTTTTTATATTTTCTGCTTGGCCCCGTTGTCGCTCCTTGGAGCTATATTTTTATTAGGCCTAGAATTATTGAATGCTTTAACCAGTGAAAAATAGCAGATATACAAGCTCACAGCGCGAGTGCCGCGCTGCGAGCTTGTAGATCTGCTATTTTTGAAAAAGTCGAGAAAATGTGTGCAAATCTTTGAATATATGTATTTTCAAAGCGAACGTTTGTAACTCAATTTTATAAATAAATATCATTTAGGGGGTCCTTCACATGAAAAGGTTTGAGAACCACTGACACAGTAGTCTCTCAAGAACAGACTAGCTGAGCTCCAGTTAAGTGAAAAGGACCTTTTCTTTGACGATGGCTAGCCACATTGCTGACATAGAAACATAGGTTTTTCGGTGACTCAAAAGACACTTCGGGTAAAAATTCTAAAGCTTGTATATTTGCTATTTTTCAATAGTTAAAGCATTCAATAATTCTAGGCCTAAATGGGTTAAATGCAAACACTGGGTTTGGTGATGTCCAGAATCAGCTTAGTTTCAATTTGTTTACAAGCTAAAAGAGCCTATTAACTGTATGTACTGTAACGTATGTCAATGGGGAGCATATTTTGATTGATATATTTGATTTCTTGCACACCTTTGGAGTGTTTGCATGTGTGGTCACTCTGTGCCAATAGAGACTCACTCTTAGTGGTAGCTATTACAGTAAGCTTTTCACAATACTTACAAAACACGTAATAGGCTCTATATATATTATTAATTTAAATTATCTATAGGCTAGATTATTATTTCCATACATGAAATGTGTGTCATACATTGTTTTTCACTATGCATGCATGAACAAATAATGTTATAATTACAATGTGATTAAGTAATGAATCATTCAATAATTGTAAAATGTTCTCTACCACACGTAATACAATAAACAACAACAAAACAAATATCTGAATCATTGTCTCCACCAGCCGAAGGCTGAGGGAGAGTATGTTTTCCCCTCCGTCCGTCCGTCCGTGCGTGCGTCCGTCCGTCCGTCCGTCCGTGCGTGCGTCCGTCCGTCCGTCCGTCCGTTTGTCCGTTACCAGCTAATCTCCGGCGCCGTGCTGGTGGAGAGTATGTTTTCCCCTCCGTCCGTCCGTCCGTGCGTGCGTCCGTCCGTCCGTCCGTTTGTCCGTTACCAGCTAATCTCCGGCGCCGTTGGCCCGGTCGCTGCCAAACTGTGCACACACACTCCCTCGACACCAATTCAGAACCTCTGCCCCAAATATTTCACATGGGCCTGTTCTAGCGCCACCAGGAGGCCGACTTTTGCAAAACTAACTTTTGCCAGTACTCCTACAGATTTTGTCCAAAAATCACGTAAATCAGTAGACAGTATCTCTACAGTCATGTGATCGACATGGATGTGTCAGATTTTCCATATTCCATCCTGATTGGCTAAAACTGGCTTTCAAAGTTTGCAGGAATGGTCAGTTTTGAATAAAATGCCTGAAATCCTGAACGCAGTGTGCGATTTTGGTGAAATTGTGCATGCACATTCCCAATAGGCAGAGGAATAAATGTCACTTAAGAAAAATCAAATCAGCCTCATGGTGGCGCTATAACAGGCCGATTCATGTTTTCACCTATAACTCCACCGATTAGTGTCAAACTTTGTATGCGCACTCCTTCGAGGCCAAGGTAAAACCTTTTCCCTGCATTTTTTACATCAACCTTTTATAGCGCCATCAGGAGGCCGACTTATGTAAAACACATTACATGCCTGACCTGGTGGAGACCTGTGCTCGGAAGAGCACTGCTTCTAGTTTTTAATATGTTTCTCTGACACATGCTATTACACACAGGCAGTGGTGGAAGAATTACTCACATTTTTAGTAGAAGTATTCGTACCACAAGTAAAAATAGTCTTTACACAGTATGTTCCATTTCACAAGGTTTCAACAATCTTTTGAAAATAGCAGATCTACAAGCTTGCAATGTGCCGCATCATAGATCTTGTTGATTTTCAAGTAACCAAAATTATACTTTTTAGAAGTAAAAGTATTAACAATTGGAAACACTCCAGGCAAAGTAAAAATACCTCTAAATTGTACTTAAGCACAGTACTTGATGTAACTTACAGCCCGTTAAACCTGGTCTTTCACTTGCATTGCATTAAAGCAAGTGGTTTTATTTTTCCACACAACAAACAAGTGAGTGCAAATGTAAATAGTAGTGGAGCAAAACTGTGACCCAATTAAAATCCTTACCAAACAAAAGAACAGAATGTGGTCTGGTGTTACAGCCCTTTAAACCTCAGCCAGGGCAATCTCAGCTGTGTGTCTATGGTGCACCAGACAGAGCGAGCGGGTGACTTAGAGATTACTCCGACATTGCGTTAGTCCATTACTAACCCTAACCCTAACCGCACGCGTAGCAACGTAGCCCAGTGTCCGAGAGGAGAGCCCAGTCAGGTCAGAGTGGGACTGATATACTGAACTGCAGGTGTTGGTGAGGAGTAGGCTATCTGAGATGTACAGTATATCTGAGCTGTTTCTTTGCCTATTTTGATTGAGTGATTGATTGATTGATTGATTGATTGATTGATTGATTTCAAACATTAAAGACAATGACAAAATAAAATTCAAAGAAAACACACAACAACACATCATTAAAAACAATAGGACCTAATGCTCAATTGATTGGTTGAAAGAATACTTTATTAACAGTTTGCAAAATATACAGAGGTACAATTATACAATATGCTTAAAGCATAAACACAAAAAGTCTAGAAGGGCTTATTTCCAAGCAGTTGTGCTAATAGTCAATAAATAAACCTATGGTAAATTCAAACAATTCAAACGCTTATCACATTGTCCTCGTGTTCAATGGAAGTCCACTTTGTTGTTCAGTGTCCAGTCAACTGCTCCATGTCCACTCCAGACACGCAGACAGACATGAAGGGAGCTCGCCGAAGCTCACAATGCTTAGGGAAACTTTTTGTGGCAGTTGTTTAGACTTAGTCAATAAATAACATAACCCTAAGATTTCAAACAAAGAATTGCAGACGCTATAATCAAACACTTGCTGTTAGCATCATCGTGTTGTAATTAAAACAGTGCAGAAAGTGCATAAATGTTTTAAACCGTGGTGACAACAGGCAGCCATATCCCTGACACTGGACGGTCAAGGGTTCTACCGTTCAGAACAGTGGAACTAAAGACTAGAGACACCGACGATCCCCACGTTATCAGCCGATTGAATATGCTCTAAACTGCCATACATTACATACATTACATAACATATCCCATACAGTATGGCCCGATATAGGGGTCCGTTAATACGTCTAGGCTCAGGAGGAGCTTATTATATCAGCCATGTATTTCAGTGCAGTCCGGTGGTCTTGGACGCGCTTCGCGCACGGCCAATGTGGGCTGGTCAAAATATGTCCCCCCCAACTGTGGAGTGCTGGATACGCCACTGGGTGAGGGGACTCAGCTACCACCTTCCTCTTCGTGCTCTTCTGCTTGACATTTTACAAGTACAATTAAAGTTAAAATGAAAAGTGCTACAGAGCTTGGGATAAAAAAAGGTCCATGCCCATATGTTGCCACGATTGGTTAAAAGTACACTCAGTGTAGCACCAAAAATAGTAATTACAATTGTAATTAATATGCCAAGGGCAACCCATGGTTGACGGACGCACCAGGCCCTGCAGCGTCCTGATGAGAGAGAGAGAGAGATGTGGAGAGAATGTGAGAACGCTTCTTTGAAATGAACGATGGGATCTGATCCAAAATCTACAAAGTAACTAACTAACAAACTAAACTGAGGGCTACCGGCGAATCCAGGAGCTCCAGCAGGTCCAACCTCTCCACGCTCGCCCTGAGGAAGAAAATCAATGTGTCAGAGAGTGCCTGCGTACAGACAGACAGACAGACAGACAGACAGACAGACAGACAGAGGGACATGGATTAAAATGAATAGTTTGATGAAGCAGGTTCAAACAGAAAGCTCATTGGGCTCCAAACTACCCAGAGAATGGGTCTGTAAATCAGTGGTCACAAGGTTGCAGAATAGCGCTAGCTACGCTTAGCACTGTGTGTGGGATGAACTTCTGCTTGGATATACAGAATACATGCACTCGCCGACCTGATACCTATAAACCTATCAGACCACTTATCATCAGGCACTCATTACATGCTGTATTTAATGTGTGTGGATGAGAGGGTGGAGGGTTTTATATTGTACTTTATATCTGTTTGTATGTTCTTTCTGTTATCCTTTAATGCAGTGTTTCTCAAACTTCCAAATTTCAAGGTCTCCCCTTAACCCTTGACAGTGACAGAGACAGACTTGTATGGGTCAATTTAGACCCCCCTAAAGGAACCCACAGAGTCCCTGGAATCCACTTTGAGAACCACTGCTTTAATGGGAAGCACAATGAGTTTGCTGCGTATGAAATGTGCTAAATAAATACATTTGACTCGACGAACCTTCTCTCCCTTTCCGCCAGGAGTACCAGCGGCTCCACGCTCACCGGGCATTCCACCTGCACCCTGGTGTCCAGCAGCGCCAGCGGGTCCAACGTTACCGGGCTCTCCCTGGAAACACACACAGCAAAGTATGGTTCATTTTCCCCCCACCATACAAAACGCACACAAACTCAATAGGTTAACATTTTAGAATTGACTTATTGAGTTAGTCCGTAGTATAACAACGTCTGGTTCATCTTTCCCATTAAAGCCCAAGGATTATTTTGCTTAAAGAAAAAAACATTCGAGCCAATGCCTTATAACATGGTCTTCAACGGTTTTCAGGCCTAGGACCCCCTTAGCTGAGAGAGAGAGAGACAGAGGAAGCACGGAACCCCACTACATATATTGTGTAAAATATATACATTTCTTACTTTTAGAAGGTTTACTTTTAGAAGGTTTTCTTTGCAACTTGAGGCTTTCAAAGCTAACTCATAATATTTAGTAGATTTCTGTTGGTTTGTTTGTTTAATGAAGGTACCTTGTTGAAGACCCATGCCTTGCAATTAGTTGTAGCATCTATATAAATCTTTCCTCCTCTTTCCAATTGCCCCCCAGCAGCCACTGGTTTAGAACACTAATTGAGCTTCACTGGTAGTGCTCTGCAGGTACCAAAACTTACAGAATGCATTTTCCCCCTGTTCAAACTATTCTCCAATTTCCTGCATTCAATATTCGTTTTCAGGTTTTTAACGTTAAAACACTCTTTAATGGCCAGGCAGAGTCACAACACCAGGATGGATTGTCTTACCTTGCCACCATCAGGTCCAGGGGCTCCAGCAGGTCCGCGAGCTCCCATGGATCCCTGAGCTCCAGTAGAGCCAGCAGCGCCGGGGTTACCACGCTCTCCCTGGAGGGACACACACATACCGAAGGGTCACTTATAGAAATGTAAAGCTTTTACATGGCCAACGTGTAGATCAGTGGTTCTCAACCTTTTCAGGCCGCGACCCCCAGAATAATCATATTTGAACTGGGCACCCCTTTCCACCCTGACGAGCACTAAGAGTTGAGGCATTACATTTTGTTCGACACGGTTCTATTGTGAAAATAGCAGATCTACATGCTCACAACGCCTCGCGTTGCGAGGCGTTGTGAGCATGTAGATCGGCTATTTTCACAATTTCTGCCTCTAATATAATTTGACAATTTGGCCAATTTAATTTGTCATTTTAGATGTATTAAAAAGTCCTTAAATTGTGACTTTAGAAATGTGCAGATACCCTTCACCCACTTAAACTTTATGCTGGTTTGTTTACTGTTGAGTGAGAAAACAATGTTGCACATTAAGGTAATCACCTGGGGACCCCCCAAAATAGTTTGGGGACCCCTACAGGTTGAGAACCACTGGTGTAGATGATGGTATAACCCTGAGTGTTCATTTAACTCTGAGTGCATGCAAATGCATCTGAAGAGACATTTAGAAAATGACAGCACAGTAACATCATTTATTTCTGTCTGAACAACGTAAGGACGGATACACTATTGTTTGATGTTTGAAAGAAAGTGTGTATTTATGAATAATGTGTGCAAACTGGAGAAAGCTCAAGGATCAAGGGAATTATGAGATGAGACGGGTTGGATCTACCTTGCCACCAGCAGGTCCAGCAAGACCCTGGTCTCCTGAGACACCCTATAGAGACAGAGAACAGTTAGTTAAGAGATGTAAAACTATTTGGTATCAATAGCTACGGTTCCTACAGTACACAGCAATGGCATATCTGTGAGGATTGTTCCTACAGTGTATCAGCAATACAATTTGTACAATTTAGGCATTTAGCAGATTTAGAGTGTGTGTGTGGTATACTCACTCTGTCTCCGGGCTTGCCAGCCTCACCAGATGGTCCAGAGGGGCCGGGCAGTCCCTGTAGATATCAAAGATAAAAAAGAAAATCAATAACACTGCTTGTATAACCAGACTAACATCAAGACGAGCATATTATTGTAATCCATAATAATACAATATCACTGTTTACTTTTCTTTACTTGATTAATGCCTGGCAAAGGAAGATGGATGGGTGCCTGAGAGGCCTGTCTGAGTTCCCTGACTGAATAATCAGCTATTTTAGCCATTTTTGACTTAAGATAATGCATTCAAACCTGGAAGCCAGGAGCTCCAGCAGCTCCCTGCTCTCCTCTCTCACCAGCAGCACCCTAATAGCAGAGAGAGAGAGAGAGAGAGAGAGAGAGAGAGAGAGAGAGAGAGAGAGAGAGAGAGAGAGAGAGAGAGAGATAAAAGAGATAAAATACCAAAGATTATCACAGGGAAAAATGACAGATGGTTACAGTGTGGTCATCAGCCAAAAGAGGAACTTCTTATTGAATGCAAGATTAGAAATCCTATTACTTACCACAGGTCCACCAGTACCAGTTGCTCCGTTGTTGCCATCAGGGCCAGGGGCTCCCTATACAAAGGCAGACAGGCAAACAATGACTTATCGGTGACAGATATACAACTTTGTGGATGACATAATGACTTGTCATATACTAAGCGTAGGTGATAAATGATGCTCGACTGGGACTTACTCTCAGTCCAGTGGGGCCAGAGGATCCCTTCTCACCAGGCTTGCCAGCCTCACCCTGAAGAGAGAGAGAAGGAGATTATGTCATTATTATACACAGTGATAGAGAATAAGAGCAAGACTGCAGTTGGTACATCCAAGTTTAATGTAAAGTTATGGGAATCTTCCTCGAGAGTAAAGATATAAGTAGCCTGTGTGCTTCAGCCTTGGTAGGATACCAGGACAATCCTTCTGCTCATTAGCCAAGAACAAGCCTAAGAACATGCTGTTGGTCTGCTAATCTCCAAGTCATGGTACTGTCTAATATATGTTCTGAATCCACTTACACCAGGTCCCTTGGGTCCGGGGAATCCAATGTTTCCAGGCTGGCCTCTGGGTCCAGTTGGGCCAGGAGGTCCAGCACGGCCATCTTGTCCAGCAGGACCCTGATTGGGGATGAGAGATAAGTTCCATTACATGCCATTCAGGAGTGCAGGTATACTGTAGCTGTAATCCATACTGATGATGTAGATCATACATGGGCAACTGGAGGCCCAGGGGCCACATGCGGCCCCCACCTTCACTTAATGTGACCTGCAGGTTAATATTGAAATATTGATATATTACTGATTTCGGCTGTTACAATTCCAAACATGCAAACATGACCCACTTTAATTACTTCAGTCTATATTAGAAGGCTTAATGACTAGTACTAGTCTTTTTTTTATGTCCAATGTATTTGTATTTAAGTTCATAAAGTTAACCTAAGAACATATAAATGAATTTGAAATGAAGAAATGATAATACTTTTCAGGATTCCAATTCAAAAATAGATAGAAAATTATTCAGGATTCCATTTAAAAAATAGCAAAAATAGACAATCTACAAGCTCAAAACATGTCGCACTGCGCCACTGCCACGCTTTGAGCTTGTAGATCAGCTATTTTTTAGCTGTATATGCATTGTGGCCCTCTGGAGTGAGTGTGAAAATAAAGTGTACTTCTCCATCATCAAAGTTGCCCACCCCTGATGTAGTAGATGAATGAACTAGGGTGTTGGGATTTACTCACCAAAGCTCCCTCCTTGCCTTGGGGTCCACCACTTCCAGCGCTTCCTGGTTGACCCTGAAGAGATAAATATTGATCAGTGATTCATCTTCTTAAAATACCTGGCTGATTTTATTTTATTTGAGGTGATCTATAACCTATCCTAACTTGGCCCACTGAGATTGACTGAGAACATCCAAGTGGATATGCTTATATTCTGATCCAGGGCTAGGTGTCTTGCTCAAGGGCAAGACCAACCATCATCAGCGTTGATGGCTGTGCCAGCACTGCTTTCTAAAGATCTTTCTATGATTTCACTTAAGGTGGTCGGTCGACCCCATTAAGGCCTACTAGGCCCACGCCTGATTTCACTCTAGACTGAATATCTTTGCAGAAAATAGCTGATCTACAAGCTCACAACGTGTTGAGTTGCAACGCGTTGTGAGCATGTAGATCTGCTATTTGTGGCAAATGCAAGCCCCAGAATAGGGTTAATGATTAGGTTAATGACTCACTACATTGACAAGAACTACAGACCCCTGATTAAAAAAGAAAAGAAAACTAAAACTCACTCTTGGGCCAGTCAGACCAGGCTCACCAGCACGACCGGCATCTCCGGGGGGTCCACGAGCGCTAGAGGCACCAGTGGCACCACGGGCTCCGGGCATACCCTAAAGGAGAGAGAGAGAGAGAGAGAGGGAGAAGAAAAGGAGGGAGAGCAGGTGTCAACAGTTGAATGTAAAACAGGGAAAACCAGATGTGTTCTCCCTCGTTGCATCTACAAATATTATATATGATGATTACAGTGTCTAATGTGCTGTTTCTCAAACAGTGGGGCAATAATAATTTTATACAACTTTTATAAACCAAAAACAAACAAATCTATGAAATTCCATAAATATAAAATAATTATAATTAAGTATTGAAAATAGCCGATCTACAAGCTCACAACACGGCGCGAAGCGACACATTGTGAGCTTGTTGATCTGCTATTTTCACTAGTTTGGGTCCCGGGCAAACGTCTCATCCCTCTTTCGGGTCTCGAGTGAAAAGTTTGGGAATCACTGGTCTAAAGTGACTACTGGTACACAGTCTTCTACGCTTACGGTATATGGCCATTTAGGGTATTTTAGATTAGGACGTTTAATCTATTGGAGGCACACTTGTTCAATTGACGTATTCTTTATGGTTACTCACAATAGGGCCAGATCTTCCCTCGGGCCCGGGCATACCATAGCTTCCGCCAGCACCCTGTGGGAGACACACACCCACAGACATTAGCAGATGATCACAGTCACACAACAGTATTGGTGTAAACTAGACAGTTGTTTACTGTCCGTTTGGATCTGGGTGAACGTGACACTACTCACTCTGGCTCCACGGAGTCCAGCGGGGCCGGTGGCACCGGCCTCGCCAGTGGGACCTCTCTTGCCCTCCTCACCCTGAGGTCCGGGGGTTCCCTGAGGTCCGGAGTGTCCCTGGGCAAGGCAATAGAGAGGTGTTTTTTAAGATCTTCATATGAAAACAAAGCCCTGCCGTTTGGGTTACATTGTAATGTAGCAAAATGAATACATAAAGCTGTTTGGAACAAGGTTAAAACTTACGGGCTCTCCCTTGACACCAGCATCTCCCTTCATACCAGCAACACCAGGATCTCCCTGAAATCGATAAGGGATGAATAGATTAAGAGTGAGTAAATGAAGACACCGAACGATGGCTGTTTAGTGCATGCAGTTCTGTGTTAGTTTTGTGCTGAAGCTTTTCCATGTACACAGTCAGACAATACCAAAAGGATAAAAAACATTTCCATTGTAAGCGTATTTCCACTGTAGTCCTTTGACAGGTCTTTTGCTATATTCCATCTTGAATCCTGAATCTTGAATCTTCAGCATGTACATTGCACACTGCTATGGTAGGGCCATAATGATATTTTGGAAATGTTTGCGTTGTGCGCTGCCATCTGCATAGTGAGTGGTCTTAATGATCAGATCCTACTGTATCATTTAGGACATTTATGTATCCGTATGTGTTGCTGTAACAACTGAAATCCCCCCTGCAGGATAAAGTGCAATTTATAATCAGGGTTTGAAAAAAAAAAAAAAAAAAAAAAAACGTAACTGATTAAGCCCTATATATTTTGCTGTACAACAAATAGCAAAAATAGCCAATCTTCGATACCTCATCGGGATGCGATAAGTTGTGAGCTTGTAGATCGGCGATTCTTACTATTTAAGTATTTTGAACATATTGGAAATTCTTTGAAAACATGCCCACAATCTAGATGCAAGGTTTAATGTAAAATAAACCTTTTCATTAAATTGTTACATTTAGTTGTTAAATTGTTAAAAATAAATACCAAACAGTCAAAATATCAAACTGTAGACAAACTATGAAAAGGAAATGCATAAAGTATTTAATTCAAAAGACAACAAATCTAAGAAATTCTCTCTCTCTATATATATAGAATTGATTCTGGATGACTTGGCGGTAACCCCAACAGCAGAGAGAGAGAGAGAGAGAGAGAGAGAGAGAGAGAGAGAGAGATAAAAGAGATAAAATACCAAAGATTATCACAGGGAAAAATGACAGATGGTTACAGTGTGGTCATCAGCCAAAAGAGGAACTTCTTATTGAATGCAAGATTAGAAATCCTAATACTTACCACAGGTCCACCAGTACCAGTTGCTCCGTTGTTGCCATCAGGGCCAGGGGCTCCCTATACAAAGGCAGACAGGCAAACAATGACTTATCGGTGACAGATATACAACTTTGTGGATGACATAATGACTTGTCATATACTAAGCGTAGGTGATAAATGATGCTCGACTGGGACTTACTCTCAGTCCAGTGGGGCCAGAGGATCCCTTCTCACCAGGCTTGCCAGCCTCACCCTGAAGAGAGAGAGAAGGAGATTATGTCATTATTATACACAGTGATAGAGAATAAGAGCAAGACTGCAGTTGGTACATCCAAGTTTAATGTAAAGTTATGGGAATCTTCCTCGAGAGTAAAGATATAAGTAGCCTGTGTGCTTCAGCCTTGGTAGGATACCAGGACAATCCTTCTGCTCATTAGCCAAGAACAAGCCTAAGAACATGCTGTTGGTCTGCTAATCTCCAAGTCATGGTACTGTCTAATATATGTTCTGAATCCACTTACACCAGGTCCCTTGGGTCCGGGGAATCCAATGTTTCCAGGCTGGCCTCTGGGTCCAGTTGGGCCAGGAGGTCCAGCACGGCCATCTTGTCCAGCAGGACCCTGATTGGGGATGAGAGATAAGTTCCATTACATGCCATTCAGGAGTGCAGGTATACTGTAGCTGTAATCCATACTGATGATGTAGATCATACATGGGCAACTGGAGGCCCAGGGGCCACATGCGGCCCCCACCTTCACTTAATGTGACCTGCAGGTTAATATTGAAATATTGATATATTACTGATTTCGGCTGTTACAATTCCAAACATGCAAACATGACCCACTTTAATTACTTCAGTCTATATTAGAAGGCTTAATGACTAGTACTAGTCTTTTTTTTATGTCCAATGTATTTGTATTTAAGTTCATAAAGTTAACCTAAGAACATATAAATGAATTTGAAATGAAGAAATGATAATACTTTTCAGGATTCCAATTCAAAAATAGATAGAAAATTATTCAGGATTCCATTTAAAAAATAGCAAAAATAGACAATCTACAAGCTCAAAACATGTCGCACTGCGCCACTGCCACGCTTTGAGCTTGTAGATCAGCTATTTTTTAGCTGTATATGCATTGTGGCCCTCTGGAGTGAGTGTGAAAATAAAGTGTACTTCTCCATCATCAAAGTTGCCCACCCCTGATGTAGTAGATGAATGAACTAGGGTGTTGGGATTTACTCACCAAAGCTCCCTCCTTGCCTTGGGGTCCACCACTTCCAGCGCTTCCTGGTTGACCCTGAAGAGATAAATATTGATCAGTGATTCATCTTCTTAAAATACCTGGCTGATTTTATTTTATTTGAGGTGATCTATAACCTATCCTAACTTGGCCCACTGAGATTGACTGAGAACATCCAAGTGGATATGCTTATATTCTGATCCAGGGCTAGGTGTCTTGCTCAAGGGCAAGACCAACCATCATCAGCGTTGATGGCTGTGCCAGCACTGCTTTCTAAAGATCTTTCTATGATTTCACTTAAGGTGGTCGGTCGACCCCATTAAGGCCTACTAGGCCCACGCCTGATTTCACTCTAGACTGAATATCTTTGCAGAAAATAGCTGATCTACAAGCTCACAACGTGTTGAGTTGCAACGCGTTGTGAGCATGTAGATCTGCTATTTGTGGCAAATGCAAGCCCCAGAATAGGGTTAATGATTAGGTTAATGACTCACTACATTGACAAGAACTACAGACCCCTGATTAAAAAAGAAAAGAAAACTAAAACTCACTCTTGGGCCAGTCAGACCAGGCTCACCAGCACGACCGGCATCTCCGGGGGGTCCACGAGCGCTAGAGGCACCAGTGGCACCACGGGCTCCGGGCATACCCTAAAGGAGAGAGAGAGAGAGAGAGAGGGAGAAGAAAAGGAGGGAGAGCAGGTGTCAACAGTTGAATGTAAAACAGGGAAAACCAGATGTGTTCTCCCTCGTTGCATCTACAAATATTATATATGATGATTACAGTGTCTAATGTGCTGTTTCTCAAACAGTGGGGCAATAATAATTTTATACAACTTTTATAAACCAAAAACAAACAAATCTATGAAATTCCATAAATATAAAATAATTATAATTAAGTATTGAAAATAGCCGATCTACAAGCTCACAACACGGCGCGAAGCGACACATTGTGAGCTTGTTGATCTGCTATTTTCACTAGTTTGGGTCCCGGGCAAACGTCTCATCCCTCTTTCGGGTCTCGAGTGAAAAGTTTGGGAATCACTGGTCTAAAGTGACTACTGGTACACAGTCTTCTACGCTTACGGTATATGGCCATTTAGGGTATTTTAGATTAGGACGTTTAATCTATTGGAGGCACACTTGTTCAATTGACGTATTCTTTATGGTTACTCACAATAGGGCCAGATCTTCCCTCGGGCCCGGGCATACCATAGCTTCCGCCAGCACCCTGTGGGAGACACACACCCACAGACATTAGCAGATGATCACAGTCACACAACAGTATTGGTGTAAACTAGACAGTTGTTTACTGTCCGTTTGGATCTGGGTGAACGTGACACTACTCACTCTGGCTCCACGGAGTCCAGCGGGGCCGGTGGCACCGGCCTCGCCAGTGGGACCTCTCTTGCCCTCCTCACCCTGAGGTCCGGGGGTTCCCTGAGGTCCGGAGTGTCCCTGGGCAAGGCAATAGAGAGGTGTTTTTTAAGATCTTCATATGAAAACAAAGCCCTGCCGTTTGGGTTACATTGTAATGTAGCAAAATGAATACATAAAGCTGTTTGGAACAAGGTTAAAACTTACGGGCTCTCCCTTGACACCAGCATCTCCCTTCATACCAGCAACACCAGGATCTCCCTGAAATCGATAAGGGATGAATAGATTAAGAGTGAGTAAATGAAGACACCGAACGATGGCTGTTTAGTGCATGCAGTTCTGTGTTAGTTTTGTGCTGAAGCTTTTCCATGTACACAGTCAGACAATACCAAAAGGATAAAAAACATTTCCATTGTAAGCGTATTTCCACTGTAGTCCTTTGACAGGTCTTTTGCTATATTCCATCTTGAATCCTGAATCTTGAATCTTCAGCATGTACATTGCACACTGCTATGGTAGGGCCATAATGATATTTTGGAAATGTTTGCGTTGTGCGCTGCCATCTGCATAGTGAGTGGTCTTAATGATCAGATCCTACTGTATCATTTAGGACATTTATGTATCCGTATGTGTTGCTGTAACAACTGAAATCCCCCCTGCAGGATAAAGTGCAATTTATAATCAGGGTTTGAAAAAAAAAAAAAAAAAAAAAAAAAACGTAACTGATTAAGCCCTATATATTTTGCTGTACAACAAATAGCAAAAATAGCCAATCTTCGATACCTCATCGGGATGCGATAAGTTGTGAGCTTGTAGATCGGCGATTCTTACTATTTAAGTATTTTGAACATATTGGAAATTCTTTGAAAACATGCCCACAATCTAGATGCAAGGTTTAATGTAAAATAAACCTTTTCATTAAATTGTTACATTTAGTTGTTAAATTGTTAAAAATAAATACCAAACAGTCAAAATATCAAACTGTAGACAAACTATGAAAAGGAAATGCATAAAGTATTTAATTCAGAAGCAGTGATAAAATGGCCATAAAAATGAAAGACCAGAGTGGAGGATATAAAAAGAAGAGGCATGGACCATTTGTGGGTCACAGACCAATTTTTATGGGTCACGACTCGAGTGAAAATCAACATTTATTTTCCTAAATTACAAAATAATATATACAGTATTTCAAAAGACAACAAATCTAAGAAATTCTCTCTCTCTATATATATAGAATTGATTCTGGATGACTTGGCGGTAACCCCAACTGATCCAGTTGGGGTTACCGCACGGCACTTCACGTGCGTCGATACCGCGATGCGACGCTGCGCAGCTGCCCGCGTTCAGTGTGTGCTCCACTTTATGTCCCTAGTGCCCAGTTGTCTAGGTGGCCACCTCTCCAAGTGCCCACATATGGGCACTTGGAGAGGCATTTTTGTATTATGTTTTTTACACAATTGAACAACGGACAGTCGGACGCAGAGTTAGCAGAAATGCGGACAGACTGGCTGGTACGTATTCTGATTAAGGTAGTGAGATAATATCCAAGATTTATCATGAACAAAAAGGCACACATGGACACTAATGGTAAAATATATATATATAGTTACTGTAATTTTCTACGCCACCTAAATAATAACACAACCTCCTCCAGTCCCTTAAGCGGCCGTGGCCCCATTAGGCTTATTTCCTGTGGAAATAAGCCTCGGCTTTCTAGGATCTCCTTTTAGTTGACCTTGTACCAGTGATTTTTACTGTCATGAAACTGTACTTTTTTCTATTGCAAACTTCTAATAGATTTTTCAACCACCTCCCCACCCGGTCTGGGCTGTCTGAAAGTGAGTTAGTCTTTTTTAGCACCAATATAATAGGAGTCAGGAGAAATCAAATGGCGAAAGTAGGCACGTTCTGAGACATGTCGACCCGTTGATTGTTGTTAATATTTGGGGTTTTTGATGTTGGAAATTACATAAATGCCTCGCTGGTATGTTTTTTGTGTATTCCACTATTCCTCATCCTACCCCTGCTCTCCATTGCAGAAAGCAATATAACGATTGAAGCTTGCACGTTAGAGTAGCGTCCCTCCGTCAACACAATGTTACATGCGTAGGCTATTTAGTTACACCATAGCATTTGCACGTTCGCGAATGTGTCACTGTGTGTGTTCGGCGTGCGTGCTCTATTAAGTAAAGTAAAAAAAATATCAATACTGCAATCCATGTGGAAATACTCTGCCACAAGTAGAAACTTGGAATGTTAAGTAAAAGTACAAAAGTATTGGTATCAAAATGTACTTTAAGAATGTCCTGTTTCACAGGTTTTACAATGAATAAAATGTAAAAAAAGAAAATAAATAAAAAAATCATTTGTGAGCTTGTAGATCGGCTATTTTCAAATAGCAGGTATGTAGGCTACATATGTATGTCAGAAATACATTTATATAGGGTTGAAGTTATTTGTAATCATAATCAAAATTCAAATAGCAGGTATGTAGGCTACATATGTATGTCAGAAATACATTTATATAGGGTTGAAGTTATTTGTAATCATAATCAAAATCTACATAGTAACTCAAATGAGCCATTCTTTTGAACGGCTCTTTGAAAGGAACGGATCCCAGAGATCCGGCTCACTTCAGAGAGCCATAAATCCCATCTCTACTTGTGTGCACTGCAGTCGCACATGCGCAGTAGGGTGGGAGGGGGGTCCTAGCGAGAGGTGGCTAAAATATATGCCTGTATAAAAAATTACGTTTTATATTAATTGTATGACATTTAAGTACAATCATGGCAGCAAACATAGCTTAGTTGCTTGCCAGAGTATTGAGCAATGTACATGCCAAGCGGGGAACCGTTACGTTTACTGGTTTGCTGGGAATAGGCCGTCATGGGCTCCATGGGCTGGCTCACAAATTATAATATTAAGAGATATATATATATATATATATATATACATACAGGGGTTGACAGTAAGGTCTCAGAGGCACTTGCCCGTCGGGCAAGTACAGGCCATATTCTACTTGCCCTCAGGTCTTGGCCACTTACCCCCCCGCAGCGATGGAGTATATTTACTTAAGTACTGTACAATATGTTTACTTCTACTCCACATCTTGGATCCTAATATTGTACTTTTACTCCACTACAATTATTTGAAAACTTTAGTTACTAGTTACTTACTGCAGATATAAATTATAATATTATAAGACATATGTAAACCACTTTAGCACTTTTGCTTTTACTTTAGTACTTTTACTTGTAAAAGAGTATTTCTATATTGCAGTATTGATACTTTTACTTAAGTAAAACCTTTGAGTACTTTTTTCTACAACTACCCCCCGTCCCCGTCCCCCCAACACACGCACGCGCACACACACACACACACACACACACACACACACACACACACACACACACACACACACACACACACACCAAAAAAGGAAGAAGAAAATAAAATAGTCTTGCTTGTTTCTCTCTCACAAACAAAACCTGGCAACGCTGGACAGCAGACCGTCAGAGTCGGAGATGTGTTTATGTTAGTTGTTAGCACAGAACGCTAACAAGCAGGCTGCCCTGCAGTGCACATGCATGCTGCTCATGATTAAATACATTATGTAGCGCAATACAGGGAGGGAAACATCGGGAAAGCACTGTTGATAGCATGGAAAATAGACGCTTCACTCGTAAAATAGACGCTTCGCGCCGTTCGCGGACATGTCAATGTTTTAGCGACTTTTGCAGTAATAGTTCTGTCTTCTTTCACTTTCTCCCCAACGTTTGGTGACCTGTGCTTCAGCACGTAAAGTGCGTGCATTAATCTGGCCATGCTGTAGCATAATGTGAGTGTGTATGCCTTGTAGATTCGCTGTTTTTGACGGAGCTCACATAGCCACTGGCTGGCGGCTGCCTGCACGCGCGTTCGTTCAGTGTGTGTGTGTGTGTGAGAGAGTGTGTGAGTGTGTGTGGGGCGTGTGGAGGGACTTCGGAGGGAGAGAGAGACGGACAACTAGCCCTGTAGCCCCTGTTCAAGTATAGGCACACATCTCATTATTATGTTGCTCAAAATGTGCACTTGCCCGTTCGGGCAACCCAGTAGCACAATTCACCTGCCCGACCTTTTTATTTACTTGCCCCGGGCAGTCGGGCAACCGTTAGTGTCAATCCCTGATAGATATATATATATATATATATATATATATATATATATATATATACCCCCACACAAATTTTTTAGACATGTTATGATTTCATTGTTGAAAGGTGGAATTTACTGGCATGGAGGTGTTCATTTTTCAGCTCGTCAAGGTTTGATGATGCAGTAATACCACAAGCGTAGTGGTATTATTGTATTATACAGCAATAACGTGATACTTCTAGGCAGGGCCGGCGGCAGCCCACAATGGCTGAGGGTGCTATGCTTTAAAGGACCTACACCATGAATTTTCACTTTTTCTATTTTAAAACCTTTTTTTGGGGTCCCACTGGCACCTTCTATCCTCACAAAGTCCTATTTCTGACCGTTGTGTCTTTCTCTGGTTTTGGGCAGACAGAGATGAAAAGCTTTCCACGGGTTCTCAGAACAGTGATGTTCTGAGAGTTGACGAGAGTGACGTCACTCTCGGATTCCCGTTTTTTTTTCAGTCAAAAAAAAAAAAAAAAAATCAAAAAAATTTTTTTTTTCAAAAAAATGCAATGCAGTCAAAAAAAAATTTTTTTCAAAAAAAACTTTTTTTTCAAATATTTTTTTTTTTCAAAACTTAAAAAAAAAAAAAAAAAATTCAAAAAAAATTTTTTTTCCAAAAACTTACTTTTTTTTTTCAAAAAACTTTTTTTTCAAAAAACTTTTTTTTTCAAAAACTTTTTTTTCAAAAACTTTTTTTTCAAAAAACTTTTTCTTTTTCAAAAAACTTTTTTTTTTCTGGAAAAACCCCACTAGATGCGCCCCTGAGCAAACAGAGGCCGTTTTGGTATTGCAGCTGGAGAGCCTCATTATAGTAGAGCTAGAACAAACAAAAAGAATGGTCAGAGTGTTTTTTGAGGGTTAAAACCTGTCTAAGACTCAATTTTGAGCATATATTTATACAAAAAATATAGTTTTAAAAGCATGGTGTAGGCCCTTTAAGTGAAGGATACCCAACTCAAATCGGCCAGGTGAAAACAAAAGGCTAAATTTGCATACCAATGGGAGTGTGTGACAAACCGGTTGTGGCCAGCCAATGCTGATCTACTGTATTATAATATAGCCTGGCATTGCCAGACTTCGGCCCATAGGCAGAGAGTATGAGAAATCAAGAAAAATGACCGGACCAATACTGCAGTGTTTCTCAACCACTGTGCCTGGGGACCTTTGGTGTGCCCCTGAGAAGGGGCACACCGGTGCGAGGCGTTGAGATCTGCTGTTTTCACTACTGTTGTGCAGTATGAAGCAGGGCTTTACTTTGCGAAGAAACATACAAATTTGAAACTTGTAGATAAAAGGTTTCTTCCCGACAGTGACGATATTTACACCCCCGTATTATGTTGGTTAGTACACTCTAGTACTCACTGGGTCCATGAAGTTGGACTGTCGTCTGTTGTCCTCCTGATCCCCGTATTTCATCAACTTCTCCAGACGCAGGTGCTCCTCCTCGTGCCTGAATAATTCTAGAGCTATTTCAGATCCGTACTTCATCTCTATGTCCTCGCAGTGCCTTGTCAGCAACGGTTTCTGGTTGAAACGCCCTCTCAGCTTAAACTTAACGTCCGCCAGTTCTTGGAAAAGGAGATAAATTAGAAGAGAAAAGAAGAGCAGAGGGAGAACAGAAACATGTATTATGTGTCCGTTTATTCTGTTCAGTTCTACTTTGAAGGCTTGAGAACCAAGCCTTCTGAAAACAGTGGAGTATATCGTTGAAAGACCCCTTTTGAAGCATGTCACCCCCCGGCGGTTACATGTTTCCATTCCGACATGTCCCCTTTCCGACACAATATTTGACAACTGTATACTTAAAAAAGAACATTGATAGTGGAAATAGCCGTTCTACGAGCCCACAACTCGACGCATCGCGTCGTGTTGTGAGCCTAGCAGGTGTGCACATGTGGAGTCTCTACCTTGTCTCGTTAGCGTGAGCTTGGCCTGAGACGCCCTCTTCTCCCTCTCTCTCTTCTCCCGCTGCTTCTCCAACTCCATCAGAAGTCTGGAGGATAGTGACGAGAATCATTCACTTTTTCATACAAGCGTGA
The DNA here is from genome assembly GCF_963921795.1 of Nannobrachium achirus. NCBI lineage: Eukaryota > Metazoa > Chordata > Actinopteri > Myctophiformes > Myctophidae > Nannobrachium > Nannobrachium achirus. The sequence continues at coordinate 53,687,260 of NC_137819.1, forward strand.
AATTTGGTACACTTGTACAGTTTGGGGCCCTGAACATTTTCAGATATGGAGCCATCGAAAAAACGCCCCCTGGTGGCCATGGCAGCCATTTTACTTTCCACCATTACCAATTAATGTATTTAGCATCATAACTCCCGAACCAAACATGATAATACAGAATAGATGATGTCTACACCTATATTTTGATGGTCAATGACTACAATAATACCATGTACAACATCATAAACCGTTCAGAAAAATAGTTAATGATTAATTTGGTGATGTTGTGAGGTAGTCCAATGGTTTTGTCCGAATGTTTGTCCAAACTGTTTTCACTTTATCATAAAAGTATGAAACCTGGTACACTTGTACAGTTTGGGGCCCTGAACATTTTCAGATATGGAGCCATCGCAAAAACGCCCCCTGGTGGCCATGGCAGCCATTTTACTTTTCACCATTACCAATTAATGTATTTAGCATCATAACTCCTAAGCAAAAAATGATAATACAGAATAGATGATGTCTAGACCTATGTTTTGATGACCAAGGATTCCATTGATATCATGTACAACATCGTAAAATGTTCAGGTGAATAGTTAATGGTCAATTCGGTGATGTTGTGAGGTAGTCCGCTGGTTTTGTCCGAACATTTTTCACTTTTCAATAAAAGTATGAAACTTGGTACACTTGTATAGTTTGGGATCCTGAACATTGTCAGATATGGAGCCATCGCAAAAAAGCTCCCTGGTGGCCATGGTGGGCATTTTAATATCCGCCATTACCAGATAATGTATTTTGCGTCTTATCTACAGAACCATACATAATAATACAGAATATGTGATTTCTACACCTATGTTTTGATGGTCAATGATTCCATTGATAATGTGTACAACATCATAAACTGTCCAGCTGAATATTTAATAGTCAATTGATGTGAGAAGGAAATCACAATATTTTGCGTCTGTTGCATACATTTGGTTTCATTGTCTTGTTCAAATTTATTTCTTAAGCACATATATTTCATGTTTTTTTGCTAGTATTGATTTCAAGTTTCATGCATGTTTTTTGTTTGACTGACTGATTGATTGATTGATTGATTGATTGATTGATTGATTGTTGTCGTTGTTGATGATGATGATGCTGATGATGAATCTATTCTTCAATCTTCACTGTCTCCTTCACAGCCTCCTCCACATTGACACTATGCTGTGCACTATTAGGATATATATATATATATATATATATATATATATATATATATATATATATATATATATATATATATATATATATATATATATATATATATTGTATTTGTAATGTCCCTGCCAGCCTTTCTTGCAGCCACAACTTAAGAGCTGAAGGAGAGATTGGCTTGCCTGTGGAAGAATTGACCACAATGGTCTCCAATCAAGTGGGTTTGTCCAACCCCAGTCTGTTGGAGATGGCATTTCTGGTGCCACCTCAAATGCTTGTCCCCAACAGTGTACTCCTTGGTACACTGCTCTTTTGAGTTGTTGCACCAGTGCATCCTTAGTTGGGGGCTTAGTTGCTCTCCTCTTCCTTTTTTGTGAATAACTCAAGACCAAGCTTGCTGGGTGGCATTTGGGACTGTAAAAAACACACTTCAGACACTATACCTGCCCATGAGATTGCCAAAACTCTGGGTCCACTCCTGACAAATCCATGGCTCTTCCTGTGTTCCATGCCTTTGCTGGCTGTGACACAGTATCTGCATTTGCAACCAGGGGAAAGAAGAAAGCATGGGAAACCTGGAATGCCTTTGACATTGGCAACAGAGGCCTTCATGGCTCTGTCAAAGGCTTTAAAACCAATTCCAGAGCAAGTCATTTCCGTTATGGAACGCTACACAATTCTCGCCTACGATCGCACCAGCAGCCAACTTGACATCAATCAAGCTCATCTTGAATTATTCACAAAAAAAGGAAGAGTGATGGGGCAGAGCGGCACTCGGTGCTGCGAGCTTGTATATCTGCTATTTTTCAATAGCATTAAATAATTCTAGAGCAAGTTGAGAGCCGTACTTCATCTCTATCTGCTCGCACTTTTTCGATTCCTGGTTGTGAAGCTCCTCCAGCTTCATCACCTCCTGCTCCAGCACTTCTAAAAGGAGATAAATTAGAAGAGAAAAGAAGAGCAGAGGGAGAACAGATTCAACAGAAACATGTATTATGTGTCCGTTTATTCTGTTCAGTTCTACTTTGAAGGCTTGAGAACCAAGCCTTCTGAAAACAGTGGAGTATATCGTTGAAAGACCCCTTTTGAAGCATGTCACCCCCCGGCGGTTACATGTTTCCATTCCGACATGTCCCCTTTCCGACACTAACCCTATCCCTAACCTCTATGGAAGTGTTGCCACTCCGACAATAAGAAGTCACTTCATAGAAAAGAGATGAGATCCGAGCACTCGAGGAGTTTAAAATAAAACAAAGTTTATTGTCTAAAAACCTACATGTTTCGACCTTGCGGTCTTCATCAGGGCAAAGAACTGGAGCACCAGTCATACAGATCCATTAGTCATACAGATCCATTAAATAGTGGCTATTCACGTGATGTTACTAATACACAGGCAATTAATGACCATTGTAATCACGGCACACCCAAATTATGCAAGTGTGTGTGTGCATGCACACTGATTAAGTGGCCTACACATCTACACACCCACAGCAGCCTACTGAGCAAGACAGAATGAGCCTACAATGCAAATGCAGGAGATATGCTTAAAGTCTTAATTATCTATCTATAAATGCGAGAAGTCTCTGTCTGTCTGTGTGTCTGTAATCCGCGTATCTCGAGAACAGTTCGTCCCACCGGCTTCAGATTCGGCACGCGCGTTCCCCGCCGCGGCACGGAGTGCAGTGCCGGGTCTCGACCCGACCCGACGCGCGGTTTCCCCGAACCGGTGCGAAACGTTCGGAATCTCCTTTTTCGGGGTTGATTGTTGACATCAGGCTGTTCCGGAGGAAATCGGCGAAAGCTCTGACTCATTGTGACATCACTTCATAAAAGGCTCTGACATCACGTACGCCACATGAGTCAACAAAAAATCTCTGTGATTGTGTATGTATGTATGTAATCCGTGTATCTCGAGAACCGTTCGTCCCACGGGCACGCGCGTTCTCCATATATGGGCATAAACAGATATCTCCATATATGGACATAAATGGACAGAGGCAAACAGATGGTCAAAGATCTCCATATATGGGCATAAAATGGACGCAGACAGACAGATACAGATATCTCCATATATGGGCATAAATGGACACAGGCAAACAGATGTTCAAAACGGGTCCTATGACAACAGGTATAATGAGGTTTGCATTAAAGGGGGAACCGGCACTGTGTCTGCAACACAGTTGGAGGCACAGACAGATACTCCATATATGGGCATAAAATGGACCCCGAACCGGCGCGAAACGTTCGGAATCTCCTTATGCGGGGTTGATTGTTGACATCAGGCTGTTCCGGAGGAAATCGGCGAAAGCTCTGACTCATTGTGACATCACTTCATAAAAGGCTCTGACATCACGTACGCCACATGAGTCAAAAAAAAATCTCTGTGAGTGTGTATGTATGTATGTAATCCGCGTATCTCGAGAACCGTTCGTCCCAAGGGCACGCACGTTCTCCATATATGGGCATAAAATGAATGCCCCCATATATGGGCATAAAATGGATTGCAGACAGACAGATACAGATATCTCCATATATGGACATAAATGGACAGAGGCAAACAGATGGTCAAAGATCTCCATATATGGGCATAAAATGGACGCAGACAGACAGATACAGATATCTCCATATATGGGCATAAATGGACACAGGCAAACAGATGTTCAAAACGGGTCCTATGACAACAGGTATAATGAGGTTTGCATTAAAGGGGGAACCGGCACTGTGTCTGCAACACAGTTGGAGGCACAGACAGATACTCCATATATGGGCATAAAATGGACGCAGATAGACAGATATCTCCATATATGGGCATAAAATGGACCCAGAACTATAACTGCAGTGATCTCCATATATGGACATAAAATGGACGCCGGCAGACAGACAGACAGATACAGATATCTCCATATATGGGCATAAATGGACACAGGCAGACAGATGGTCAAAACGGGTCCTATGAAAACAGGTATAATGGGGTTTGCTTTAAAGGGCGGGGCATTCATTCCCTATTTACATTGTTCCGAGTTGGCCAGGTCGCCGACTAGACGCCCGAAAGCTTCTAGTATAACAAATAACAAAAATACATAAAGAAAATACATGCCAACAATAATAAACAAATAAATCACAAAGAAAAAGCAAACACAGAAATAAACATTGTGCATAAAATAAGATAGAAACCCAAAACCGGTGTCTACCGACGACACCGAGCATTTTTTGGAGCTGTGTGAAGCACAGGCTCCCTATACGTGGCCGTGTGGGTGTGTCTGTGTGTCTGTGTGTGTGTATGTAGCCTGAACTTCCTAAACTTCGGCACGCCACTAGTCCCACAGTTTTGCCACCACACACTCGCGCCATATGTCAAATCGACCGGCTTACTCGGGAATCATGGGCTATTACTTTTCTAAGAGAAAGGTTCTATAGTTTAATTGATATTAATTTATTAGTGAATTAATTTTCCCCATTGACTTATAATGGGAATCGCAAAAACTCACATTCAATTATTTGTCTCTCGCAAACCATAGGGGCTAGAGTTTCAAGACTTGGAGAGGAGGTTCATAATGATTTCAAGGATTAAATAAAAAATAATTGTGTCATTTGGCCGCATGGTGGCGCCATAACACCCCACTTTACGTTTTGGCCTGTAACTCTTGAACCGTAGGTCGGAAAATTAAAAATATTTTTTCCCTGGATTCCTTGGGTCATGACGCATCTCCCCATATAGGCCACGCCCATTTGCGCCATGATAGATTTTCCGCCATCTTGAATTTTCTCCAAAACACACTTTTTGCTCCTTTTCCTACATATTTTCTTCAAATGTCACAAAAATCGGTACACATGATCCACACACACACACACACACACACACACACACACACACACACACACACACACACACACACACACACACACACACACAGCTCCACTTCACACGGGTGTGATTTTTAGACCACGACTGGCCGCCTCCACAGAGAGCAAATCAAGCAGCGAACAAGGGCGCAAACAGAGGACACGCCGGGGCAGACGGAGGGAACGCGCAGCCACAGCGCGCGTCCCAGAGACACACATCATTGAGGAACCAACCGAGGAAACAATATCCTCGGTAGTGAACCTCTCACAAATCAACCTCAGTAAAGACCAACTGAGTGTTCTGTCCAAAGGTATGTCCTTTGCCCCTACACACAGCACCTCCTTGTTTAACACCAGAGTTGACTTATTCCGTTTTTATCGGAATCTACATTTAAAAACTTGGTACTACCACCAGGGAGCGCATACACATAATCATCCAAACCCAGGCGCCCCAGTCCCCTCCTCCCACACAGACTCTAATTCTACTGGGACGGAGGTACAACCTGGTGTATTCCCTGCTCCAGGTCCTGATTTCAGACCGAAATCCCGTTTTGCTCCCATTGTGTCTAATCCATCCTTGTTAGCATTTACCAAAAAGGTGGATTTTGATATTGAAAAACTATTTGTGGACTCTTCTGTGTCTGGCTTTAAGCCTAAATCCAATCTCACACGTACTGAGCGCCTTGCGCTTGATGATTTGGCAAAAAATGACACTATTGTGATCCGTCCTGCTGACAAAGGTGGTGCCACTGTGATTTTGTCTAAAGAGAATTATATTTTGGAAGCTAAGCGACAGCTAAATTCCAAACATTATATCAAGCTTTCCTCCAACCCCTTGCCTACAATGCAAATCCAATTCCATGATTTGTTGGTTAGAGCTAAGGAGGCTGAATGGATTTCTGAAAATGAGTTCAAATATCTGATGGTGGAACACCCCATGTTAGCTTCATTTTACTTACTTCCTAAAATCCATAAAGAGCCTTTTGATAACCCCCCAGGTCGTCCCATTATTTCTGGTATAGGTACTCTAACTGAACAGGCTTCTAAACTTATTGATTTTCATATTAAACCTTTTGTCCATAAGCTTCCATCTTTTATTGAAGATACCACAGATGTACTAAACAGATTAGCAATGCTTAACAATGTACATTCTCAGTTCTTGGTTACTATGGATGTAGAATCTCTATATACCAACATAGATCATAATGATGGTTTAGAGGCTATGGAATTTTTTCTCTCAGACAGAAACAGTTTGCCACCCACGCAGTTTATTATTGAACTTACGAATTGGATTATCAATAATAATGTATTCATGTTTACGGATGAGATTTACAAACAATGTATTGGTGTCCCTATGGGCTCGTGTTTTTCTCCTAACTATGCATGCCTATATTTGGGGTATTGGGAAAACAGATTTGTACTGAACCCAGTGAATCAGTTCTTTAAGTGCGTTACATGGTATGGCCGGTATATTGACGATTTATTACTTATATTTAATGGTTCTGAGACACAATTATTGAGTTTTCATAAATATTTAAATTCTTTGAATCCTAACATTAAACTCACAATTGAATACTCTCAATCCAGCATTGATTTTCTTGATCTCACTATATCAAAAGATGATCTGGGCATGTTACATACAACTATTTTTAGAAAGAAAACTTCCCGCAACACATTACTGAGAGCTGATTCTTTTCACCCCCATTATCTGACTAATAATATTCCCTATGGTCAATTCCAACGTCTCAGACGAATATGTGACAGCGAGGAAGTTTTTGAGACCCAAGCCTCAGACATGACCAACCGCTTTTGTGAAAGAGGGTATAATAAAGGTGTTGTTTCACGCGCACTTAACAAGACTAAGAGCATTAAGCGCTCAGACTTGCTAATAAAAAAGAAACGCGCGAACTCTTCTAGTCCGCGGCCCTTTTTTGTCACACAATATAGCACGGTTGCTAACCAGGTTGGTCACATTATTAAGAACAACTGGGTGATAATTGAAAGTGACCCTACTTTAAGATCAGTATTCCCTGAGCCGCCACAGGTTTCTTTTAGAAGAGCCCCTACTTTACGTGACAAGTTGGTACATAACCATCTGCTCCCCACTAGAAAGGAAACCTGGCTCAAAAGACCCATCGGGTCTTTTAAATGCATGAACTGCCCTCACTGTTCTAATGTACAACAAACTAAAACTTTTACAGACTTCAAAACCCAGAAGGTGTACAAGATAAACGATTTTATGAATTGCAATACTACACATGTAATCTATAGACTCACTTGTACCTGCCCAGATATATTTTATGTTGGAAGAACGAAACGCCGGCTTAGGGACAGACTGGCTGAACATAAATACACTATACGCATTAATAACTTGGACTACCCCATAGCTAGACATTTCAGGACTGTCCACAATAGTAATGATTCCCTTTTACGTATTACAGGTATTGAACACGTCAAACCCCTCACCAGAGGTGGAGACCGTCTCAAAAAACTGAATCAACGTGAAACTTTCTGGATACATTCCTTAGACGCTCTAACCCATCCTGGTTTAAATGAGGACATAGACTTCATGTGTTACCTATAGTGGTTTTGGGTTTCTATCTTATTTTATGCACAATGTTTATTTCTGTGTTTGCTTTTTCTTTGTGATTTATTTGTTTATTATTGTTGGCATGTATTTTCTTTATGTATTTTTGTTATTTGTTATACTAGCCCTTACCCGTTCAAAGATATGAGCTCCAAAATGTTGTGCAGTGTGTGGGTTATGGGATGTGCACTGTGCACACAGTATATGAGGGATGGAAAGTAACTTTAACTGGTGCTTGCATGATAATATGTAGGAGCATCAATGTAAGAAATACCCATTTCGTTTAATGGCTACAGAGATACAACCCCCCCCCCCCCCCCCCCCCGCCCGCCCACCTGCCCGCCTGCATACACACCCGCCTGCCTGCACACACACACACACACAGAGCTGGTTAAACATGTTGCCTCATGCTAGATGCAGAATAGATGTGCCTCATGCTAGATGCAGAATAGATAGTAGATACACCATAAAAATGCTAATATACAGTATATGATTTGTGAAAGTGGCAAACGGGCTTCACAGTTATGTCAGGTGTGTTCATATGCTAATGGTGATGCGATTTCAGATCAATTGCTCCAGCCATTGAGGAGAAACGCTGTTACAGACACTCAGACACTCAGACAGACAGACTTTTGGAAAATTATATGTTAGATAATTTTGTTATTTGTTATATAATTGAGACTTTAAGCATATCTCCTGCATTTGCATTGTAGGCTCATTCTGTCTTGCTCAGTAGGCTGCTGTGGGTGTGTAGATGTGTAGGCCACTTAATCAGTGTGCTTGCATACTTTGGGTGTGCCGTGATTACAATGGTCATTAATTGCCTGTGTATTAGTAACATCATGTGAATAGCCACTATTTAATGGATCTGTATGACTAATGGATCTGTATGACTGGTGCTCCAGTTCTTTGCCCTGATGAAGACCGCAAGGTCGAAACATGTAGGTCTTGTAGATCGGCTACTTCCACAACTATTGACTTTTTTAAATAGATGAACATTTTTCAACATGGAAACGATTATGAAAAATAATCGTGATTATGTCAAATAATTGCGATTAGACGATTATGTAATAACTGTGACAGCTCTAATAGGAAAAATCAATATTGACCAAGGCAAGCCTAGCAGGTGTGCACATGTGGAGTCTCTACCTTCTCTAATTAGCATGAGCTGGTCCTGAGGCTTGAAATGCTCCATCTGCCATTCATGCTTCCTCCCCTTCTCGTTCATCCTTTTCACATGGAACTCAAAGGTGCCTGGCTGGGGGAGGGGTCGCGACATCAAGGGCTCTCTGGATAAGAAAACACACGGAACATGAAACCATTTAGACCGGGTACGCATTACTGCGTATTATTATTTTATGCTTTATAAAATCTATTAAAAAAATAGCAAATCCACAAGCTCACAGCACGGCACCAAGTGCTTTGTAGATCTGCTATTTTTTGAAGAATCGTGAACATTTGAATTTGGACCTGAATCTTTCTAAGTTTTTTTGAAAAACCCAACTGCACTGTGAGCTTGTATATCTGCTATTTTTCAATAGTTAAAGATTTAACAAACAAGGGTTCCGTACGGAACCTAAACGCTTGCCTCCAGTGGCAGATCATGTGACTGAACGAAAACACGGAAGTGCACGGTCCATTCTGGGTCTGCCTTGTTGTGATTCTGGTTAGAATGCATTATACATAAAAACACACTTTCCTCCTCACCCGTAAGTCGGATTTTCATTCCGAAAAAAGATCTGAGCAGCTGGTGGCAACCCGGTACCAGCATGCACGTGTGGATCGCCCATGCGTGGAGCGCCCGACGCAAAAGTAGCTATTTGCTCATTTTGTTAGAATGGTTGTATGAGTGTAACTATGGTGGAATTTAGCGTCACCCAGGGTACTGAAAAGAATGGACAGAACGGATAGATGTGTAAACAGCGTTTTCTTGTGGTCGTAAAACAAGAATCGACACACAGTCAATTTAAAATCTGGTGTATTGGTGTGTTGAAGTTAGTGTTGGTGTTCTTTCTCATGTATATTTCATAATATTCTAACTTACTGTAGGCTATATGTCTAGGGATGGCCAAATGGAGATTTTTTCTAAACCGATAACCGTCAGGCCTTATCAGTTAATTAACCGTTAACCGTTAAGGAAATGTGTTCAAAAATGCGCTATTTTAGCGATTTAAAAAAGGAAAATAGGCCTACACACGTTTTTCCCCATAATAAAGTGCTATATTTACACATTAAAAACCATAACACTGGGAGAAACAAGAATACAAATGTTTTCTAAAAGAAATGTGTTTTTGCAAAGAAACGGATTGAAATGATAAGTCTGTAATGTGACGCGGTGGTCGCCAGGCACGTGCGCACATACAGCAAAAGGGGCTTGAGCCCTTAACTTTTATCCGTATGAAAAGGCCCTTTTAGAAATGTCAGCCCATGCCTCTCTAAAATTCTGTGCACTCCCTGGACCCTGGCTATTGCCTAACAAAACCAGCATGAGACGCATGTAGCCGCATGTAGCAATAACTTCCAATCGTATGACTTTTGGAATCGTTCAATCGGCTAAACGTGATGTCCATTTCATTCATTTACTTCTCTCACGTGTTTTGTGTGTGCTGATGCAGCGATCATTGAATTTGCGACTCTGAGCTTTGTTATTTTCGCATAGCCTACTATGTAACCAAGACGACTTTAGCGTTCCTCACGTCATCAATGTAACATTAGAAAGTTGTGTTTAAGCTCTTCTTAAACAGGATTCAATGTGACGACGCGGGTCTGTTTTGTAAAATCCAATCGATGAGGGAGCATGTTTCCTGATGAACAAGTCAGCGTGTACAGCCAAATCAAGCACGCAGCGGCAGACTCGCAGTTGTATAAATGCATGGATGTTACACAGATATTGGTGTCCAGAAATGTGTGACCACAGGGCCTGACCATAGAGTTCTAGGGCCTGACCTGTGAAGTGTGAAGGAATGGTGCTCCCTGCTGGACAAAATATTTCATTACACCAGTCTAGAATTCCATAGCCTGGAGGAACGGGAAAGTCCCCTGCTATTGGCCCTAATGCAGTACCCCCCATCCCATCGTTTGGAGGGCCGCTTCCAATCATGAAACTAGCTCGGTTACCATGTGACATTGGACAGCCAATCGGCAAATAGGTCGCCTAGGTCGCCTGAATGTCTCGCCAGAAAATGATCTCTTTAATGATCTGGTTTACACCAGATAAAAACACTGAAATGGGCTGGCAGTAAAACTGTTAAAAGTCGCTACTATAGCAGGACCACAGCAATGAACACAGTCCTGTTCACCCCGGTTGTAACATAAAGACTAATATTAGACCGTAAAATGCTTAGCACCTCATTGCCATGAATGACCTGGCACTTTTGCAATGGAAATGAAGCATTGGACGACAGACAGGTAAGACAAACCATGGGTCCCCGAGGAACAGTCAGGAACCATTGCAGACCTGCCAACCCTGGCACATTTTTTTGAGTGTGGCGCCCGCAGCGCCCGCGGTGCAATTTTTGTTGTTTTCCCTCACAAAACAGCGTATATTTTGGGGGGTTCCATGCACCTTTTTGGGTGGGACCTTGACAGTTATGTTAACAAAATTTCACACCAGAAATGTAGCACATTGCATGTCTTGACTTACACTAATAGGAGGAGGCAAGATGTTAGAACAACCTTTTAAATAACAATGCCATTTGGTCCTGAGAAAAAGTAGGCTAGTATTACCAGGCAATACAATAATGTTGCATTGGCAATTCTGTTGACAAATCTTTAATAAAATATACTAACTGCCCTTGCTCAGAGTTAGTTAACAATAGACTAGCAAAACAGTCTATCACCAGTGACTTTATGAATGAACATACATCAATGTAATCATGTTATTCAAATTGCAAAATAGCTTTTCATTGTCAAGTAGGCTATTTACATAAACATGTGTCTTTGTTAATTGAGCAGCCTAAATAAATCCACATTTCTGTGCATGATTTTCAAGAAGTTGAAAGTATACAACTCATGTAGGTTTCTATTCCATCCATTAATTAATATATAGGCCTACATTGTGTATAGATCACATACAGCCTAGTCTGTATATTCATTCATATAGGCTGCAGGCTACTCATTGTTGATAGACCATTAATGTCTTCATAGATTCACAAATAATTTGTTCACTGTTAATGTTTTTGACAATACACATCGGCCTAATTCATTCATTCATACTCGAGTTAAAGTGGAACAGGCAGCCCAGTATTTTATCCAATCGTGGCCAATGTATGCTTCAGTTCATTGTACTAAGAAAGAACTGGGTCACACGTTTTGACTTTTCCGACTGGTTGCTCGCTGCAACACCGTCGTATGACGAAGTATAACACGGACTTCATACACAAGAACACAACAGCTCCAGGCTGAGCGCAGCCGCTCGTTTTGTTTCACCAGCGTCGCAAGATAGGTTTAGGTTAGGCATAGTACAAGATTTCACCAATTCTCACCATCGTGGCTGCTATGACATGTGAATTCACCTCAGAGGAGGGGTTTAAAACTTTATTATTACCTGTTAGATCGTTGGCAGCACTGAGGGGGGGAACAGTCGCTGTGCATCGACTCGCACGACACCACGGCCCTTCTCCGTATCATCTTCTTTTACATTAATCTGATTAATATCGCCGTTATGTATCCGATCGATAACTCGTCGGCGTCGCTGTGAGATGCGTGCATGCTGAACTAAACCAAAACCTTCTTATAACTCTATGACCAAAACAAACAGACTCCGTCCTCCAATCGGTTAAATTCTTCTTCTAACGACAAAACGAGCATCGCTTCCGTTCTAGTGCTCCCCAGCGCCATGCGCCCCATTCACACACCATTCATGTGGTGCCTGGGAGGAACTACATGGCAGGGAGAAAAATGTTTTGCCTCACTTTAAGCCACTGTGGGTCAAATATCTGCTCGCTCTGCCATCCTAGCGCGGGGGTCCTGCGACTGTTGATGACGTCACACAATAGGATCGGCTCTCCGTCTGAGCTCCGTGAAGTGAGCTGCATTAGCGTTTCCGGCCTGGGAGTTAGCTACAATAAGCCAGGAGCCTTCAAAATAAAAGTGCAGTAGCCTTCAAAATAAAAGTTCACCAAATCTATGTGTGATAGGAGGACCATTCTTTTAGAATAAATGAACAATCCTCTCATCCCTTTTCTGAGGAGAACTTTAGCCAAAAATAGCAGATCTACACGCTTGTAGATCAGCTATTTTTGGCAAATAGGTTTGGTTTTTTATTTTATTTTTTGGTTATATTTTTGGTTATATTGTTTTTTTATATTTATATATATATATATATATATATATATATATATATTATATTTATATAATATATATATATAATATATATATATATAATATATTATATATATTATTATATATATTATATAATATTATATAATATTATATAATTATATATTATATATATAATATTATATTATATAATATTATATTATATAATATTATATTATATTAATATTATATTATAATATTATATATTATATTAATATTATATTATAATATTATATATTATATTATATAATATTATAATATTATATTATATATATTATATATTATATAATATTATATAATAATATATTATATATTATATATATATATATAGTATTATATTATATAATATTATATATATATATATATATAGTATTATAATAATATTATATATAATATTATATTATATAATATTATATAATATTATATATTATATTATATAATATTATATAATATTATATTATATAATATTATATAATATATAATATATATATATATATTATATTATATATATATAATATATTATATAATATATTATATATATTATATTTTATATTGGTTTTTTATATTTTTTTATATTTTTGGTTATATTTTGGTTATATTATTTGGTTATCTTTTTTTGTTTTTTTATTTTTTGGGAATGTCATGTTCCAGTGTTCAGTAAAGGTTAGAAGTGAAATTCACAATCATCATATTAATTATAAAAGAGAAGAATGAACACTGCTGTCTCTGTAGAATGGTGTTGCCATGCTGCGTGGTGGGGCGAAAACAGCCGATCTACAAGCCTACAAAGCGTTGCGCTTGTTATGTGTTGTGAGGCAATGTGAGCTAGTAGGTCTGCTGTGTTCGGCCATATTGTGTGACATTGTGTGACGTCATTTGCAAGCGAAGGACCCCTGCGCAGATATGGAGCCCGAGTGGATGTAGTACCGACACCACAACACAACCGAACACAACGCAGAATGTGTTGTGTTACCATCCCCCGATAATGCGTAGCCGTTAGAGGAGTTTGCGTACCTGCGTACAGAGACTAAAAATGCGTGCTTACTACGCAAAATGCGTACAGGTTGGGAGGTCTGCCATTGTTATAGCTAAGCCATCTAAACGTTTGCATTCCACCAGTGTTGTTTTTGACAGCAAATTTTGATTTAGTTTTAGTCATAGTCTTTTGAATAAAATGTCATTTAGTTTTAGTCATAATTTAGTCAACTGAAAAGCTTTAGTTTTAGTCTAATTTTAGTCGACTAAATATCATAAGATCAACTGAAATGTATTTTGGCATCGTAATGACTGATTTTACACTTGGTTGTGTGCTGAAAACAGCAGGAGAAGATGTGATATTGACTCTAAAAATTATTGAAAGTTTCGAGGCCACCATGTTCCAAAATGAGGACACATTGGGGCATTCCCAAACCATGTGAAGAAAGGTACCAAGTCCAACACTATTTGAAGTGCAGAGCGTGCAGTTGGGATAGATACCGTTTCTCAATGTGGGGTACAGGGTCCCCCAGCAGGGGTCATTGGGGGGGTTCCAGGGGGTCCTCAGGCTAAACTACTTAAAGTTAAGAACCAAATGGACACTTAATGTAACTCATGAGAGTACACAGATGGAACCAAAATGACCCTGGCATGTCCATTAGGTTCCTTTTATACACTTTCAGAGTGAAAAAATTAAGTGTATAGATTTTAGTCCCAGTCCCAGAGATAAAAAAAGAAAAAGTAATTATCCTATCAAATGGGGATCTGTGGCTTAATTCAAATCAAACGTTGGGCCCCTGAAAGTAAAACATGTAGGGATACTCCCAACAACATTAGAATAATCTTCCAGTTCCTGGATCTACATTACACTCAATTTATTGTATTATTCTACACAATATTCCTGTGATTCAAGGAAGAATAATGGAAGGAATAAGTAACATAACCCGAATACATAGAAGAGGGTCAGCTGCTTTTTCAATGGACCTATGTTTATATTAATATGAATATGGTTTTAGAATACATACCCAACACCACGAGGCAACTCCACCTCATCCTCCTCCTCAAAATCAGCTGATCGCTTCTTCCCAACCTTGTCAGGGACTGGAGGTCCATCTGATTGATGACAATTACAAATAAACAACAAAGAAATAATCAAAATCTGTGGTTTGTATTTCTGACCACTTGGTGATCAATTCTACAGACCATGAAAAGAAGGTAAACGTATTTTAATTAATAAAACGTTTAACTAATCTTAATGGTAGAACAGGGTTTCTCAAAGTGGTTAAATGTCAAGTATAAAGTTATTTTCTGTCCTAATGGAAACAGTGATTCTCTCAAGTTTTCCTTGTGACATACTTTATCTTAGGGGAAAAGATTGACATTAAATGTGAGATGCTATAAAGTACAATGTAATCCAGACGTGTCGTGGATGAAATATGTATTTACAGGGGTGCCCTGTAAATAGTTTGAGATGTGGTAGAGTATGTAGGCCTATGCTAATACAATATTATCATTTAGTAGGTCTAGCTGCAGTGGTTGGAGGTGGACTCCCTATAGCATTGGTTCTCAAAATGGGGACCGGGCACCCCCAGGGATCCTTGAGGATGTTCCAGGGGGTCCCCATCTAAATGATAGTTAGGAACAAAACAGAGACAGACCCATATAGATCTCTGAGAGTGTACAAATGGAACCAAATGGACCCGTTAGGGTTCCGTTTGACTCTAACGGTCAATTTGGTTCCATTTGTACACTCTGAGTTAAATTAACATTGATTTTACAATATAAATTGGGGTCTCAGAGATAGAAAATATGGGGGACGGTCCTGGACTAATGCATGGGGGTCCTTGAAATTGAAGTGGTTGTGAATCACTGCTAGAGCCATAAAAATCTTATCTTATATGTGGTCCCTGGCATATCTTTTCAAATGGGGGTCCGCGGGTTAATAAGTGTCAATTTCGGGGTCCTTGACTTGAAAAGGTTTGAGAACCACTGCCCTAATAGCCTAGTTCTAGACTCATTAGGACCAGAAAACCTACTGGTTCAAGTTGCAATGACCTCTTTCCTTTTGGTAGAGGACAGAACTTAATTTCTTTAGGAACAAAAATTTGCTTTATTATAGCCTACTAACATTTAACTTGTTTTACGTTCTATCGTTTACACCTAAAGCCGGGTAAACTATTATCTTACCATGTCTGCTACTGATAGTGTAGTCGATGGTGTCCTCCTTTCCTTCCTCCAGTGAGGCTTTGCTTGGTTGTTTTCCTCTAGTTGACGACATGTTACCCTGAAAAATAAAGTTCACAAATTGTCAGTGGTGCAAAGTAACTAAGTACATTTACTAAGTACTGTACTTACACTTTTGAGTTATTTGTACTTTACTTGATTATTTCCCATTTCCAATAGGTCTCTTTTTACTTCTACTCTACATCTTGGATCCAAATATTGTAGCCTACTTTTACTCCATTACATTTATTTGAACACTTTTTACTAGTTACTTTAGAGATTTTACAAAACCTTCAGCCCTCTATACATTTCGGCCATTTGAAAATTGACGATCTACAAGCTCACAATGATTGTTGTGACTTGTGAGCTTGTAGATCTGCTATTTTCAAATATTTGTATACATTTGAAAACATGAAATGGGACATTCTGCATAATGAGTACTTTCTACTTTTGGTACTTTAAAGTACATTTTGTTGCCAACACGTTTGTACTTTTACAGTAGGCCTACATTTTGAATTTGAGACTTTCTGTGGTATTAAAGTACAAAATGTGAGTAGGCCTACTTTTCCCACCACTGCAACCTGTTCTTCTGGGGGTCCCTGGAACAAAATATTTTGAGATGGGGGTCCGCGGCCAAAAACATATCATTTTGGGGGTCCTTGACATGACAAAGTTTGAGAACCAGCAACATAGGTTTTTCAGGAATCTGAATCAGCCTATATCAGCGGTTCTCAAACTTTGTCATGTCAAGGACCCCCAAAATGCTATGTATTTAGCCGCGGACCCCCATCTCAAAATGTTTTGTTCCGGGGACCCCCAGAAACAAAGATTTTAGTAAAAAATATTCAATATGAATGTGGGTCTTCATGCTAGATGCAGAAAGTTAGCACAAAGCAGTGTAGTTGTTGGCTCGTTTTTAACTTTACAAGTTCACACGGTGCTTTGGGCTTTAAGCTTACCATTATGTACAAGTAGGCTGTTATTTGGTGGTTTTAGTTGAGTTCTTGTTCTTGTGTAGGCTACTAAGATACGAACTAAACCGTTTAATACGAGTTTAATAGACGAAGATAATTATTCTAGCTTAGTAACTAATACACACAATTTTCAAAAGAGCAGTAGCGCGCGCACAGTTCCAGTATCCCATTGACAGGAAGCACAGTGCAGGTGCCGCCGTTTTGTGTGCCGTTGATTGGCTAATGGGTTGCCAGGGAGATAGAGCTCGCCAGTCTGAGTCGTCCCCCTAGTGGCGAAAGAAAAGAAGAACTTCTGGGGACTCGGATTACAGTAAAAATCACACCCGTGTGAACTGAGCGGTGGTCGTGGTGTGTGTGTGTGTGTGTGTGTGTGTGTGTGTGTGTGTGTGTGTGTGTGTGTGTGTGTGTGTGTGTGTGTGTGTGTGTGTGTGTGTGTGTGTGTGTGTGTGTGTGTGTGAATTGAATTGAAATTAAGTACTGTACTTGATTACTAGATCTAAACGTTTGAGTTCCTTTTACTTAACTGGAGTATTTCCAATTTTCAGTACTTTTACTTCTACTCCACTACATCTCAGAGACAAATGTTGTACTTTTAAGGGCCATTCACACTGAGCACTATAACTAGTATAACTATAAAAAGTATAGTTTTAAATATTCAAGTGGATGGCAGTGTTCATGTAATGCTCGAACCCGGGTCTCCCATATGCAAGTCATCTTAACCACTACTAGACCAAAGGGACATCCCTATGGACCGGGGGAGATACTATAGTATTAGTATATAGACCTTCTGGGTCATCATAGTGAGAGGATATTAATAAAATCTAGGAATAAATTCCTTACCAAGAAATGTCTTCACCAATGTGTTTGTAAAGGTGTCTAGTAACACATCTAACAAAGTTTGAAATTCAAAATCCCTAGGAACTATTGACAGCTGCTGAAAGTTTGGGTCCCATTCACTTACTATACACTATACAGGAACAAAATACCCCCAAAAGACCAAAGCTACATCCTTATGGACCGAGGGAGATACTAGACTTTTGCGGCCATCAGGCTGAGGCAGTGAATCACTCTGCTATATACTGTACATGCCACATAAAAAATAAGCTGTGAAAATGAATTAAAAACATGTAGCTCCATATATAAATTCAAGAGAATCTACAAAAGTAATATGATACAAAAATACAGTAATATACAGTAATATATAGAATAATAAACTGCACAAATGAATAATAAAATAAAAAAACAAAAAAGAATAAAATTTGATAATTACAGGCCACAACCTGAGATTGTTAAAAATGTAATTATTTAAATGTCATATACATATTTTTTGCTTTGTTTATATTATTATATTATATTTTGCAATAGTTTTTGTTAAATAATTAATTAGAAGGGTAGGCATTATAAGCTTTAGCTTCAGCCTTCTCCTTTTCGGTCCAGCAGTCGTGTGCTGCTTTGTTTTTCTGTTTTGTTTTAACTAGAGATGTTACCGATCAATCGGCAATGGATCGGATCGGGCCGATCAAAGCGTGATCGGCGATAATCGGTGGTTTAGATCAAAAGGTAAATTCACCGATCGGATCGGATCGGTGCATCCGATCAACCAGCCGTTCAGTATGCCCACTTGAGGCCATTTTGGGGTATAGATTTCCACAGTGCTGAAGGAATAATTAGTTACTGCTATGATAATAAATACATAGTAATGCTGGTAAATAACTATAAGGCAAATATATAAATGAATTCATGAGTGAATGAATGAATGAATTAAAGTTAAAACATTAACATTTAGGAAATATAAATAATAACTTGATCGGATCGGTGATTGATCGGTATCGGGTGATCAAACTTTTGTGATCGGTGCTCGCTGATCGGTTCCAAAAAACCTGATCGGACCATCCCTAGTTTTAACTGTTTCTGTTTTTATTATGTGAAATGTTTTGCTTTTCTTTTTTTGTTTTTACAAATGGAATGTTGTTTTAAATGTAAACAATGACCGAAATAAACTTAAACTTAAAAAATACAATGGTGAGCGACAGTTATAGTTATCCATTTATATGTATCGATACTATAGGCCTACTGTACACTAATAAAATAAAAGCAAAGCAAAGTTCTACAATGAATCTATGAAATGAATACATTAAAATAATATAGCCTCGTGTTAGAGGAAGCAGTGGCTGTGGAGAAAGTCACACAGAATATTAAAATCAATGTTTACAGATAATGCGGGGGATTATTCATGATAAAGTGGAAGCACATTATACTATTGTAAAAAATGTTTTTGATGTTCAATGCAATTCACATTGTCGTTTTCATCAAATTGTATTTAACTACCTAAGCATCTGTGACTGAAGCAACCCAGCTGACAGTTTACTGAAACAAAATGTTCTTTATTTGATGACATCCATGTGTGCATATTGATGACAAACACAGGCATGGTAGATAACAATGATTTAATTGGGAAGCATTGCAATATGGAATCTGTGAACTGAACTGAACAGTACAGTACATTTAGCAACTTTAATTCAGTATGATTAGCCTACTTCAGATTATGATAGGATACAATAACAAAGGGAAGAATTGTATCAATATCCAAATATGTCATCCACACATTTACGCAATTGTTGAGACTGTTATTGCTTCAGTAAGACTCACAAAACACATCACAGCTATTGTTCTCTCTCTCTCTCTCTCTCTCTCTTGCTCACACGCACGCACGCACGCACGCAGGCACACACACACACACACACACACTCTGTGCCAGAGATTAATGATGGACAAACTAACTAACATCCCCCAAAAGACAATGGGGCCAAAGCCCTAGAAAAAGCAAAGTGAACCATGCCTTTACAAGCTAGGTGTAAAATCAAATTTTCAGTGCAGTGGAAACAAAACAGACAATGCTTTACTTCTCCCTTTAGAACTAAAGCATCATGGAAGGGTTCTGTTGTCAGTGTCAGTTTTCAAACCATATTTGGGAGGGCTAATAATGTGTACCAGGTCTCCAGAAACATGATGGAGTACAGAACAAGTACAGTGAAGGAGTGTTATATGGCTCTATGAGCTCCTTTCTATTTTTGAGCACGTCCTCTGGAACCATAATTATGTACTTTGGTTTGCCAGGCTTTTACTACAGTCCTGTCAAGGTCCAGTCTCCTTATCTTCTGGCATGATGATGAAAGGTCCTTTGTTATCTTCATTTAGTCAATTCCCGCTCAGTCGCATGACAATTCTTAAGAGTTAAGCCCTTTGGACACAGGACAGTTGCGTTTTTTCCGTTTGCTGCATGAATAAAACGCATTGGATTTAGTGTGCAATGCTGTGCGGAATCGGCGCTGCGGATCCCAAAAGGAGTCATAAAAGGAGTGATGAGTTTTTCACCGCATGCGACAAGACGCACGAATCGAACTGGGTTTGATCGAGAGAAAAAAATGCACGGCCGCAGCCACTTGTCGCACGGCTAATTCGGATCCGGTGTGCATGAGGTCGTAGAGAATCATTGTTTTCTTATAAAAAAACGAAATTGTCCGTTTTATCCGTACGGATAAACGCGCCTGTGTGCAAAGGGCTTTAGTTATTGACACATTTGGTGCACACAGGGTTCCAGAGTATAGCATATAAATGTAAATAAAATAAATCTATATGTTTTTTTTTTTTTTCTAAATTTTGATCCCACGATTTTTGTAACCCATTTTTTCACCCGGTGCCAATTGCCTAAGCTGTGATCCTGGGCTCTACTCTCCCTCTGCCAACCTGGGGAGGGCCCTGAACTGAGCTCATGCTTCCTTCAATGCATGAGGAGTGAGCAGGCCGCTTCTTATCACCTGACAGGGGGAGCTTCCCCGGTTGGACGTAGCGCGTGGAAGGAACACGTTATTCCAACCAGTTCCACTCCCCTCCATCAGGCGCCTCGGCTGGCCAGGGGGAGGCTTTATAGAGACCAGGATTACTGCATGTTTTTGTGAGGTTATCTACCCTAGGAGACACGGGGAGAACATGCAAACTCCACACAGAAAGGCCCTTTTGCCAACCCCACCTAGGGTGTGGGCACTGATGACGCGGAGGAGGGAACACGCCCCCAGCACCCACAGTGTCCCCCGGCGGGAATCGAACCCAGGACCTTCTAGCTGTGAGGCGACAGCACTACTGGCTGCGCCAGGGCTGGGGAACAATTGCCTACCTAGGGGGGGAAGGGGGAAAAAATGGAAGGGGGAGAGGGGGAGAAGGGGGAAGAAGGAAAAAAGAGGAGAAAGAGAAAAGGAAAGAGAAAACGAGCGTGGAAGGGATGAAAAATGCAACAGGCCAGTCTTCGTGTGCATCTCCCCAGTGATCTGTCCAAGTAGTTTATGAGTATATATGATAGATTCATGAAAATTGTGACTTTTGTCGATTTTAGGTATGGTTGGTGAGGATCCGAAGGTCGTGGGTTTGATTCCCACCTACGCCGGGTCAGGTGTTCGATTCCCACCTACGCCATGCAAAAATAACACTCAATGAATGAAAGAAACGTCCTCATTGTTTTAACCATCTCTAAATGGACCACAAAATCAATTTTCTCACCATCATCTAACCTATTTGTACTATTGTATTACTACAATACAACATGTAGGCCTACGGTACATTGGCACATATTGACAGATGCCTGTTAAGTATAACCCTTGTGAGACTGTACTTCATTCATAGATGTATTGTACATCTATTTATATTCACTGGTGATAGATGTACACAGTATATATGTATTATATATTCACTGTACATTTTATGTATTGTTACCCTTATAATTATTATTATTTTATATAATTATATAACATAATAATTATTTTCTCTTATTCAGAGATCCACTGCAAATGCAGATCAGTATTTCAATGTATCTATTATTTCATCTTGGTTTGAAACAAATTCACTTAGAAGTACCTTGTATTTCATTCTAATGCTGCTGACATCTACACACATTTCTTTTAAAATCTTACTCTGTATGAGTTACAACAAACAAACAAACATCAACAATATTATGACATCTGGACTTATTTCCAATGGGGATCAACAAAGTCAACCATTGAGGTAAAAGCACAACATATTTCATTAAGTAAAAAAATGCAACTGCATGAAAGGTAAATACAATTTTAATCTAAAAGATTCAAATACAACAGGGTATTAATCCCACATACAACATAAACATGGTGACAACAAATATATATGAATACATCATCACTCTTGGATGGAAACCCTGTATGTCCAAAACTTATTACTTATCACTTATTTCTTATCACTATTTAAAAAGTATCTAAAATAGTGAAAATAACTGATCTACAAGCTGACAACATGTCAACATCTTGTGGGCCTATAGATCTGCTAACATGGTGAAAATAGACAAATCTACACGCTGACAACACTTTGATGTGTTGTGGGCTTGTAGATCTGCTATTTTCACTACTTTTAAGCAACACTCATGTATGATAAAGTAGGGCATTCATTTACAATAAAATAAAAGGAATGGGACATGGTTTCTGCCTGACAGCGACAATATGTTGATGGCTCTGGTGGCATCACACTTTGCACAAGAATAATAAAACAAGTCTCAACGACATCACAAATTTAAGTAAGGGAAAGGCAAACATCTGCTCATTTATTTTTTTGTTGCCTGCTAGCGACTCCTCCTTTGATATGGTGTCTGTATTTTTGGGCAGTTTACAGTATTGTGTCCTGGTTCCTGTGTTCTGAACTGGCCACTTTCTGCATGAATTTGCCTGCACTGTCCGCTTGTTGAATCTGGCCGTGGAGGCACATCGCCTTTGGTGAAGAGGTGCAGAGAGAACAGCTGAGGTCTGGGAGACAGCAAAGGAGAAATAGAGAGAAATATGTATAATCAATACAAATTCATTGTCACAGTGTCACAGTTTATGTTTGCCTATGTGATAATACAGTATGCCCATCACACATCAGATCCCACCATGGCATTATCTTTTTTTAGCAGCCATCATGCAGGGGCCATCTATGTCTGTACACAGACATTTGTATGTGGCAAAGATTTACACACTATTATAATGTTCTTATTTTGATCATAAGATCCAATTACAGAATGTCAAGTCTCCATGCAGGTTTTCTTCGGAATATGTATGACACTGATATACTGGTTCTCAAATGTTTTATTTGCACAGACCCTTAACTCTGAGTGTCTTTATGTTTCTGGGTTTGATTGAATACTTTGTTAGCAGTTCACATAGGAAAAGCACAGTACAGTTCAGAATCAGATCCAAGGTCTACTAATAGGAT
Source organism: Nannobrachium achirus (assembly GCF_963921795.1). Lineage (NCBI taxonomy): Eukaryota > Metazoa > Chordata > Actinopteri > Myctophiformes > Myctophidae > Nannobrachium > Nannobrachium achirus. The sequence goes on from NC_137819.1 coordinate 53,710,624, forward strand.
TTAAACCCAATAAAGCACAATGGCTTGTTTACATGTGGGTCCTTTTGTACAAAATTCATAAGAGAAACACATAGATCTATATAAACAAATAATATGTTTGTTATGCTTTGTTGATGAGCCAAATGTAGTCCCCTTTTCACTTTCATTAACATACTAGGCTACTACATGTAAAGTTGTATATAACTCCTTATCATTAATGTTTCAATGACACTGAAAATAGCCTACCTTAAAAAAATATATAATAATAGCCTAATATTGCAATAGCAGGACAGTAACTTAGCTATGTAATCCATATGATCTATTAAACTGTCTTTACAAATAAAGCATTAACTAGATAGTATTGGCCAGCCAAGGATCAAATGAAAGACAGTAGCAGACACCATCACCATGCCTATTGCCTACTTGTTATTGTATGTATGGTAATGCATTTCCTGCAGTCTGCAGATGACCAGACCATTACCATAGTAATTTATAGAAGTCACGAAACTTACCTTGAGTGTTAGGATAACAAAGCCAGTGTCAGCAAGTGTCCATTCATCCAAAGGTCTCTGAGTGACAATTGTTTGTTTTTAACGTCGGACGCTGCATTAAGAGAATGTGGCTTTCAACTTTCAACCGCTGTTCATAGCCCTCCCGTGTGGTTTCTATTTGCTGCTCTGTGCTCAGATGCGGTCTAGAGCCCGCCTACTGTATCCGGTAATGTGTAAGCCCACATTAAAGCAAGTAGCGTTTCCATATCCGCTCTGGCCCCAGACCGGAACAGCGACCCGAAAAGACGGAGTGTGATTGGTTGGAATCCAGCAAGGGACGTTGTGTTTTGATCGGGGGGGAGAGAGGGAGGGGAGGAGAAATGAAAAAGGAGTGCGGCGATTTTATTGGCAGACGGACGGACGTGCGACGGGAGGCGTTCTGATTGGAAAGAAACCACCGCGGGGGAGATCTTCCATTGGCGACAATTGAACTCGCTCTCTTTTTATTTGGACGCGAGGAGCCCCGCCGTTGGCCAGTAAAGGAGGAAGCGAGGTAGGCGAGCGCTCGCCGGATAGCGCCACCGTGCCCCCTTAAATAAATAAATAATAAATAATAAATAATAAATCTATATGTTTGACCTAAAACTATAATGCCACTATTCTATTGTACCTTTATGTGAATGTACTGCAAAACCAAACCTTGGTTCGGTATAATCCATATATCTATTGTTTCGTTTACGTAGTCTTGTGTCCTGTGCAAATTGTGTATTTGATGGAGGCTGTGTAATTAGTTAGAAACGGTAAATACACTTATTGCTGTCTCTTCTCTTCTCTTCTCTCCTCTCCTCTCCTCTCCTCTCCTCTCCTCTCCTCTCCTCTCCTCTCCTCTTCTCTTCTCTCCTCTCCTCTCCTCTCCTCTCCTCTCCTCTCCTCTCCTCTCCTCTCCTCTCCTCTATCAAATGTCTTCCAGTGACGGCTGACGGGTTAAGGTGTTCCCATCAGCAGGTAGAAGGTGAGGGCTACGATGAGGAGCAGGCAGAAGGGAGAGTTGAAGGTCTGGTAGGCCGTTGAGGGCATGAAGATGTCCTCGTACTTATAAATACTGATCATGTGGTCGCTGACGGGGGGAGCGTCGATGTCATGCCTTGTGATGGAACCTGTTGGCAAAGGTAAGACGACATACTGTAAGAAATGGAAAATAAGCAGCTTAGATTTGTATAAAGTGAACAGCGAAAATGCACAATACAGTGTCCCCAGTATTCATTTCAAGTTTTCAGGTCGATTGGGTCCATTTTATCTAACTATTAATTTACTAAATGTCTGTCTGTCCGATAGCTGTCTGATTTACCCACATGACATCACTGATACAAAACAGTGTCCACATTTGGAGATAACTGACATCATACTGCCGCCTGTACTGCGCATGCATCTCCGCCATGGTAACAGCCACATGCTGAAACATCACCCAAATATGGAGATGACTGAAATCACTGATACGTCTCCAACATTACTTCTGAGACTCCTACATTCAATCCCTCATATACTGTGCACACCCAAACTCTGCACATAATTCGCAGTGCATATGTTCGAATGGGCAACGACTAGTTACACACCTTGTATAGCCGGTCCCCAGGCAAACAGGTAGTACCATGACAGGTGCAGGTCCACCAGTGTCTCCTCTCTGGGTACGTATAGTGGTCGTTTGAAGCGGCAGGTCACCCGGTTGTTCTCAAAGATGCCCTCCTCGTCCCTGGCCGGGTTCCTCTTGATCTCCTTGGCCCACTGGCCCACATTGTAGAAGTGATGAATCCTCACACGCCCATTATCGTCATGTACACAGCCCATGACATCATCGCCTCCCTGAGGAAGAGAGTGGAATTATATTCAAGATAATAAAATAAATAAATAACATTATTATTATTTAATAATGAGAAAAAGAAGAAGAAGAAAAAAAAAACATTTGAAACACCAGATTCAGAATGACTTTGTTGGCGAAGTAGGTGGTTGCTAACACATAAAACAATGCATACAAAGAAATGGAAATGAATGCTAAAAACATTTTGTAACGGATGGTTCTCTTCAGTCCATCAAGAAGGAAAGGCACATTGATATAGACTAGAAAGTGGCAATTGGAAATTGCAAGTGTGGTTGCCGTGACACACTAGCAAATAAATATCTCTGTATCTATCAGTCCTTGTCCCTATTTGAGTGTGTGTGCTAAACCATTTCGTCCTTGTCCCTTTAATGCCCATACATGGAGATCCCTGATGTCATCAATATTAAGCCCATATCTTGGAATGCCCATGTACATACTGTGTCAGTCTCATGTGGTCTATGATGTCAGACATCTATGTCAGTCATCTCCATATTTGGGAAAAGTTTAATTTCGTGTGTCTCTCTCTCCATATATGGAGCTGACTATCATCACCTGGATCTCCATATATGAAGATCACAACACTGTCCTCATCAAACCCTTGATAGCCATACATGAAGACGACTGGATCATTACTTAGATGGATATAGCTCCATATATGGATATGGATATACCGGTATAAGTCAATGGGGAAAACGAATTCACTAATAAATTAACATCAATTAAACTATACAACTTTTCTCTACAGAAATGGTTCCACATGATTCCCGATGAAGCCGGTCGATTTGACATATAGCGAGGAGTTTTGTGAGGAGGATATTTGTGAGGAGTAGCGCGTCAAACTTTTGGTCACTCTCTTGAATAGATAGATAGATAGATAGATACCTTTATTATCCCAAGGGGGAAATTCAGTTGTAAAGTCAATACAGCAATAGTTCCGTCAGTCTAGGTTAGGAAGGAAGTCCTTTTCACTCGTCCGTTATGTGTCTCGTTGTACAGCTTAAGGGCGGCCGGTACAAAAGATTTTCCTAGTCTCTCACATCTCCGTCCTGGGTAGGCAAAGCGGTCGTTTCCTCTCTTACTCCAGTAACTGGTGATCTCCAGATGGAGGGGGTGAGAGGAGTTCTCCAAAATGGAATCTAGCTTCCTCGCTGTACGCACTCTGGTTACTTCCTCCACCCCCTGCAGAGAGGACCCAACAACAGAGCCTGCTTTCCTCACCAGTCTGTTCAGGTTAACCGTGTCACCTGCTCTGCTCTTTATTGAATAATAAAGTTGGACAAGTACTATAGTGTGGTTGCCCTGTTAGGGCAACCACACTACTATGTCTTCTTCCTTTCCTCGCACTGTATTTTCCCATGTATATAATGTTACATGTTTTATATGATGTGCTAATAAACTAAACTAAACTAAAACTAATTAAACCCTATACTTTGTTGACCGGAGTCCCCCAGGGGTCTGTACTTTCCCCCGTTCCTTTTCCCCCCCTCTACACCATATCCTCATTGAAATAACAGATCTACAAGCTTATAACGAGTTTTCACTGAATACCAGAATAGTTAAATTAGGGTTCATGTGGTTACGTGTGTAAGTGTATGCTCTTTAAGTTAAATAAGAAAAGAAGATTTCATTGTGTGGTGAGTCTCATGATGCAAAGCTGCTCACCATCTTCTTGTCAGAGGAGAAGCCTACAGCCACCCATCCATCTGTGTCTGCACTCAGCTCGTACTCCACATCTGTCCCAATGCGACGGTAACTCAGAAAGTAGTCACATGACTCGGCATCACATCCTGGCTTCCCATACCTGGACATAATACACAACAACATGTGTACTTATACAACTGATTATACCAACAAAGGTTGACCACTTAAACTGCAAAGTCGTCAAACCAATGGAACAAGACGAATACAGGAAGGGTGGGCACTAGGGAAACCTGGGCACCATTTTTGGGGGAAGACTATAGGCACTAAAAAAGAGTGGGCATCACAAAGAGTTGACACTTTGGGTGAGCAGTGGCACTAGAGGTGGCCAGTCTTCCAAGAAGAGTGGGCAATAGGCCGCTTAAAACTAACCTTACACTCACAAAACTATTCCTAAACTTAACCTAAACCTTTTCTATTCATTAATTTCTTGTCAGAAAATGTTTTGGATGTAAAAATCATCTAAATGTAGATGCATTCCAGTAAAACGCATGCCAGACAGGTGCAAAATGTGTTCTGTGGACACAAAGACTGTTTTGGTGCCCAGATTTCCTCTAGTGCCCACTCTTCTGAGGTTTGGTGCTACATTGTTTTGGTGCCCACATTTTCCTATTGTGCCCAGAATGTTTTTGTTTTAGATGTCTTTTTTTTATGTCTTTATTGATAGTGAAGAGTTAGACAGGAAGCAGGGAGAGATAGATGGGGAGTGACACACAGCAAAGGCCGTCGGGATCGGGACTCAAACCTGCGATGCGCTGTCAGGCTACCTTGAGCCTGAGTGCACAGACTGCTAGGCCAACAGAATGTTTTGATGCCCACTCCTCATGTTACCCAACAAGGCTTATTCAAATGAATAGGATTGAAGATGCCTTTAACTCCCCACTCCCAGAGTAGACTTTAATGACCCTGTTTTCTGCTGAAGCTCTCTCTCTCTCTCTCTCTCTCTCTCTCTCTCTCTCTCGCTCTCTCTCTCCCTCTCTCTCTCTCTCTAGCTACACAGCCACAGATGAAAGAGCCAAGGGAAATACAGCTGGACAAGCAAGAGCCCTGTATTACTACATAGGAAGGAGAGGGGAGCCGGATATAGAGAAAAGGAGAATGAGAGACAGAGATAAGAGCATATTTTGCTAACCTGATGCAGCCCTTAGTTACCTAGCTATCACCTAGGCTTTGTTATGTAATTTTAGGTGATAGCTAGAAAACTACACCGCGGTGAAGTGAATAGCTCTTCACCCTGGACTCTGGTGTGCGTGCGTGCGTGCGTGCGTGCGTGCGTGCGTGTTGTAGAGAGAGCAAAGAGGCATGATAAACAGAGGAGGGGGGAGGTCATCATCTGCTACTAGCAGGGAGCTGGCCTGGGTGCTGAAAGCCTGTTGTATTTGCTACCTTCAGCACATTCATAACCAAAAACGCACAGATACTAAAAACATGTCGGCTATTGCATCTTGAAATGAAATCTTAAAGAGAATACTTTGCTCAAATCGTCACATAGCCTATAGCCTACAGATACAGCTAGACAAGTAGACAAGGTAGAATTTCTGAAAATGTGCTTGTATAAAGTCCCGAAGGCATTTTGCGAATATTTATTATATACAACTGTTCTAGGGGTATTAAGGGATGCTGAATCCAAATGTGCTGTATATAATGCTCAAAAATGTTCCTAAAAGGCTCAAAATTGACAAATCCAACATGGCCGCCACTGCAAGGTGGAAATCTATTTAAGTGCAAATCTTTTTGACTAAACAAGGTAGAAACTTGAACTAAATGTGTTTTTCTAGGTTAGCCTACATGGGGAATTTGAAATTCTATCCTGATTTTAGATCAGACGTGAATACATGGCTTGAAACTCATACATTTATAGCAGAAAAGTTTCGTTATTGATGCATAATTCGTCAAACAGAAACAAAAGCAGGATGAACCATGGTTTTATTCATCAAAACTCTTTTGATTTAGATTTTGCTATCATCCATCCATCCATCCATCCATCCATCCATCCTTCCATCTTCAACCGCTTATCCGGAATCGGGTCGCGGGGGTAACAGTTCCAACTGAGACTTCCAGATTTCCTTATCCTGAGCAACTTCCTCCACTCCCTCTGGGAGTATACCGAGGCGTTCCCAGGCCAGTTCGGAGATTTAATCCTTCCATGTGGGCGCCTGGGGGGCATCTATATATAGTCATCAATATTTCGAGCAGATGTCATAGGTATCTTGCCGCTGCATGCATCCAATTCCACTTTTCCTGAATAGAATAGAATGGATTATAATATAATATAATAGTATTTTACCATATCAATAAAAGTAAATGTACATGGGAATACTTCTTACTGTAATCCTTACTGTGGCAGCTTATTCACAGTCTTCCTCAGTGTTCCGGCAAGTGTTGAATTTTTTGCAACGTTTATAGCCAGCACAAGTACATCAGGGTAGGGTTCATCAATCTGTCAACATCTAAGAGTCTAGAGTATGCAGTCTAGTAGGCTGATATTCTCTAAAATTACCAAATCCCATTAGTACAATCTATTTTACATATATACCTGCAGCTGCAGCGTTGGCTGAGGCACTCCTTTGTACACCCACATGAAGTGAACTCCCTGCAGGCTTTGGGCATAGGTGGCAGGGAGAGTAGCTGTGGCACTAACTGGCCTTCCTTGATCATCCATCCCATTTCCTCCACTGGAGGAAGATCGGGGTGTGGCAGGTGAGCTTGATTCCATATAGCTGCTTGATGGTGTGCACGCATGATATGGAACCTCACAGCATCTGTGGTTGGTAGCAGAGTCTCTTGGGGACGACCTTTGCAGAATAACTTTACTTGTGCTTTGTTGCATGAATCAACGTCAGGCACACCATAGATCTTACAAATGAATCTTTCTGATGATGTCACGATATCTTCTGTGAAAGGGCCCTTCCGAAGGCCAGCAAGATCAGTGTGATGTTGTTCGAACACCTGCCAGGCTCTCTTCTTTCCGTGGCCACTGAACTGAGACACACTGTCACATCCAGTAAGGGCATGGCAGGCAAGGAGTGTCCACGAGGAAGCTGATACAGGACTGATCCTTCACTGTATCCATGCACTGATGGAAACAGTAGTCGTGTCAGCACGTGACACAGAGGTGCTTCTACTACTGCTTGCTCACTTTGACAAAATCAGATGTACCCATGTCTACATGAAAGCTGGGATATCAAAGGACCCAAAGTTTTTCCCAGTGCATGAAATTCACAGGATACTGTCTGAGGATCAACTGGACACACTCCTTGCCTTCCATGCCCATGGATGTGACAGTCTCAGTTCAGCGGCCACGGAAAGAAGACAGCCTGGCAGGTGTTCGAACATCACACTGATCTTGCTGGCCTTGGGAAGGGCCCTTTCACACAAGATATCGTGACATCATCAGAAAGATTCATTTGTAAGATCTATGGTGTGCCTGATTCATGCAACAAAGCACAAGTAAAGTTATTCTGCAAAACCACAGATGCTGTGAGGTTCCATATCATGCGTGCACACCATCAAGCAACTATATGGAATCAAGCTCACCTGCCACACCCCGATCTTCCTCCAGTGGAGGAAATGGGATGGATGATCAAGGAAGGCCAGTTAGTGCCACGGCTACTCTCTCTGCCACCTATGCCCAAAGCCTGCAGGGAGTTCACTTCATGTGGGTGTACAAAGGAGTGCCTCAGCCAACGCTGCAGCTGCAGGTATGTATGTATAATAGATTGTACTAAAGGGATTTGGACATTTTAGAGAATATCAGCCTACTAGACTGCATACTCTCTAGACTCTAGATGTTGACAGATTGATGAACCCTACCCTGATGTACTTGTGCTGGCTATAAACGTTGTATCCCCTTCTCTTCTATTCTATCCATAAAGAGTCATATGGCATGTATGGAAGCATGCAACTGCAAAAAACTCAACACTTGCCGGAATACTGGAAGACTGTGAATAAGCTGCCACAATACACAAGTATTCCCATGTACATTTACTTTTATTGATATGTTAAAATACTATTATATTATATTTTAATCCATTCTATTCTATTCAGGAAAAGTGGAATTGGTTGCATGCAGCTGCAAGATACCTATGAGATCTGCTCGAAATATTGATGACTAAATAGGCTAAATTAATGTAGCCTATCTTCATATTAAAGGGATATTTTACTTTCAAAAAACTTTTGGTAATTTTATCGTCTAATCAGGCTTTTATGAACACCCTGACCAGTTTTTAATTTACTTGATTCAATATTTAGATATTTGATGTAAATGTTACCAGGCCCTCGGCCTCTCCCCACAGACACCCATTGTAACTTCAAAATTCATTTTAACCATGATAGATTATTAAAAACACCCATTATTTTTTTTCTGGTGACTCATATTACCCTCCTAATATGTAAGCAGGTCGTGTTTTTTCAATAACATTTTTAATTTTTTTAATATATATTTGTTTTATTTAATTTTAATAAAAATAAATGAAAAAAAGGTTATGGAAAAAAACACGGCCTGCTCACGTATTAGGAGGGTAGAATGAGACACCAGAAAAAATAATGGGTATTTTTAATGAATTGTTAAAATGGAGTTTGAAGTTACAATGGGTGTGTGTGGGGAGAGAAGCCCTTCCCCTGTTTCCCTGTTGAAAGTGGAATACTATATATAATTTGCATATATGACTTGTTGATAGAAAAATCTAAATCAAAAGAGTTTTGATGAATAAAACCATGGTTCATCCTGCTTTTGTTTCTGTTTGACGAATTATGCATCAATAATGAACCTTTTCTGCTATACATGTACAGTATGAGTTTCAAGCCATTTATTCACGTCTGATCTAAAATTAGGATAGAATTTCAAATTCCCCATGTAGGCTAACCTAGAAAAACACATTTAGTTCAAGTTTCTACCTTGTTTAGTCAAAAAGATTTGTACTTAAATAGTTTCAGCCTTGCAGTGGCGGCCATGTTGGATTTGTCAATTTTGAGCCATTTAGGAACATTTTTGAGCATTATATACAGCAAATTTGGATTCAGCATCCCTTAATACCCCTAGAACAGTTGTATATAATAAATATTCGCAAAATGCCTTCGGGGTTCTGATTTTCTGAAAATTGATCCTGTCTAAAGACACTTCTTCATGCTGGAATAAGATTCTCACCGTCATCTGACAGATATCTAGATTCAAGGAACTCGGAGGCGAACGTGCTGTATGAGTCCTTATGATGCGGTTCCTTGTGACCGGGTTCGCCGTGGCCTCCGTGCCCGGTCCGGAGCGCACCCTCGTCGGTAGGGCTCGGCAGCACGACCCCCCACCACCAGACCTGGCTCAGCAGTGCCGACAGATGGACGAGCTTTCTCAAGGAATTCATGGCCAAATAAATAATACAACTAAAAATGCCTTAAGATAACGATGAATGCGACGACGTCCTCATTATTATAGACTGCGTGTCAAGTGTCCTCATATGCATCCATCGCACCGTCAAATCATCCGTTACCGCTTTTGCAGTTTTTTTTCCCCGGCGATGCAGCGTTTGTTGACCATATAATGACCACGATAATTAATTAGATGTATCCAAAACTTAATCTCGGTGTTACACATAGAAGTGCCACTAGATGCCAGTATAACCCCAGTGTTCTAAATTCTTCATGGGTTGTCTCTTTTACGTTATCATGAATGCCAGACTGTTTATGCCATTTCAAACGTGCACATTATCTGCACATAATTATATTTTAGGACATAATCGTGTTTATTGTTGTGAAGATTCACTGCTTTCAAGTTGATACGTTATGGAATCACAGCAGTCTTGGACCGATAATGGTTCACCTGTGGACTTGAATGAACAAGTCTGAGCCTACTTCAGACCATTTCCCAATTAATGCTGGCTTTGATCCAACACTGTTTTCTGGTGATCTGCTTATATAGAGCTGTGTATTATTTATTAACATGTCAATAGCTATAGGCCTACATATATTCTTGCCGGATAAATTTACATAAAATAAAATATTACAAATATAACACTGGTTGTAGTAAAGGCAGAGCAACTCATTGACTACATTGACTTCTCACCTGTGGCTGTATTTACAAAGGCCTTTCAGATTCAAATCAGAGGGTACATATTGCGACGCAATATTTGTGAGCTTGTAGATCTGCTATTTTAGCTATTTGCTATTTTAGCTATTTCAATAATATACTCTCTCTTAGCGAGCCCTTTCATTTCAGTGAACATTCTGAACAAATCACTTTGCTCACTTTCACAGGACCGACCAGTTCAAATGAATGGTTCAAGTTCACCGCTCATGTTCCACGCAACATGGAGGATGTACCCAATGTACTAATGTATCCATCCATCCATCTTCAATGGAATGAGATTTCCAGATTTGGAGATAATATAAACCTTATTATTTGATCCACCACAGGGTCTCTTCCCAATGGGACGTGCATCAAGGACCTTCCTAGGAAGGCGCTCGGGGGGCATCCGTACTACAGTAGATGCCGGAACCACCTAAGCTGACTCCTTTCCAAGTGTAGGAGCAATGGTTCTACTCCAAGTCTCTCTTGGGTGACTGAACATGTGAGATCCAAGACCCTCCTGCACCCCCCCAAACGTCCCTTTTAAGGGCCACCTTCCTCTCCTTTTGCTGTGACCTTGCCGTGGTGGAGAGGCTTAGTGATTCAGTGACTCTGGGACCTATGCTGGTGGAGGTTGATCCTGACAGGTTTAACCACACCGCATTGGTCACAGGAGAGAGTCCAAACTAACAACAGCAAAACCTCTTTCTTTAATGAGGTGTGAACTAAGGAAATGTTACCATAGTTTAACAAATCACACCTAGTGTGAAGTGAGCAGTGCTATTTGAGTTCATTTCATTAAGCGTCCAGATGTATAGGCCACACTTCATGTCCCCAGACAAAGTCAGATGTTGGAGCTTAGCTCCTTCCAGGAGCACCTCTCACATCATAAACAGTTAGAAATAAAAAATTTGCATATACCCTCTACACAATTAAACTTTACGTTGGTTTGTTTATTGCTGAGTGAGAAAACAATGTTTCACATTAAGTTAATCATCTGGGACCCTCCAAAATAATTTGGGGATCTAGACGATTGTGTGTGTGTGTGTGTGTGTGTTTTTTTTAAACAAATGCAAGGGTGCCAATACTTTTAGCCACTACTGTATACAATTCTGGAAACTTTGTGCTTGTCCTGTAACATCGAATGGTTTTAGCCAATACCTGTGCTTCAGAGATGGCGACACATGCAACATCCACTTTGTTAGAATGAGCAATATGTTGTAAAGAGTCATATCAGGCAAAATCACATTCACGGTTGCATCGTTTATTTATCAAGAAACATAATATACAAGGCCAGATAAAAGAACTGCAAAGTAGTCAAAAAGGGAAACAATCTTTGGTTCTTGTCAATCATGGACATGGTGAGTCTGTAGTGTGTAACCGACCGTGGAAGAAATGTTTGCGTTACAAAGTTAATATATCATTAGTGGCTGAAATGACCACACCAATGACATCAAGTAACCCAAGCATCATGTCTGTGGAGTGTTATGAAATTAACATTACATTGACTGTGTCTTACTGTGATTTACACACAATCATACGCCACCCAATCCTAATTTGAGCAAAAGCATTCTTTTAAATCATTACAAATTCCTTTATTTACCTTTTCCAAAGGCTTGATCTAAAGTTATTCGAGTGCCAGTGTCACACGCCCAAAGTAGCAGACCTGCAATCTCACGAGTCACACAGAGTCACGTTGTGAGCTTGAATATCAGCAATGTTTGGCAAGCGGCAACAACAGGCAAATAAGTATAAATCAGGCTATAAACTGAACACACATGTACATGTAGGAGTTAATGGCTAATGAATATACATTCCCGGTTAAGTGCTTGTTGTGTCAGAATGCCACAAAACAAAACCACATGACAAGGGTTGCATAGAGATCCTATAACATTCTCGTATATATTATACCAGTACTACTGCAATGACCCGAGGTGGGTGTCCAACAGCTTAAGTAATGTGCCAAAAAAATTATACAGACTGATTTACAAAAGATGGACTTAACTGGCCTAAAATTGGAATTGAAACTGAAATCGGTCACGTCGTGACCGCAAGAACAGCCAACAGACAAAGGAAATCGACCGATACAAAGCGAGCAAAGGAAAAAGACAATAATTAGGAATGGAAAGTTGTTCCAAATACAATACCTTCATAAATGATCTCAAGTATGAAAAATAGACTGATTTATTTTTATAGTGGTGTTTTTCCAAGATACACACTTTAAAAATTGTAAACAATAAATACAATCCACAAGATGAGAAGCACAATGCAACTAAACAAATCAGAAAAAAGAAACGTCTGCAACCCTAAAATGGTCTGCAAATTGATACAAACTCAAACTTCAGGAAGATGTGATGTTCTAACAAAACTTATACTGCCTGAAAAAAATAAGCAAACCTAGATCAAAATGAAAATGTAATTTCTAAATTTCCCCAGATCACTTGCCATCTGCAAGTATTGTACTGACTAAATACATTAATAAATTGCCACCTGTATTGAAGCCAAGGTTGTGCTACTAGATGCGGCCTTTACAATACTGCAAACTACAAACAATATCCGACACACATGAACGCGTACAGGTGGAACGCAGGAACACAAATTACATAGGAATGGACTATTTTCTGTGACTTTTGCCATCCTGAGCAGCATTGACTCTCTTATCTTGCACAAATATCTCTGCAGTTTGTGCATCATGCGTGGAATGTGAAGCAAAACAAAAAAAAAAGAAAAAAGAACAGGACAGAAACAAGAGATGCAGGATAAGATCTATCCCTTAGAAGGCACAATCTCCCCTTCGTTACTGTGAAACCCCAGACACATTCGGAAGGACACGAGTAAACTCTACCACCATCGCTGTCAAACCAGATAAAAGCAACAACTGCTACTGAAACGGCGCTTAGTAGCAGAGGCTCGCACGCTAGCATGTGTGTGTGCGCGTGTGTGTGTGTGTGAGACTAGGGCTGCAAGGCTCAGTCTTGGGCAGTGAGAGACTGGGGGCATGCCTCTCCCATTAAACCCTCTGTGTCCAGCTCTGGGCCACAGTGACAAGAATGAGAGCAGGGTGTTGCGTCCGGGGCGGGGGGGATGCTGGCGACCAGGCTGGGCTCCTGAGGTAAGTCCGTTGGGGGCGGAGAGGGGGAGTCGGCCCTGGGGTCCTCCTGGGCTCCGCTGAGGTTCTGGACCTTCTTGCTGAGCTCGTTGCGTTCCACCTTCAGCGCCCGCCTCAGCTTCTCCAGCCGCTGGACTTTCCCCTGCAGGGCCTCGAACTCACGGTCCCGCATGGTTTTCTGTGCAGAGACAGTCAGTGGAAAAAAAGAAAGAAATACAAGCCCGTATTGACATGTCATCCACATGCTGTGCTATTCTATATGTTTTGGATTCATCTGGAGTAGGGATGGGACGATATCAAAATATCATATCATGATTATTGTGACAAAAGAAATAGCAATTTACGATATTATTGGGAAAATATCGCCATTATCCTGGGGTGGAACATTTGCCAAATAATTTTAGATCTACAAGCTCACAACACGTCGCAACACTTTGTGAGCTTGTAGATCGGCACCTTTTTGGCAAAGACATTTGATAGATTGAAAAATAGAGGGTTTAAATGGTACCGGATATGCAGCTCGGCAAATAAAAGGTGAATTGATCCCAGTGCATGACGGAGTACGATATCACGATAAATTAAATCTCCACAATACGATTATCGTGAGTGTTTTTTATCACGATAAACAATAATAATCGCGTATCGTCCCATCCCTAATCTGGAGTGGCTTACCTCTTCTGCCATCTCCAGGAGAGCCTTGTTGCTGCTCTCCCATCTGGAGCGATACATGGTGGTCTCCTTCTCCAACTTCTTGATCTTTTTTGTCATCTGATCTTTATATTACAGAAGAGTAAGTGATCTACTTCCGGGTCATGTATCGCTAACTTAAATACCAAACCACTTGGCCAAGATGTACTACATATGTACTAAATATAGCTTAAAAATTCAAACACCCATGTCACCTTTGCAAGATGTCGTTTCCAAACCCCTTTATACAGTTGTATTCGTTATTACCCTCATATTTTGCCTCTGTATAAAATAGTCCGCCGGTCAAATATGTCCGACCGGAAACGTGCGCTGCGGCACAATAGTTCCGCCACAATAGTTCCCCCCCCAAATTTTTTTTTTTACGTTTTTTTTTTCTTTTTTTTCCCTTTTTTTTCCTTTTTTTTTTTTTTTTTTAACTAGATGTGAGCGGCCCAAAGGGCCGCGACCCTCTAGTGATATACAATTACACATAAAAAGGAAGGTGAGCTCTTGAGAGGCTATTTTCTTTCTTTAACCCCCCCCCCCCCCCCCCCCCCACACACACATTACCTTCTCCATCTCCTGTTTGAAAGTGGTGAAGACCTCATTGCTCTTGGATAAAGTGGTTTGAAACTCCTCAAACTTCTCTGTGTAGAGTGACAGCTAGGAGGGGAGGAGGAAACCGTGAGGGTTGGTCAGGTACAATCACGTCAGAATATTTAAAGCTCCCTCCAACACGTTCTCAACAAACCATCTCCACCGTGGCTTTGGTTTGAAATTATGTCACACTGCTATGGAAACCAATGCAAAACAGAGTTTACTCTCCTCCACATAACTTATAGCTCTAAAGCTCTAAAGGTTGGCACTGGAAAACATACAAAAATACTGGAGCGGGCTTTAATATTCAGTAGCGAAGTGTGATGTCACTTCCGTGAAATGGCGTGAAATGTCGCCCTCTACGGGGTTCATGCTGGTATTGTTTTGTATTCAAATCGCCATTGGGGAATTTGCGATCACCGCATATAAGAACTGTGTTAAAAATATAAACACACCATGCTCTCGGATTGACCCAAATGGATATGAAGCATCGACTAAGGTGGAAATGTACAGATTTACCCAAAGAGTAACACAATAAACGCTAGAAACGAGTTACAACAGGCTAGATCAGATATGAATGAATATCATAAACTATGCAGAACCCCCCCGCTGACAGAAACGCGCACATGGTGTGTGTGTTTACATTTTTAACACAGTCCTTATATGCGGTGATCGCAGATTCCCCAATGGCAATTTGAATACAAAACAATACCAGCATGAACCCCCTAGAGGGCGACATTACGCACAAATGACGACATGGCTTTGTTTCTCTATAGCCAGACCAGACTAGATCAGAGCATAAGATCTTCAGGACAATCAGGCCTTTGTTTCAGGGAACCTAAACACAAACACTACAAAGAACTTATAGTAGGCCTGTCAAATGAATATCAGTATATTTGCTTCAATGACACCTCTACAGACTGGTTGTAGTTAGATTATTTAATTCACGTAGATGTTCTGTTTCTTTTGCATGTTATGCGTATTCCATAAGGTTATTGCTTTATCTTCAGGCGTCTTACTGGTTATCATTACTACTACTACTATCACTAGCGGTACAAAGGGTCCAGTCAAACCTGTTGCTTGAGGTGGACCTCCTGTTGTTTCATCAGCTCACACATCCTTTGAGACTCCACTGCTTCTTTCAGCAGCTGAGAACAGAGTAACCCACCAAGGAATTAGGGGACAGAACATGTGTTTATGTACAGTATGCATGTATGTATGGCACGTGGATGACTGACGTACAAACTCTTTCTCTCTGTCGTGGCGTTCCTCAGACTCCTTGAGCAGCTCCTGGGCCTGATGCAACTTAGCGTCCACCAGCTGCTGCTGGAGATCCTTGTGCTTCACCAACTTGTCTATGTGCTGGGACACGCACACACACACACACAATCAGATTATAAACTCATACTACTAATACCAATGTTTTCCTAAACGCTCATCTCGACTTTCTGCTTCATCTCTCTCTCACCTAAGGCAGTGGTCCTCAACCTGTGGGTCGGTCCCCAAAATATATTTTTTGGGGGTGGGGGGGTCCCCAGATGATTAACTTAATATGCAACATTGTAAACAAAACAGCATACAGTTTGAGTGTATGGAGGGTCTATGCACATTTCTTAAGTGACAATTTGAGGACCTTTTAATACATCTAAAATGACAAATTAAATATTGGTCAGATTGTCAAATATTAGAGGCAGACATTTTGCAAATGGCCGATCTACATGCTCACAACACCTCATGAGCTTGTAGATCTGCTCTTTTCACAATAGAACTGTGTTATACAAAATGTAATGCCTCAACTCTTAGCGCTCCAGTTACAATATGATTATTTTGTGGGCAGCCTGAAAAGGTTGAGAACCACTGAACTAAGGGATGTTCATCATACAAAAAAAAGCCCCCCAAAATTTGAAGACAACAATTCCCCCCGACAAGGGAGGCCAGAGGAAGTACCTCCTCTCGCAGCTTGTACTGTTCTATGAGCTTCTTGAGTTTCTCAGCCAGCTCCGTGTTCTCCTGCCTGAGGCTGGCGTTCCTCTCGTTGTGCTGCTCCATCTGCGTGTGGACAAGGTGAGTTTGGTGTGGAAAGGATACAGTTAGGGATGGCCAACGGCTAACCGTTACCGTTAAACCGATAAGAAATTGGTTACCGGTAAGCACTAACGGTCAATTTTGACCGATAAAAAAGAAAAGAAAAAGGAAATCAACCCATGTGTCGCACCAAAAGCCCCGTACACCAATATCTACGCAACATCAAGTCATCAACCATGCAACTACGCGCTGTGGTCACACATTTCTGGGACACCAATGGCTGTGTAACATCCAGCATTCAGGCAACTGCGAGTCTGCGACGCGAGTCA
This sequence comes from Nannobrachium achirus, assembly GCF_963921795.1. Taxonomy (NCBI): domain Eukaryota; kingdom Metazoa; phylum Chordata; class Actinopteri; order Myctophiformes; family Myctophidae; genus Nannobrachium; species Nannobrachium achirus. The sequence continues at coordinate 53,727,473 of NC_137819.1, forward strand.
TACACGCCGACCTATTCAACAAATGCTCCGTCGTCGATTGGATTTTACAAAACAGACCCCGTCACATTGAATCCCGTTTAAGAAGAGCTTAAAACACAACTTTCTAATGTTACATGTTGATGACGTGAGGAACGCTAAAGTCGTCTTGGTTACAGAGTAGGATATGCGAAAATAACAAAGCTGAGCTCAGAGTCGCAAATTCAATGATCGCTGCATCAGCACACACAAAACACGGGCGAGAGAGAAGAAAAATAATGAAATGGACATCACGTTTAGCCGATTCAACCATTCCAAAAGTTATACGATTGAAAGTTATTGTTCTACATACGAGCATCTCGCTGCGGCTGTTTAGTTAGCCGATAGCCAGGGAGTGCACAGAATGTTAGAGAGGCATGGGCTGAATGGCCTTTTGGTGGACAATTCTGTTGATAAAAGTTAAGGGCTCCAGCCCCCTTTGCTGTATGTGCGCACGTGCCTGGCACATTACAGACTGATCATTTCAATGCCCCCGTTTCTTTGCAAAAACACATTTCTTTTAGAAAACATTTGTATTCTTGTTTCTCCTAGTTTTATTGTTTGTAATGTGTAAATATGGCACTTTATTATGGGGAAAAACGGGTGTATTTTCCTTTTTTAAATCGCTAAAATAGCACATTTTTGAACACATTTCCTTAACGCATTTTGAAGAGATTTCCTTAACGGTTAACGGTTAATTAACTGATAAGGCCTTTCGGTTATCGGTTAAGAAAAAATCTCCATTTGGCCATCCCTAGATACAGTCGCAGTCGACGCACCACACAGCGCCAGTGTGTCCGTTGTAGGTGCCGAGTCGCTCGCCGTTGACAGAGTACCACACGTTGGCTACCTGAAATTCAACAGATGGAAGACAAGCATAGACACAATTATGACTCAACTTTTGGCGTTTTCTATTTATACTGTATCACACAAAGCGAGTACCTGGCACTAACAATAAGTGAACTTTCAAGAGTTCAATGAACACAGGATTTTACAGAATATTATATTGTAGTGTAAAACAAAGTACCGGTATATGGTACCAAAAGCCAGTAAACGCCATGCAGTGGAAAATGCCAAAAGTTACCAACTAGTCCATACATGTTCTTAATTTGGCCCGCAGGTTAATACTGATATATTATTGATTTCAGCTGTTACAATTCCAAACATGAAAACATGACCTGCTTTAATTCATTCATTCAATATTTATTTATTCTCGAAATTAGACTCATTTACAGTAATACATTAGAAGTAAACATCACCAGCTTGAAATTACTTACATATTAGTAGTTTGAATGACTAGTATAGTGGTCTTTTTTATGATCAATGTATTTGTATTTAAGTTCATAAAGTTAACATAGTATAACTAGATGCATTTGAAATTAAATAAACCTGAACAAGTCCATGCAAGTATTGTTGACTTACGGTGTCTTTAGCGACAGAGAAGATCAGGTCTCCTTCTCGGTTGTATTTGATTTGAGTGATGGACCTTTCATGGCCCTGGAGCAGAATGGGTTTCTGTGGGAGACGATACATAAAGAGCAGACAAAACGTTCTTAGACACAGTGTGGACAATGGCATCCAGTGTTTTCAGTAGCCAGGTAAGTATAACAGTCTGTGTTAGAGCAGACATAGCTGCAAATTGCAACACTAGATTTTTTTCTAATTATGTTGAATCTAGGGTTGCAATACTTCCCTCCCATAGGCAGCCAATGCATCAAAACAGTTTTTTTTTCTTTTTTGCTATCTGATTGTATTAGTTGCAGCTGGAATGGTAGCATTAGCGGCCCCTCTGGTCGAATGTCTGTTCGAATGCAGCGACGGTTGGGGCTACGTTTGACCAGAGAGGCCGCTAATGCTGCCATTCCGGCTGCAACTTCCAGGCTTGTAAACATTACCGGCTGACAAAACTAGCGATTTTAAGGGGTTGTTTCATGCCGCAGTTCATGTTTTATGTACCGATGTGAGGTTTTTACAGTCTGGGAGCTCGGAACTGCCGTTACTTTTTAGACAAAATTTCGTTTTGTGTGTTTCCCAGCTGTGATTTGGAGGCTGTCGCCCGATTCCAGCGGCCATGTTTCTAGGACCTCATCTCGGAGCACAACAGTACGCAGCGACGGGTGAGGTTCTATATGGGGCTAGGGGTACACACAAGCCCCCAGAACCCTGGGGGCGCCCTGAAACCAAAAGGACATGTTGGCCGTTTTGAGGTACTGCAGTTGGGTCTAATCTCATGAACGCGCATTTTGGCTCCACCCCCTCCACTCCAGACAGCTGAATCCTCTGTTCCTCTCCGGAGCGGAGAGCACCGCACCGCAGACCGCATTAAACCAGGAAATAACCATAGACTTCTTCTTATTACTTCTTATTCTGTGTTTATTAAATATAGATACCTTCCCGAATCTCTTAGTTACAACAATATTGTTCTTATAAAACTGTTGGTTTACTCATTAGTATTAGTTATTACGATTTTCGCGTTTTGTCATCTTGACAGAGGCTGTCTGCCATTGACTTTGCATTGGGTTCTGAAAAGTCCGATCTTTTTTTTAAATAGAAGCTTTACGTGAAATGTTAATGAATATTTACTATCAAAATGGGATTTAAATGCGATACATACATGGTTTGATAACCTACAAGTAGGCGAAAGCCATTTCTGAGTAGGCCTGTCTGTCTCATAGAGTTATAAGTGGGTCTGTCTCATGGCCTGTCTCCATCATCCATATTGTTATGTGTGAAGAAGGGGTCAAGTTTTACATTGTGCACACATGACACATCCAACGTTAAATTTACCAGCTTTTTGAATGACCTAATGAAATATGCACTCATGTTTGTATAGAGCCATAGAGTAATAAGAATAGAGCAGAGGGCAGGCCATATGTGATGGTTAAATAGTTCCATAACACTGTTAAAGCTAGCCTACTGAAAATGATCAAACTCTGTCTGTGACACTTACAAATGCGTAATGAAATGTATTCATTTTGGACAAAGTGCATCTAATGCATAGAGTATATATATATAATATCTAATGTAGATTTCAAAGAATGTCTCTATATGTCAACACACTGTCATCTAATAAAAATACTCTATTTCAGACTGTAGCTACTATATGAATTATATTTAAACTTGTTTCTGGAACAGAACACAACTCTAAGCTTGTCTAGAACAGACCAGTAACTTTAACTATGACTCGTTTCACCCAAGGAATCCATGCAAAATGCTAAGATTACCACACTGAATGACAACACAGGTTGATATTGTAAATCAGGTGTCTTCAACGTTTTCAGGCAACGGACCCAGATGAGATAGAGATGAAGCAGGGACCCCCACAACCTTTTCATAGATTCCATATAGTTTAATCGTCTGACCGCACAATCATCAGTGTATTTTGGATTCATGTCAATTTGTGTTTTCAGATATTTAACCACTTGAACCGTCAATACTTAATAAGCTTCACTTTCACTCTGTAATTAGTCTGCTCTTTTTCCCCTCTACACCAAAGCCCTTTGCCAAAAATAGCAGATCTACAAGCTCACTGTGAGCTTGTAGATCGGCTATTTTGGGCTAAGGTTCTCAGAATAAGGACACTAGGGTTCAAGTGGAATAGAAAAAAGTTTCTATCACACAAAGATTTGGAGGACCCCCTATAGTAACTCTGAGGACCCCCTAGGGGTCCTGGACCCCCTGTTGAAGACCCCTGTTGTAAATAATGGGAGAGTCCAAAATACCACTTCTATCCAAAGCAAGAACTTATGTCATGATAGTTGATAAACAAGTGAGCATGCAACATTGGAACTGGAGCACTCACTGTACACTCAATCAGTGTACTCTCCTGATGAGATAAAATTGTCAACCCACCTAAAATCATTTTCAGTTTATACAGCTGGAGATACAGTGACACCTGTTGCTGTACACATACTCTTATGGTAATGATTGCTATCAGAATATAGAGCTTTATTATAATTATACATTGTTCATACCATGTTGAAAATACATTTCTGAAACAACAGAATACATTCCCAGCCAATTCCCAGCCAGCCAGATCATCTTTTTGATCATATTCCATCACATTATTTTAACACCTGTGCAGTCAAATATCTGTACCTGAAAGATGATGAAACTACAACTACAGCTTGTAGTAGGCACACTATTATATAATAATAATAACACACTATTTTGAATGAATTTCACATGTAAAAACGTTAGACCATTGTCAATGGTGTGTATAAACCATAACAGTTAATTTCATAGAGGTATACATTAACTAATTTACCTCAGAAACTTCAAGCAATGGACTTGGTTATTAATATGGATTCCACTTTGGTAATCTATTCCAGTGTTTCTCAAACTTTCACATTTTCAAGGTCTCCCCTTAACTCTTTACAGCATACAAATGGAACCAAATTAACCAAATGTTGGTTCCATTTGTACACTGTCATTATACACTTGTATAGACCCCACAGAGTCCCTGGAATCCACTTTGAGAACCACTGATCTATTTGAAATGCATTCTGTTTGTTTGTTTACAGTGGTCGTCAACGTTTTCAGGCCAGGGACCCCCAAACTGATGGGGAGATGGAGCAGGGACCCCCTACCTTGGGGGTCCCTGCTCCATCCAACATGCATGTACAAGTGCATGGCTGTACCACTTCCATTTATAAACATACCTTAACAACTGAGAACCAATGTCAATACTATCAATCTATCACTAACAATCTGTCAATTGCACAATAATCATGTATACAAGCTATTCAAAAGAGACAGAATCATGTTTTATTTGTTATATTTAAAGACAAATTATTATTTTTCTTTCTTTTTTTAAATAAAAAAAATATATATATAACGTTTTTTTTTTTTTCAACAATTTCACGGACCCCTGCAGTGTCCCCGCGGACCCCCTGTTGAAGACCCCACTTTAGAAGGCTAATCACATATATGCAACGTAAATATAAAAATCATGTTAAATACAACCACTAAATATCAAAAATATATTAAACCCAATAATTAATTCGTTAAACCATGAAATACACAATGGTTAATTAATTCAACGTGGAGTTACACTTCCAGGCGATGCCTCAGTCCAGCGGGACGTATCGTAAGATCTAATCCGAGCAGAGTGCTTCTCAAGCGGGGAGAGGAGCTGTACTGGGCGGCGTTTCCCTTTCTTCCCCACTAGAGAGCGTTCTAAACCAACAGAGCTCGTACTCGCGGCGCTCGTTCATGACTTGAGCCAGCGCGTTCACAGTGGCAGTGCTCGTTCATGGCTTTGAGCCCAAGCGCGTCCATGAACAAATTCGATGACGCAAAATGCGTCACAGTAGACCCACTACGTCACGTTTTACTACCCGGATGGAGGGGTGAAAACGCCTCATGCGCTGGGTGAGCAACTCAATGCAAGTGGACGGGCGGGGATATATGTGTCCTCTCTATTAATATTATAACTCTATGGGTACACAGGACTGTTGAGTGACTTCCCACGAGCGCTTCCAAATCCAGCACCATCCAGAGTGTAAACCCTTACGGGTCCATTTACGCTCTCAAAAGTTAGATTTGTTAAGAAAATAAATCTGCATTACGTAATTTACAAGAAGTCTACACAATTAGGGAATCCAGAAAAACTGATATTTTTGACCAACGTTTGGCTATTATCTCTTTTATCCCACAGCAACACAGCATGGAATTGTACACAAAATATTATCCAACGACAACAAAATCTACGTTTTGTGTCTGAGAGGCTAAATCTCATCATCAAATGGTGGTCCGTGGCTCAAATGCTGAATAAATAACGGGCCCTTGATATGAAAACGGTTGAAACCCACTGAATTAAGCCAGTGGTTCTCACAGTGGATTCCAGGGACTCTGTGGGTTCCTTTATGGGGGTCTAAATCGACCCATACAAGTCTGACAGTGTACACAATGGAACCAAATGAACCATTTTGTACACTGTCAGAGTTAAGGGGAGACCTTGAAATGTGAACGTTTGAGAAACACTAAATTAAGCGACCACAGCTTCTGTCTGCATCTGCATGCAATGCATGCATCTCGTCGACGTTCAGTTAGCTCACACGCTAGGCTAACGTTAGCCGGGAGCGGTTAAACCGGAGCCGACAAAATCTCCACTAGATGAACAAAACACCTTCCTGGTAAACATAAATTCGGTGGGACATTTTCCACGATCTGATGTGCTCACCATCGCTGTAAAGCGGAGTCTTTCCACTCGATCCTTTGAGGTCCTGATTTCAACTCAAACAAGAGAAAAGATGAACACTCGTGTTTCAGGCGGCGGAGATGCGGAGGAAAAGGAACGCGATCACTTCCGGGTTCACTTCCAGCAAGTGATGGTTTGTTCGCGCGCCACCTGGTGGTCAGAACAGAGCACTGCTGGTGCTTTAGGACCATAGTTTAGGACGCGTGGAGATGTTGCCATGGCAACACAGATGATACACAAGCCTGCAGCACCTGTTTGTTTACAAGGTGACGTCAGAGCGTTTGCGCGTCTCTGCTGTACACAAACCGTTGCTAGGCAACAGCCAAGAGCCAATGAGCAGCGGGCAGCCAGCAGTATAAATAGAGGAGATCAGGACATTCAAATCACTTTTCTTCTTTCTTGTCACAGAGTAAGCACAGAACTGAACTGTAAGCAGCAGAGAGACGACTTATCCATTACTATGGCTGAAGTTACACTGTTGTGGTCAGACCTGGAGTGCAGCGAGGAGTGGAGGGGGATCAAGTATGAGGACTGGGTGGCCATCATGGTCGAGCACAAGGAGAGGATGGAGGAGTTGGAGTCTCTTGTGACCCTAACCCTAACCCTCAGGAAGCTGAAGGAGGAGAAGCCTCTGCAAGAGATTCAACGCCAGAAGTGCCAGAAGTGCAGGCCCGGATTGACAGTAGGGAGTAGGGGGACGATTCCCGGTGGACTGTGCCGCCTAGTGCAAAAACTGGCCTGGTGCCTCCTGAAAAAAATAAAAAGATCCCCTTTGCGCAGGCCACATATGGAGTCTCTTGTGGCAGAATTATTTTCCCTCAGGAAGCTGAAGGAGGAGAAGCCTCTGCAAGAGATTCAACGCCAGAAGTGCCAGAAGTCAAGTGGCACGCCATTCTGGATGAGAAGGAGGAGATAATGGAGGAGTGGGACTCCTCCATTATCTCTTTTGGACTCTGGCCAACTACTTTTTCCTCAAGTGAGATCTAAGACCCTTCCTGCACCCCCCCCAAACGGCCCTTTTAAGGGCCACCTTCCTCTCCTTTTGCTGTGACCTTGCCGTGGTGGAGAGGCTTAGTGATTCAGTGACTCTGGGACCTATGCTGGTGGAGGTTGATCCTGACAGGTTTAACCACACCGCATTGGTCACAGGAGAGAGTCCAAACTAACAACAGCAAAACCTCTTTCTTTAATTAATGAGGTGTGAACTAAGGAAATGTTACCATAGTTTAACAAATCACACCTAGTGTGAAGTGAGCAGTGCTATTTGAGTTCATTTCATTAAGCGTCCAGATGTATAGGCCACACTTCATGTCCCCGGACAAAGTCAGATGTTGGAGCTTAGCTCCTTCCAGGAGCACCTCTCACATCATAAACAGTTAGAAATAAAAAATGTGCATATACCCTCTACACAATTAAACTTTACGTTGGTTTGTTTATTGCTGAGTGAGAAAACAATGTTTCACATTAAGTTAATCATCTGGGACCCCCCAAAATAATTTGGGGATCTAGACGATTGTGTGTTTTTTTTTTTAAACAAATGCAAGGGTGCCAATACTTTTAGCCACTACTGTATACAATTCTGGAAACTTTGTGCTTGTCCTGTAACATCGAATGGTTTTAGCCAATACCTGTGCTTCAGTAACTTTGTTAGAATGAGCAATATGTTGTAAAGAGTCATATCAGGCAAAATCACATTCACGGTTACATCGTTTATTTATCAAGAAACATAATATACAAGGCCAGATAAAAGTACTGCAAAGTAGTCAAAAAGGGAAACAATCTTTGGTTCTTGTCAATCATGGACATGGCGAGTCTGTAGTGTGTAACCGACCGTGGAAGAAATGTTTGCGTTACAAAGTTAATAAATCATTAGTGGCTGAAATGACCACACCAATGACATTAAGTAACCCAAGCATCATCTGTGGAGTGTTATGAAATTAACATTACATTGACTGTGTCTTACTGTGATTTACACACAATCATATGCCACCCAATCCTAATTTGAGCAAAAGCATTCTTTTAAATCATTACAAATTCCATTATTTACCTTTTCCAAAGGCTTGATCTAAAATTCTTTGAGTGCCAGTGTCACACGCCCAAAATAGCAGACCTGCAATCTCACGAGTCACACAGAGTCACGTTGTGAGCTTGAATATCAGCAATTTTTGGCAAGCGGCAACAACAGGCAAATAAGTATAAATCAGGCTATAAACTGAACACACATGTACATGTAGGAGTTAATGGCTAATGAATATACATTCCCGGTTAAGTGCTTGTGTCAGAATGCCACAGAACAAAACCACACGACAAGGGTTGCATAGAGATCCTATAACATTCTCGTATACATTATACCAGTACTACTGCAATGACCCAAGGTGGGTGTCCAACAGCTTAAGTAATTTGCCAAAAAAATAATACGGACTGATTTACAAAAGATGGACTTAACTGGCCTAAAATTGAAATTGAAACTGAAATCGGTCACGTCGTGACCGCAAGAACAGCCAACAGACAAAGGAAATCAACCGATATAAAGCGAGCAAAGGAAAAAAGACAATAATTAGGAATGGAAAGTTGTTCCAAATACAATACCTTCATAAATGATCTCAAGTATGAAAAATAAACTGATTTATTTTTATAGTGGTGTTTTTCCAAGATACACACTTTAAAAATTGTAAACAATAAATACAATCCACAAGATGAGAAGCACAATGCAACTAAACAAATCAGAAAAAAGAAACGTCTGCAACCCTAAAATGGTCTGCAAATTGATACAAACTCAAACTTCAGGAAGATGTGATGTTCTTACAAAACTTATACTGCCTGAAAAAAAAAAATAAGCAAACCTAGATCAAAATGAAAATGTAATTTCTAAATTTCCCCAGATCACTTGTGATTCATAATGAACATGCCATCTGCAAGTATTGTACTGACTAAATACATTAATAAATTGACACCTGTATTGAAGCCAAGGTTGTGCTACTAGATGTGGCCTTTACAATACTGCAAACTACAAACAATATCCGACACACATGAACACGTACTGGTGGAACGCATGAACACAAATTACATAGGAATGGACTATTTTCTGTGACTTTTGCCATCCTGAGCAGCATTGACTCTCTTATCTTGCACAAATATCTCTGCAGTTTGCGCATCATGCGTGGAATGTGAAGCAAAAAAAAAAAGAAGAAGAACAGGACAGAAACAAGAGATGCAGGATAAGATCTATCCCTTCAGAAGGCACAATCTCCCCTTCGTTACCGTGAAACCCCAGACACATTCGGAAGGACACGAGTAAACTCTACCACCATCGCTGTCAAACCAGATAAAAGCAACAACTGCTACTGAAACGGCGCTTAGTAGCAGAGGCTCGCACGCTAGCGTTTGTGTGTGCACGTGTGTGTGTGTGTGTGTGTGAGACTAGGGCTGCAAGGCTCAGTCTTGGGCAGTGAGAGACTGGGGGCATGCCTCTCCCATTAAACCCTCTGTGTCCAGCTCTGGGCCACAGTGACAAGAATGAGAGCAGGGCGTTGCGTCCGGGGCGGGGGGGATGCTGGCGACCAGACTGGGCTCCTGAGGTAAGTCCGTTGGGGGCGGAGAGGGGGAGTCGGCCCTGGGGTCCTCCTGGGCTCCGCTGAGGTTCTGGACCTTCTTGCTGAGCTCGTTGCGTTCCACCTTCAGCGCCCGCCTCAGCTTCTCCAGCCGCTGGACTTTCCCCTGCAGGGCTTCGAACTCACGGTCCCGCATGGTTTTCTGTGCAGAGACAGTCAGTGGAAAAAAAGAAAGAAATGCAAGCCCGTATTGACATGTCATCCACATGCTGTGCTATTCTATATGTTTTGGATTCATCTGGAGTAGGGATGGGACGATATGAAAATATCATATCATGATTATTGTGACAAAAGAAATTGCGATTTACGATATTATCGCGATAATCACAAGCCATTATCCTGGGGTGGAACATTTGCCAAAAAGCTCACAACACATCGCGACACATTGTGAGCTTGTAGATCGGCACCTTTTTGGCAAAGACATTTGATAAATTGAAAAAAAGACTATCAAGTATGTATATTGTAAGTAACTTTTACCAACTAGAAATACTGTTCCTTCGAAACAGTGTGGGCTCGCTTCCAACCCAAAACAATAATAGTAAAAGTGTCAAGTTCCCAGGCAATGCTCTCTTTCATTTTACTGACGTAAAATGGTAATGCAAATACAATGTAGACAAGCAGTGTTATTACATGAACTTAAAGGACCAGGTCACCTTTGGGACAACCAGATCTTATTTTATTGTTGTGTGGGACACGATCAACACAATGTTGAGTTATTTTTTGTGTTCAATCTGTGTTTTTAGATATTTTAGTATTTCAGTATGCTACAACTGGTCATATGATGCATTTTGCATCATATGATGCATGAGATGATGCAATATCATGCTACAAAGCATCATATGACCAGTTGTAGCATGCTGAAATACTAAAATATCTAAAAACAAAGATTGAACACAAGAAATTACTCAGGATTGTGTTGATCGTGTCCCACACAACAATAAAATAAGATCTGGTTGTCCCAGAGGTGACCTGGTCCTTTAACGGTATGGACAATTAAATCAAAATAAAATTAAATTAAAGCTGCAAGCAGCGATGACCGGGCCCTCGCAGCTCTACCCACGTCACAAGGGGCAGCGGTTACACTATTACACTTATTGCCCTTTTACACTTATTGCCCTATTACACTATTACACTATTACACTATTACAATTATTACACTATTACACTTATTACACTATTACACTATTACACTTATTGCCCTATTACACTATTACACTATTACACTATTACACTTATTACACTATTACACTTATTATACTATTACACTATTACACTATTACACGTATTACACTATTACACTTATTACACTATTACACTATTGCACTATTACACTTATTACACTATTACACTTATTGTGCTATTACACTATTACACTTATTACACTATTACACTATTACACGTATTGTGCTATTACACTATTACACTTATTACACTATTACACTATTACACTTATTACACTATTACACTTATTGTGCTATTACACTATTACACTTAATACACTATTACACTTATTGCGCTATTACACTATTACACTTATTACACTATTACACTATTACACTTATTGCACTATTACACTTATTGTGCTATTACACTATTACACTTATTGCCCTTTTACACTTATTGCCCTATTACACTATTACAATTATTACACTATTACACTATTACACTTATTACACTATTACACTATTACACTTATTGCCCTATTACACTATTACACTATTACACTTATTACACTATTACACTTATTACACTATTACACTATTACACTTATTACACTATTACACTTATTACACTTATTACACTATTGCACTATTACACTATTACACTATTACACTTATTACACTATTACACTATTACACTTATTGCGCTATTACACTAAAATCATAGTCGACTATACAAATCCTTAGTCGGGGACTGTGTGTGTGTGTGTGTGTGTGTGTGTGTGTGTGTGTGTGTGTGTGTGTGTGTCCCTCTTCTGTGTTGCCTAGAACTGGAGGATTGATTTTGGGGTTTGTATTGTAAAGTACAATGTGTGATGTCATCAAGTTGTAATTTGCAATACAAACCCCAAAATCAATCCTCCAGTTCTAGGCAACACAGAAGATGGGGAACTTTCTTTTTATTTCCACACAACTCCTCTAAGGTATATTAATGACATAGTTCAATATTGAAAATGGGTGGTCTTCCCCTTTAAGACGTATCTGCCGAGACTTTCGCATTGTCACTGCAGGGCCGACTTATGTAAGGCTAAATCACCACAGAACAGCCAATGACAGCCAAGCCTTTAATCACAGCTGTGTCAATCAGTAGAGTGCAGAGGGACATTTATTTATAGTTTTAACTATAACTATAGTTTTATATATCACACAGCTTAGACATTTGGATCAAATCAGACAGCAGACCTGTGTGAACGCATTGATATAAATAGCATATCTGAAGTGTGAATATTGCAGCCACAGCGACTTAATATAAACATGGGTCCCTTTCCTCTGTCTCACTCTGCTAAACCCATTGGAAATGCATTGGGTGCTTAAAGTTAAACATTTTTATTTTTTTATATTTATACTACAAAACATTTCAAAACCAAAAATACAAGCACACGTGTCCTCAGTAAGCTGAACACATAAAAATTTGAATGGTGTTGAAAGGTGTAAGCGTTTAAGAGATGAATCGCGCCAAAGTTTTGAGGATACTGACTGACTGATAGATAAACTAGAAAAATATTGTTCCTTCGAAACAATTGTGGGCTCGCTTCAAGCCAGAAAACAATGGCTATAAAAGCACAAAATGTCAAGATCGCAGGCAGTGCTCTCTTGGTCCATTGGTCCATTTTGTTCCAAAAATGTGTTGTGCAAAAGTTGACCCGCTGGTGGCGCTATAACAGGCCAATGTAAGAAGGGTGGTATCTGTTCCTTGACCTATTGGGAATGTGCTTGTAAGATTTCACGCACATTGCAGGCTGTGTTCATGATTTGAGGTGTTTTTGGCTTTGGCCACTTTATCGCTGCTTGCAGCTATATTCATTATTATTATTTTTTTGTGTGTGTGTGCACTTCATAGGCATATTATATAAAGGTCCTTAGATTGTGTGTAGAATGTTTCATGCAAATTGCAAAAAGAAATCCTAACGGGTTTAAGCGTTTCACAAACTGCTCAAAATGATATAGCGCCCCCCTTTGGCCAATTGGGGTAAGATTGGTTTTAGTGATATTTGGACTAACACTCTACATCTTTGCCAAATACCATGAACATGTTACTTTGCATGTATGATTTAGAGGCAGAAGAATAATTTGCATAAAACTGCAATATTCATTGAATTTATTTTAAAAAAGCATGTTTCAATTTTAAAGAAATCCGATCTGACAGATCTTTAGATATCGGTCCAAAGTTCACGTAAAAAAAGTTTTGTGCACGTGGAGCGAAAATTCCAGAATAAAAGCGGGTTTACGCGTTTTACAAACTGCTCAAAAAGGCGGAAAATCGAAGGGCGGAGCTTACTTAACAACGACACAGATGTCTTCCGCTTGAGTCAAAGCACGCGTGTAACAAGTTGCATGTCTTCAAACGAAACGAGTCATGACTTATGCCCGTTTGAAGTTTGAATTTTCAAACGCTTCGTATAGCGCCCCCCCTTTGGCCGATTGGAATAAAATTGGTTTCAGTGATACTTTGACTAACCCTCCACATCTTTGCCAAATGCCATGAACGTGTAACTTTGCATGTATGATTTAGAGGCTGAAGAATAATTTGCATAAAACCGCAATATTGATTGAAGTATTAAAAAATTATATTTCACTTTAAAAGAAATCCGCCGAGACTAGTTTGACCGTATTGGTCCAAAGTTCATGTGAAAAAAGTTTTGTGCGCGTAACGCAAAAATCCCAGGAGGAGATAGATTTTTACTGTTTTTTAATTAATTCAAAATTCTGGGGGATCTAAAGGTCAGAGGTCAAAAGTCAGAGTGCAAAAGTTGTTCAGCATGAGGAGACGCATACGTGTATACAAGTTTCATGACTGTACGTATAACAGAGCATGAGCTCTATCTGTTCAAAGTTCGCACTTTCGAAGGGTTCCTACAGCGCCACCATTTGGCCGATTGCTGTAAAAAATAATAGCACACTTCGCCACTGTAAGCTGAACACATTGATGTTTTTATTTTCATTTTCTGTCTGAGTATGTAGGAGTAGAAAGGAACCGAAGTTTTGAGGAGAACTTGATATGACGGTTAGATATTGTCACTAGAAAAATATTGTTCCTTCGAAACAATTGTGGGCTCGCTTCAAGGCAGAAAGCAATGGCTATAAAAGCACAAAATGTCAAGATCGCAGGCAGTGCTCTCTTTGACGTTACTGACGTCAAAGATTGGTCCATTTTGTTCCAAAAATGTGTTGTGCAAAAGTTGACCCGCTGGTGGCGCTATAACAGGCCAATGTGAGAAGGTTGGTATCTGTTCCTTGACCTATTGGGAATGTGCTTGCAAGATTTCACGCACATCCCAGGCTGTGTTCATGATTTGAGGTGTTTTTGGCTTTGGACACTTTATCGCTGCTTGCAGCTATATTTATTATTATTATTTTATAATTTTTTTGTGTGCACTTCATAGGCATGTTAGATAAAGGTACTTAGATTGCGTGTAGAATGTTTCATGCAAATTGCAAAAAAAAATCCTAGAATAAAAACGGGTTTAAGCGTTTTACAAACTGCTCAAAATGATATAGCGCCCCCCTTTGGCCATTTGGGGTAAGATTGGTTTCAGTGATATTTGAACTAACCCTCTACACTATTTTGTCATGAAAATGTGACTTTGCATGTATGTTTTAGAGGCAGAAGAATAATTTGCATAAAAATGCAATATTGTTTGAATTATTTAAAAAAGCATGTTTCAATGTTAAAGAAATCCGATCTGACAGATCTTTAGATATCGGTCCAAAGTTCACGTAAAAAAAGTTTTGTGCACGTGACGCGAAAATTCCAGAATAAAAGCGGGTTTACGCGTTTTACAAACTGCTCAAAATGGCGGAAAATTGAAGGGCGGAGCTTACTTAACAACGACACAGATGTCTTCCGCTTGAGTCAAAGCACGCGTGTAACAAGTTGCATGTCTTCAAACTAAACGAGTCATGACTTATGCCCGTTTGAAGTTTGAATTTTCAGACGCTTCGTATAGCGCCCCCCTTTGGCCGATTGGAATAAAATTGGTTTCAGTGATACTTTGACTAACCCTCCACATCTTTGCCAAATGCCATGAACGTGTAACTTTGCATGTATGATTTAGAGGCCGAAGAATAATTTGCATAAAACCGCAATATTGATTGAATTATTAAAAAATTATAATTCACTTTAAAAAAAATCTGGTTGATCAATCTGACCGTATCGGTCCAAAGTTCATGTGAAAAAGGTTTTGTGCACTTGACGCGAAAATCCCAGGAGGAGATAGATTTTTACTGTTTTTCATATAATTCCGAATTGTGGGAGACCTAAAGGTCAGAGGTCAAAAGTTAGAGGGTAAAAGTTGTTCGGCATGAGGAGACGCATAAGTGTATACAGGTTTCATGGCTGTACGTATAACAGAGCATGAGCTCTACCTGTTCAAAGTTCGCACTTTCGAAGGCTTCCTACAGCGCCACCATTTGGCCGATTGCTGTATAAAATAATAGCACACTTCGCCACTGTAAGCTGAACACATTGATGTTTTTTTTTTTCATTTTCTCACTAAGTATGTAGGAGTAGAAAGGAACCGAAGTTTTGAGGAGAACTTGATATGACAATATCAAGTTCTCACTAGAAAAATATTGTTCCTTCGAAACAATTGTGGGCTCGCTTCAAGCCAGAAAACAATGGCTATAAAAGCACAAAATGTCAAGATCGCAGGCAGTGCTCTCTTTGACGTTACTGACGTCAAAGATTGGTCCATTTTGTTCCAAAAATGTGTTGTGCAAAAGTTGACCCGCTGGTGGCGCTATAACAGGCCAATGTGAGAAGGTTGGTATCTGTTCCTTGACCTATTGGGAATGTGCTTGCAAGATTTCACGCACATCCCAGGCTGTGTTCATGATTTGAGGTGTTTTTGGCTTTGGCCACTTTATCGCTGCTTGCAGCTATATTTATTATTATTATTTTATAATTTTTTTTGTTTGCACTTCATAGGCATGTTAGATAAAGGTCCTTAGATTGCGTGTAGAATGTTTCATGCAAATTGCAAAAAAAATCCTAGAATAAAAACGGGTTTAAGCGTTTTACAAACTGCTCAAAATTATATAGTGCCCCCCTTTGGCCATTTGGGGTAAAATTGGTTTCAGTGATATTTGAAATAACCCTCTACACTATTTTGTCATGAAAATGTGACTTTGCATGTATGTTTTAGAGGCAGAAGAATAATTTGCATAAAAATGCAATATTGTTTGAATTATTTAAAAAAGCATGTTTCAATGTTAAAGAAATCCGATCTGACAGATCTTTAGATATCGGTCCAAAGTTCACGTAAAAAAAGTTTTGTGCACGTGATGCGAAAATTCCAGAATAAAATCAGGTTTACGCGTTTTACAAACTGCTCAAAATGGCGGATAATTGAAGGGCGGAGCTTACTTAACAACGACACAGATGTCTTCCGCTTGAGTCAAAGCACGCGTGTAACAAGTTGCATGTCTTCAAACGAAACGAGTCATGACTTATGCCCGTTTAAAGTTTGAATTTTCAGACGCTTCGTATAGCGCCCCCCTTTGGCCGATTGGAATAAAATTGGTTTCAGTGATACTTTGACTAACCCTCTACATCTTTGCCAAATGCCATGAACGTGTAACTTTGCATGTATGATTTAGAGGCAGAAGAATAATTTGCATAAAACCGCAATATTAATTGAATTATTAAAAAATTATGTTTCACTTTAAAAAAAATCTGGTTGATCAATCTGACCGTATTGGTCCAAAGTTCATGTGAAAAAAGTTTCGTGCGCGTAACGAAAAAAACCCAGGAGGAGATAGATTTTTACTGTTTTTCATATTATTCCGAATTGTGGGAGACCTAAAGGTCAGAGGTCAAAAGTTAGAGGGTAAAAGTTGTTCGGCATGAGGAGACGCATAAGTGTATACAGGTTTCATGGCTGTATGTATAACACAGCATGAGCTATACCTGTTCAAAGATCGCACTTTCGAAGGCTTCCTACAGCGCCACCATTTGGCCGATTGCTATAAAAAATAATAGCACACTTCGCCACTGTAAACTGAACACATTGATGTTTTTATTTTCATTTTCTCACTAAGTATGTAGGAGTAGAAAGGAACCGAAGTTCCCGTCTACTGATTGCCTGATAGATAAATAAATAATGACAATATCTAAAGTGTGCTCGCCTTATAGGCGAGCCCACAACTAGAAAAATATTGTTCCTTCGAAACAATTGTGGGCTCGCTTCAAGCCGGAAAACAATGGCTATAAAAGCACAAAATGTCAAGATCGCATGCAGTGCTCTCTTTGACGTTACTGACGTCAAAGATTGGTCCATTTTGTTCCAAAAATGTGTTGTGCAAAAGTTGACCCGCTGGTGGCGCTATAACAGGCCAATGTGAGAAGGTTGGTATCTGTTCCTTGACCTATTGGGAATGTGCTTGCAAGATTTCACGCACATCCCAGGCTGTGTTCATGATTTGAGGTGTTTTTGGCTTTGGACACTTTATCGCTGCTTGCAGCTATATTTATTATTATTATTTTATAATTTTTTTGTGTGCACTTCATAGGCATGTTAGATAAAGGTCCTTAGATTGCGTGTAGAATGTTTCATGCAAATTGCAAAAAAAAATCCTAGAATAAAAACGGGTTTAAGCGTTTTACAAACTGCTCAAAATTATATAGCGCCCCCCTTTGGCCATTTGGGGTAAGATTGGTTTCAGTGATATTTGAACTAACCCTCTACACTATTTTGTCATGAAAATGTGACTTTACTTGTATGTTTTAGAAGCAGAAGAATAATTTGCATAAAAATGCAATATTGTTTGAATTATTTAAAAAAGCATGTTTCAATGTTAAAGAAATCCGATCTGACAGATCTTTAGATATCGGTCCAAAGTTCACGTAAAAAAAGTTTTGTGCACGTGACGCGAAAATTCCAGAATAAAAGCGGGTTTACGCGTTTTACAAACTGCTCAAAGTGGCGGAAAATCGAAGGGCGGAGCTTACTTAACAACGACACAGATGTCTTCCGCTTGAGTCAAAGCACGCGTGTAACAAGTTGCATGTCTTCAAACGAAACGAGTCATGACTTATGCCCGTTTGAAGTTTGAATTTTCAGACGCTTCGTATAGCGCCCCCCTTTGGCCGATTGGAATAAAATTGGTTTCAGTGATACCTTGACTAACCCTCTACATCTTTGCCAAATGCCATGAACGTGTAACTTTGCATGTATGATTTAGAGGCCGAAGAATAATTTGCATAAAACTGCAATATTTATTGAATTATTAAAAAATTATATTTCACTTTAAAAGAAATCCGCCGAGATTAGTTTGACCGTATTGGTCCAAAGTTCATGTGAAAAAAGTTTTGTGCACTTGACAAGAAAATCCCAGGAGGAGATAGATTTTTACTGTTTTTCATATAATTCCGAATTGTGGGAGACCTAAAGGTCAGAGGTCAAAAGTTAGAGGGTAAAAGTTGTTCGGCATGAGGAGACGCATACGTGTATACAGTTTTCATGGCTTTACCTCAAACACAGCATGAGCTATACCTGTTCAAAGTTCGCACTTTCGAAGGCTTCCTACAGCGCCACCATTTGGCCGATTGCTGTAAAAAGTAATAGCACACGTCGCCACAGTAAGCTGAACACATTGATGTTTTTATTTTCATTTTCTCACTAAGTATGTAGGAGTAGAAAGGAACCGAAGTTTTTTGATACTTGCACTGACTGCCTGCCTAGTATAGAAATAATGACAATATCTAAAGTGTGCTCGCCTTATAGGCGAGCATAAAAATGCAATATTGTTTGAATTATTTAAAAAAGCATGTTTCAATGTTAAAGAAATCCGATCTGACAGATCTTTAGATATCGGTCCAAAGTTCACGTAAAAAAGGTTTTGTGAACGTGACGCGAAAATTCCAGAATAATAGCGGGTTTACGCGTTTTACAAACTGCTCAAAATGGCGGAAAATTGAAGGGCGGAGCTTACTTAACAACGACACATATGTCTTCCGCTTGAGTCAAAGCACGCGTGTAACAAGTTGCATGTCTTCAAACGAAACGAGTAATGACTTATGCCCGTTTGAAGTTTGGATTTTCAAACGCTTCGTATAGCGCCCCCCTTTGGCCGATTGGAATAAAATTGGTTTCAGTGATACTTTGACTAACCCTCCACATCTTTGCCAAATGCCATGAACGTGTAACTTTGCATGTATGATTTAGAGGCCGAAGAATGATTTGCATAAAACCGCAATATTGATTGAATTATTAAAAAAAAATATTTCACTTTAAAAGAAATCCGCCGAGACTAGTTTGACCGTATTGGTCCAAAGTTCATGTGAAAAAAGTTTCGTGCGCGTAACGAAAAAAACCCAGGAGGAGATAGATTTTTACTGTTTTTCATATAATTCCAAATTGTGGGAGATCTAAAGGTCAAAGGTCAAAAGTCAGAGCGTAAAAGTTGTTCGGCATGAGGAGACGCATACGTGTATACAGGTTTCATGGCTTTACCTCAAACACAGCATGAGCTATACCTGTTCAAAGTTCGCACTTTCGAAGGCTTCCTACAGCGCCACCATTTGGCCGATTGCTGTAAAAAGTAATAGCACACGTCGCCACAGTAAGCTGAACACATTGATGTTTTTATTTTCATTTTCTCACTAAGTATGTAGGAGTAGAAAGGAACCGAAGTTTTTTGATACTTGCACTGACTGCCTGCCTAGTATAGAAATAATGACAATATCTAAAGTGTGCTCGCCTTATAGGCGAGCCCACAATAATGAAGATAACATACGTGTGCTCGCCTTCCAGGCGAGCCCACAATTATAGAGGGTTTAAAATGGTACCGGATATGCAGCTCGGCAAATAAAAGGTGAATTGATCCCAGTGCATGACGGAGCACGATATCACGATAAATTAAAGCTCCAAAATACGATTATCGTGAGTGTTTTTTATCACGATAAACAATAATAATCGCGTATCGTGCCATCCCTAATCTGGAGTGGCTTACCTCCTCTGCCATCTCCAGGAGAGCCTTGTTGCTGCTCTCCCATCTGGAGCGATACATGGTGGTCTCCTTCTCCAACTTCTTGATCTTTTTTGTCATCTGAGGATATACAATTACACATAAAAAGGAAGGTCAGCTCTTGAGAGGCTATTTCTTTCTTTAACCCCCCCCCCCCCCCCACACACACACACATTACCTTCTCCATCTCCTGTTTGAAAGTGGTGAAGACCTCATTGCTCTTGGATAAAGTGGTTTGAAACTCCTCAAACTTCTCTGTGTAGAGTGACAGCTAGGAGGGGAGGAGGAAACCATGAGGGTTGGTCAGGTACAATCACATCAGAATATTTAAAGCTCCCTCCAAAATGTTCTCAACAAACCATCTCCACTGTGGTTGTGGTTTGAAATGATTTCACACTGCTATGGAAACCAGAGCAGAACGAAGTTCACTCTCCTCCACATGGACTTATAGCTCTAAAGCTCTAAAGGTTGGCACTGGAAAACATGGAACAGCAAAAAATACTGGAGCGGGCTTTAGCATAGCCAGACCAGACTAGATCAGAGCATAAGATCTCCAGGACAATCAGGCCTTTGTTTCAGGGAACCTAAACACAAACACTACAAAGAACTTATTATAGTAGGCCTGTAAAATAAATATCAGTATATTTGCTTCAATGACACCTCTACAGATTGGCTGTCATATAAGTAGTTAGATTATTTCATTCACGTAGATGTTCTGTTTCTTTTGCATAGATGCTATTCCATAATGTTATTGCTTTATCTGCATGACCTTGCCCTTAGGCATCTTACTGGTTATCATTACTACTAGTATCACTAGTTCTACAAAGGGTCCAGTCAAACCTGTTGCTTGAGGTGGACCTCCTGTTGTTTCATAAGCTCACACATCCTTTGAGACTCCACTGCTTCTTTCAGCAGCTGAGAACAGAGAACCCCATCAAGGAATTAGGGGACAGAACATGTGTTTATGTACAGTATGTATGTATGTATGGCACGTGGATGACTGACGTACAAACTCTTTCTCTCTGTCGTGGCGTTCCTCAGACTCCTTGAGCAGCTCCTGGGCCTGATGCAACTTAGCGTCCACCAGCTGCTGCTGGAGATCCTTGTGCTTCACCAACTTGTCTATGTGCTGGGACACGCACACACACACAATCAGATTATAAACTCATACTACTAATACCAATGTTTTCCTAAACGCTCATCTCGACCTTCTGCTTCATCTCTCTCTCACCTAAGGCAGTGGTCCTCAACCTGTGGGTCGGTCCCCAAAATATATTTTTTGGGGGTGGGGGGGTCCCCAGATGATTAACTTAATATGCAACATTGTAAACAAAACAGCATAAAGTTTGAGTGTATGGAGGGTCTCTGCACATTTCTTAAGTGACAATTTGAGGACCTTTTAATACATCTAAAATGACAAATTAAATATTGGTCAGATTGTCAAATATTAGAGGCAGACATTTTGCAAATGGCCGATCTACATGCTCACAACACCTCATGAGCTTGTAGATCTGCTCTTTTCACAATAGAAGTTAGAACTGTGTTATACAAAATGTAATGCCTCAACTCTTAGCGCTCCAGTTACAATATGATTATTTTGTGGGCAGCCTGAAAAGGTTGAGAACCACTGAACTAAGGGGTCTTCATCATACAAAAAAAAGCCCCCCAAAATTTGAAGACAACAATTCCCCCCGACAAGGGAGGCCAGAGGAAGTACCTCCTTGATAGTAAAATATGTTATTGTTGTTTAACATGGTATAGATACCATTTTCAGTGTCAATGTCATGATGTTTTGAACAACTAACTAACGCAGGAGAATGACCACTGAGAGATGCCAATCAGGTCATTATGTACAGGACACAGGATAACAAAACGCCAAACATACTATCTGCCCTTACGACTGGTGCCTGTAACACGAAAACATCTGATATCCATTGCTCTACTGTACTTGTCATGTTTAACTTTGTCCAATCAGAATGTGACTAATGTATTCTGTAAATCCATATATCTGTGAAATCATTATGCTTGTCACTCAGAGAGAAGCAAAGATGGGTGATTTTGCTCTACTGTACTGCTGTACAGTAATTTGAACTCTGACTAAACTTCAACACAAAACGCATATTCCCTGGTGTGGACATTCATCATTTCTTGTGTGTGGAGTATTTTATTATGATTGGGGAAACTGTTTATCCATATGGAATATGATTTTACATTTCCATCAACCTCCTCTCGCAGCTTGTACTGTTCTATGAGCTTCTTGAGTTTCTCGGCCAGCTCCGTGTTCTCCTGCCTGAGGCTGGCGTTCCTCTCGTTGTGCTGCTCCATCTGCGTGTGGACAAGGTGAGTTTGGTGTGGAAAGGATACAGTTAGGGATGGCCAACGGCTAACCGTTAACGTTAAACCGATAAGAAATTGGTTACCGGTAAGCACTAACGGTCAATTTTGACCGATAAAAAAGAAAAGAAAAAGGAAATCAACCCATGTGTCGCACCAAAAGCCCCGTACACCAATATCTACGCAACATCAAGTCATCAACCATGCAACTACGCGCTGTGGTCACACATTTCTGGGACACCAATGGCTGTGTAACATCCAGCATTCAGGCAACTGCGAGTCTGCGACGCGAGTCATACACGCTGACCTATTCAACAAATGCTCAGTCGTCGATTGGATTTTACAAAACAGACCCCGTCACATTGAATCCCGTTTAAGAAGAGCTTAAAACACAACTTTCTAATGTTACATGTTGATGACGTGAGGAACGCTAAAGTCGTCTTGGTTACAGAGTAGGATATGCGAAAATAACAAAGCTGAGCTCAGAGTCGCAAATTCAATGATCGCTGCATCAGCACACACAAAACACGGGCGAGAGAGAAGAAAAATAATGAAATGGACATCACGTTTAGCCGATTCAACCATTCCAAAAGTTATACGATTGAAAGTTATTGTTCTACATACGAGCATCTCGCTGCGGCTGTTTAGTTAGCCGATAGCCAGGGAGTGCACAGAATGTTAGAGAGGCATGGGCTGAATGGCCTTTTGGTGGACAATTCTGTTGATAAAAGTTAAGGGCTCCAGCCCCCTTTGCTGTATGTGCGCACGTGCCTGGCACATTACAGACTGATCATTTCAATGCCCCCGTTTCTTTGCAAAAACACATTTCTTTTAGAAAACATTTGTATTCTTGTTTCTCCTAGTTTTATTGTTTGTAATGTGTAAATATGGCACTTTATTATGGGGAAAAACGGGTGTATTTTCCTTTTTTAAATCGCTAAAATAGCACATTTTTGAACACATTTCCTTAACGCATTTTGAAGAGATTTCCTTAACGGTTAACGGTTAATTAACTGATAAGGCCTTTCGGTTATCGGTTAAGAAAAAATCTCCATTTGGCCATCCCTAGATACAGTCGCAGTCGACGCACCACACAGCGCCAGTGTGTCCGTTGTAGGTGCCGAGTCGCTCGCCGTTGACAGAGTACCACACGTTGGCTACCTGAAATTCAACAGATGGAAGACAAGCATAGACACAAATATGACTCAACTTTTGGCGTTTTCTATTTATACTGTATCACACAAAGCGAGTACCTGGCACTAACAATAAGTGAACTTTCAAGAGTTCAATGAACACAGGATTTTACAGAATATTATATTGTAGTGTAAAACAAAGTACCGGTATATGGTACCAAAAGCCAGTAAACGCCATGCAGTGGAAAATGCCAAAAGTTACCAACTAGTCCATACATGGGCCACATGTTCTTAATTTGGCCCGCAGGTTAATACTGATATATTATTGATTTCAGCTGTTACAATTCCAAACATGAAAACATGACCTGCTTTAATTCATTCATTCAATATTTATTTATTCTCGAAATTAGACTCATTTACAGTAATACATTAGAAGTAAACATCACCAGCTTGAAATTACTTACATATTAGTAGTTTGAATGACTAGTATAGTGGTCTTTTTTATGATCAATGTATTTGTATTTAAGTTCATAAAGTTAACATAGTATAACTAGATGCATTTGAAATTAAATAAACCTGAACAAGTCCATGCAAGTATTGTTGACTTACGGTGTCTTTAGCGACAGAGAAGATCAGGTCTCCTTCTCGGTTGTATTTGATTTGAGTGATGGACCTTTCATGGCCCTGGAGCAGAATGGGTTTCTGTGGGAGACGATACATAAAGAGCAGACAAAACGTTCTTAGACACAGTGTGGACAATGGCATCCAGTGTTTTCAGTAGCCAGGTAAGTATAACAGTCTGTGTTAGAGCAGACATAGCTGCAAATTGCAACACTAGATTTTTTTCTAATTATGTTGAATCTAGGGTTGCAATACTTCCCTCCCATAGGCAGCCAATGCATCAAAACATTTTTTTTTCTTTTTTGCTATCTGATTGTATTAAACAACGTCAAACTCAACAACATTGGTGCTCTATGGAAAGCTTGGAGTATCCTCTTTCTATCTACAAAGTGTTTGTTTCAGAATCCACTGTAGACATGTTATGAGTTACCTTCGGTCATTAAGTGTTGGAAACTTTGGAAGCGCTCGTCTTTGATAACGCAACATCCCACTGACACCTGCATTATGTGACATTTAGAACCAGGGGGTACACAGGACTGTTGAGTGACTTCCCACGAGCGCTTCCAAATCCAGCACCATCCAGAGTGTAAACCCTTACGGGTCCATTTACGCCCTCAAAAGTTAGATTTGTTAAGAAAATAAATCTGCATTACGTAATTTACAAGAAGTCTACACAATTAGGGAATCCAGAAAAACTGATATTTTTGACCAACGTTTGGCTATTATCTCTTTTATCCCACAGCAACACAGCATGGAATTGTACACAAAATATTATCCAACGACAACAAAATCTACGTTTTGTGTCTGAGAGGCTAAATCTCATCATCAAATGGTGGTCCGTGGCTCAAATGCTGAATAAATAACGGGCCCTTGATATGAAAACGGTTGAAACCCACTGAATTAAGCCAGTGGTTCTCACAGTGGATTCCAGGGACTCTGTGGGTTCCTTTAGTGGGGTCTGAATTGACCCATACAATCTGTAACTCTGGTCCATTTGGTTCCATTGTGTACACTGTCAGAGTTAAGGGGAGACCTTGAAATGTGAACGTTTGAGAAACACTAAATTAAGCGACCACAGCTCGTGACATCTGTCTGCATCTGCAGTGCATGCATCTCGTCGACGTTCAGTTAGCTCACACGCTAGGCTAACGTTAGCCGGGAGCGGTTGAACCGGAGCCGACCATTTGATTGATTGATTGAAGGCTTTATTAGAAGTTTGCATAGGAAAATGTACAGATTCATGACGGTACAGTTCACTGGTACAAGGTCTACTAAAAGGAGATCCATGAAAAGACTAAGCTTATTTCAACAGGAAACCATTTAAGTATCTCATATAACATTGAATGACAGACAAATAGAACACAGTACTATGCAGTAGACATGTAAAGAAAAAAAGAAAGAAAAAGAAAACAGTAGGTCTATACAATCAGTAAGTACAGTATATACAATATATACAAGGAAGGGGCAGGTAACAGTAAGTCTAAACAATCAGTATGTACAGTATATACAAGGAAGGGGCAGGGAGGGTAGGGTTGGGCTAGGTTTTTACCAGTTGTGAACGGCTGCTGCCTGTAAGTGGTTTTTTAGGGCAATTTTAAAGGATGCTAGTGATCCACACTCCTTTATGGCCTTCGGTAAGGCATTCCACATTTTTGTGGTATAGCAGAAGAACGAGTTCGACCCTTTCTTTGAGTTGACTCTGGGTTGAACGTGATCTGTGGCACTGCATCTGGTGTTGTAATTATGGACATCCTTAACGTTTATAAAGTATTTTGACAGGTACTTGGGTATCATAGTGGTGTAGTGTATCTTGTACACCAGTCCCATTGCAAGTTGCTGTACTCTGTCATCTACTCTGAGCCACCCCACTCTTAACTGGTGAGTAGCGGTGAGGTGAGTCTGATTGGGAAGGTTAAGCAGGACCCTAATTAGTTTATTTTGGGCTGTTTGGAGTTTAGTTTTTAGGGCTTGTGGGGCGTCACGATACCATACGTGGACTCCATAGTCAAAGAGGGGCTGGATTATTGCACCAGCTATGGTCTTCAGTGTGTTGAAGTTGACCATTGGGGCGATCCTCTGTAGGAAACGAGTTCGTTGGTTGATTTTTTGTATTACTTTTGAAGTCATCTTTTCGCTGGAAAGATTAGCTTCAAGGATACATCCTAAGTAAGAGATTTCGTTTTTTCGTGTTATGACCTTGTCACCCACTTTGATTGTGAAGTTCTCTACCTTTTTGAGGTTATGATTTGATCCAAAGAGGATGGACTCGGTTTTGCCCAGGTGAATTGATAATTTGTTGTCGTTAAGCCATGTGCAGATCTTACTCAGTTCAGAGTTAAGTGTCTTTTCAACCTGCAAGTGGTCCTTGCCCGAGACTAGGAGAGCCGAGTCATCCGCGAACAGGAACAGGTTGCAGTCGCAAGCAGATGCCATGTCGTTCACGTATATTAGGAACAACAGAGGTCCCAGTATGCTACCTTGAGGAACTCCACAGCTTACTGGGAGGGGGGGGGACAGGGTACCGTTAATCTCCACCACCTGTTCCCTCCCCACCAGGTAAGATTGCATCCAGCTCACTGCTGCGCTGTCAAGACCGATGGCTTTTAGTTTCTCTATCAGAATAGCATGATCCACGGTGTCAAATGCCTTCTGGAGGTCCATCATGACCATGCCACTATATTTGCCCTGATCCGCTTCGCGTTTGATTTGGTCAGTCAAATAGAGAAGGCATGTGTCAGTGGAATGGGATTTTCTGAATCCAGATTGGAACTCGTAAATCAGATTATTCTCATCGAGATATCTTGCAATCTGTTCGTAGACTATTTTCTCCATGACTTTGGATATGGAGCTAAGAATGGAAACGGGGCGGTAGTTTCCAGGGTCTAGTTTGCTACCTTTTTTGTGCAGGGGGGTTACTTTTGCTAGTTTGAAGTCCTGGGGGACATGACCCTGTTCGATGGAAAGGTTAATTATGTGGGTAATGATTGGAGCAATGGTGGCGGCTGAATCTCTGAGAAATCTAGCTGGGATTTTATCAAGGCCAGTGGCCTTGTGCTGAGGTAGGGCGCTCAATTTTTTAAACACTTCATCAGTTGTCACTGTGGAAAGTTTAAAGCTGTCTTTTTTTGACGCCCAGTTTTTTGTAGAATTTTTTAACAAATTCTTCACCATACTGCCCAGATGGGGCGACCAGTCTTTCGACCAGTGAACGGGCTGTGGTGGTAAAGGTTTTGTTAAGATGGGTAGCCACTTCACCTTTGTCAGAAATGAGAGCGGCGTCCGTTTTGATGTTTATGTTGTGGCATATGGTTTTTGATTTTAAGCCTAATTGGTTGTTAAGCAACTTCCATAGGTCTCGTGGTTTGTTTTTGTATTCATCGATTTTGTCGTCGATGTAGTTTTTTTTGGCGGATCTAACTAGGGCGGTTGTCTGGTTTCTAAGTCTCTTGCATTGAGCAGTAAGATGCTCAACGTGGATTTTGAGGCCAGGGTTGAATTTTTTCCTGAGCTTTTTGCAGCACTTTCGTTTTTCATCGTATTTTTAGTTTAGCTGATTCTGCAATATCTGAGTTATACCATGGCTCTTGGCGGGCTTTAACCCTGGTGGTATTCAAGGGGGCCACGTCGTCTAGAGCATTGGTCAATTTGGTTTTAAAACCGCGCCATGCTTCTTCGACATCTGTACACTGCAGCTCTGGGGAAAAGTCTACACCCGCTAGTTTGAGATTAAAAGCCTCACTGGAGTAGTTCTTCAGGCTTCTAGCAACGACAGTTCTGTGGCCACTAGCCTTGGGTTTGTGTATTTTTCGGGTAGAGTAGATCATATAATGATCACTAAGACCGCATACAATAGCCCCGCTAGCGGTGACTTTGGACTTGTCAGTGGTTACGACGAGATCTATGAGGGTTTGAGAGTGCTCTGTCACCCTGGTGGGTACTGTGACAAGCTGAGTGAGGCTGTATTGATTGCATAACCCATCAAAGGACTTGAACATGGGTGCGTCTTTACGCAAAATGTCCACATTCCAGTCGCCCAAAATGTGATACTCAGTACCGTCCACCTTTGCTAAGCTCTCATCAAACAGCTCAAAGAAATCATTCTGATCAGGTGGTCTATAGACAGCGCATACTAGTATGTTTTTTGCATGTTCAAAGATTACCTCAATCCATACAGTTTCAAGAGAACTGTGGTGTAAGTCTGGACGGGGGATAAAATTGACATCATTATGTACATACATGCAAACTCCGCCTCCCCACCTGTTTCTATCATTCCTGATTACAGTGTAGTTGGCAATTTCAATGCTAGCATCTGTAAACGAGTCATCAAGTTTAGTTTCAGAGAAGGATAAAATCTTTGCCTTACCGCCATGAAACATTCCCTTAATTAGCTCCAGTTTTTTGGGATTCAAGCTATTGATGTTTAAATGGACTAGATGAAGTCCTGGTTTCGCAAAAACAACAGAGTGCATGTTCTCTGTAGTGATCGAGCCAACGTCGGAGCTGGGGGGCTCTTTGTCTTCGACCGAGACAGGAAAGTTTGTCGTGGGGGGGAGGTGGTCATCATAGTCCGGTTGTAGTTGAGACTGAAGTGGGGGAGCGGTGGGGGTGGGGGGGAGGCCAGGTTCCTTTGTTGACTGGGAGCTCAAACAGGAGGAGATCCATGCCTTTTCGACCGCACGGGGTGTTGGTGTGGCGGCGCCGACAGCTTCAAAGCCAAGATATGCCGCCAGCCACGACTGATCTCGATCCCTGGGGGGTGGCGGGACCAGCGGGGGGGCATCCGGCTCGACGGTCATCTCCGGCGATCTAGCGGCTGCGAACTGGGCACCAGCATCCTCGGTGACGGGGGGGGCGGCAGGGGGACATCCAGGTCAACGTCGGCGCTGTTTTTATCGGGCGGCGGCTCGATCACCACGGCCGCGAGCTGGTCACGAGTAGCCTCGATGTTGGAGCTTTGCTGTAGAGAGCCGGGTGGGCATCCATAGCACTCGTCACCAGTAGAACCCGTGTCGATGTTTCCTCCGCTGGGGTTCTTTGTCTCGGAAAGCAGCTGTAGTTCCCTCGTGAGACGGGCGGCTTGCCGAGTGACTACGGGACCTGGATTAACCTCAATATCACCAGAAAGAAGCAGGATAAAGTAAATGATGGACCGCCTGTCCATTCTGCCTATCTGGGGTTTGTTCTTAGTCAACAGCAGCGTCCCAAGGAGCGTCAGTTTACTGAAGCCGAGATGTTTTGGCTCCGATCCAATGTGGAGGGAAAAAAACACTGCGTGATTCATCTCCATCCCGCACATAAATCTCCGTATATAGGCTACAATTATGAGCGTTCCATGGTGAACTGAGA
Organism: Nannobrachium achirus; assembly: GCF_963921795.1. Lineage (NCBI taxonomy): Eukaryota > Metazoa > Chordata > Actinopteri > Myctophiformes > Myctophidae > Nannobrachium > Nannobrachium achirus. The sequence continues at coordinate 53,756,922 of NC_137819.1, forward strand.
TACGAGTCGGCAAACCAAACAAGAAACAATAGGAAAAAAAGAAGAAAAAGTATCCCTCCTTTCCATCTCCACTAGATGAACAAAACACCTTCCTGGTAAACATAAATTCGGGGGGACATTTTCCACGATCAAATGTGCTCACCATCGCTGAAAAGCGAAGTGTTTCCCCTCGATCCTTTGTGCTCCTGATTTCAACTCAAACAAGAGAAAAGATGAACACTCGTGTTTCAGGCGGCGGAGATGAGGAGGAAAATGAACACGATCACTTCCGGGTTCACTTCCAGCAGTGACGGTTTGTTCGCGAGCCACCTGGTGGTCAGAACAGAGCACTGCTGGTGCTTTAGGACCATAGTTTGGGACGTGTGGAGATGTTGCCATGGCAACACAGATGATACACAAGCCTTTTTTTTATTTTTTATTTTTTTTATTGACAAAATATACAATACATACAAAGAACAGGTCAAAAAGCAGTCACATTACAATAAAATTAAGAAATACAAAGAAAAATATAATAAAATAAATAAAAAAGCTCGAGGTTACTTAGGTAATATATTCATCACAGATTCTTATGGTTTTCACAGCTTTAGTGTTAGTACAATGTTTTAAAGTATCTAAGTATGACAATAGTAGGGCTTTAAAAACAACAATATTTGGACGTTGGTTGGCAAATTTGGTACAATGAATATGATATTTAGCTAGAATTAAGAGAAGGTTAATAACATACATTTTGTCTACATTTATGTTATCATCGTTTGAAAGACCAAATAATATATGTCGAATACTCAATTTAAGCGAGGAGTCAATTTTGGAATTTATAAAATTATTAAGATCAATCCAAAAAACATGAGTGCAAGTGCAATCCCAAAATAGGTGACACGGAAGAAAAGCAGTCAGAGATCCTAAAGCAGGACTTCGCTGTTCTTTTCACCACACTGAGATCCTTGAATGACATTGAGGTATGCATCAGTGGACCACTTCCACCTATGATAGGGGGAGATGAACATTTTAGTAGACTATCTGCATTGAGTAGGTGGCTCGCAACCACATGTATCACTGAATCTATGCAATTTATTGACAACTTTGTTTTTTTCTGGGACCGCAAGCATCTTTTTGATGGGAATAATCTGAACAAGCGAGGTCAGAAACTGTTTGCTGGAAATGTATGCCATATGCTTGGAATGGTACGGGTGCTCGGATCCGAAACACAGGATGCCATGACGGGGGATGGTGCTGCTGAAATTGCAGTCCATTGTTATGGAAACCGAGGATGGACTGCTGTCTGCAGTCCTTGCCGAAGCCCCGGCCATGACAGAAGCCGACATTGGAGCAGCAAGGAACGACGACCCAGCTAAGCCGGTTCCGGAAACTATGCCAGAGGGAGGAGAGCACCAAGCAGGACCCACCAACCACACAGATGTTCTGCTTCCCGCTGACTCAGCTAAGCAGCACTCAGCAGGACAAGCCGACGCTGCTGTCGCCACGCCGAGTGAAGGTGTCGCTGAGGAGGTCACCGGGCCTGAGTTTCAGGTCACAATTGATATCAACGCCAGTGAGCTGGAGGAGGCCATCGTAGATGAGAACCTCAAGCTTATCCTGGGCCTGGTCTGGATCTTAATCTTACACTACTCCATCTCTATGCCGACAAGGGGAGTGAATGAGGACGTCATGGAAGAAATGCATGCCATCACAGATTCTGAACTGGACAGTGCAGAACCAGACAGTGATATAGAAATGACAGAGGTCACAGATTCTGAAACAGGCTGTGATGAACTATTTCTTTATCCCGAGGACACTGGAATGAACCAGGAGCAGAGTGAAATCTCAATGGACATGAGTTCTGGTGAGGATGATTCTTTTCCCATATGTCCTATCCCCATGATCGACTCCACAGGGAGTATGAATGAGTTAATGAATGGTGGGATTATAATCACCAAACGCAAAGCCCCGCAATCACTGAAACTGTCGCAGAACTCACCACCATCTGGACCCACAAAAGGGATGAATATTCTGAAACACACTGGGATTAAAATGACCCCATTAGTTAAACGTATGAAATTATACTTTAAAAGGTCAAAGTGTGTGGAGTCAGAACCCAAGGTGATAGTTCAATGGCCAGTTCCTGATTGGAATCCTCCTTTTAATGACAGTGACATATGGGAATAGCTATATCCTAAAATGTTTGGTTGTGTTTCTTTGGATGTTATTCATTGTCATACTAAGACTAGGGTAATAGTGATAATATTAACTTATTTTAGATAACTTTCTTAAAAGTCACAGTAAAATCCAATCTTCTAAGTAATGTAAGAAAAATATTGTTTAATAGTAGGTTAACAAATGCCTAATATAGGACAAGAATTTCATAACATTTGAGTGAACCTGTAATGGAGTCTGTTTCCGCACACTTAAACTACATATAGAAAATGAATAGATTCATCTGTCTATTATCCCCCACTTCTTCTCTTCCCAGAATAGCTGGCAGGGGGGATGAAAGGGGGACAGGTGCAGAGGGGTTGTGTGAAACAAGAATACATTTGCGGTTTTTAAAATAAGTTAGTATGTATCAAAGTAAGTATTCAAAATGTAGTTTCAAGGTGCTAAATCAATAATGTGAAATTGCTAATTAATGATGGCCTTTTTACAAGGTTTGATGTCCAATATTAGGTAACACATTATAAGTGAAGTTAAAGCAGATTTTTTATTGTCTCATGTCCATTTATTCTGCTCGTGTTAAATAGACGTTAGGTAAGTCTCGGATTAAAATAAAATAGTAATCCGGAGGCTAGAACTTGAGGGTTATCAAGCAATAGTACAGAAATAATATTAATACTTATCAAACCTCTCACCACTGTTGAGGATTATATGTTTTCAAAAGTTTGTTCGCAGCTTCCCAAATCATGGGTATGGCCGATGGTTTCTGCAGGACCATTAACCTATGTCCATTATTCTGTGAAAGTTGCTCACAAACTAGGGGGGATAAGGGAACATTTTTATTTAAGGGACATTTTTTATGTCAGATATTCAGTTAATTTACGATTGAAAAACTATGTCAACAAGACTTAGTGTATGGGCCTTTGTAGGAAGACGTGAGTCTTGCCTTCGTATAGTACTAAAAGGGAGGAATGAGTTTCCTGGCCTATAGGGTCCTTTTGCTAGGTGAGTTAACACTCAGGCTAGCATTAAAATACACGTGAAAGCGGGCAGTGGCAGTGTTTGGTTGTTTTGAATATATAAGAGATGAGGAGGCCATAAGGTTTTCTTTTTTATAGAGATAATCAATATATTTTGAGCATATTTGTTAAATGGTACCCCTGTACCATTTGCATATTATAAATTATATTTATTTAGAGACCGAGGCTATTCAAACAATCATACCTGACGGCTGTCTGAGGAGAGAGAGGATCTCCAATTTAAGGTACCTGTTTGCAGATAAAACTGCAACAAAAAAGCTAGCGGGGTAAATGTGTGTGAATGCTTAATTTGTCTATTGGTGTTTTTTGGAGCTCCTATATGTAATCTTTACAATTTTCTTAAAAACAAGTGAATGTAATTCTTTGTGGGTGTTATTCTTAGGTGGAGGCATTTATTATTTGGGTGACAAGAATTGTCACTGCTTCCTCCTAATTTAGTAATGATTTAAATGATTGTGCTTAATGTATTTTAAAAGAATGAGGATTTTTAATGGACGGCCTGGTTTCCATTGGGGTTTTATTGGATCTTTTGAGTTTTTTTATCTGTAAATACATTCTTTGAAATTCCAGGAGTTTTCGCTAGATTGACCTGAAAGTTTTCCACAAGTGGTTTTATTTATACAGCTTCATATATTTGCTTCACAGCATGTTCCTGTCTCTACAAAGGAAGAGTAAATAGGCTGGCACTTAAAGGGGGGTTTCATAACCTGGGTGGCTGGCCACTACTATGTCAACAAACACATCTAATGTGAACTTGTTGTTTTTAGATAACTTTAGTCACAAAGTGGCCATCAAAACAAGATTCGACTTAATTTGTGTTTCATTTAAATGATGGCACTAGTAAGCGTATTGCCTTCAGCGATTTCACACAGACAAAAAAAAAAAAGGATCAGCCTTAGGAAGGCCCTTATCCCCCAAATATGCCTCCTGGTTGAACTAAATGAAAAATTAAAGCTGTTAAAATTAGACTCCCCATTCACTTTATTATTCTACAAAAGCATGGTTCAACGTGATTAGAATTACACCAACCAACACGACTAGCTGTGTGCATGCACCGTAATGCTTCATTTAGGCACTAATTCAAATGTACAAACAATACAGCCTCATAGCAACTGACATGATTCCCTTACGCTTGTTTTCTGAGATGGCTGCGCTCTGCACTCAAAGCCTCCTAATTTGAAGAGCTACATTTTTCACACAAAGAAAATCTAAAAAAATAAAACATCCATTATCCACAAAAGCGAAATACATCAAAACAACACAAAGAAATGCTATTTCTTTTTTTTCTTGAGCGACTGTAAGACATTGCTCCATGTTCCACAATGTAGTTTAGAAGACAATGAAGAGAATCCGCTCAGATATAGAAATAATAAGATTATAATTAGTGACGTCAAATATTACAGGACGGAGATGTTAAGATTATTTCGTGATTAACACATAAAACACATACATTAATAAGACATTTAACCAGTTGTAACATTTAGACTCTGACCTTTTAAACCATTATGCACTATAAAAAGCATTTATAGATTATATGTTCACCATATTTGTACTGATCAGTTGCTTACCACACTTCTAGCTTACTCTATCACATCTTGAACAAGATTGAGCCATCAGTCTCATGTGGGCTATCTATGACGTCAAACTATCTATGATGTCAGACGTCAGTCATCTCCATATTTGGGAAAATTTTTGTGGCCATATTTACAAGCAAGCAAGAGTGAAGAAATAGGTCTTGAGCTGTGCTTTAAAGCTATATCCACAGAGGATGCCTGTCTTACTGTAGGTGTAGGCCTACTGGGAGTTATTCCAAGCCATCGGCACGTAGAAGAATGCTGCTTCACTGTATTGTTAATATGACAGTGTAGGCACATCGAGCAGGTCTGCACTATAGTGGGGTGCCTGGACACTCAGTCATTTTAAATTTGTGTTAAAGTTTATTTTTCACTTCCAATTTGTAGATTATGGTCTATAGAACAATTTGGTTCGAGTGTCAAGACAGTAGATTGAAGAAAAATATATATTTTGCCCTATTTCCAAAATTACCAAAATCGGAATTGTGTTTTTTTTAACAATGTCTTAGTTTTCCCCACAATTGCTGTGTAATATATATATTTTATTGCTATATCAAGTCAATACTGTGTGGGGAATCAATTGGAGTCAAATATTTGTTTTGAATATTATGGTATTACCGGTATATGATATTTCACACAATAACATGGTTATTACACTCATACACAACAATACAGTTACACTTTTTTTTCCTGTACCACAATACAGCGCCACTGGCTTTAACCAACTACTAGAACAATATTTTAACAAAGAAAAAATAAATCTAACACCTATATACAGTCTGCTCTGGTCTAGCTAGTTCTCACAAGTACATTTGCACAGACGTGTGCATTTCAACTTTTCTTTCATGCAAACTGCACCGAGTGCAGGTTGGCATACAAGCACGTTTACAAGTACACTTCACACTTTAATATATCCTTGGCAAGGGGCAGAGTGGTCCAAATGGGACCACTAATCCCATAATCAGTGGGACTGTGGACGGTCATCATGGACCTGAATGAATGAATGACATAGTACTACAATACATATTCATGCAGATACATAGTTATGTGCTGTCACCCAGGCGCTTGCTTGGAAGACACTTCTGTTCAGATGTTGATCCAAAGCATCAGTTGGGGGGGAATCCTTTCCACGTCCCTAGTTTTATGTGAGAATTGTGTCAATCGAACATGATCAACATCATTGCCCACTTTTTTCAGCCTTGGAGATGCTTGTGTTGGAGTGTCAGCAAGGGTTACAAATTCTTGAGGGATAGCACTTTGCGTATCACCTTGTAGCAGGATCGCTTACCCTGCCATGGATTTGAATGACGATGTGCTGTCTGAGCCAAAGAATGAATGGAAGAGAGCCATGCCCTTGCATATTGTCATGCCCAGGTTTGTGGCAATGGTATTCAAGGAGATCATTCTAGTAATCTTTCCAGCTTTGAAGGAGATCCAGATTTCTGCGGCCGCATTCAGAGCCTGGATGTGATTTCTGTTTAGGAGGTTTCTGTTCAGGAGGAATTAGTTGTGCCAATGAGGACCATGAGGAAGCTGACACTTGTGTCCTAGTAGGCCTACATCTTCTCTTTGCCCTCCAAACATCATCACTTTGGATGGTGTATACTGGAGACACAGATGTTGTTGTAGTGCTGTGTAATTTTCATCACATCCAGGCTCTGAATGCGGCCCTCTCTCTCTAGGTCGTCCTCAGACGAGCCTTCCATCGTCACTTCTGTATGTGTTCACTGATCCAATCACCACTCCATGTGGACACAACTTCTGCCACACCTGCATCACACAATACTGGGACAATAAGGAGCCAGTGTGCCAGTGTCCTCTATGTAATGAAACCTTCGATAAGAGACCACGATTCTCCGTTAACAAAATTCTCTCAGAGATGGCGGATCAGTTCAGGATGTCAAAGCAGGTGAAACAAACTTCCAGCGCAAGCAAAGAGCCTGACGTCTCCTGTATGAAAGCTTCTAAACCAGAAGAAGCCTTCTGTGACATCTGTAAAGAGCAGGTCAAAGCCGTGAAGACCTGCCTGACGTGTCTCAAATCCATGTGTGAGACTCACATGGCGCGGCACGATTATATGACAAAGTTTACACCTCACTTAACAATGTGCGCCGTAAGGAACCCGAACGACTGTATATGTAAAAAACACGACAAACCTCTGGAGCTGTTCTGTATGAATGACCGCACGCGCGTCTGTCTGTTCTGCAATGCGACAGACCACGAGGCGCACAAGGTTGTGAATGTGAAAGAGGAATTTGACAGAAAGATGGCTGAGCTGGGAAAGACAGAGGATGACATTCAGAAGATGATCCAGGACAGACAGGTGAAGATTCAGGAGTTCCAGCAGTCAGTAGAGTTAAGCAAGAAAACTGCAGCTAGAGAGATACGAGGCAGTGTGCAGGTCTTCAATGATATGATCAGCTGTATTGAGAGAAGCCAGGCTGAGCTCATCGATGTGATTGAAGAGAAGCAAAAAACGGGAGAGGAACAGGCCGAAGTCCTCATTAAAGAGCTGGAACAGGAAATCACTGAGTTAAAGAAGAAAAGCTCTGAGATGAAGAAGCTCTCGCCCACCGAAGATTACCTCCTCAACCTCCAGAACGCCCAGTTCACATCCTTCAACACCATTCCACCCACCAAGGACTGGACCAAGGTCAGTGTGCATCAGTCGTATGTGGGGACTGTGAGGACAGCTGTGGCTCAGCTGGAGAAGACACTCAGTAAGGAGATGAAGAAGCTGTGTGATGAGCTGAGGAGGATCCAGCAATATTCAGTGGACGTGACTCTGGACCCTGATACAGCACATCGCAGACTCTTCATATCTCAGGACGGGAAAGAGGTGCACAACGATAACATAAAGAAGAACCTCCCAGACAGCGCAGTGAGATTCACCACTTGTTTTTCAGCCGTAGGGAAAGAAGGCTTCTCCTCGGGGTACCATGCCCTTGCTTACCCCAACGTCTCCGTGGCTGTTTTAATTATTGCAGAGTTTTGTCATGCCTGCGGAGCGGAGAAAAACGCGTCCGCCTAGCACGCCGCCATTTTGAAAGTCCGTGTTTCATGCTTTCTAACGTTTTTTCACAACAAAGCAGAGTCACATGGGCCTACACTTCCCCGTTTTCGTTCAGTCACATGATCTGCCACTGGAGGCAAGCGTTTAGGTTTCGTACGAAACCCCTGTTTGTTAAATCGGCAAAAATAATGTATTTTGAGTTGTTTTATAACAAAAATAGCCTATTCTCGTCAATCTTCGTCTGTGGCCTGGCTGCCTAATTAATCATTCTCGTCAATCTACCCCCTTGGCTTGGAAACTGTTAATATGGTCCAGAGATCCTGAGGCGGTCTGGGTTAGGGTTATCTTTCCACTCCACACCAATCCTAAAAACACAGCTGAAGAATTTATGGGGGGAGAAAAGGACATAAAAATACAATGTGAATTGTGAACCTTTATTCAAGTTTATCACAGCGGTTTATTTTAGAAATACAGTAAATGGTTCTTTTCAAATATAACTTACACTAAATTAACAGTTGAATGTGAAGGGGTCGAGTAAAATGCACACATTAACCTAAAAAACATGAGACATGAGATAACATGAAAACAAACAGGGTGCTGGATCAAGAAAGAATGTCGAGAAATCTGAAAAGTAATCTCCAGAAAACACAAGTCAATGACAAAACGTAATGCAGTAATTTTATCTGGCTCAAAAATAATGCAAACTTATAGAATCAGAGAGGAGAGGAGCAACCATCCAAACACCAATGATGGCTCTCTTGGATTACTGTAGCAGCAGTGGTCTCTCTCTGGTGATCCTGTTAGCTGGCTGCTGTTGCCACAGTATCTTGGGCTAAAGAACAACAAAATACTGCCTGTGTACCCAGTAAACGTTTCTGCTTTCGCCATTAGCGTCGAAAATAAATTAAGCTGAGGTAGCGCAGGTTTCCATGCAACAACTCACAATCCATGCAACAACAAAAAGAAAATGAATAGGTTGCAATCCTAACATTTCCAAAACGAATATAAAAAAAAAAGAAATGTACAAAAAATTATCAAACAAATGCATTATACATAGGTCATTGGAAGTCCACCTAATAAGAGCCTGTCCCTGTGAGTTAAGCACAGCTGCATCTAAGCTCTGCTCCACTAGGTTGGTTTTATTTTATTTTCAAAGGAGTGTGCATAAGAATTGGCACCGTGAATGCTTTGACTCGCATTGTTATTTTGTCCTTATGAGAGCAGAAGAAAACAATGCTGGTGTCAAAGCTCTCCCTACTGCTGCCCCTAAATGCACATAAACAGCTGCACACGCACGCACGCACGCACACACACACACGCAAGCACACACACACACACACACACACACACACACACACGCACACACACACACACACACACACACACACACACACACACACACGCTCATCTCTGCAACATCAGAGAGAATGCTCCATGTGTTGCTTTCCCCGAGGCTAATCATTTCTTTCTCCTCTCTCACATAGGCTACATGCTTTGATAAAGTACTGCAGTAGTGCGATAAAAAGTGCTGCAGATGAACAATATAATCTGGACCCTGCCCTCGAGAGCTTTGGAGGAAATGATTATTGCTCTGGAATCCAATTATGTCACAAAGCAATTATTGCCTTTATGTGTTGCGCGTGTGTGCACGTGTTTGCATTGGCGAGTAGACAGGCAGGCAGGCAGGCAGGCAGGCAGGCAGGCAGGCAGATAGGCAGGCAGGCAGGCAGGCAGGCAGGCAGGCAGATAGGCAGGCAGGCAGGCAGGCAGATAGATGTTAGTGGGTGTGCTCACTGCTCATGGTTACCATGCTGTTAAATCACATGACTTAACTATATTAATTATGATTTTGTAACACTATTATTAAGCATACTTTAGTCTGAGGGCTGTGATCTATTTCTGTTACAATAAGACATTTCTATACAAATAAGACATTTGTGAGAGACAAACACGCGTCCACTCACTCATTATAGAGTAAAACGGTTGTAGGCAGCGTGTAACCGGATGCACCCATGGGCGCACCTCACTAGCACACAAGAGGAGGTTGAATGAACTGGAACCAGCGCTCCCCAAAACAAAAGGTTTGGGGATCTGTTGGGAATTGATTACATGATATAGTCACCTGTGCATTCAGTCTCAATGTTTGTAAACAAATAACTGGTCTATGGGAAGAGTGTCAGCCTGGGAGCCCGAAGGTCAAGAGTTAGATCCCTGTTAAATGAGGTGTTCATGTGGATGCCTAATTAAAGAGAAGGTCACTGTTGTGGAAATTCGAACATTTCCTCGGTGAGAGAATGAAGAGTTAGACACTGATATGTCTATAACAGATTTATTCAATACAACAGATGACAATAATAATAATATGACAATGATTCCTATGTAATATAATAATGAGAAGAGTAAAGGATAGAAAGAAGAGAGGAGAAAGGAAAAAGAGAGATGAAAGAAGGAAAGGTGGACAGGGTCCAGTTGTCTCGAAAGGCAACGGGAGTCTGACACCGATCTGGATGTTGAGGCAGCTTAAATACAGATACTGCAAGGATACATACACATTGTTAAGATAATTCTGAGGACTGACATTCCTTCTGTCTGACCAAAAGATGTACTCTCTCAACACTTGAGTATGTAAGGTCACTTCTGCCTGACTATGAAATGTGCTGCTCGACGCTCTTTGACTGAGAGCGGCGACACTATCCCTGACCAACTATTGCATGTGTTCCATTCTTATCGACTGAGCATGGAAGGCCCTCTGCTCTATGCCGAGGCCGTAGTGTGTAGTCACTACCCTAGCCAGAATACTGACGCCTGATATAAGAAACATTCTCCTTGCGTTCATAACACCTTAACCTGTCGTCTTGCTGTCTGGGTCTGCCGCTTGCCTACAGGGAAATAGTTAGTGTACTTGACCTTGCTGTATGAGCCTGCTGCTGCATAACTACGTGTACACAGTACACTGAGGCCTAAACTCATAAGACATATTATCATACTCATTTACTTCCCTTGCTTACATATTACATTCATAACATCAGCATACAGTCATATATTAATATAACCGAAGTAAGATGAATATTAAATATATAATCTATATCAATAATCGATAACTCAATAATCGATAGATCAATAGCCTGAAAGGGAATATAAATTGTATTTCCATAACAATTCCCCCTTTGGCCATATAATGGACACAAAATGTAATACAATTTAGCTAATGCCAGTGAATGGTTCAAGTAAACACATCAGACAAAAGCAGATGCTGTTCTATAGGATAAAGCTATATCTAGAGCTGTAATTAATCAAATTCTAATTGTGATCAGAATAATGGTGCAGCTCCAGCTACCCCCCACCGATTGGGGGCAAGCCACTGTTGAAAGACGATGTGGTTTGCCATGTGTCTCCATGTTGGCCCTTGGTTGGGCGTTGTTCCGTGTTTGACACTTGCTGACCTGCAGTTAAAATATGCTTCAGAGGTTAGTCCCCCCCAACCCCGAAATCTTCCTCCTTATGGGTACCTATAACCTTTCCTATTCACTGTAGTGGTGGGATAAGTATTCAATGCCAAAATACAGAAGTACTTAATTGGAAGTCCTGCATTAGATTTTACTTGAGTAAAGAGTATTGGCATCATACATGACTAATAGTCCTAAAGGTAAAGTATTCATTCTGTTGCAGCTTGGTAGCTGAACTGGTATCAATCACTTAGGTCCTTTATGTGACAATAAGTTCTATTGATCTAACATCAAGCATCTCCACACCACTTGTTATCACTTGGAGAACATTGTATTTCTAATTTCATGACACTTAGCCTGCATGGTAACTCATTTTGGAAGAATAAAACAAACCATTGGAATAAAATAAAGTATCTTTTATTGTATTATTTGGATTTGCAAACTTCTAAAATAAGTTATAAAATCGTATAAACGTTGCTTTCAATCAGTTATAACTGAAACTGATATTCTCTTAAGTCTCTCACTATCCAGGTTACACGTCTAAAGACACTGAATTTCAAGTGATTCAAATCACAAATTAACGAAAGTGAGAACATGCTTTCACTACAGTGCATATTATCTTATAATCAATATGAATGTTCCGAATACATTCACAACAAATGTAACATGATAAATTATTACACTTAAGTAGAACAAATAGCAATGTAATTTAGGGTTAAACAACTTTAAATATCTGTCCTGAGCCCAAAAGGTTTAAGCAACACTGGCTATATGTGCAAAGTTACTGTAGTTAAAGCTGAGAATAATGGTAGTGGCACAATGCCCATTATTTACCTACGAAATGTATTGGGGCAGAAGCATAAAATCTCAACACATAGGTGCAATAGATGTATCAAAAGTAAGGAGGATAAGGTCACTTAGTTTGAGTACATATTCGATTCCCTGTACTTAAGTTACTCTCAGCAACTGATTTGCTATATATCCAATATAACATTAATCGATTTGTTACTTGCATTTATTAGAAGGAAACATAAGTTACAAAGACTCTGTTTATTCTGTATGAGAAATACTCTTTCCATTTATATCGACATTATTGTAACAGACATGCAATAGAAGTACATTTCACATAATTAGCTGTAAGTAAGATCCACTTTATTTAAACAAACAGTCCATACTGAACTCTGCATTATGATATGAGTTATTATTAACCGTGTTGGGCAAGTTACTTTCTAAATGTAATAACTTACCTATGTACTGAAATATCCTTAGTAACGACTTTGCAGTTAAGGCTTAAAGTAATATTACAGTAATTAATCACCTTTAACAATTTACCCCCAACACTGGTTGTTATGTAACACTGAAAGTTGTGGTCCCCAAGAAAAATAGTTACTGCTGCACATATTGGATGTCTTACTGATTACTGATGCATTGAGTAAACTGGCCCACAATGGAAATAAATCCCTGGGGCATTTGTGTTATCCTTTTAGCATAACCTTTGACTGCACTCTGTACTGTTAACAATCTTATCTATAAAGTATTAATTGTTACTAAAGTATTCAATCAGTCAGTCAATCAATCAAACAAACACTCAATCAATCAATGCTACAGCTACAGTAACTGTGCGTCCTAAATAAACAATATGCTCACACTTCTATAATAATATATCCACAGCTCGGTTTGGTGGGATGTTGTGTTGTGTATATATCACTTACTTCCAAGTTGCACACTGTTTGTGTGTGTTCAGGGTCTGCTGTACATGAATGCTGCTTCCTATCGGAAAGGACATAACAGCATACAACATACAAAACAATCCCCACCCTCGCAGAGAATTACCTTAAGCATTTATCATGCACTCAAAGTTAGCCTGTAGTTAGTGGGTTAGTTAGTTAAGTTTCATTCGCTCGGTTTCACATACAGTACACAAACACTTGGAAACACAACAAGAACGTTTTCTCTGCACCCCTTGCACAAGTTAATGACATAGAGCAGAGACACAGAGAACTACAGTTGCCCTGCACGCAAGTGCAGGGTTTCATCCACAGTCGCCTGTGCAAGATCCTTGCATCCGATGGCCAGACACCATCAGTGCACTCCGGCAGAGGACAGGACAGCTGCCCGCATAAGAAGAAATGAAACGTAGTTGGATATGACTCTGTGAAAGCCTGCATGCAAGTGAAGCAACATCTCCTGACAAGGCCTAGGATGGACTCCACACACAGGGCAAGAAGGAAAGAGGTCATCCAAGAAACACCAGGTACAGAGACCTGGAGGCAGACATCACGGCCATGAAAATGACATGGAGCAAGCTGAAGAGAACAGCACAAGATCCCTTGTTGACAGCCTATGCCCCCAGTAGGGCTGTAGGCGTAAGTAAGTAGGTATTGTAAGATTCAGATATTGGTCTCGTCTGCAATCAACAAAAATACGAACAATTCCTGTTACAGAGAAAAGGGTTAATGGGCAACAATGCAGCACATCAGAAATATACTTCATACTTTATACAGTGTGCCTGCCCGAAAGCATTGCTTTTGCAGTGACAACCGTAAGCTACATAACTTTACCATGCTATTTGCAAACATGACATCATGCAGTTCCCCCTTTGATCAACTGATTAGGTGAACTGTTGGGCTGATTATGGACCGGGCCATAGGGCTGTGAGTCCCATCAACCATTTATTAAAATGTAGGTGTAATGCTCAAATAAATATGATACCAATACAGAACAGGGCTCCTCCTACTGTACATGGTTATGTGACTTTTATTTTAAAGATCATTTCATGCAATTAAATATTATGCAAATACTACAGTAATGTGATTTGAACATAATGTAACTGAAACAAAACTCTGTTAACACACTTGAACTTGGAATTACAAGAGAATGATATAAAGTATTTGTCTATGAATACTTGAATAGCCCCACCTGTTCTGCCTGTCATAGGTAGCGAGTAGGGCATTCATCCAAGGCCTATTTTATCATAAAATGCCTTATTAGTCCAGTCAAGTCCAGTCCCTATAATACTTGGTCCTGTCAGCTTCTTCTACTATTAATACATGTCAGGGAGAGAGGGATTTTGCCCCCTGCTGTGATCACATGTCCCCAATAGATTCACTCTTGTACATACTGCAGTTTTGACAAACTAACCGTGACCCTTATCAGCGAGGTGCTTCAGGAGCATCACAGTGTCAGGTTCTGCAGGCCTCCTCTGAGGAGCCACACAAACCATAAGTTGTCAGACCGTCAAAGTGTAGACCCTGCGGATGGGTCCAGACTCCTGGGTTCTTGACTAGCTCACTGTGAAACCCCTGGAGATTCGCATGATTCTCTGATCTGATCAGATTTATCGGATGCCTCAATCGGAAACGAAAAAACCTCGCATTGGTCAACTTGACCACAGAATAAAAAAGACAGAAAATTGTCGCGGCGGGCGGAATTTGAGTCAAAATAGTGTGGGGGTTTGCAACCTGTGGGGCACACGGTTTGTGACAGACAGCCTGCAAACTCCGCACAACCGCAATTCCGTAGGTGCACCTCTTAAAGTTGTGGATTGGTGTCTAGACTGTGTGATCTCACTTCTTTATAGGCCTTTTTAAAATAAAACTGTACCGGTACCAAACCTGTGCCCTGTCATTGGCGACCCAGCATTGTGCCCAAATCCTGCCAGCCTTTGGTGTGTTTCCTCTCCAAGAGAGATACGCAGCATACTTCCCCTTGAATAACTTGCCTTGAGAATCAGATGAAGAGAGAGAGAGAGGCAGCAGCACAATCCACAGACTAGTAAACATGTATTTACTGTATAGTTAATTTGCAGTTTGTGTGTCTGTACCATGTCATGAATTAGGATTTCTGTCATTAATTCCTGTGTTTTTTTTTTTTTGTTTTTTTTTTAAACACCATTGGAACTAATAACTGACTCGGGCTGTACCTGGACATATTGTACTCAGTATAAATGAGTGCTTGAGTTTCCTGACCTTTATGACTATGCTAGGGGTACTCATATTCTACTACTTGCTCTGAACAGTGAATATGTTGCTCCAGAATGCCCTACTGTAGTAGTCCCCTAATTTGTGTGTGATTGTGCTTGTTGCATTTTCTTCTTATCTTGTAGATAATAGATACAGTAGCTTGCTGCACTAGCTTGTGCATGCCTTGTGTGTGCGTGTGCGTGTGCATGTGCATGTGCATGTGCATGTGCATGTGCGTTGTGTTGTGTGTGTGAGGGGTACTTGCTCTGGGGTGGTGCAACCAGCATCTCTCCCTGGGGTCCGCTCCTCCACCTGGCCTCAATCGGAAAGCTGTGTTGTGCACCAGACTGTCCGGCAGCCCAACCTCCCTCAGCTGCATGGTGTTGGGCACAACATGCCAATGTTCACTCACTTCTTCAGGTATATCTACCCCATTGCCATCCCCCCCAGGTCCTTGGCTTCTTCTGCCACATCCGCACCCACTGCATCCTCGCTGGTTTTGCGGCTGAACTGTCCTTGTCCCATGTTCATGGCAGCGATTCATTTGAACATGGAGCACTTGAGTCCTTGTACGTTTTAGGGTGCATCTCATATAGTGGTCTTGCACCCATCAC
Organism: Nannobrachium achirus; assembly: GCF_963921795.1. Classification (NCBI taxonomy): domain Eukaryota; kingdom Metazoa; phylum Chordata; class Actinopteri; order Myctophiformes; family Myctophidae; genus Nannobrachium; species Nannobrachium achirus. The sequence continues at coordinate 53,772,719 of NC_137819.1, forward strand.
CTTGGCTTCAACGATACCGAACTGCGTACTCCCGATCGACATAGTCCACTGCAGCTCAAAACTCCTGAGCTCAAACGATCCACCCAGTAACTTGGATTACAGGCGCACGCCACTGCACCTGGCTGCATCAGTCCACTGACTTCACTCTTAAAAACAAACACTGTCCACAGACGTTGTAGTAATCAGTGACTCGCCCTTCCGTGTCACGGGTCACCATGGCAACTTTGCCAATGTCTCTTCTGGGCGGGAATGCGGCCTCACACTTTGCAATGAGTTGACTGTCACCTTGCATATTTCCATCCTGGAGGGACGGCATTCTTTTAACTGTATTTTGTGCAGCCACATAGACGTGCGGCTGCCGATATCCTCTGCTGCTTCGGCAATGTCTTGTAGGGCCCACGGACGGTAGACCAGAACGATCCTGACGGTTGTTGTGGGTTGGTGCCGGTGGTGCGTATGCTGGGAGAGCCATTGGGAGGAGCGGAATCCAGGTCGAGGTCCACCCAGTACCCTCAAACAAAAGGATAGAGAAAAATAAAATTAAACGAAAATAATAGACGTGTGTTAGTTGCTGTTCTCTATCTCCCTTTCTCTTTCTTACTGTTATTTTCCAAAAGGCAACCAATAATTGGAGCCAAATAGTACTCAGTGAAATAACTGCAATATGGTGATGTAAAATAAAAATCACACCCGTGTGAAGTGGAGCTGTGTGTGTGTGTGTGTGTGTGTGTGTGTGTGTGTGTGTGTGTGTGTGTGTGTGTGTGTGTGTGTGGATCATGTGTACCGATTTTTGTGACATTTGAAGAAAATATGTAGGAAAAGGAGCAAAAAGTGTGTTTTGGAGAAAATTCAAGATGGCGGAAAATCTATCATGGCGCAAATGGGCGTGGCCTATATGGGGAGATGCGTCATGACCCAAGGAATCCAGGGAAAAAATATTTTTAATTTTCCGACCTACGGTTCAAGAGTTACAGGCCAAAACGTAAAGTGGGGTGTTATGGCGCCACCATGCGGCCAAATGACACAATTATTTTTGATTTAATCCTTGAAATCATTATGAACCTCCTCTCCAAGTCTTGAAACTCTAGCCCCTATGGTTTGCGAGAGACAAATAATTGAATGTGAGTTTTTGCGATTCCCATTATAAGTCAATGGGGAAAATTAATTCACTAATAAATTAATATCAATTAAACTATAGAACCTTTCTCTTAGAAAAGTAATAGCCCACGATTCCCGAGTAAGCCGTTCGATTTGACATATGGCGCGAGTGTGTGGTGGCAAAACTGTGGGACTAGTGGCGTGCCGAAGTTTAGGAAGTTCAGGCTACATACAGGCACACACACAGACAGACAGACAGACAGACACACAGACAGACCCACACGGCCACGTATAGGGAGCCTGTGCTTCACACAGCTCCAAAAATCGTAGACTGAAACAAATAAAACAAACCAAAAACAAGGTGATGATTCATTCATTGAATTCATATCTTATACTTTTACTGGATTGTCATGCATGCTGCTTCTCCTCTGTGATCTTCTTCTCTACAAGTTTTCCCCCAATAAATTTGAGTTATTAGGAATTTGAGTTAAAAGGAATTGCCCCCGCTGGGAACCCCGCGATTCCCACCGTCTCTCAATTTGACCATGACTTTCTGGACATAATCTGACATGTCCTCGCAAAAAAGGCGGCAGTTGTTTGGGCACTGCTGCATCCCTGGCACACTCACTTCTATAACTCTGGTAATTACCCATTTCTAGCTATTTGGAATTACACCTCACCGAACAACCGATTACTCTATTTGTTCAGAATTATAGCTCCCCAAACAACAGATTGCTCTAGTTATTTGGAATTATATCTCACTGAACAATTACAGCTCTAGTTATTTGGAATTACAGTTCACCAAAAAAGTATAACTCTAGTTATTTGGAATTATAGCTCACCGAACAACCGATTACTCAAGTTATTTGGAATTATAGCTCACCTAAACAACCAAGACGCGTCCGTCAGTGACCTAGTATAAGACTTCCCTGTCTGTAACTATAAACATAGACATTGAGACAGTGATCCGACTAGTCACGAGTTTGCATGCATAACCTCTGATCATGATCAACAACCTATAAATATACAGTATGCATACATATACATATACATATACATATACATATACATATACATATACAGTATACGGCACTATTACTCTTCTAAAAGACTACTTCATCTGTTGTACAAATCAGTCTCTCACCGCGTGGTTCATCATCCTCAACCCTGGATTGGATCAGCAGCCCTTGCTCCTAACCGGACAGCTTCTCACCCGCAGGGAGGTAACATCCGGCAGGAGCACCAGGCTGCGCGTCCAATCCCATCCTCGTCGCCAATTGTTGTCGAAATTCGAACATTTCCTCGGTGAGAGAATGAAGAGTTAGACACTGATATGTCTATAACAGATTTATTCAATACAACAGATGACAATAATAATAATATGACAATGATTCCTATGTAATATAATAATGAGAAGAGTAAAGGATAGAAAGAAGAGAGGAGAAAGGAAAAAGAGAGATGAAAGAAGGAAAGGTGGACAGGGTCCAGTTGTCTCGAAAGGCAACGGGAGTCTGACACCGATCTGGATGTTGAGGCAGCTTAAATACAGATACTGCAAGGATACATACACATTGTTAAGATAATTCTGAGGACTGACATTCCTTCTGTCTGACCAAAAGATGTACTCTCTCAACACTTGAGTATGTAAGGTCACTTCTGCCTGACTATGAAATGTGCTGCTCGACGCTCTTTGACTGAGAGCGGCGACACTATCCCTGACCAACTATTGCATGTGTTCCATTCTTATCGACTGAGCATGGAAGGCCCTCTGCTCTATGCCGAGGCCGTAGTGTGTAGTCACTACCCTAGCCAGAATACTGAGGCCTGATATAAGAAACATTCTCCTTGCGTTCATAACACCTTAACCTGTCGTCTTGCTGTCTGGGTCTGCCGCTTGCCTACAGGGAAATAGTTAGTGTACTTGACCTTGCTGTATGAGCCTGCTGCTGCATAACTACGTGTACACAGTACACTGAGGCCTAAACTCATAAGACATATTATCATACTCATTTACTTCCCTTGCTTACATATTACATTCATAACATCAGCATACAGTCATATATTAATATAACCGAAGTAAGATGAATATTAAATATATAATCTATATCAATAATCGATAACTCAATAATCGATAGATCAATAGCCTGAAAGGGAATATAAATTGTATTTCCATAACAGTCACAGATTTGATTCCAGGCTCCGTCTTGATGACTGAATGTTTTACAAGAGTTTGAAATACCGCCATTCTAGGCAACATAATAGAGACATGCCCTTTTTAATAAATGGGATACCTAACAAGTTCCCACACACAGTTCACATCTGCTGCTATGCTCATGCACCTTTGTTTAATCGTCTTTCCCACTTGCCCCCTTCTTCTTCCGTTTATTTTTTATATTTTCTGCTTGGCCCCGTTGTCGCTCCTTGGAGCTATATTTTTATTAGGCCTAGAATTATTGAATGCTTTAACCAGTGAAAAATAGCAGATATACAAGCTCACAGCGCGAGTGCCGCGCTGCGAGCTTGTAGATCTGCTATTTTTGAAAAAGTCGAGAAAATGTGTGCAAATCTTTGAATATATGTATTTTCAAAGCGAACGTTTGTAACTCAATTTTATAAATAAATATCATTTAGGGGGTCCTTCACATGAAAAGGTTTGAGAACCACTGACACAGTAGTCTCTCAAGAACAGACTAGCTGAGCTCCAGTTAAGTGAAAAGGACCTTTTCTTTGACGATGGCTAGCCACATTGCTGACATAGAAACATAGGTTTTTCGGTGACTCAAAAGACACTTCGGGTAAAAATTCTAAAGCTTGTATATTTGCTATTTTTCAATAGTTAAAGCATTCAATAATTCTAGGCCTAAATGGGTTAAATGCAAACACTGGGTTTGGTGATGTCCAGAATCAGCTTAGTTTCAATTTGTTTACAAGCTAAAAGAGCCTATTAACTGTATGTACTGTAACGTATGTCAATGGGGAGCATATTTTGATTGATATATTTGATTTCTTGCACACCTTTGGAGTGTTTGCATGTGTGGTCACTCTGTGCCAATAGAGACTCACTCTTAGTGGTAGCTATTACAGTAAGCTTTTCACAATACTTACAAAACACGTAATAGGCTCTATATATATTATTAATTTAAATTATCTATAGGCTAGATTATTATTTCCATACATGAAATGTGTGTCATACATTGTTTTTCACTATGCATGCATGAACAAATAATGTTATAATTACAATGTGATTAAGTAATGAATCATTCAATAATTGTAAAATGTTCTCTACCACACGTAATACAATAAACAACAACAAAACAAATATCTGAATCATTGTCTCCACCAGCCGAAGGCTGAGGGAGAGTATGTTTTCCCCTCCGTCCGTCCGTCCGTGCGTGCGTCCGTCCGTCCGTCCGTCCGTGCGTGCGTCCGTCCGTCCGTCCGTCCGTTTGTCCGTTACCAGCTAATCTCCGGCGCCGTGCTGGTGGAGAGTATGTTTTCCCCTCCGTCCGTCCGTCCGTGCGTGCGTCCGTCCGTCCGTCCGTTTGTCCGTTACCAGCTAATCTCCGGCGCCGTTGGCCCGGTCGCTGCCAAACTGTGCACACACACTCCCTCGACACCAATTCAGAACCTCTGCCCCAAATATTTCACATGGGCCTGTTCTAGCGCCACCAGGAGGCCGACTTTTGCAAAACTAACTTTTGCCAGTACTCCTACAGATTTTGTCCAAAAATCACGTAAATCAGTAGACAGTATCTCTACAGTCATGTGATCGACATGGATGTGTCAGATTTTCCATATTCCATCCTGATTGGCTAAAACTGGCTTTCAAAGTTTGCAGGAATGGTCAGTTTTGAATAAAATGCCTGAAATCCTGAACGCAGTGTGCGATTTTGGTGAAATTGTGCATGCACATTCCCAATAGGCAGAGGAATAAATGTCACTTAAGAAAAATCAAATCAGCCTCATGGTGGCGCTATAACAGGCCGATTCATGTTTTCACCTATAACTCCACCGATTAGTGTCAAACTTTGTATGCGCACTCCTTCGAGGCCAAGGTAAAACCTTTTCCCTGCATTTTTTACATCAACCTTTTATAGCGCCATCAGGAGGCCGACTTATGTAAAACACATTACATGCCTGACCTGGTGGAGACCTGTGCTCGGAAGAGCACTGCTTCTAGTTTTTAATATGTTTCTCTGACACATGCTATTACACACAGGCAGTGGTGGAAGAATTACTCACATTTTTAGTAGAAGTATTCGTACCACAAGTAAAAATAGTCTTTACACAGTATGTTCCATTTCACAAGGTTTCAACAATCTTTTGAAAATAGCAGATCTACAAGCTTGCAATGTGCCGCATCATAGATCTTGTTGATTTTCAAGTAACCAAAATTATACTTTTTAGAAGTAAAAGTATTAACAATTGGAAACACTCCAGGCAAAGTAAAAATACCTCTAAATTGTACTTAAGCACAGTACTTGATGTAACTTACAGCCCGTTAAACCTGGTCTTTCACTTGCATTGCATTAAAGCAAGTGGTTTTATTTTTCCACACAACAAACAAGTGAGTGCAAATGTAAATAGTAGTGGAGCAAAACTGTGACCCAATTAAAATCCTTACCAAACAAAAGAACAGAATGTGGTCTGGTGTTACAGCCCTTTAAACCTCAGCCAGGGCAATCTCAGCTGTGTGTCTATGGTGCACCAGACAGAGCGAGCGGGTGACTTAGAGATTACTCCGACATTGCGTTAGTCCATTACTAACCCTAACCCTAACCGCACGCGTAGCAACGTAGCCCAGTGTCCGAGAGGAGAGCCCAGTCAGGTCAGAGTGGGACTGATATACTGAACTGCAGGTGTTGGTGAGGAGTAGGCTATCTGAGATGTACAGTATATCTGAGCTGTTTCTTTGCCTATTTTGATTGAGTGATTGATTGATTGATTGATTGATTGATTGATTGATTTCAAACATTAAAGACAATGACAAAATAAAATTCAAAGAAAACACACAACAACACATCATTAAAAACAATAGGACCTAATGCTCAATTGATTGGTTGAAAGAATACTTTATTAACAGTTTGCAAAATATACAGAGGTACAATTATACAATATGCTTAAAGCATAAACACAAAAAGTCTAGAAGGGCTTATTTCCAAGCAGTTGTGCTAATAGTCAATAAATAAACCTATGGTAAATTCAAACAATTCAAACGCTTATCACATTGTCCTCGTGTTCAATGGAAGTCCACTTTGTTGTTCAGTGTCCAGTCAACTGCTCCATGTCCACTCCAGACACGCAGACAGACATGAAGGGAGCTCGCCGAAGCTCACAATGCTTAGGGAAACTTTTTGTGGCAGTTGTTTAGACTTAGTCAATAAATAACATAACCCTAAGATTTCAAACAAAGAATTGCAGACGCTATAATCAAACACTTGCTGTTAGCATCATCGTGTTGTAATTAAAACAGTGCAGAAAGTGCATAAATGTTTTAAACCGTGGTGACAACAGGCAGCCATATCCCTGACACTGGACGGTCAAGGGTTCTACCGTTCAGAACAGTGGAACTAAAGACTAGAGACACCGACGATCCCCACGTTATCAGCCGATTGAATATGCTCTAAACTGCCATACATTACATACATTACATAACATATCCCATACAGTATGGCCCGATATAGGGGTCCGTTAATACGTCTAGGCTCAGGAGGAGCTTATTATATCAGCCATGTATTTCAGTGCAGTCCGGTGGTCTTGGACGCGCTTCGCGCACGGCCAATGTGGGCTGGTCAAAATATGTCCCCCCCAACTGTGGAGTGCTGGATACGCCACTGGGTGAGGGGACTCAGCTACCACCTTCCTCTTCGTGCTCTTCTGCTTGACATTTTACAAGTACAATTAAAGTTAAAATGAAAAGTGCTACAGAGCTTGGGATAAAAAAGGTCCATGCCCATATGTTGCCATGATTGGTTAAAAGTACACTCAGTGTAGCACCAAAAATAGTAATTACAATTGTAATTAATATGCCAAGGGCAACCCATGGTTGACGGTGGCACCAGGCCCTGCAGCGTCCTGATGAGAGAGAGAGAGATGTGGAGAGAATGTGAGAACGCTTCTTTGAAATGAACGATGGGATCTGATCCAAAATCTACAAAGTAACTAACTAACAAACTAAACTGAGGGCTACCGGCGAATCCAGGAGCTCCAGCAGGTCCAACCTCTCCACGCTCGCCCTGAGGAAGAAAATCAATGTGTCAGAGAGTGCCTGCGTACAGACAGACAGACAGACAGACAGACAGACAGACAGACAGAGGGACATGGATTAAAATGAATAGTTTGATGAAGCAGGTTCAAACAGAAAGCTCATTGGGCTCCAAACTACCCAGAGAATGGGTCTGTAAATCAGTGGTCACAAGGTTGCAGAATAGCGCTAGCTACGCTTAGCACTGTGTGTGGGATGAACTTCTGCTTGGATATACAGAATACATGCACTCGCCGACCTGATACCTATAAACCTATCAGACCACTTATCATCAGGCACTCATTACATGCTGTATTTAATGTGTGTGGATGAGAGGGTGGAGGGTTTTATATTGTACTTTATATCTGTTTGTATGTTCTTTCTGTTATCCTTTAATGCAGTGTTTCTCAAACTTCCAAATTTCAAGGTCTCCCCTTAACCCTTGACAGTGACAGAGACAGACTTGTATGGGTCAATTTAGACCCCCCTAAAGGAACCCACAGAGTCCCTGGAATCCACTTTGAGAACCACTGCTTTAATGGGAAGCACAATGAGTTTGCTGCGTATGAAATGTGCTAAATAAATACATTTGACTCGACGAACCTTCTCTCCCTTTCCGCCAGGAGTACCAGCGGCTCCACGCTCACCGGGCATTCCACCTGCACCCTGGTGTCCAGCAGCGCCAGCGGGTCCAACGTTACCGGGCTCTCCCTGGAAACACACACAGCAAAGTATGGTTCATTTTCCCCCCACCATACAAAACGCACACAAACTCAATAGGTTAACATTTTAGAATTGACTTATTGAGTTAGTCCGTAGTATAACAACGTCTGGTTCATCTTTCCCATTAAAGCCCAAGGATTATTTTGCTTAAAGAAAAAAACATTCGAGCCAATGCCTTATAACATGGTCTTCAACGGTTTTCAGGCCTAGGACCCCCTTAGCTGAGAGAGAGAGAGACAGAGGAAGCACGGAACCCCACTACATATATTGTGTAAAATATATACATTTCTTACTTTTAGAAGGTTTACTTTTAGAAGGTTTTCTTTGCAACTTGAGGCTTTCAAAGCTAACTCATAATATTTAGTAGATTTCTGTTGGTTTGTTTGTTTAATGAAGGTACCTTGTTGAAGACCCATGCCTTGCAATTAGTTGTAGCATCTATATAAATCTTTCCTCCTCTTTCCAATTGCCCCCCAGCAGCCACTGGTTTAGAACACTAATTGAGCTTCACTGGTAGTGCTCTGCAGGTACCAAAACTTACAGAATGCATTTTCCCCCTGTTCAAACTATTCTCCAATTTCCTGCATTCAATATTCGTTTTCAGGTTTTTAACGTTAAAACACTCTTTAATGGCCAGGCAGAGTCACAACACCAGGATGGATTGTCTTACCTTGCCACCATCAGGTCCAGGGGCTCCAGCAGGTCCGCGAGCTCCCATGGATCCCTGAGCTCCAGTAGAGCCAGCAGCGCCGGGGTTACCACGCTCTCCCTGGAGGGACACACACATACCGAAGGGTCACTTATAGAAATGTAAAGCTTTTACATGGCCAACGTGTAGATCAGTGGTTCTCAACCTTTTCAGGCCGCGACCCCCAGAATAATCATATTTGAACTGGGCACCCCTTTCCACCCTGACGAGCACTAAGAGTTGAGGCATTACATTTTGTTCGACACGGTTCTATTGTGAAAATAGCAGATCTACATGCTCACAACGCCTCGCGTTGCGAGGCGTTGTGAGCATGTAGATCGGCTATTTTCACAATTTCTGCCTCTAATATAATTTGACAATTTGGCCAATTTAATTTGTCATTTTAGATGTATTAAAAAGTCCTTAAATTGTGACTTTAGAAATGTGCAGATACCCTTCACCCACTTAAACTTTATGCTGGTTTGTTTACTGTTGAGTGAGAAAACAATGTTGCACATTAAGGTAATCACCTGGGGACCCCCCAAAATAGTTTGGGGACCCCTACAGGTTGAGAACCACTGGTGTAGATGATGGTATAACCCTGAGTGTTCATTTAACTCTGAGTGCATGCAAATGCATCTGAAGAGACATTTAGAAAATGACAGCACAGTAACATCATTTATTTCTGTCTGAACAACGTAAGGACGGATACACTATTGTTTGATGTTTGAAAGAAAGTGTGTATTTATGAATAATGTGTGCAAACTGGAGAAAGCTCAAGGATCAAGGGAATTATGAGATGAGACGGGTTGGATCTACCTTGCCACCAGCAGGTCCAGCAAGACCCTGGTCTCCTGAGACACCCTATAGAGACAGAGAACAGTTAGTTAAGAGATGTAAAACTATTTGGTATCAATAGCTACGGTTCCTACAGTACACAGCAATGGCATATCTGTGAGGATTGTTCCTACAGTGTATCAGCAATACAATTTGTACAATTTAGGCATTTAGCAGATTTAGAGTGTGTGTGTGGTATACTCACTCTGTCTCCGGGCTTGCCAGCCTCACCAGATGGTCCAGAGGGGCCGGGCAGTCCCTGTAGATATCAAAGATAAAAAAGAAAATCAATAACACTGCTTGTATAACCAGACTAACATCAAGACGAGCATATTATTGTAATCCATAATAATACAATATCACTGTTTACTTTTCTTTACTTGATTAATGCCTGGCAAAGGAAGATGGATGGGTGCCTGAGAGGCCTGTCTGAGTTCCCTGACTGAATAATCAGCTATTTTAGCCATTTTTGACTTAAGATAATGCATTCAAACCTGGAAGCCAGGAGCTCCAGCAGCTCCCTGCTCTCCTCTCTCACCAGCAGCACCCTAATAGCAGAGAGAGAGAGAGAGAGAGAGAGAGAGAGAGAGAGAGAGAGAGAGAGAGAGAGAGAGATAAAAGAGATAAAATACCAAAGATTATCACAGGGAAAAATGACAGATGGTTACAGTGTGGTCATCAGCCAAAAGAGGAACTTCTTATTGAATGCAAGATTAGAAATCCTATTACTTACCACAGGTCCACCAGTACCAGTTGCTCCGTTGTTGCCATCAGGGCCAGGGGCTCCCTATACAAAGGCAGACAGGCAAACAATGACTTATCGGTGACAGATATACAACTTTGTGGATGACATAATGACTTGTCATATACTAAGCGTAGGTGATAAATGATGCTCGACTGGGACTTACTCTCAGTCCAGTGGGGCCAGAGGATCCCTTCTCACCAGGCTTGCCAGCCTCACCCTGAAGAGAGAGAGAAGGAGATTATGTCATTATTATACACAGTGATAGAGAATAAGAGCAAGACTGCAGTTGGTACATCCAAGTTTAATGTAAAGTTATGGGAATCTTCCTCGAGAGTAAAGATATAAGTAGCCTGTGTGCTTCAGCCTTGGTAGGATACCAGGACAATCCTTCTGCTCATTAGCCAAGAACAAGCCTAAGAACATGCTGTTGGTCTGCTAATCTCCAAGTCATGGTACTGTCTAATATATGTTCTGAATCCACTTACACCAGGTCCCTTGGGTCCGGGGAATCCAATGTTTCCAGGCTGGCCTCTGGGTCCAGTTGGGCCAGGAGGTCCAGCACGGCCATCTTGTCCAGCAGGACCCTGATTGGGGATGAGAGATAAGTTCCATTACATGCCATTCAGGAGTGCAGGTATACTGTAGCTGTAATCCATACTGATGATGTAGATCATACATGGGCAACTGGAGGCCCAGGGGCCACATGCGGCCCCCACCTTCACTTAATGTGACCTGCAGGTTAATATTGAAATATTGATATATTACTGATTTCGGCTGTTACAATTCCAAACATGCAAACATGACCCACTTTAATTACTTCAGTCTATATTAGAAGGCTTAATGACTAGTACTAGTCTTTTTTTTATGTCCAATGTATTTGTATTTAAGTTCATAAAGTTAACCTAAGAACATATAAATGAATTTGAAATGAAGAAATGATAATACTTTTCAGGATTCCAATTCAAAAATAGATAGAAAATTATTCAGGATTCCATTTAAAAAATAGCAAAAATAGACAATCTACAAGCTCAAAACATGTCGCACTGCGCCACTGCCACGCTTTGAGCTTGTAGATCAGCTATTTTTTAGCTGTATATGCATTGTGGCCCTCTGGAGTGAGTGTGAAAATAAAGTGTACTTCTCCATCATCAAAGTTGCCCACCCCTGATGTAGTAGATGAATGAACTAGGGTGTTGGGATTTACTCACCAAAGCTCCCTCCTTGCCTTGGGGTCCACCACTTCCAGCGCTTCCTGGTTGACCCTGAAGAGATAAATATTGATCAGTGATTCATCTTCTTAAAATACCTGGCTGATTTTATTTTATTTGAGGTGATCTATAACCTATCCTAACTTGGCCCACTGAGATTGACTGAGAACATCCAAGTGGATATGCTTATATTCTGATCCAGGGCTAGGTGTCTTGCTCAAGGGCAAGACCAACCATCATCAGCGTTGATGGCTGTGCCAGCACTGCTTTCTAAAGATCTTTCTATGATTTCACTTAAGGTGGTCGGTCGACCCCATTAAGGCCTACTAGGCCCACGCCTGATTTCACTCTAGACTGAATATCTTTGCAGAAAATAGCTGATCTACAAGCTCACAACGTGTTGAGTTGCAACGCGTTGTGAGCATGTAGATCTGCTATTTGTGGCAAATGCAAGCCCCAGAATAGGGTTAATGATTAGGTTAATGACTCACTACATTGACAAGAACTACAGACCCCTGATTAAAAAAGAAAAGAAAACTAAAACTCACTCTTGGGCCAGTCAGACCAGGCTCACCAGCACGACCGGCATCTCCGGGGGGTCCACGAGCGCTAGAGGCACCAGTGGCACCACGGGCTCCGGGCATACCCTAAAGGAGAGAGAGAGAGAGAGAGAGGGAGAAGAAAAGGAGGGAGAGCAGGTGTCAACAGTTGAATGTAAAACAGGGAAAACCAGATGTGTTCTCCCTCGTTGCATCTACAAATATTATATATGATGATTACAGTGTCTAATGTGCTGTTTCTCAAACAGTGGGGCAATAATAATTTTATACAACTTTTATAAACCAAAAACAAACAAATCTATGAAATTCCATAAATATAAAATAATTATAATTAAGTATTGAAAATAGCCGATCTACAAGCTCACAACACGGCGCGAAGCGACACATTGTGAGCTTGTTGATCTGCTATTTTCACTAGTTTGGGTCCCGGGCAAACGTCTCATCCCTCTTTCGGGTCTCGAGTGAAAAGTTTGGGAATCACTGGTCTAAAGTGACTACTGGTACACAGTCTTCTACGCTTACGGTATATGGCCATTTAGGGTATTTTAGATTAGGACGTTTAATCTATTGGAGGCACACTTGTTCAATTGACGTATTCTTTATGGTTACTCACAATAGGGCCAGATCTTCCCTCGGGCCCGGGCATACCATAGCTTCCGCCAGCACCCTGTGGGAGACACACACCCACAGACATTAGCAGATGATCACAGTCACACAACAGTATTGGTGTAAACTAGACAGTTGTTTACTGTCCGTTTGGATCTGGGTGAACGTGACACTACTCACTCTGGCTCCACGGAGTCCAGCGGGGCCGGTGGCACCGGCCTCGCCAGTGGGACCTCTCTTGCCCTCCTCACCCTGAGGTCCGGGGGTTCCCTGAGGTCCGGAGTGTCCCTGGGCAAGGCAATAGAGAGGTGTTTTTTAAGATCTTCATATGAAAACAAAGCCCTGCCGTTTGGGTTACATTGTAATGTAGCAAAATGAATACATAAAGCTGTTTGGAACAAGGTTAAAACTTACGGGCTCTCCCTTGACACCAGCATCTCCCTTCATACCAGCAACACCAGGATCTCCCTGAAATCGATAAGGGATGAATAGATTAAGAGTGAGTAAATGAAGACACCGAACGATGGCTGTTTAGTGCATGCAGTTCTGTGTTAGTTTTGTGCTGAAGCTTTTCCATGTACACAGTCAGACAATACCAAAAGGATAAAAAACATTTCCATTGTAAGCGTATTTCCACTGTAGTCCTTTGACAGGTCTTTTGCTATATTCCATCTTGAATCCTGAATCTTGAATCTTCAGCATGTACATTGCACACTGCTATGGTAGGGCCATAATGATATTTTGGAAATGTTTGCGTTGTGCGCTGCCATCTGCATAGTGAGTGGTCTTAATGATCAGATCCTACTGTATCATTTAGGACATTTATGTATCCGTATGTGTTGCTGTAACAACTGAAATCCCCCCTGCAGGATAAAGTGCAATTTATAATCAGGGTTTGAAAAAAAAAAAAAAAAAAAAAAAACGTAACTGATTAAGCCCTATATATTTTGCTGTACAACAAATAGCAAAAATAGCCAATCTTCGATACCTCATCGGGATGCGATAAGTTGTGAGCTTGTAGATCGGCGATTCTTACTATTTAAGTATTTTGAACATATTGGAAATTCTTTGAAAACATGCCCACAATCTAGATGCAAGGTTTAATGTAAAATAAACCTTTTCATTAAATTGTTACATTTAGTTGTTAAATTGTTAAAAATAAATACCAAACAGTCAAAATATCAAACTGTAGACAAACTATGAAAAGGAAATGCATAAAGTATTTAATTCAAAAGACAACAAATCTAAGAAATTCTCTCTCTCTATATATATAGAATTGATTCTGGATGACTTGGCGGTAACCCCAACAGCAGAGAGAGAGAGAGAGAGAGAGAGAGAGAGAGAGAGAGAGAGATAAAAGAGATAAAATACCAAAGATTATCACAGGGAAAAATGACAGATGGTTACAGTGTGGTCATCAGCCAAAAGAGGAACTTCTTATTGAATGCAAGATTAGAAATCCTAATACTTACCACAGGTCCACCAGTACCAGTTGCTCCGTTGTTGCCATCAGGGCCAGGGGCTCCCTATACAAAGGCAGACAGGCAAACAATGACTTATCGGTGACAGATATACAACTTTGTGGATGACATAATGACTTGTCATATACTAAGCGTAGGTGATAAATGATGCTCGACTGGGACTTACTCTCAGTCCAGTGGGGCCAGAGGATCCCTTCTCACCAGGCTTGCCAGCCTCACCCTGAAGAGAGAGAGAAGGAGATTATGTCATTATTATACACAGTGATAGAGAATAAGAGCAAGACTGCAGTTGGTACATCCAAGTTTAATGTAAAGTTATGGGAATCTTCCTCGAGAGTAAAGATATAAGTAGCCTGTGTGCTTCAGCCTTGGTAGGATACCAGGACAATCCTTCTGCTCATTAGCCAAGAACAAGCCTAAGAACATGCTGTTGGTCTGCTAATCTCCAAGTCATGGTACTGTCTAATATATGTTCTGAATCCACTTACACCAGGTCCCTTGGGTCCGGGGAATCCAATGTTTCCAGGCTGGCCTCTGGGTCCAGTTGGGCCAGGAGGTCCAGCACGGCCATCTTGTCCAGCAGGACCCTGATTGGGGATGAGAGATAAGTTCCATTACATGCCATTCAGGAGTGCAGGTATACTGTAGCTGTAATCCATACTGATGATGTAGATCATACATGGGCAACTGGAGGCCCAGGGGCCACATGCGGCCCCCACCTTCACTTAATGTGACCTGCAGGTTAATATTGAAATATTGATATATTACTGATTTCGGCTGTTACAATTCCAAACATGCAAACATGACCCACTTTAATTACTTCAGTCTATATTAGAAGGCTTAATGACTAGTACTAGTCTTTTTTTTATGTCCAATGTATTTGTATTTAAGTTCATAAAGTTAACCTAAGAACATATAAATGAATTTGAAATGAAGAAATGATAATACTTTTCAGGATTCCAATTCAAAAATAGATAGAAAATTATTCAGGATTCCATTTAAAAAATAGCAAAAATAGACAATCTACAAGCTCAAAACATGTCGCACTGCGCCACTGCCACGCTTTGAGCTTGTAGATCAGCTATTTTTTAGCTGTATATGCATTGTGGCCCTCTGGAGTGAGTGTGAAAATAAAGTGTACTTCTCCATCATCAAAGTTGCCCACCCCTGATGTAGTAGATGAATGAACTAGGGTGTTGGGATTTACTCACCAAAGCTCCCTCCTTGCCTTGGGGTCCACCACTTCCAGCGCTTCCTGGTTGACCCTGAAGAGATAAATATTGATCAGTGATTCATCTTCTTAAAATACCTGGCTGATTTTATTTTATTTGAGGTGATCTATAACCTATCCTAACTTGGCCCACTGAGATTGACTGAGAACATCCAAGTGGATATGCTTATATTCTGATCCAGGGCTAGGTGTCTTGCTCAAGGGCAAGACCAACCATCATCAGCGTTGATGGCTGTGCCAGCACTGCTTTCTAAAGATCTTTCTATGATTTCACTTAAGGTGGTCGGTCGACCCCATTAAGGCCTACTAGGCCCACGCCTGATTTCACTCTAGACTGAATATCTTTGCAGAAAATAGCTGATCTACAAGCTCACAACGTGTTGAGTTGCAACGCGTTGTGAGCATGTAGATCTGCTATTTGTGGCAAATGCAAGCCCCAGAATAGGGTTAATGATTAGGTTAATGACTCACTACATTGACAAGAACTACAGACCCCTGATTAAAAAAGAAAAGAAAACTAAAACTCACTCTTGGGCCAGTCAGACCAGGCTCACCAGCACGACCGGCATCTCCGGGGGGTCCACGAGCGCTAGAGGCACCAGTGGCACCACGGGCTCCGGGCATACCCTAAAGGAGAGAGAGAGAGAGAGAGAGGGAGAAGAAAAGGAGGGAGAGCAGGTGTCAACAGTTGAATGTAAAACAGGGAAAACCAGATGTGTTCTCCCTCGTTGCATCTACAAATATTATATATGATGATTACAGTGTCTAATGTGCTGTTTCTCAAACAGTGGGGCAATAATAATTTTATACAACTTTTATAAACCAAAAACAAACAAATCTATGAAATTCCATAAATATAAAATAATTATAATTAAGTATTGAAAATAGCCGATCTACAAGCTCACAACACGGCGCGAAGCGACACATTGTGAGCTTGTTGATCTGCTATTTTCACTAGTTTGGGTCCCGGGCAAACGTCTCATCCCTCTTTCGGGTCTCGAGTGAAAAGTTTGGGAATCACTGGTCTAAAGTGACTACTGGTACACAGTCTTCTACGCTTACGGTATATGGCCATTTAGGGTATTTTAGATTAGGACGTTTAATCTATTGGAGGCACACTTGTTCAATTGACGTATTCTTTATGGTTACTCACAATAGGGCCAGATCTTCCCTCGGGCCCGGGCATACCATAGCTTCCGCCAGCACCCTGTGGGAGACACACACCCACAGACATTAGCAGATGATCACAGTCACACAACAGTATTGGTGTAAACTAGACAGTTGTTTACTGTCCGTTTGGATCTGGGTGAACGTGACACTACTCACTCTGGCTCCACGGAGTCCAGCGGGGCCGGTGGCACCGGCCTCGCCAGTGGGACCTCTCTTGCCCTCCTCACCCTGAGGTCCGGGGGTTCCCTGAGGTCCGGAGTGTCCCTGGGCAAGGCAATAGAGAGGTGTTTTTTAAGATCTTCATATGAAAACAAAGCCCTGCCGTTTGGGTTACATTGTAATGTAGCAAAATGAATACATAAAGCTGTTTGGAACAAGGTTAAAACTTACGGGCTCTCCCTTGACACCAGCATCTCCCTTCATACCAGCAACACCAGGATCTCCCTGAAATCGATAAGGGATGAATAGATTAAGAGTGAGTAAATGAAGACACCGAACGATGGCTGTTTAGTGCATGCAGTTCTGTGTTAGTTTTGTGCTGAAGCTTTTCCATGTACACAGTCAGACAATACCAAAAGGATAAAAAACATTTCCATTGTAAGCGTATTTCCACTGTAGTCCTTTGACAGGTCTTTTGCTATATTCCATCTTGAATCCTGAATCTTGAATCTTCAGCATGTACATTGCACACTGCTATGGTAGGGCCATAATGATATTTTGGAAATGTTTGCGTTGTGCGCTGCCATCTGCATAGTGAGTGGTCTTAATGATCAGATCCTACTGTATCATTTAGGACATTTATGTATCCGTATGTGTTGCTGTAACAACTGAAATCCCCCCTGCAGGATAAAGTGCAATTTATAATCAGGGTTTGAAAAAAAAAAAAAAAAAAAAAAAAAACGTAACTGATTAAGCCCTATATATTTTGCTGTACAACAAATAGCAAAAATAGCCAATCTTCGATACCTCATCGGGATGCGATAAGTTGTGAGCTTGTAGATCGGCGATTCTTACTATTTAAGTATTTTGAACATATTGGAAATTCTTTGAAAACATGCCCACAATCTAGATGCAAGGTTTAATGTAAAATAAACCTTTTCATTAAATTGTTACATTTAGTTGTTAAATTGTTAAAAATAAATACCAAACAGTCAAAATATCAAACTGTAGACAAACTATGAAAAGGAAATGCATAAAGTATTTAATTCAGAAGCAGTGATAAAATGGCCATAAAAATGAAAGACCAGAGTGGAGGATATAAAAAGAAGAGGCATGGACCATTTGTGGGTCACAGACCAATTTTTATGGGTCACGACTCGAGTGAAAATCAACATTTATTTTCCTAAATTACAAAATAATATATACAGTATTTCAAAAGACAACAAATCTAAGAAATTCTCTCTCTCTATATATATAGAATTGATTCTGGATGACTTGGCGGTAACCCCAACTGATCCAGTTGGGGTTACCGCACGGCACTTCACGTGCGTCGATACCGCGATGCGACGCTGCGCAGCTGCCCGCGTTCAGTGTGTGCTCCACTTTATGTCCCTAGTGCCCAGTTGTCTAGGTGGCCACCTCTCCAAGTGCCCACATATGGGCACTTGGAGAGGCATTTTTGTATTATGTTTTTTACACAATTGAACAACGGACAGTCGGACGCAGAGTTAGCAGAAATGCGGACAGACTGGCTGGTACGTATTCTGATTAAGGTAGTGAGATAATATCCAAGATTTATCATGAACAAAAAGGCACACATGGACACTAATGGTAAAATATATATATATAGTTACTGTAATTTTCTACGCCACCTAAATAATAACACAACCTCCTCCAGTCCCTTAAGCGGCCGTGGCCCCATTAGGCTTATTTCCTGTGGAAATAAGCCTCGGCTTTCTAGGATCTCCTTTTAGTTGACCTTGTACCAGTGATTTTTACTGTCATGAAACTGTACTTTTTTCTATTGCAAACTTCTAATAGATTTTTCAACCACCTCCCCACCCGGTCTGGGCTGTCTGAAAGTGAGTTAGTCTTTTTTAGCACCAATATAATAGGAGTCAGGAGAAATCAAATGGCGAAAGTAGGCACGTTCTGAGACATGTCGACCCGTTGATTGTTGTTAATATTTGGGGTTTTTGATGTTGGAAATTACATAAATGCCTCGCTGGTATGTTTTTTGTGTATTCCACTATTCCTCATCCTACCCCTGCTCTCCATTGCAGAAAGCAATATAACGATTGAAGCTTGCACGTTAGAGTAGCGTCCCTCCGTCAACACAATGTTACATGCGTAGGCTATTTAGTTACACCATAGCATTTGCACGTTCGCGAATGTGTCACTGTGTGTGTTCGGCGTGCGTGCTCTATTAAGTAAAGTAAAAAAAATATCAATACTGCAATCCATGTGGAAATACTCTGCCACAAGTAGAAACTTGGAATGTTAAGTAAAAGTACAAAAGTATTGGTATCAAAATGTACTTTAAGAATGTCCTGTTTCACAGGTTTTACAATGAATAAAATGTAAAAAAAGAAAATAAATAAAAAAATCATTTGTGAGCTTGTAGATCGGCTATTTTCAAATAGCAGGTATGTAGGCTACATATGTATGTCAGAAATACATTTATATAGGGTTGAAGTTATTTGTAATCATAATCAAAATTCAAATAGCAGGTATGTAGGCTACATATGTATGTCAGAAATACATTTATATAGGGTTGAAGTTATTTGTAATCATAATCAAAATCTACATAGTAACTCAAATGAGCCATTCTTTTGAACGGCTCTTTGAAAGGAACGGATCCCAGAGATCCGGCTCACTTCAGAGAGCCATAAATCCCATCTCTACTTGTGTGCACTGCAGTCGCACATGCGCAGTAGGGTGGGAGGGGGGTCCTAGCGAGAGGTGGCTAAAATATATGCCTGTATAAAAAATTACGTTTTATATTAATTGTATGACATTTAAGTACAATCATGGCAGCAAACATAGCTTAGTTGCTTGCCAGAGTATTGAGCAATGTACATGCCAAGCGGGGAACCGTTACGTTTACTGGTTTGCTGGGAATAGGCCGTCATGGGCTCCATGGGCTGGCTCACAAATTATAATATTAAGAGATATATATATATATATATATATATACATACAGGGGTTGACAGTAAGGTCTCAGAGGCACTTGCCCGTCGGGCAAGTACAGGCCATATTCTACTTGCCCTCAGGTCTTGGCCACTTACCCCCCCGCAGCGATGGAGTATATTTACTTAAGTACTGTACAATATGTTTACTTCTACTCCACATCTTGGATCCTAATATTGTACTTTTACTCCACTACAATTATTTGAAAACTTTAGTTACTAGTTACTTACTGCAGATATAAATTATAATATTATAAGACATATGTAAACCACTTTAGCACTTTTGCTTTTACTTTAGTACTTTTACTTGTAAAAGAGTATTTCTATATTGCAGTATTGATACTTTTACTTAAGTAAAACCTTTGAGTACTTTTTTCTACAACTACCCCCCGTCCCCGTCCCCCCAACACACGCACGCGCACACACACACACACACACACACACACACACACACACACACACACACACACACACACACACACACACACACACCAAAAAAGGAAGAAGAAAATAAAATAGTCTTGCTTGTTTCTCTCTCACAAACAAAACCTGGCAACGCTGGACAGCAGACCGTCAGAGTCGGAGATGTGTTTATGTTAGTTGTTAGCACAGAACGCTAACAAGCAGGCTGCCCTGCAGTGCACATGCATGCTGCTCATGATTAAATACATTATGTAGCGCAATACAGGGAGGGAAACATCGGGAAAGCACTGTTGATAGCATGGAAAATAGACGCTTCACTCGTAAAATAGACGCTTCGCGCCGTTCGCGGACATGTCAATGTTTTAGCGACTTTTGCAGTAATAGTTCTGTCTTCTTTCACTTTCTCCCCAACGTTTGGTGACCTGTGCTTCAGCACGTAAAGTGCGTGCATTAATCTGGCCATGCTGTAGCATAATGTGAGTGTGTATGCCTTGTAGATTCGCTGTTTTTGACGGAGCTCACATAGCCACTGGCTGGCGGCTGCCTGCACGCGCGTTCGTTCAGTGTGTGTGTGTGTGTGAGAGAGTGTGTGAGTGTGTGTGGGGCGTGTGGAGGGACTTCGGAGGGAGAGAGAGACGGACAACTAGCCCTGTAGCCCCTGTTCAAGTATAGGCACACATCTCATTATTATGTTGCTCAAAATGTGCACTTGCCCGTTCGGGCAACCCAGTAGCACAATTCACCTGCCCGACCTTTTTATTTACTTGCCCCGGGCAGTCGGGCAACCGTTAGTGTCAATCCCTGATAGATATATATATATATATATATATATATATATATATATATATATACCCCCACACAAATTTTTTAGACATGTTATGATTTCATTGTTGAAAGGTGGAATTTACTGGCATGGAGGTGTTCATTTTTCAGCTCGTCAAGGTTTGATGATGCAGTAATACCACAAGCGTAGTGGTATTATTGTATTATACAGCAATAACGTGATACTTCTAGGCAGGGCCGGCGGCAGCCCACAATGGCTGAGGGTGCTATGCTTTAAAGGACCTACACCATGAATTTTCACTTTTTCTATTTTAAAACCTTTTTTTGGGGTCCCACTGGCACCTTCTATCCTCACAAAGTCCTATTTCTGACCGTTGTGTCTTTCTCTGGTTTTGGGCAGACAGAGATGAAAAGCTTTCCACGGGTTCTCAGAACAGTGATGTTCTGAGAGTTGACGAGAGTGACGTCACTCTCGGATTCCCGTTTTTTTTTCAGTCAAAAAAAAAAAAAAAAATTCAAAAAAATTTTTTTTTTCAAAACTTTTTTTTTCAAAAAAATGCAATGCAGTCAAAAAAAATTTTTTTCAAAAAAAACTTTTTTTTCAAATATTTTTTTTTTTCAAAACTTAAAAAAAAAAAAAAAAAATTCAAAAATTTTTTTTTTTCCAAAAACTTACTTTTTTTTTTCAAAAAACTTTTTTTTCAAAAAACTTTTTTTTTCAAAAACTTTTTTTTCAAAAACTTTTTTTTCAAAAAACTTTTTCTTTTTCAAAAAACTTTTTTTTTTCTGGAAAAACCCCACTAGATGCGCCCCTGAGCAAACAGAGGCCGTTTTGGTATTGCAGCTGGAGAGCCTCATTATAGTAGAGCTAGAACAAACAAAAAGAATGGTCAGAGTGTTTTTTGAGGGTTAAAACCTGTCTAAGACTCAATTTTGAGCATATATTTATACAAAAAATATAGTTTTAAAAGCATGGTGTAGGCCCTTTAAGTGAAGGATACCCAACTCAAATCGGCCAGGTGAAAACAAAAGGCTAAATTTGCATACCAATGGGAGTGTGTGACAAACCGGTTGTGGCCAGCCAATGCTGATCTACTGTATTATAATATAGCCTGGCATTGCCAGACTTCGGCCCATAGGCAGAGAGTATGAGAAATCAAGAAAAATGACCGGACCAATACTGCAGTGTTTCTCAACCACTGTGCCTGGGGACCTTTGGTGTGCCCCTGAGAAGGGGCACACCGGTGCGAGGCGTTGAGATCTGCTGTTTTCACTACTGTTGTGCAGTATGAAGCAGGGCTTTACTTTGCGAAGAAACATACAAATTTGAAACTTGTAGATAAAAGGTTTCTTCCCGACAGTGACGATATTTACACCCCCGTATTATGTTGGTTAGTACACTCTAGTACTCACTGGGTCCATGAAGTTGGACTGTCGTCTGTTGTCCTCCTGATCCCCGTATTTCATCAACTTCTCCAGACGCAGGTGCTCCTCCTCGTGCCTGAATAATTCTAGAGCTATTTCAGATCCGTACTTCATCTCTATGTCCTCGCAGTGCCTTGTCAGCAACGGTTTCTGGTTGAAACGCCCTCTCAGCTTAAACTTAACGTCCGCCAGTTCTTGGAAAAGGAGATAAATTAGAAGAGAAAAGAAGAGCAGAGGGAGAACAGAAACATGTATTATGTGTCCGTTTATTCTGTTCAGTTCTACTTTGAAGGCTTGAGAACCAAGCCTTCTGAAAACAGTGGAGTATATCGTTGAAAGACCCCTTTTGAAGCATGTCACCCCCCGGCGGTTACATGTTTCCATTCCGACATGTCCCCTTTCCGACACAATATTTGACAACTGTATACTTAAAAAAGAACATTGATAGTGGAAATAGCCGTTCTACGAGCCCACAACTCGACGCATCGCGTCGTGTTGTGAGCCTAGCAGGTGTGCACATGTGGAGTCTCTACCTTGTCTCGTTAGCGTGAGCTTGGCCTGAGACGCCCTCTTCTCCCTCTCTCTCTTCTCCCGCTGCTTCTCCAACTCCATCAGAAGTCTGGAGGATAGTGACGAGAATCATTCACTTTTTCATACAAGCGTGAAATTTGGTACACTTGTACAGTTTGGGGCCCTGAACATTTTCAGATATGGAGCCATCGAAAAAACGCCCCCTGGTGGCCATGGCAGCCATTTTACTTTCCACCATTACCAATTAATGTATTTAGCATCATAACTCCCGAACCAAACATGATAATACAGAATAGATGATGTCTACACCTATATTTTGATGGTCAATGACTACAATAATACCATGTACAACATCATAAACCGTTCAGAAAAATAGTTAATGATTAATTTGGTGATGTTGTGAGGTAGTCCAATGGTTTTGTCCGAATGTTTGTCCAAACTGTTTTCACTTTATCATAAAAGTATGAAACCTGGTACACTTGTACAGTTTGGGGCCCTGAACATTTTCAGATATGGAGCCATCGCAAAAACGCCCCCTGGTGGCCATGGCAGCCATTTTACTTTTCACCATTACCAATTAATGTATTTAGCATCATAACTCCTAAGCAAAAAATGATAATACAGAATAGATGATGTCTAGACCTATGTTTTGATGACCAAGGATTCCATTGATATCATGTACAACATCGTAAAATGTTCAGGTGAATAGTTAATGGTCAATTCGGTGATGTTGTGAGGTAGTCCGCTGGTTTTGTCCGAACATTTTTCACTTTTCAATAAAAGTATGAAACTTGGTACACTTGTATAGTTTGGGATCCTGAACATTGTCAGATATGGAGCCATCGCAAAAAAGCTCCCTGGTGGCCATGGTGGGCATTTTAATATCCGCCATTACCAGATAATGTATTTTGCGTCTTATCTACAGAACCATACATAATAATACAGAATATGTGATTTCTACACCTATGTTTTGATGGTCAATGATTCCATTGATAATGTGTACAACATCATAAACTGTCCAGCTGAATATTTAATAGTCAATTGATGTGAGAAGGAAATCACAATATTTTGCGTCTGTTGCATACATTTGGTTTCATTGTCTTGTTCAAATTTATTTCTTAAGCACATATATTTCATGTTTTTTTGCTAGTATTGATTTCAAGTTTCATGCATGTTTTTTGTTTGACTGACTGATTGATTGATTGATTGATTGATTGATTGATTGATTGATTGTTGTCGTTGTTGATGATGATGATGCTGATGATGAATCTATTCTTCAATCTTCACTGTCTCCTTCACAGCCTCCTCCACATTGACACTATGCTGTGCACTATTAGGATATATATATATATATATATATATATATATATATATATATATATATATATATATTGTATTTGTAATGCCCCTGCCAGCCTTTCTTGCAGCCACAACTTAAGAGCTGAAGGAGAGATTGGCTTGCCTGTGGAAGAATTGACCACAATGGTCTCCAATCAAGTGGGTTTGTCCAACCCCAGTCTGTTGGAGATGGCATTTCTGGTGCCACCTCAAATGCTTGTCCCCAACAGTGTACTCCTTGGTACACTGCTCTTTTGAGTTGTTGCACCAGTGCATCCTTAGTTGGGGGCTTAGTTGCTCTCCTCTTCCTTTTTTGTGAATAACTCAAGACCAAGCTTGCTGGGTGGCATTTGGGACTGTAAAAAACACACTTCAGACACTATACCTGCCCATGAGATTGCCAAAACTCTGGGTCCACTCCTGACAAATCCATGGCTCTTCCTGTGTTCCATGCCTTTGCTGGCTGTGACACAGTATCTGCATTTGCAACCAGGGGAAAGAAGAAAGCATGGGAAACCTGGAATGCCTTTGACATTGGCAACAGAGGCCTTCATGGCTCTGTCAAAGGCTTTAAAACCAATTCCAGAGCAAGTCATTTCCGTTATGGAACGCTACACAATTCTCGCCTACGATCGCACCAGCAGCCAACTTGACATCAATCAAGCTCATCTTGAATTATTCACAAAAAAAGGAAGAGTGATGGGGCAGAGCGGCACTCGGTGCTGCGAGCTTGTATATCTGCTATTTTTCAATAGCATTAAATAATTCTAGAGCAAGTTGAGAGCCGTACTTCATCTCTATCTGCTCGCACTTTTTCGATTCCTGGTTGTGAAGCTCCTCCAGCTTCATCACCTCCTGCTCCAGCACTTCTAAAAGGAGATAAATTAGAAGAGAAAAGAAGAGCAGAGGGAGAACAGATTCAACAGAAACATGTATTATGTGTCCGTTTATTCTGTTCAGTTCTACTTTGAAGGCTTGAGAACCAAGCCTTCTGAAAACAGTGGAGTATATCGTTGAAAGACCCCTTTTGAAGCATGTCACCCCCCGGCGGTTACATGTTTCCATTCCGACATGTCCCCTTTCCGACACTAACCCTATCCCTAACCTCTATGGAAGTGTTGCCACTCCGACAATAAGAAGTCACTTCATAGAAAAGAGATGAGATCCGAGCACTCGAGGAGTTTAAAATAAAACAAAGTTTATTGTCTAAAAACCTACATGTTTCGACCTTGCGGTCTTCATCAGGGCAAAGAACTGGAGCACCAGTCATACAGATCCATTAGTCATACAGATCCATTAAATAGTGGCTATTCACGTGATGTTACTAATACACAGGCAATTAATGACCATTGTAATCACGGCACACCCAAATTATGCAAGTGTGTGTGTGCATGCACACTGATTAAGTGGCCTACACATCTACACACCCACAGCAGCCTACTGAGCAAGACAGAATGAGCCTACAATGCAAATGCAGGAGATATGCTTAAAGTCTTAATTATCTATCTATAAATGCGAGAAGTCTCTGTCTGTCTGTGTGTCTGTAATCCGCGTATCTCGAGAACCGTTCGTCCCACCGGCTTCAGATTCGGCACGCGCGTTCCCCGCCGCGGCACGGAGTGCAGTGCCGGGTCTCGACCCGACCCGACGCGCGGTTTCCCCGAACCGGTGCGAAACGTTCGGAATCTCCTTTTTCGGGGTTGATTGTTGACATCAGGCTGTTCCGGAGGAAATCGGCGAAAGCTCTGACTCATTGTGACATCACTTCATAAAAGGCTCTGACATCACGTACGCCACATGAGTCAACAAAAAATCTCTGTGATTGTGTATGTATGTATGTAATCCGTGTATCTCGAGAACCGTTCGTCCCACGGGCACGCGCGTTCTCCATATATGGGCATAAACAGATATCTCCATATATGGACATAAATGGACAGAGGCAAACAGATGGTCAAAGATCTCCATATATGGGCATAAAATGGACGCAGACAGACAGATACAGATATCTCCATATATGGGCATAAATGGACACAGGCAAACAGATGTTCAAAACGGGTCCTATGACAACAGGTATAATGAGGTTTGCATTAAAGGGGGAACCGGCACTGTGTCTGCAACACAGTTGGAGGCACAGACAGATACTCCATATATGGGCATAAAATGGACCCCGAACCGGCGCGAAACGTTCGGAATCTCCTTATGCGGGGTTGATTGTTGACATCAGGCTGTTCCGGAGGAAATCGGCGAAAGCTCTGACTCATTGTGACATCACTTCATAAAAGGCTCTGACATCACGTACGCCACATGAGTCAAAAAAAAATCTCTGTGAGTGTGTATGTATGTATGTAATCCGCGTATCTCGAGAACCGTTCGTCCCAAGGGCACGCACGTTCTCCATATATGGGCATAAAATGAATGCCCCCATATATGGGCATAAAATGGATTGCAGACAGACAGATACAGATATCTCCATATATGGACATAAATGGACAGAGGCAAACAGATGGTCAAAGATCTCCATATATGGGCATAAAATGGACGCAGACAGACAGATACAGATATCTCCATATATGGGCATAAATGGACACAGGCAAACAGATGTTCAAAACGGGTCCTATGACAACAGGTATAATGAGGTTTGCATTAAAGGGGGAACCGGCACTGTGTCTGCAACACAGTTGGAGGCACAGACAGATACTCCATATATGGGCATAAAATGGACGCAGATAGACAGATATCTCCATATATGGGCATAAAATGGACCCAGAACTATAACTGCAGTGATCTCCATATATGGACATAAAATGGACGCCGGCAGACAGACAGACAGATACAGATATCTCCATATATGGGCATAAATGGACACAGGCAGACAGATGGTCAAAACGGGTCCTATGAAAACAGGTATAATGGGGTTTGCTTTAAAGGGCGGGGCATTCATTCCCTATTTACATTGTTCCGAGTTGGCCAGGTCGCCGACTAGACGCCCGAAAGCTTCTAGTATAACAAATAACAAAAATACATAAAGAAAATACATGCCAACAATAATAAACAAATAAATCACAAAGAAAAAGCAAACACAGAAATAAACATTGTGCATAAAATAAGATAGAAACCCAAAACCGGTGTCTACCGACGACACCGAGCATTTTTTGGAGCTGTGTGAAGCACAGGCTCCCTATACGTGGCCGTGTGGGTGTGTCTGTGTGTCTGTGTGTGTGTATGTAGCCTGAACTTCCTAAACTTCGGCACGCCACTAGTCCCACAGTTTTGCCACCACACACTCGCGCCATATGTCAAATCGACCGGCTTACTCGGGAATCATGGGCTATTACTTTTCTAAGAGAAAGGTTCTATAGTTTAATTGATATTAATTTATTAGTGAATTAATTTTCCCCATTGACTTATAATGGGAATCGCAAAAACTCACATTCAATTATTTGTCTCTCGCAAACCATAGGGGCTAGAGTTTCAAGACTTGGAGAGGAGGTTCATAATGATTTCAAGGATTAAATAAAAAATAATTGTGTCATTTGGCCGCATGGTGGCGCCATAACACCCCACTTTACGTTTTGGCCTGTAACTCTTGAACCGTAGGTCGGAAAATTAAAAATATTTTTTCCCTGGATTCCTTGGGTCATGACGCATCTCCCCATATAGGCCACGCCCATTTGCGCCATGATAGATTTTCCGCCATCTTGAATTTTCTCCAAAACACACTTTTTGCTCCTTTTCCTACATATTTTCTTCAAATGTCACAAAAATCGGTACACATGATCCACACACACACACACACACACACACACACACACACACACACACACACACACACACACACACACACACACACACAGCTCCACTTCACACGGGTGTGATTTTTAGACCACGACTGGCCGCCTCCACAGAGAGCAAATCAAGCAGCGAACAAGGGCGCAAACAGAGGACACGCCGGGGCAGACGGAGGGAACGCGCAGCCACAGCGCGCGTCCCAGAGACACACATCATTGAGGAACCAACCGAGGAAACAATATCCTCGGTAGTGAACCTCTCACAAATCAACCTCAGTAAAGACCAACTGAGTGTTCTGTCCAAAGGTATGTCCTTTGCCCCTACACACAGCACCTCCTTGTTTAACACCAGAGTTGACTTATTCCGTTTTTATCGGAATCTACATTTAAAAACTTGGTACTACCACCAGGGAGCGCATACACATAATCATCCAAACCCAGGCGCCCCAGTCCCCTCCTCCCACACAGACTCTAATTCTACTGGGACGGAGGTACAACCTGGTGTATTCCCTGCTCCAGGTCCTGATTTCAGACCGAAATCCCGTTTTGCTCCCATTGTGTCTAATCCATCCTTGTTAGCATTTACCAAAAAGGTGGATTTTGATATTGAAAAACTATTTGTGGACTCTTCTGTGTCTGGCTTTAAGCCTAAATCCAATCTCACACGTACTGAGCGCCTTGCGCTTGATGATTTGGCAAAAAATGACACTATTGTGATCCGTCCTGCTGACAAAGGTGGTGCCACTGTGATTTTGTCTAAAGAGAATTATATTTTGGAAGCTAAGCGACAGCTAAATTCCAAACATTATATCAAGCTTTCCTCCAACCCCTTGCCTACAATGCAAATCCAATTCCATGATTTGTTGGTTAGAGCTAAGGAGGCTGAATGGATTTCTGAAAATGAGTTCAAATATCTGATGGTGGAACACCCCATGTTAGCTTCATTTTACTTACTTCCTAAAATCCATAAAGAGCCTTTTGATAACCCCCCAGGTCGTCCCATTATTTCTGGTATAGGTACTCTAACTGAACAGGCTTCTAAACTTATTGATTTTCATATTAAACCTTTTGTCCATAAGCTTCCATCTTTTATTGAAGATACCACAGATGTACTAAACAGATTAGCAATGCTTAACAATGTACATTCTCAGTTCTTGGTTACTATGGATGTAGAATCTCTATATACCAACATAGATCATAATGATGGTTTAGAGGCTATGGAATTTTTTCTCTCAGACAGAAACAGTTTGCCACCCACGCAGTTTATTATTGAACTTACGAATTGGATTATCAATAATAATGTATTCATGTTTACGGATGAGATTTACAAACAATGTATTGGTGTCCCTATGGGCTCGTGTTTTTCTCCTAACTATGCATGCCTATATTTGGGGTATTGGGAAAACAGATTTGTACTGAACCCAGTGAATCAGTTCTTTAAGTGCGTTACATGGTATGGCCGGTATATTGACGATTTATTACTTATATTTAATGGTTCTGAGACACAATTATTGAGTTTTCATAAATATTTAAATTCTTTGAATCCTAACATTAAACTCACAATTGAATACTCTCAATCCAGCATTGATTTTCTTGATCTCACTATATCAAAAGATGATCTGGGCATGTTACATACAACTATTTTTAGAAAGAAAACTTCCCGCAACACATTACTGAGAGCTGATTCTTTTCACCCCCATTATCTGACTAATAATATTCCCTATGGTCAATTCCAACGTCTCAGACGAATATGTGACAGCGAGGAAGTTTTTGAGACCCAAGCCTCAGACATGACCAACCGCTTTTGTGAAAGAGGGTATAATAAAGGTGTTGTTTCACGCGCACTTAACAAGACTAAGAGCATTAAGCGCTCAGACTTGCTAATAAAAAAGAAACGCGCGAACTCTTCTAGTCCGCGGCCCTTTTTTGTCACACAATATAGCACGGTTGCTAACCAGGTTGGTCACATTATTAAGAACAACTGGGTGATAATTGAAAGTGACCCTACTTTAAGATCAGTATTCCCTGAGCCGCCACAGGTTTCTTTTAGAAGAGCCCCTACTTTACGTGACAAGTTGGTACATAACCATCTGCTCCCCACTAGAAAGGAAACCTGGCTCAAAAGACCCATCGGGTCTTTTAAATGCATGAACTGCCCTCACTGTTCTAATGTACAACAAACTAAAACTTTTACAGACTTCAAAACCCAGAAGGTGTACAAGATAAACGATTTTATGAATTGCAATACTACACATGTAATCTATAGACTCACTTGTACCTGCCCAGATATATTTTATGTTGGAAGAACGAAACGCCGGCTTAGGGACAGACTGGCTGAACATAAATACACTATACGCATTAATAACTTGGACTACCCCATAGCTAGACATTTCAGGACTGTCCACAATAGTAATGATTCCCTTTTACGTATTACAGGTATTGAACACGTCAAACCCCTCACCAGAGGTGGAGACCGTCTCAAAAAACTGAATCAACGTGAAACTTTCTGGATACATTCCTTAGACGCTCTAACCCATCCTGGTTTAAATGAGGACATAGACTTCATGTGTTACCTATAGTGGTTTTGGGTTTCTATCTTATTTTATGCACAATGTTTATTTCTGTGTTTGCTTTTTCTTTGTGATTTATTTGTTTATTATTGTTGGCATGTATTTTCTTTATGTATTTTTGTTATTTGTTATACTAGCCCTTACCCGTTCAAAGATATGAGCTCCAAAATGTTGTGCAGTGTGTGGGTTATGGGATGTGCACTGTGCACACAGTATATGAGGGATGGAAAGTAACTTTAACTGGTGCTTGCATGATAATATGTAGGAGCATCAATGTAAGAAATACCCATTTCGTTTAATGGCTACAGAGATACAACCCCCCCCCCCCCCCCCCCCGCCCGCCCACCTGCCCGCCTGCATACACACCCGCCTGCCTGCACACACACACACACACAGAGCTGGTTAAACATGTTGCCTCATGCTAGATGCAGAATAGATGTGCCTCATGCTAGATGCAGAATAGATAGTAGATACACCATAAAAATGCTAATATACAGTATATGATTTGTGAAAGTGGCAAACGGGCTTCACAGTTATGTCAGGTGTGTTCATATGCTAATGGTGATGCGATTTCAGATCAATTGCTCCAGCCATTGAGGAGAAACGCTGTTACAGACACTCAGACACTCAGACAGACAGACTTTTGGAAAATTATATGTTAGATAATTTTGTTATTTGTTATATAATTGAGACTTTAAGCATATCTCCTGCATTTGCATTGTAGGCTCATTCTGTCTTGCTCAGTAGGCTGCTGTGGGTGTGTAGATGTGTAGGCCACTTAATCAGTGTGCTTGCATACTTTGGGTGTGCCGTGATTACAATGGTCATTAATTGCCTGTGTATTAGTAACATCATGTGAATAGCCACTATTTAATGGATCTGTATGACTAATGGATCTGTATGACTGGTGCTCCAGTTCTTTGCCCTGATGAAGACCGCAAGGTCGAAACATGTAGGTCTTGTAGATCGGCTACTTCCACAACTATTGACTTTTTTAAATAGATGAACATTTTTCAACATGGAAACGATTATGAAAAATAATCGTGATTATGTCAAATAATTGCGATTAGACGATTATGTAATAACTGTGACAGCTCTAATAGGAAAAATCAATATTGACCAAGGCAAGCCTAGCAGGTGTGCACATGTGGAGTCTCTACCTTCTCTAATTAGCATGAGCTGGTCCTGAGGCTTGAAATGCTCCATCTGCCATTCATGCTTCCTCCCCTTCTCGTTCATCCTTTTCACATGGAACTCAAAGGTGCCTGGCTGGGGGAGGGGTCGCGACATCAAGGGCTCTCTGGATAAGAAAACACACGGAACATGAAACCATTTAGACCGGGTACGCATTACTGCGTATTATTATTTTATGCTTTATAAAATCTATTAAAAAAATAGCAAATCCACAAGCTCACAGCACGGCACCAAGTGCTTTGTAGATCTGCTATTTTTTGAAGAATCGTGAACATTTGAATTTGGACCTGAATCTTTCTAAGTTTTTTTGAAAAACCCAACTGCACTGTGAGCTTGTATATCTGCTATTTTTCAATAGTTAAAGATTTAACAAACAAGGGTTCCGTACGGAACCTAAACGCTTGCCTCCAGTGGCAGATCATGTGACTGAACGAAAACACGGAAGTGCACGGTCCATTCTGGGTCTGCCTTGTTGTGATTCTGGTTAGAATGCATTATACATAAAAACACACTTTCCTCCTCACCCGTAAGTCGGATTTTCATTCCGAAAAAAGATCTGAGCAGCTGGTGGCAACCCGGTACCAGCATGCACGTGTGGATCGCCCATGCGTGGAGCGCCCGACGCAAAAGTAGCTATTTGCTCATTTTGTTAGAATGGTTGTATGAGTGTAACTATGGTGGAATTTAGCGTCACCCAGGGTACTGAAAAGAATGGACAGAACGGATAGATGTGTAAACAGCGTTTTCTTGTGGTCGTAAAACAAGAATCGACACACAGTCAATTTAAAATCTGGTGTATTGGTGTGTTGAAGTTAGTGTTGGTGTTCTTTCTCATGTATATTTCATAATATTCTAACTTACTGTAGGCTATATGTCTAGGGATGGCCAAATGGAGATTTTTTCTAAACCGATAACCGTCAGGCCTTATCAGTTAATTAACCGTTAACCGTTAAGGAAATGTGTTCAAAAATGCGCTATTTTAGCGATTTAAAAAAGGAAAATAGGCCTACACACGTTTTTCCCCATAATAAAGTGCTATATTTACACATTAAAAACCATAACACTGGGAGAAACAAGAATACAAATGTTTTCTAAAAGAAATGTGTTTTTGCAAAGAAACGGATTGAAATGATAAGTCTGTAATGTGACGCGGTGGTCGCCAGGCACGTGCGCACATACAGCAAAAGGGGCTTGAGCCCTTAACTTTTATCCGTATGAAAAGGCCCTTTTAGAAATGTCAGCCCATGCCTCTCTAAAATTCTGTGCACTCCCTGGACCCTGGCTATTGCCTAACAAAACCAGCATGAGACGCATGTAGCCGCATGTAGCAATAACTTCCAATCGTATGACTTTTGGAATCGTTCAATCGGCTAAACGTGATGTCCATTTCATTCATTTACTTCTCTCACGTGTTTTGTGTGTGCTGATGCAGCGATCATTGAATTTGCGACTCTGAGCTTTGTTATTTTCGCATAGCCTACTATGTAACCAAGACGACTTTAGCGTTCCTCACGTCATCAATGTAACATTAGAAAGTTGTGTTTAAGCTCTTCTTAAACAGGATTCAATGTGACGACGCGGGTCTGTTTTGTAAAATCCAATCGATGAGGGAGCATGTTTCCTGATGAACAAGTCAGCGTGTACAGCCAAATCAAGCACGCAGCGGCAGACTCGCAGTTGTATAAATGCATGGATGTTACACAGATATTGGTGTCCAGAAATGTGTGACCACAGGGCCTGACCATAGAGTTCTAGGGCCTGACCTGTGAAGTGTGAAGGAATGGTGCTCCCTGCTGGACAAAATATTTCATTACACCAGTCTAGAATTCCATAGCCTGGAGGAACGGGAAAGTCCCCTGCTATTGGCCCTAATGCAGTACCCCCCATCCCATCGTTTGGAGGGCCGCTTCCAATCATGAAACTAGCTCGGTTACCATGTGACATTGGACAGCCAATCGGCAAATAGGTCGCCTAGGTCGCCTGAATGTCTCGCCAGAAAATGATCTCTTTAATGATCTGGTTTACACCAGATAAAAACACTGAAATGGGCTGGCAGTAAAACTGTTAAAAGTCGCTACTATAGCAGGACCACAGCAATGAACACAGTCCTGTTCACCCCGGTTGTAACATAAAGACTAATATTAGACCGTAAAATGCTTAGCACCTCATTGCCATGAATGACCTGGCACTTTTGCAATGGAAATGAAGCATTGGACGACAGACAGGTAAGACAAACCATGGGTCCCCGAGGAACAGTCAGGAACCATTGCAGACCTGCCAACCCTGGCACATTTTTTTGAGTGTGGCGCCCGCAGCGCCCGCGGTGCAATTTTTGTTGTTTTCCCTCACAAAACAGCGTATATTTTGGGGGGTTCCATGCACCTTTTTGGGTGGGACCTTGACAGTTATGTTAACAAAATTTCACACCAGAAATGTAGCACATTGCATGTCTTGACTTACACTAATAGGAGGAGGCAAGATGTTAGAACAACCTTTTAAATAACAATGCCATTTGGTCCTGAGAAAAAGTAGGCTAGTATTACCAGGCAATACAATAATGTTGCATTGGCAATTCTGTTGACAAATCTTTAATAAAATATACTAACTGCCCTTGCTCAGAGTTAGTTAACAATAGACTAGCAAAACAGTCTATCACCAGTGACTTTATGAATGAACATACATCAATGTAATCATGTTATTCAAATTGCAAAATAGCTTTTCATTGTCAAGTAGGCTATTTACATAAACATGTGTCTTTGTTAATTGAGCAGCCTAAATAAATCCACATTTCTGTGCATGATTTTCAAGAAGTTGAAAGTATACAACTCATGTAGGTTTCTATTCCATCCATTAATTAATATATAGGCCTACATTGTGTATAGATCACATACAGCCTAGTCTGTATATTCATTCATATAGGCTGCAGGCTACTCATTGTTGATAGACCATTAATGTCTTCATAGATTCACAAATAATTTGTTCACTGTTAATGTTTTTGACAATACACATCGGCCTAATTCATTCATTCATACTCGAGTTAAAGTGGAACAGGCAGCCCAGTATTTTATCCAATCGTGGCCAATGTATGCTTCAGTTCATTGTACTAAGAAAGAACTGGGTCACACGTTTTGACTTTTCCGACTGGTTGCTCGCTGCAACACCGTCGTATGACGAAGTATAACACGGACTTCATACACAAGAACACAACAGCTCCAGGCTGAGCGCAGCCGCTCGTTTTGTTTCACCAGCGTCGCAAGATAGGTTTAGGTTAGGCATAGTACAAGATTTCACCAATTCTCACCATCGTGGCTGCTATGACATGTGAATTCACCTCAGAGGAGGGGTTTAAAACTTTATTATTACCTGTTAGATCGTTGGCAGCACTGAGGGGGGGAACAGTCGCTGTGCATCGACTCGCACGACACCACGGCCCTTCTCCGTATCATCTTCTTTTACATTAATCTGATTAATATCGCCGTTATGTATCCGATCGATAACTCGTCGGCGTCGCTGTGAGATGCGTGCATGCTGAACTAAACCAAAACCTTCTTATAACTCTATGACCAAAACAAACAGACTCCGTCCTCCAATCGGTTAAATTCTTCTTCTAACGACAAAACGAGCATCGCTTCCGTTCTAGTGCTCCCCAGCGCCATGCGCCCCATTCACACACCATTCATGTGGTGCCTGGGAGGAACTACATGGCAGGGAGAAAAATGTTTTGCCTCACTTTAAGCCACTGTGGGTCAAATATCTGCTCGCTCTGCCATCCTAGCGCGGGGGTCCTGCGACTGTTGATGACGTCACACAATAGGATCGGCTCTCCGTCTGAGCTCCGTGAAGTGAGCTGCATTAGCGTTTCCGGCCTGGGAGTTAGCTACAATAAGCCAGGAGCCTTCAAAATAAAAGTGCAGTAGCCTTCAAAATAAAAGTTCACCAAATCTATGTGTGATAGGAGGACCATTCTTTTAGAATAAATGAACAATCCTCTCATCCCTTTTCTGAGGAGAACTTTAGCCAAAAATAGCAGATCTACACGCTTGTAGATCAGCTATTTTTGGCAAATAGGTTTGGTTTTTTATTTTATTTTTTGGTTATATTTTTGGTTATATTGTTTTTTTATATTTATATATATATATATATATATATATATATATATATTATATTTATATAATATATATATATAATATATATATATATAATATATTATATATATTATTATATATATTATATAATATTATATAATATTATATAATTATATATTATATATATAATATTATATTATATAATATTATATTATATAATATTATATTATATTAATATTATATTATAATATTATATATTATATTAATATTATATTATAATATTATATATTATATTATATAATATTATAATATTATATTATATATATTATATATTATATAATATTATATAATAATATATTATATATTATATATATATATATAGTATTATATTATATAATATTATATATATATATATATATAGTATTATAATAATATTATATATAATATTATATTATATAATATTATATAATATTATATATTATATTATATAATATTATATAATATTATATTATATAATATTATATAATATATAATATATATATATATATTATATTATATATATATAATATATTATATAATATATTATATATATTATATTTTATATTGGTTTTTTATATTTTTTTATATTTTTGGTTATATTTTGGTTATATTATTTGGTTATCTTTTTTTGTTTTTTTATTTTTTGGGAATGTCATGTTCCAGTGTTCAGTAAAGGTTAGAAGTGAAATTCACAATCATCATATTAATTATAAAAGAGAAGAATGAACACTGCTGTCTCTGTAGAATGGTGTTGCCATGCTGCGTGGTGGGGCGAAAACAGCCGATCTACAAGCCTACAAAGCGTTGCGCTTGTTATGTGTTGTGAGGCAATGTGAGCTAGTAGGTCTGCTGTGTTCGGCCATATTGTGTGACATTGTGTGACGTCATTTGCAAGCGAAGGACCCCTGCGCAGATATGGAGCCCGAGTGGATGTAGTACCGACACCACAACACAACCGAACACAACGCAGAATGTGTTGTGTTACCATCCCCCGATAATGCGTAGCCGTTAGAGGAGTTTGCGTACCTGCGTACAGAGACTAAAAATGCGTGCTTACTACGCAAAATGCGTACAGGTTGGGAGGTCTGCCATTGTTATAGCTAAGCCATCTAAACGTTTGCATTCCACCAGTGTTGTTTTTGACAGCAAATTTTGATTTAGTTTTAGTCATAGTCTTTTGAATAAAATGTCATTTAGTTTTAGTCATAATTTAGTCAACTGAAAAGCTTTAGTTTTAGTCTAATTTTAGTCGACTAAATATCATAAGATCAACTGAAATGTATTTTGGCATCGTAATGACTGATTTTACACTTGGTTGTGTGCTGAAAACAGCAGGAGAAGATGTGATATTGACTCTAAAAATTATTGAAAGTTTCGAGGCCACCATGTTCCAAAATGAGGACACATTGGGGCATTCCCAAACCATGTGAAGAAAGGTACCAAGTCCAACACTATTTGAAGTGCAGAGCGTGCAGTTGGGATAGATACCGTTTCTCAATGTGGGGTACAGGGTCCCCCAGCAGGGGTCATTGGGGGGGTTCCAGGGGGTCCTCAGGCTAAACTACTTAAAGTTAAGAACCAAATGGACACTTAATGTAACTCATGAGAGTACACAGATGGAACCAAAATGACCCTGGCATGTCCATTAGGTTCCTTTTATACACTTTCAGAGTGAAAAAATTAAGTGTATAGATTTTAGTCCCAGTCCCAGAGATAAAAAAAGAAAAAGTAATTATCCTATCAAATGGGGATCTGTGGCTTAATTCAAATCAAACGTTGGGCCCCTGAAAGTAAAACATGTAGGGATACTCCCAACAACATTAGAATAATCTTCCAGTTCCTGGATCTACATTACACTCAATTTATTGTATTATTCTACACAATATTCCTGTGATTCAAGGAAGAATAATGGAAGGAATAAGTAACATAACCCGAATACATAGAAGAGGGTCAGCTGCTTTTTCAATGGACCTATGTTTATATTAATATGAATATGGTTTTAGAATACATACCCAACACCACGAGGCAACTCCACCTCATCCTCCTCCTCAAAATCAGCTGATCGCTTCTTCCCAACCTTGTCAGGGACTGGAGGTCCATCTGATTGATGACAATTACAAATAAACAACAAAGAAATAATCAAAATCTGTGGTTTGTATTTCTGACCACTTGGTGATCAATTCTACAGACCATGAAAAGAAGGTAAACGTATTTTAATTAATAAAACGTTTAACTAATCTTAATGGTAGAACAGGGTTTCTCAAAGTGGTTAAATGTCAAGTATAAAGTTATTTTCTGTCCTAATGGAAACAGTGATTCTCTCAAGTTTTCCTTGTGACATACTTTATCTTAGGGGAAAAGATTGACATTAAATGTGAGATGCTATAAAGTACAATGTAATCCAGACGTGTCGTGGATGAAATATGTATTTACAGGGGTGCCCTGTAAATAGTTTGAGATGTGGTAGAGTATGTAGGCCTATGCTAATACAATATTATCATTTAGTAGGTCTAGCTGCAGTGGTTGGAGGTGGACTCCCTATAGCATTGGTTCTCAAAATGGGGACCGGGCACCCCCAGGGATCCTTGAGGATGTTCCAGGGGGTCCCCATCTAAATGATAGTTAGGAACAAAACAGAGACAGACCCATATAGATCTCTGAGAGTGTACAAATGGAACCAAATGGACCCGTTAGGGTTCCGTTTGACTCTAACGGTCAATTTGGTTCCATTTGTACACTCTGAGTTAAATTAACATTGATTTTACAATATAAATTGGGGTCTCAGAGATAGAAAATATGGGGGACGGTCCTGGACTAATGCATGGGGGTCCTTGAAATTGAAGTGGTTGTGAATCACTGCTAGAGCCATAAAAATCTTATCTTATATGTGGTCCCTGGCATATCTTTTCAAATGGGGGTCCGCGGGTTAATAAGTGTCAATTTCGGGGTCCTTGACTTGAAAAGGTTTGAGAACCACTGCCCTAATAGCCTAGTTCTAGACTCATTAGGACCAGAAAACCTACTGGTTCAAGTTGCAATGACCTCTTTCCTTTTGGTAGAGGACAGAACTTAATTTCTTTAGGAACAAAAATTTGCTTTATTATAGCCTACTAACATTTAACTTGTTTTACGTTCTATCGTTTACACCTAAAGCCGGGTAAACTATTATCTTACCATGTCTGCTACTGATAGTGTAGTCGATGGTGTCCTCCTTTCCTTCCTCCAGTGAGGCTTTGCTTGGTTGTTTTCCTCTAGTTGACGACATGTTACCCTGAAAAATAAAGTTCACAAATTGTCAGTGGTGCAAAGTAACTAAGTACATTTACTAAGTACTGTACTTACACTTTTGAGTTATTTGTACTTTACTTGATTATTTCCCATTTCCAATAGGTCTCTTTTTACTTCTACTCTACATCTTGGATCCAAATATTGTAGCCTACTTTTACTCCATTACATTTATTTGAACACTTTTTACTAGTTACTTTAGAGATTTTACAAAACCTTCAGCCCTCTATACATTTCGGCCATTTGAAAATTGACGATCTACAAGCTCACAATGATTGTTGTGACTTGTGAGCTTGTAGATCTGCTATTTTCAAATATTTGTATACATTTGAAAACATGAAATGGGACATTCTGCATAATGAGTACTTTCTACTTTTGGTACTTTAAAGTACATTTTGTTGCCAACACGTTTGTACTTTTACAGTAGGCCTACATTTTGAATTTGAGACTTTCTGTGGTATTAAAGTACAAAATGTGAGTAGGCCTACTTTTCCCACCACTGCAACCTGTTCTTCTGGGGGTCCCTGGAACAAAATATTTTGAGATGGGGGTCCGCGGCCAAAAACATATCATTTTGGGGGTCCTTGACATGACAAAGTTTGAGAACCAGCAACATAGGTTTTTCAGGAATCTGAATCAGCCTATATCAGCGGTTCTCAAACTTTGTCATGTCAAGGACCCCCAAAATGCTATGTATTTAGCCGCGGACCCCCATCTCAAAATGTTTTGTTCCGGGGACCCCCAGAAACAAAGATTTTAGTAAAAAATATTCAATATGAATGTGGGTCTTCATGCTAGATGCAGAAAGTTAGCACAAAGCAGTGTAGTTGTTGGCTCGTTTTTAACTTTACAAGTTCACACGGTGCTTTGGGCTTTAAGCTTACCATTATGTACAAGTAGGCTGTTATTTGGTGGTTTTAGTTGAGTTCTTGTTCTTGTGTAGGCTACTAAGATACGAACTAAACCGTTTAATACGAGTTTAATAGACGAAGATAATTATTCTAGCTTAGTAACTAATACACACAATTTTCAAAAGAGCAGTAGCGCGCGCACAGTTCCAGTATCCCATTGACAGGAAGCACAGTGCAGGTGCCGCCGTTTTGTGTGCCGTTGATTGGCTAATGGGTTGCCAGGGAGATAGAGCTCGCCAGTCTGAGTCGTCCCCCTAGTGGCGAAAGAAAAGAAGAACTTCTGGGGACTCGGATTACAGTAAAAATCACACCCGTGTGAACTGAGCGGTGGTCGTGGTGTGTGTGTGTGTGTGTGTGTGTGTGTGTGTGTGTGTGTGTGTGTGTGTGTGTGTGTGTGTGTGTGTGTGTGTGTGTGTGTGTGTGTGTGTGTGTGTGTGTGAATTGAATTGAAATTAAGTACTGTACTTGATTACTAGATCTAAACGTTTGAGTTCCTTTTACTTAACTGGAGTATTTCCAATTTTCAGTACTTTTACTTCTACTCCACTACATCTCAGAGACAAATGTTGTACTTTTAAGGGCCATTCACACTGAGCACTATAACTAGTATAACTATAAAAAGTATAGTTTTAAATATTCAAGTGGATGGCAGTGTTCATGTAATGCTCGAACCCGGGTCTCCCATATGCAAGTCATCTTAACCACTACTAGACCAAAGGGACATCCCTATGGACCGGGGGAGATACTATAGTATTAGTATATAGACCTTCTGGGTCATCATAGTGAGAGGATATTAATAAAATCTAGGAATAAATTCCTTACCAAGAAATGTCTTCACCAATGTGTTTGTAAAGGTGTCTAGTAACACATCTAACAAAGTTTGAAATTCAAAATCCCTAGGAACTATTGACAGCTGCTGAAAGTTTGGGTCCCATTCACTTACTATACACTATACAGGAACAAAATACCCCCAAAAGACCAAAGCTACATCCTTATGGACCGAGGGAGATACTAGACTTTTGCGGCCATCAGGCTGAGGCAGTGAATCACTCTGCTATATACTGTACATGCCACATAAAAAATAAGCTGTGAAAATGAATTAAAAACATGTAGCTCCATATATAAATTCAAGAGAATCTACAAAAGTAATATGATACAAAAATACAGTAATATACAGTAATATATAGAATAATAAACTGCACAAATGAATAATAAAATAAAAAAACAAAAAAGAATAAAATTTGATAATTACAGGCCACAACCTGAGATTGTTAAAAATGTAATTATTTAAATGTCATATACATATTTTTTGCTTTGTTTATATTATTATATTATATTTTGCAATAGTTTTTGTTAAATAATTAATTAGAAGGGTAGGCATTATAAGCTTTAGCTTCAGCCTTCTCCTTTTCGGTCCAGCAGTCGTGTGCTGCTTTGTTTTTCTGTTTTGTTTTAACTAGAGATGTTACCGATCAATCGGCAATGGATCGGATCGGGCCGATCAAAGCGTGATCGGCGATAATCGGTGGTTTAGATCAAAAGGTAAATTCACCGATCGGATCGGATCGGTGCATCCGATCAACCAGCCGTTCAGTATGCCCACTTGAGGCCATTTTGGGGTATAGATTTCCACAGTGCTGAAGGAATAATTAGTTACTGCTATGATAATAAATACATAGTAATGCTGGTAAATAACTATAAGGCAAATATATAAATGAATTCATGAGTGAATGAATGAATGAATTAAAGTTAAAACATT
This sequence comes from Nannobrachium achirus, assembly GCF_963921795.1. Taxonomy (NCBI): domain Eukaryota; kingdom Metazoa; phylum Chordata; class Actinopteri; order Myctophiformes; family Myctophidae; genus Nannobrachium; species Nannobrachium achirus. The sequence goes on from NC_137819.1 coordinate 53,814,569, forward strand.
AACATTTAGGAAATATAAATAATAACTTGATCGGATCGGTGATTGATCGGTATCGGGTGATCAAACTTTTGTGATCGGTGCTCGCTGATCGGTTCCAAAAAACCTGATCGGACCATCCCTAGTTTTAACTGTTTCTGTTTTTATTATGTGAAATGTTTTGCTTTTCTTTTTTTGTTTTTACAAATGGAATGTTGTTTTAAATGTAAACAATGACCGAAATAAACTTAAACTTAAAAAATACAATGGTGAGCGACAGTTATAGTTATCCATTTATATGTATCGATACTATAGGCCTACTGTACACTAATAAAATAAAAGCAAAGCAAAGTTCTACAATGAATCTATGAAATGAATACATTAAAATAATATAGCCTCGTGTTAGAGGAAGCAGTGGCTGTGGAGAAAGTCACACAGAATATTAAAATCAATGTTTACAGATAATGCGGGGGATTATTCATGATAAAGTGGAAGCACATTATACTATTGTAAAAAATGTTTTTGATGTTCAATGCAATTCACATTGTCGTTTTCATCAAATTGTATTTAACTACCTAAGCATCTGTGACTGAAGCAACCCAGCTGACAGTTTACTGAAACAAAATGTTCTTTATTTGATGACATCCATGTGTGCATATTGATGACAAACACAGGCATGGTAGATAACAATGATTTAATTGGGAAGCATTGCAATATGGAATCTGTGAACTGAACTGAACAGTACAGTACATTTAGCAACTTTAATTCAGTATGATTAGCCTACTTCAGATTATGATAGGATACAATAACAAAGGGAAGAATTGTATCAATATCCAAATATGTCATCCACACATTTACGCAATTGTTGAGACTGTTATTGCTTCAGTAAGACTCACAAAACACATCACAGCTATTGTTCTCTCTCTCTCTCTCTCTCTCTCTTGCTCACACGCACGCACGCACGCACGCACGCACACACACACACACACACACACTCTGTGCCAGAGATTAATGATGGACAAACTAACTAACATCCCCCAAAAGACAATGGGGCCAAAGCCCTAGAAAAAGCAAAGTGAACCATGCCTTTACAAGCTAGGTGTAAAATCAAATTTTCAGTGCAGTGGAAACAAAACAGACAATGCTTTACTTCTCCCTTTAGAACTAAAGCATCATGGAAGGGTTCTGTTGTCAGTGTCAGTTTTCAAACCATATTTGGGAGGGCTAATAATGTGTACCAGGTCTCCAGAAACATGATGGAGTACAGAACAAGTACAGTGAAGGAGTGTTATATGGCTCTATGAGCTCCTTTCTATTTTTGAGCACGTCCTCTGGAACCATAATTATGTACTTTGGTTTGCCAGGCTTTTACTACAGTCCTGTCAAGGTCCAGTCTCCTTATCTTCTGGCATGATGATGAAAGGTCCTTTGTTATCTTCATTTAGTCAATTCCCGCTCAGTCGCATGACAATTCTTAAGAGTTAAGCCCTTTGGACACAGGACAGTTGCGTTTTTTCCGTTTGCTGCATGAATAAAACGCATTGGATTTAGTGTGCAATGCTGTGCGGAATCGGCGCTGCGGATCCCAAAAGGAGTCATAAAAGGAGTGATGAGTTTTTCACCGCATGCGACAAGACGCACGAATCGAACTGGGTTTGATCGAGAGAAAAAAATGCACGGCCGCAGCCACTTGTCGCACGGCTAATTCGGATCCGGTGTGCATGAGGTCGTAGAGAATCATTGTTTTCTTATAAAAAAACGAAATTGTCCGTTTTATCCGTACGGATAAACGCGCCTGTGTGCAAAGGGCTTTAGTTATTGACACATTTGGTGCACACAGGGTTCCAGAGTATAGCATATAAATGTAAATAAAATAAATCTATATGTTTTTTTTTTTTTTCTAAATTTTGATCCCACGATTTTTGTAACCCATTTTTTCACCCGGTGCCAATTGCCTAAGCTGTGATCCTGGGCTCTACTCTCCCTCTGCCAACCTGGGGAGGGCCCTGAACTGAGCTCATGCTTCCTTCAATGCATGAGGAGTGAGCAGGCCGCTTCTTATCACCTGACAGGGGGAGCTTCCCCGGTTGGACGTAGCGCGTGGAAGGAACACGTTATTCCAACCAGTTCCACTCCCCTCCATCAGGCGCCTCGGCTGGCCAGGGGGAGGCTTTATAGAGACCAGGATTACTGCATGTTTTTGTGAGGTTATCTACCCTAGGAGACACGGGGAGAACATGCAAACTCCACACAGAAAGGCCCTTTTGCCAACCCCACCTAGGGTGTGGGCACTGATGACGCGGAGGAGGGAACACGCCCCCAGCACCCACAGTGTCCCCCGGCGGGAATCGAACCCAGGACCTTCTAGCTGTGAGGCGACAGCACTACTGGCTGCGCCAGGGCTGGGGAACAATTGCCTACCTAGGGGGGGAAGGGGGAAAAAATGGAAGGGGGAGAGGGGGAGAAGGGGGAAGAAGGAAAAAAGAGGAGAAAGAGAAAAGGAAAGAGAAAACGAGCGTGGAAGGGATGAAAAATGCAACAGGCCAGTCTTCGTGTGCATCTCCCCAGTGATCTGTCCAAGTAGTTTATGAGTATATATGATAGATTCATGAAAATTGTGACTTTTGTCGATTTTAGGTATGGTTGGTGAGGATCCGAAGGTCGTGGGTTTGATTCCCACCTACGCCGGGTCAGGTGTTCGATTCCCACCTACGCCATGCAAAAATAACACTCAATGAATGAAAGAAACGTCCTCATTGTTTTAACCATCTCTAAATGGACCACAAAATCAATTTTCTCACCATCATCTAACCTATTTGTACTATTGTATTACTACAATACAACATGTAGGCCTACGGTACATTGGCACATATTGACAGATGCCTGTTAAGTATAACCCTTGTGAGACTGTACTTCATTCATAGATGTATTGTACATCTATTTATATTCACTGGTGATAGATGTACACAGTATATATGTATTATATATTCACTGTACATTTTATGTATTGTTACCCTTATAATTATTATTATTTTATATAATTATATAACATAATAATTATTTTCTCTTATTCAGAGATCCACTGCAAATGCAGATCAGTATTTCAATGTATCTATTATTTCATCTTGGTTTGAAACAAATTCACTTAGAAGTACCTTGTATTTCATTCTAATGCTGCTGACATCTACACACATTTCTTTTAAAATCTTACTCTGTATGAGTTACAACAAACAAACAAACATCAACAATATTATGACATCTGGACTTATTTCCAATGGGGATCAACAAAGTCAACCATTGAGGTAAAAGCACAACATATTTCATTAAGTAAAAAAATGCAACTGCATGAAAGGTAAATACAATTTTAATCTAAAAGATTCAAATACAACAGGGTATTAATCCCACATACAACATAAACATGGTGACAACAAATATATATGAATACATCATCACTCTTGGATGGAAACCCTGTATGTCCAAAACTTATTACTTATCACTTATTTCTTATCACTATTTAAAAAGTATCTAAAATAGTGAAAATAACTGATCTACAAGCTGACAACATGTCAACATCTTGTGGGCCTATAGATCTGCTAACATGGTGAAAATAGACAAATCTACACGCTGACAACACTTTGATGTGTTGTGGGCTTGTAGATCTGCTATTTTCACTACTTTTAAGCAACACTCATGTATGATAAAGTAGGGCATTCATTTACAATAAAATAAAAGGAATGGGACATGGTTTCTGCCTGACAGCGACAATATGTTGATGGCTCTGGTGGCATCACACTTTGCACAAGAATAATAAAACAAGTCTCAACGACATCACAAATTTAAGTAAGGGAAAGGCAAACATCTGCTCATTTATTTTTTTGTTGCCTGCTAGCGACTCCTCCTTTGATATGGTGTCTGTATTTTTGGGCAGTTTACAGTATTGTGTCCTGGTTCCTGTGTTCTGAACTGGCCACTTTCTGCATGAATTTGCCTGCACTGTCCGCTTGTTGAATCTGGCCGTGGAGGCACATCGCCTTTGGTGAAGAGGTGCAGAGAGAACAGCTGAGGTCTGGGAGACAGCAAAGGAGAAATAGAGAGAAATATGTATAATCAATACAAATTCATTGTCACAGTGTCACAGTTTATGTTTGCCTATGTGATAATACAGTATGCCCATCACACATCAGATCCCACCATGGCATTATCTTTTTTTAGCAGCCATCATGCAGGGGCCATCTATGTCTGTACACAGACATTTGTATGTGGCAAAGATTTACACACTATTATAATGTTCTTATTTTGATCATAAGATCCAATTACAGAATGTCAAGTCTCCATGCAGGTTTTCTTCGGAATATGTATGACACTGATATACTGGTTCTCAAATGTTTTATTTGCACAGACCCTTAACTCTGAGTGTCTTTATGTTTCTGGGTTTGATTGAATACTTTGTTAGCAGTTCACATAGGAAAAGCACAGTACAGTTCAGAATCAGATCCAAGGTCTACTAATAGGATTTAAACCCAATAAAGCACAATGGCTTGTTTACATGTGGGTCCTTTTGTACAAAATTCATAAGAGAAACACATAGATCTATATAAACAAATAATATGTTTGTTATGCTTTGTTGATGAGCCAAATGTAGTCCCCTTTTCACTTTCATTAACATACTAGGCTACTACATGTAAAGTTGTATATAACTCCTTATCATTAATGTTTCAATGACACTGAAAATAGCCTACCTTAAAAAAATATATAATAATAGCCTAATATTGCAATAGCAGGACAGTAACTTAGCTATGTAATCCATATGATCTATTAAACTGTCTTTACAAATAAAGCATTAACTAGATAGTATTGGCCAGCCAAGGATCAAATGAAAGACAGTAGCAGACACCATCACCATGCCTATTGCCTACTTGTTATTGTATGTATGGTAATGCATTTCCTGCAGTCTGCAGATGACCAGACCATTACCATAGTAATTTATAGAAGTCACGAAACTTACCTTGAGTGTTAGGATAACAAAGCCAGTGTCAGCAAGTGTCCATTCATCCAAAGGTCTCTGAGTGACAATTGTTTGTTTTTAACGTCGGACGCTGCATTAAGAGAATGTGGCTTTCAACTTTCAACCGCTGTTCATAGCCCTCCCGTGTGGTTTCTATTTGCTGCTCTGTGCTCAGATGCGGTCTAGAGCCCGCCTACTGTATCCGGTAATGTGTAAGCCCACATTAAAGCAAGTAGCGTTTCCATATCCGCTCTGGCCCCAGACCGGAACAGCGACCCGAAAAGACGGAGTGTGATTGGTTGGAATCCAGCAAGGGACGTTGTGTTTTGATCGGGGGGGAGAGAGGGAGGGGAGGAGAAATGAAAAAGGAGTGCAGCGATTTTATTGGCAGACGGACGGACGTGCGACGGGAGGCGTTCTGATTGGAAAGAAACCACCGCGGGGGAGATCTTCCATTGGCGACAATTGAACTCGCTCTCTTTTTATTTGGACGCGAGGAGCCCCGCCGTTGGCCAGTAAAGGAGGAAGCGAGGTAGGCGAGCGCTCGCCGGATAGCGCCACCGTGCCCCCTTAAATAAATAAATAATAAATAATAAATAATAAATCTATATGTTTGACCTAAAACTATAATGCCACTATTCTATTGTACCTTTATGTGAATGTACTGCAAAACCAAACCTTGGTTCGGTATAATCCATATATCTATTGTTTCGTTTACGTAGTCTTGTGTCCTGTGCAAATTGTGTATTTGATGGAGGCTGTGTAATTAGTTAGAAACGGTAAATACACTTATTGCTGTCTCTTCTCTTCTCTTCTCTCCTCTCCTCTCCTCTCCTCTCCTCTCCTCTCCTCTCCTCTCCTCTCCTCTTCTCTTCTCTCCTCTCCTCTCCTCTCCTCTCCTCTCCTCTCCTCTCCTCTCCTCTATCAAATGTCTTCCAGTGACGGCTGACGGGTTAAGGTGTTCCCATCAGCAGGTAGAAGGTGAGGGCTACGATGAGGAGCAGGCAGAAGGGAGAGTTGAAGGTCTGGTAGGCCGTTGAGGGCATGAAGATGTCCTCGTACTTATAAATACTGATCATGTGGTCGCTGACGGGGGGAGCGTCGATGTCATGCCTTGTGATGGAACCTGTTGGCAAAGGTAAGACGACATACTGTAAGAAATGGAAAATAAGCAGCTTAGATTTGTATAAAGTGAACAGCGAAAATGCACAATACAGTGTCCCCAGTATTCATTTCAAGTTTTCAGGTCGATTGGGTCCATTTTATCTAACTATTAATTTACTAAATGTCTGTCTGTCCGATAGCTGTCTGATTTACCCACATGACATCACTGATACAAAACAGTGTCCACATTTGGAGATAACTGACATCATACTGCCGCCTGTACTGCGCATGCATCTCCGCCATGGTAACAGCCACATGCTGAAACATCACCCAAATATGGAGATGACTGAAATCACTGATACGTCTCCAACATTACTTCTGAGACTCCTACATTCAATCCCTCATATACTGTGCACACCCAAACTCTGCACATAATTCGCAGTGCATATGTTCGAATGGGCAACGACTAGTTACACACCTTGTATAGCCGGTCCCCAGGCAAACAGGTAGTACCATGACAGGTGCAGGTCCACCAGTGTCTCCTCTCTGGGTACGTATAGTGGTCGTTTGAAGCGGCAGGTCACCCGGTTGTTCTCAAAGATGCCCTCCTCGTCCCTGGCCGGGTTCCTCTTGATCTCCTTGGCCCACTGGCCCACATTGTAGAAGTGATGAATCCTCACACGCCCATTATCGTCATGTACACAGCCCATGACATCATCGCCTCCCTGAGGAAGAGAGTGGAATTATATTCAAGATAATAAAATAAATAAATAACATTATTATTATTTAATAATGAGAAAAAGAAGAAGAAGAAAAAAAAAACATTTGAAACACCAGATTCAGAATGACTTTGTTGGCGAAGTAGGTGGTTGCTAACACATAAAACAATGCATACAAAGAAATGGAAATGAATGCTAAAAACATTTTGTAACGGATGGTTCTCTTCAGTCCATCAAGAAGGAAAGGCACATTGATATAGACTAGAAAGTGGCAATTGGAAATTGCAAGTGTGGTTGCCGTGACACACTAGCAAATAAATATCTCTGTATCTATCAGTCCTTGTCCCTATTTGAGTGTGTGTGCTAAACCATTTCGTCCTTGTCCCTTTAATGCCCATACATGGAGATCCCTGATGTCATCAATATTAAGCCCATATCTTGGAATGCCCATGTACATACTGTGTCAGTCTCATGTGGTCTATGATGTCAGACATCTATGTCAGTCATCTCCATATTTGGGAAAAGTTTAATTTCGTGTGTCTCTCTCTCCATATATGGAGCTGACTATCATCACCTGGATCTCCATATATGAAGATCACAACACTGTCCTCATCAAACCCTTGATAGCCATACATGAAGACGACTGGATCATTACTTAGATGGATATAGCTCCATATATGGATATGGATATACCGGTATAAGTCAATGGGGAAAACGAATTCACTAATAAATTAACATCAATTAAACTATACAACTTTTCTCTACAGAAATGGTTCCACATGATTCCCGATGAAGCCGGTCGATTTGACATATAGCGAGGAGTTTTGTGAGGAGGATATTTGTGAGGAGTAGCGCGTCAAACTTTTGGTCACTCTCTTGAATAGATAGATAGATAGATAGATACCTTTATTATCCCAAGGGGGAAATTCAGTTGTAAAGTCAATACAGCAATAGTTCCGTCAGTCTAGGTTAGGAAGGAAGTCCTTTTCACTCGTCCGTTATGTGTCTCGTTGTACAGCTTAAGGGCGGCCGGTACAAAAGATTTTCCTAGTCTCTCACATCTCCGTCCTGGGTAGGCAAAGCGGTCGTTTCCTCTCTTACTCCAGTAACTGGTGATCTCCAGATGGAGGGGGTGAGAGGAGTTCTCCAAAATGGAATCTAGCTTCCTCGCTGTACGCACTCTGGTTACTTCCTCCACCCCCTGCAGAGAGGACCCAACAACAGAGCCTGCTTTCCTCACCAGTCTGTTCAGGTTAACCGTGTCACCTGCTCTGCTCTTTATTGAATAATAAAGTTGGACAAGTACTATAGTGTGGTTGCCCTGTTAGGGCAACCACACTACTATGTCTTCTTCCTTTCCTCGCACTGTATTTTCCCATGTATATAATGTTACATGTTTTATATGATGTGCTAATAAACTAAACTAAACTAAAACTAATTAAACCCTATACTTTGTTGACCGGAGTCCCCCAGGGGTCTGTACTTTCCCCCGTTCCTTTTCCCCCCCTCTACACCATATCCTCATTGAAATAACAGATCTACAAGCTTATAACGAGTTTTCACTGAATACCAGAATAGTTAAATTAGGGTTCATGTGGTTACGTGTGTAAGTGTATGCTCTTTAAGTTAAATAAGAAAAGAAGATTTCATTGTGTGGTGAGTCTCATGATGCAAAGCTGCTCACCATCTTCTTGTCAGAGGAGAAGCCTACAGCCACCCATCCATCTGTGTCTGCACTCAGCTCGTACTCCACATCTGTCCCAATGCGACGGTAACTCAGAAAGTAGTCACATGACTCGGCATCACATCCTGGCTTCCCATACCTGGACATAATACACAACAACATGTGTACTTATACAACTGATTATACCAACAAAGGTTGACCACTTAAACTGCAAAGTCGTCAAACCAATGGAACAAGACGAATACAGGAAGGGTGGGCACTAGGGAAACCTGGGCACCATTTTTGGGGGAAGACTATAGGCACTAAAAAAGAGTGGGCATCACAAAGAGTTGACACTTTGGGTGAGCAGTGGCACTAGAGGTGGCCAGTCTTCCAAGAAGAGTGGGCAATAGGCCGCTTAAAACTAACCTTACACTCACAAAACTATTCCTAAACTTAACCTAAACCTTTTCTATTCATTAATTTCTTGTCAGAAAATGTTTTGGATGTAAAAATCATCTAAATGTAGATGCATTCCAGTAAAACGCATGCCAGACAGGTGCAAAATGTGTTCTGTGGACACAAAGACTGTTTTGGTGCCCAGATTTCCTCTAGTGCCCACTCTTCTGAGGTTTGGTGCTACATTGTTTTGGTGCCCACATTTTCCTATTGTGCCCAGAATGTTTTTGTTTTAGATGTCTTTTTTTTATGTCTTTATTGATAGTGAAGAGTTAGACAGGAAGCAGGGAGAGATAGATGGGGAGTGACACACAGCAAAGGCCGTCGGGATCGGGACTCAAACCTGCGATGCGCTGTCAGGCTACCTTGAGCCTGAGTGCACAGACTGCTAGGCCAACAGAATGTTTTGATGCCCACTCCTCATGTTACCCAACAAGGCTTATTCAAATGAATAGGATTGAAGATGCCTTTAACTCCCCACTCCCAGAGTAGACTTTAATGACCCTGTTTTCTGCTGAAGCTCTCTCTCTCTCTCTCTCTCTCTCTCTCTCTCTCTCTCGCTCTCTCTCTCCCTCTCTCTCTCTCTCTAGCTACACAGCCACAGATGAAAGAGCCAAGGGAAATACAGCTGGACAAGCAAGAGCCCTGTATTACTACATAGGAAGGAGAGGGGAGCCGGATATAGAGAAAAGGAGAATGAGAGACAGAGATAAGAGCATATTTTGCTAACCTGATGCAGCCCTTAGTTACCTAGCTATCACCTAGGCTTTGTTATGTAATTTTAGGTGATAGCTAGAAAACTACACCGCGGTGAAGTGAATAGCTCTTCACCCTGGACTCTGGTGTGCGTGCGTGCGTGCGTGCGTGCGTGCGTGCGTGTTGTAGAGAGAGCAAAGAGGCATGATAAACAGAGGAGGGGGGAGGTCATCATCTGCTACTAGCAGGGAGCTGGCCTGGGTGCTGAAAGCCTGTTGTATTTGCTACCTTCAGCACATTCATAACCAAAAACGCACAGATACTAAAAACATGTCGGCTATTGCATCTTGAAATGAAATCTTAAAGAGAATACTTTGCTCAAATCGTCACATAGCCTATAGCCTACAGATACAGCTAGACAAGTAGACAAGGTAGAATTTCTGAAAATGTGCTTGTATAAAGTCCCGAAGGCATTTTGCGAATATTTATTATATACAACTGTTCTAGGGGTATTAAGGGATGCTGAATCCAAATGTGCTGTATATAATGCTCAAAAATGTTCCTAAAAGGCTCAAAATTGACAAATCCAACATGGCCGCCACTGCAAGGTGGAAATCTATTTAAGTGCAAATCTTTTTGACTAAACAAGGTAGAAACTTGAACTAAATGTGTTTTTCTAGGTTAGCCTACATGGGGAATTTGAAATTCTATCCTGATTTTAGATCAGACGTGAATACATGGCTTGAAACTCATACATTTATAGCAGAAAAGTTTCGTTATTGATGCATAATTCGTCAAACAGAAACAAAAGCAGGATGAACCATGGTTTTATTCATCAAAACTCTTTTGATTTAGATTTTGCTATCATCCATCCATCCATCCATCCATCCATCCATCCTTCCATCTTCAACCGCTTATCCGGAATCGGGTCGCGGGGGTAACAGTTCCAACTGAGACTTCCAGATTTCCTTATCCTGAGCAACTTCCTCCACTCCCTCTGGGAGTATACCGAGGCGTTCCCAGGCCAGTTCGGAGATTTAATCCTTCCATGTGGGCGCCTGGGGGGCATCTATATATAGTCATCAATATTTCGAGCAGATGTCATAGGTATCTTGCCGCTGCATGCATCCAATTCCACTTTTCCTGAATAGAATAGAATGGATTATAATATAATATAATAGTATTTTACCATATCAATAAAAGTAAATGTACATGGGAATACTTCTTACTGTAATCCTTACTGTGGCAGCTTATTCACAGTCTTCCTCAGTGTTCCGGCAAGTGTTGAATTTTTTGCAACGTTTATAGCCAGCACAAGTACATCAGGGTAGGGTTCATCAATCTGTCAACATCTAAGAGTCTAGAGTATGCAGTCTAGTAGGCTGATATTCTCTAAAATTACCAAATCCCATTAGTACAATCTATTTTACATATATACCTGCAGCTGCAGCGTTGGCTGAGGCACTCCTTTGTACACCCACATGAAGTGAACTCCCTGCAGGCTTTGGGCATAGGTGGCAGGGAGAGTAGCTGTGGCACTAACTGGCCTTCCTTGATCATCCATCCCATTTCCTCCACTGGAGGAAGATCGGGGTGTGGCAGGTGAGCTTGATTCCATATAGCTGCTTGATGGTGTGCACGCATGATATGGAACCTCACAGCATCTGTGGTTGGTAGCAGAGTCTCTTGGGGACGACCTTTGCAGAATAACTTTACTTGTGCTTTGTTGCATGAATCAACGTCAGGCACACCATAGATCTTACAAATGAATCTTTCTGATGATGTCACGATATCTTCTGTGAAAGGGCCCTTCCGAAGGCCAGCAAGATCAGTGTGATGTTGTTCGAACACCTGCCAGGCTCTCTTCTTTCCGTGGCCACTGAACTGAGACACACTGTCACATCCAGTAAGGGCATGGCAGGCAAGGAGTGTCCACGAGGAAGCTGATACAGGACTGATCCTTCACTGTATCCATGCACTGATGGAAACAGTAGTCGTGTCAGCACGTGACACAGAGGTGCTTCTACTACTGCTTGCTCACTTTGACAAAATCAGATGTACCCATGTCTACATGAAAGCTGGGATATCAAAGGACCCAAAGTTTTTCCCAGTGCATGAAATTCACAGGATACTGTCTGAGGATCAACTGGACACACTCCTTGCCTTCCATGCCCATGGATGTGACAGTCTCAGTTCAGCGGCCACGGAAAGAAGACAGCCTGGCAGGTGTTCGAACATCACACTGATCTTGCTGGCCTTGGGAAGGGCCCTTTCACACAAGATATCGTGACATCATCAGAAAGATTCATTTGTAAGATCTATGGTGTGCCTGATTCATGCAACAAAGCACAAGTAAAGTTATTCTGCAAAACCACAGATGCTGTGAGGTTCCATATCATGCGTGCACACCATCAAGCAACTATATGGAATCAAGCTCACCTGCCACACCCCGATCTTCCTCCAGTGGAGGAAATGGGATGGATGATCAAGGAAGGCCAGTTAGTGCCACGGCTACTCTCTCTGCCACCTATGCCCAAAGCCTGCAGGGAGTTCACTTCATGTGGGTGTACAAAGGAGTGCCTCAGCCAACGCTGCAGCTGCAGGTATGTATGTATAATAGATTGTACTAAAGGGATTTGGACATTTTAGAGAATATCAGCCTACTAGACTGCATACTCTCTAGACTCTAGATGTTGACAGATTGATGAACCCTACCCTGATGTACTTGTGCTGGCTATAAACGTTGTATCCCCTTCTCTTCTATTCTATCCATAAAGAGTCATATGGCATGTATGGAAGCATGCAACTGCAAAAAACTCAACACTTGCCGGAATACTGGAAGACTGTGAATAAGCTGCCACAATACACAAGTATTCCCATGTACATTTACTTTTATTGATATGTTAAAATACTATTATATTATATTTTAATCCATTCTATTCTATTCAGGAAAAGTGGAATTGGTTGCATGCAGCTGCAAGATACCTATGAGATCTGCTCGAAATATTGATGACTAAATAGGCTAAATTAATGTAGCCTATCTTCATATTAAAGGGATATTTTACTTTCAAAAAACTTTTGGTAATTTTATCGTCTAATCAGGCTTTTATGAACACCCTGACCAGTTTTTAATTTACTTGATTCAATATTTAGATATTTGATGTAAATGTTACCAGGCCCTCGGCCTCTCCCCACAGACACCCATTGTAACTTCAAAATTCATTTTAACCATGATAGATTATTAAAAACACCCATTATTTTTTTTCTGGTGACTCATATTACCCTCCTAATATGTAAGCAGGTCGTGTTTTTTCAATAACATTTTTAATTTTTTTAATATATATTTGTTTTATTTAATTTTAATAAAAATAAATGAAAAAAAGGTTATGGAAAAAAACACGGCCTGCTCACGTATTAGGAGGGTAGAATGAGACACCAGAAAAAATAATGGGTATTTTTAATGAATTGTTAAAATGGAGTTTGAAGTTACAATGGGTGTGTGTGGGGAGAGAAGCCCTTCCCCTGTTTCCCTGTTGAAAGTGGAATACTATATATAATTTGCATATATGACTTGTTGATAGAAAAATCTAAATCAAAAGAGTTTTGATGAATAAAACCATGGTTCATCCTGCTTTTGTTTCTGTTTGACGAATTATGCATCAATAATGAACCTTTTCTGCTATACATGTACAGTATGAGTTTCAAGCCATTTATTCACGTCTGATCTAAAATTAGGATAGAATTTCAAATTCCCCATGTAGGCTAACCTAGAAAAACACATTTAGTTCAAGTTTCTACCTTGTTTAGTCAAAAAGATTTGTACTTAAATAGTTTCAGCCTTGCAGTGGCGGCCATGTTGGATTTGTCAATTTTGAGCCATTTAGGAACATTTTTGAGCATTATATACAGCAAATTTGGATTCAGCATCCCTTAATACCCCTAGAACAGTTGTATATAATAAATATTCGCAAAATGCCTTCGGGGTTCTGATTTTCTGAAAATTGATCCTGTCTAAAGACACTTCTTCATGCTGGAATAAGATTCTCACCGTCATCTGACAGATATCTAGATTCAAGGAACTCGGAGGCGAACGTGCTGTATGAGTCCTTATGATGCGGTTCCTTGTGACCGGGTTCGCCGTGGCCTCCGTGCCCGGTCCGGAGCGCACCCTCGTCGGTAGGGCTCGGCAGCACGACCCCCCACCACCAGACCTGGCTCAGCAGTGCCGACAGATGGACGAGCTTTCTCAAGGAATTCATGGCCAAATAAATAATACAACTAAAAATGCCTTAAGATAACGATGAATGCGACGACGTCCTCATTATTATAGACTGCGTGTCAAGTGTCCTCATATGCATCCATCGCACCGTCAAATCATCCGTTACCGCTTTTGCAGTTTTTTTTCCCCGGCGATGCAGCGTTTGTTGACCATATAATGACCACGATAATTAATTAGATGTATCCAAAACTTAATCTCGGTGTTACACATAGAAGTGCCACTAGATGCCAGTATAACCCCAGTGTTCTAAATTCTTCATGGGTTGTCTCTTTTACGTTATCATGAATGCCAGACTGTTTATGCCATTTCAAACGTGCACATTATCTGCACATAATTATATTTTAGGACATAATCGTGTTTATTGTTGTGAAGATTCACTGCTTTCAAGTTGATACGTTATGGAATCACAGCAGTCTTGGACCGATAATGGTTCACCTGTGGACTTGAATGAACAAGTCTGAGCCTACTTCAGACCATTTCCCAATTAATGCTGGCTTTGATCCAACACTGTTTTCTGGTGATCTGCTTATATAGAGCTGTGTATTATTTATTAACATGTCAATAGCTATAGGCCTACATATATTCTTGCCGGATAAATTTACATAAAATAAAATATTACAAATATAACACTGGTTGTAGTAAAGGCAGAGCAACTCATTGACTACATTGACTTCTCACCTGTGGCTGTATTTACAAAGGCCTTTCAGATTCAAATCAGAGGGTACATATTGCGACGCAATATTTGTGAGCTTGTAGATCTGCTATTTTAGCTATTTGCTATTTTAGCTATTTCAATAATATACTCTCTCTTAGCGAGCCCTTTCATTTCAGTGAACATTCTGAACAAATCACTTTGCTCACTTTCACAGGACCGACCAGTTCAAATGAATGGTTCAAGTTCACCGCTCATGTTCCACGCAACATGGAGGATGTACCCAATGTACTAATGTATCCATCCATCCATCTTCAATGGAATGAGATTTCCAGATTTGGAGATAATATAAACCTTATTATTTGATCCACCACAGGGTCTCTTCCCAATGGGACGTGCATCAAGGACCTTCCTAGGAAGGCGCTCGGGGGGCATCCGTACTACAGTAGATGCCGGAACCACCTAAGCTGACTCCTTTCCAAGTGTAGGAGCAATGGTTCTACTCCAAGTCTCTCTTGGGTGACTGAACATGTGAGATCCAAGACCCTCCTGCACCCCCCCAAACGTCCCTTTTAAGGGCCACCTTCCTCTCCTTTTGCTGTGACCTTGCCGTGGTGGAGAGGCTTAGTGATTCAGTGACTCTGGGACCTATGCTGGTGGAGGTTGATCCTGACAGGTTTAACCACACCGCATTGGTCACAGGAGAGAGTCCAAACTAACAACAGCAAAACCTCTTTCTTTAATGAGGTGTGAACTAAGGAAATGTTACCATAGTTTAACAAATCACACCTAGTGTGAAGTGAGCAGTGCTATTTGAGTTCATTTCATTAAGCGTCCAGATGTATAGGCCACACTTCATGTCCCCAGACAAAGTCAGATGTTGGAGCTTAGCTCCTTCCAGGAGCACCTCTCACATCATAAACAGTTAGAAATAAAAAATTTGCATATACCCTCTACACAATTAAACTTTACGTTGGTTTGTTTATTGCTGAGTGAGAAAACAATGTTTCACATTAAGTTAATCATCTGGGACCCTCCAAAATAATTTGGGGATCTAGACGATTGTGTGTGTGTGTGTGTGTGTGTTTTTTTTAAACAAATGCAAGGGTGCCAATACTTTTAGCCACTACTGTATACAATTCTGGAAACTTTGTGCTTGTCCTGTAACATCGAATGGTTTTAGCCAATACCTGTGCTTCAGAGATGGCGACACATGCAACATCCACTTTGTTAGAATGAGCAATATGTTGTAAAGAGTCATATCAGGCAAAATCACATTCACGGTTGCATCGTTTATTTATCAAGAAACATAATATACAAGGCCAGATAAAAGAACTGCAAAGTAGTCAAAAAGGGAAACAATCTTTGGTTCTTGTCAATCATGGACATGGTGAGTCTGTAGTGTGTAACCGACCGTGGAAGAAATGTTTGCGTTACAAAGTTAATATATCATTAGTGGCTGAAATGACCACACCAATGACATCAAGTAACCCAAGCATCATGTCTGTGGAGTGTTATGAAATTAACATTACATTGACTGTGTCTTACTGTGATTTACACACAATCATACGCCACCCAATCCTAATTTGAGCAAAAGCATTCTTTTAAATCATTACAAATTCCTTTATTTACCTTTTCCAAAGGCTTGATCTAAAGTTATTCGAGTGCCAGTGTCACACGCCCAAAGTAGCAGACCTGCAATCTCACGAGTCACACAGAGTCACGTTGTGAGCTTGAATATCAGCAATGTTTGGCAAGCGGCAACAACAGGCAAATAAGTATAAATCAGGCTATAAACTGAACACACATGTACATGTAGGAGTTAATGGCTAATGAATATACATTCCCGGTTAAGTGCTTGTTGTGTCAGAATGCCACAAAACAAAACCACATGACAAGGGTTGCATAGAGATCCTATAACATTCTCGTATATATTATACCAGTACTACTGCAATGACCCGAGGTGGGTGTCCAACAGCTTAAGTAATGTGCCAAAAAAATTATACAGACTGATTTACAAAAGATGGACTTAACTGGCCTAAAATTGGAATTGAAACTGAAATCGGTCACGTCGTGACCGCAAGAACAGCCAACAGACAAAGGAAATCGACCGATACAAAGCGAGCAAAGGAAAAAGACAATAATTAGGAATGGAAAGTTGTTCCAAATACAATACCTTCATAAATGATCTCAAGTATGAAAAATAGACTGATTTATTTTTATAGTGGTGTTTTTCCAAGATACACACTTTAAAAATTGTAAACAATAAATACAATCCACAAGATGAGAAGCACAATGCAACTAAACAAATCAGAAAAAAGAAACGTCTGCAACCCTAAAATGGTCTGCAAATTGATACAAACTCAAACTTCAGGAAGATGTGATGTTCTAACAAAACTTATACTGCCTGAAAAAAATAAGCAAACCTAGATCAAAATGAAAATGTAATTTCTAAATTTCCCCAGATCACTTGCCATCTGCAAGTATTGTACTGACTAAATACATTAATAAATTGCCACCTGTATTGAAGCCAAGGTTGTGCTACTAGATGCGGCCTTTACAATACTGCAAACTACAAACAATATCCGACACACATGAACGCGTACAGGTGGAACGCAGGAACACAAATTACATAGGAATGGACTATTTTCTGTGACTTTTGCCATCCTGAGCAGCATTGACTCTCTTATCTTGCACAAATATCTCTGCAGTTTGTGCATCATGCGTGGAATGTGAAGCAAAACAAAAAAAAAAGAAAAAAGAACAGGACAGAAACAAGAGATGCAGGATAAGATCTATCCCTTAGAAGGCACAATCTCCCCTTCGTTACTGTGAAACCCCAGACACATTCGGAAGGACACGAGTAAACTCTACCACCATCGCTGTCAAACCAGATAAAAGCAACAACTGCTACTGAAACGGCGCTTAGTAGCAGAGGCTCGCACGCTAGCATGTGTGTGTGCGCGTGTGTGTGTGTGTGAGACTAGGGCTGCAAGGCTCAGTCTTGGGCAGTGAGAGACTGGGGGCATGCCTCTCCCATTAAACCCTCTGTGTCCAGCTCTGGGCCACAGTGACAAGAATGAGAGCAGGGTGTTGCGTCCGGGGCGGGGGGGATGCTGGCGACCAGGCTGGGCTCCTGAGGTAAGTCCGTTGGGGGCGGAGAGGGGGAGTCGGCCCTGGGGTCCTCCTGGGCTCCGCTGAGGTTCTGGACCTTCTTGCTGAGCTCGTTGCGTTCCACCTTCAGCGCCCGCCTCAGCTTCTCCAGCCGCTGGACTTTCCCCTGCAGGGCTTCGAACTCACGGTCCCGCATGGTTTTCTGTGCAGAGACAGTCAGTGGAAAAAAAGAAAGAAATGCAAGCCTGTATCTTGACATGTCATCCACATACTGTGCTATTCTATATGTTTTGGATTCATCTGGAGTAGGGATGGGACGATATCAAAATATCACATCATGATTATTGTGACAACAGAAATTGCGATTTACGATATTATCGCGATAATCACAAGCCATTATCCTGGGGTGGAACATTGCCAAAAAATAGCTGATCTACAAGCTCACAACACGTCGCGATGCGTTGTGAGCTTGTAGATCGGCACCTTTTTGGCAAAGACATTTGATAGATTGAAAAAAAAAAAAAAAAAAAGACTATCAAGTATGTATATTGTAAGTACCTTTTACCAAATATAGAGGGGTTTTAAAAAATGGTACCGGATATGCAGCTCGGCAAATAAAAGGTGAATTGATCCCAGTGCATGACGGAGTACGATATCACGATAAATTAAATCTCCACAATACGATTATCGTGAGTGTTTTTTATCACGATAAACGATAATATCGCGTATCGTCCCATCCCTAATCTGGAGTGGCTTACCTCCTCTGCCATCTCCAGGAGAGCCTTGTTGCTGCTCTCCCATCTGGAGCGATACATGGTGGTCTCCTTCTCCAACTTCTTGATCTTTTTTGTCATCTGATGATATACAATTACACATAAAAAGGAAGGTGAGCTCTTGAGAGGCTATTTTC
This sequence comes from Nannobrachium achirus, assembly GCF_963921795.1. Taxonomy (NCBI): domain Eukaryota; kingdom Metazoa; phylum Chordata; class Actinopteri; order Myctophiformes; family Myctophidae; genus Nannobrachium; species Nannobrachium achirus. The sequence continues at coordinate 53,833,146 of NC_137819.1, forward strand.
TTTCTTTAAACCCCCCCCCCCCCCCCCCCCCACACACACACACACATTACCTTCTCCATCTCCTGTTTGAAAGTGGTGAAGACCTCATTGCTCTTGGATAAAGTGGTTTGAAACTCCTCAAACTTCTCTGTGTAGAGTGACAGCTAGGAGGGGAGGAGGAAACCATGAGGGTTGGTCAGGTACAATCACGTCAGAATATTTAAAGCTCCCTCCAACACGTTCTCAACAAACCATCTCCACCGTGGCTTTGGTTTGAAATTATGTCACACTGCTATGGAAACCAATGCAGAATAGAGTTTACTCTCCTCCACATAACTTATAGCTCTAAAGCTCTAAAGGTTGGCACTGGAAAACATACAAAAATACTGGAGCGGGCTTTAATATAGCCAGACCAGACTAGATCAGAGCATAAGATCTTCAGGACAATCAGGCCTTTGTTTCAGGGAACCTAAACACAAACACTACAAAGAACTTATAGTAGGCCTGTAAAATGAATATCAGTATATTTGCTTCAATGACACCTCTACAGACTGGTTGTAGTTAGATTATTTAATTCACATAGATGTTCTGTTTCTTTTGCATGTTATGCGTATTCCATAAGGTTATTGCTTTATCTTCAGGCGTCTTACTGGTTATCATTACTACTACTACTATCACTAGCGCTACAAAGGGTCCAGTCAAACCTGTTGCTTGAGGTGGACCTCCTGTTGTTTCATCAGCTCACACATCCTTTGAGACTCCACTGCTTCTTTCAGCAGCTGAGAACAGAGTAACCCACCAAGGAATTAGGGGACAGAACATGTGTTTATGTACAGTATGTATGTATGTATGGCACGTGGATGACTGACGTACAAACTCTTTCTCTCTGTCGTGGCGTTCCTCAGACTCCTTGAGCAGCTCCTGGGCCTGATGCAACTTAGCGTCCACCAGCTGCTGCTGGAGATCCTTGTGCTTCACCAACTTGTCTATGTGCTGGGACACGCACACACACACACAATCAGATTATAAACTCATACTACTAATACCAATGTTTTCCTAAACGCTCATCTCGACTTTCTGCTTCATCTCTCTCTCACCTAAGGCAGTGGTCCTCAACCTGTGGGTCGGTCCCCAAAATATATTTTTTGGGGGTGGGGGGGTCCCCAGATGATTAACTTAATATGCAACATTGTAAACAAAACAGCATACAGTTTGAGTGTATGGAGGGTCTATGCACATTTCTTAAGTGACAATTTGAGGACATTTTAATACATCTAAAATGACAAATTAAATATTGGTCAGATTGTCAAATATTAGAGGCAGACATTTTGCAAATGGCCGATCTACATGCTCACAACACCTCATGAGCTTGTAGATCTGCTCTTTTCACAATAGAACTGTGTTATACAAAATGTAATGCCTCAACTCTTAGCGCTCCAGTTACAATATGATTATTTTGTGGGCAGCCTGAAAAGGTTGACAACCACTGAACTAAGGGGTCTTCATCATACAAAAAAAAGCCCCCCAAAATTTGAAGACAACAATTCCCCCCGACAAGGGAGGCCAGAGGAAGTACCTCCTCTCGCAGCTTGTACTGTTCTATGAGCTTCTTGAGTTTCTCGGCCAGCTCCGTGTTCTCCTGCCTGAGGCTGGCGTTCCTCTCGTTGTGCTGCTCCATCTGCGTGTGGACAAGGTGAGTTTGGTGTGGAAAGGATACAGTTAGGGATGGCCAACGGCTAACCGTTACCGTTAAACCGATAAGAAATTGGTTACCGGTAAGCACTAACGGTCAATTTTGACCGATAAAAAAGAAAAGAAAAAGGAAATCAACCCATGTGTCGCACCAAAAGCCCCGTACACCAATATCTACGCAACATCAAGTCATCAACCATGCAACTACGCGCTGTGGTCACACATTTCTGGGACACCAATGGCTGTGTAACATCCAGCATTCAGGCAACTGCGAGTCTGCGACGCGAGTCATACACGCCGACCTATTCAACAAATGCTCCGTCGTCGATTGGATTTTACAAAACAGACCCCGTCACATTGAATCCCGTTTAAGAAGAGCTTAAAACACAACTTTCTAATGTTACATGTTGATGACGTGAGGAACGCTAAAGTCGTCTTGGTTACAGAGTAGGATATGCGAAAATAACAAAGCTGAGCTCAGAGTCGCAAATTCAATGATCGCTGCATCAGCACACACAAAACACGGGCGAGAGAGAAGAAAAATAATGAAATGGACATCACGTTTAGCCGATTCAACCATTCCAAAAGTTATACGATTGAAAGTTATTGTTCTACATACGAGCATCTCGCTGCGGCTGTTTAGTTAGCCGATAGCCAGGGAGTGCACAGAATGTTAGAGAGGCATGGGCTGAATGGCCTTTTGGTGGACAATTCTGTTGATAAAAGTTAAGGGCTCCAGCCCCCTTTGCTGTATGTGCGCACGTGCCTGGCACATTACAGACTGATCATTTCAATGCCCCCGTTTCTTTGCAAAAACACATTTCTTTTAGAAAACATTTGTATTCTTGTTTCTCCTAGTTTTATTGTTTGTAATGTGTAAATATGGCACTTTATTATGGGGAAAAACAGGTGTATTTTCCTTTTTTAAATCGCTAAAATAGCACATTTTTGAACACATTTCCTTAACGCATTTTGAAGAGATTTCCTTAACGGTTAACGGTTAATTAACTGATAAGGCCTTTCGGTTATCGGTTAAGAAAAAATCTCCATTTGGCCATCCCTAGATACAGTCGCAGTCGACGCACCACACAGCGCCAGTGTGTCCATTGTAGGTGCCGAGTCGCTCGCCGTTGACAGAGTACCACACGTTGGCTACCTGAAATTCAACAGATGGAAGACAAGCATAGACACAAATATGACTCAACTTTTGGCGTTTTCTATTTATACTGTATCACACAAAGCGAGTACCTGGCACTAACAATAAGTGAACTTTCAAGAGTTCAATGAACACAGGATTTTACAGAATATTATATTGTAGTGTAAAACAAAGTACCGGTATATGGTACCAAAAGCCAGTAAACGCCATGCAGTGGAAAATGCCAAAAGTTACCAACTAGTCCATACATGGGCCACATGTTCTTAATTTGGCCCGCAGGTTAATACTGATATATTATTGATTTCAGCTGTTACAATTCCAAACATGAAAACATGACCTGCTTTAATTCATTCATTCAATATTTATTTATTCTCGAAATTAGACTCATTTACAGTAATACATTAGAAGTAAACATCACCAGCTTGAAATTACTTACATATTAGTAGTTTGAATGACTAGTATAGTGGTCTTTTTTATGATCAATGTATTTGTATTTAAGTTCATAAAGTTAACATAGTATAACTAGATGCATTTGAAATTAAATAAACCTGAACAAGTCCATGCAAGTATTGTTGACTTACGGTGTCTTTAGCGACAGAGAAGATCAGGTCTCCTTCTCGGTTGTATTTGATTTGAGTGATGGACCTTTCATGGCCCTGGAGCAGAATGGGTTTCTGTGGGAGACGATACATAAAGAGCAGACAAAACGTTCTTAGACACAGTGTGGACAATGGCATCCAGTGTTTTCAGTAGCCAGGTAAGTATAACAGTCTGTGTTAGAGCAGACATAGCTGCAAATTGCAACACTAGATTTCTTTCTAATTATGTTGAATCTAGGGTTGCAATACTTCCCTCCCATAGGCAGCCAATGCATCAAAACAGTTTTTTTTTCTTTTTTGCTATCTGATTGTATTAAACAACGTCAAACTCAACAACATTGGTGCTCTATGGAAAGCTTGGAGTATCCTCTTTCTATCTACAAAGTGTTTGTTTCAGAAAAAAATCCACTGTAGACATGTTATGAGTTACCTTCGGTCATTAAGTGTTGGAAACTTTGGAAGCGCTCGTCTTTGATAACGCAACATCCCACTGACACCTGCATTATGTGACATTTAGAACCAGGGGGTACACAGGACTGTTGAGTGACTTCCCACGAGCGCTTCCAAATCCAGCACCATCCATTTGTTAAGAAAATAAATCTGCATTACGTAATTTACAAGAAGTCTACACAATTAGGGAATCCAGAAAAACTGATATTTTTGACCAACGTTTGGCTATTATCTCTTTTATCCCACAGCAACACAGCATGGAATTGTACACAAAATATTATCCAACGACAACAAAATCTACGTTTTGTGTCTGAGAGGCTAAATCTCATCATCAAATGGTGGTCCGTGGCTCAAATGCTGAATAAATAACGGGCCCTTGATATGAAAACGGTTGAAACCCACTGAATTAAGCCAGTGGTTCTCACAGTGGATTCCAGGGACTCTGTGGGTTCCTTTATGGGGGTCTAAATCGACCCATACAAGTCTGACAGTGTACACAATGGAACCAAATGAACCATTTTGTACACTGTCAGAGTTAAGGGGAGACCTTGAAATGTGAACGTTTGAGAAACACTAAATTAAGCGACCACAGCTTCTGTCTGCATCTGCATGCAATGCATGCATCTCGTCGACGTTCAGTTAGCTCACGCTAGGCTAACGTTAGCCGGGAGCGGTTAAACCGGAGCCGACAAAATCTCCACTAGATGAACAAAACACCTTCCTGGTAAACATAAATTCGGGGGGACATTTTCCACGATCTGATGTGCTCACCATCGCTGTAAAGCGGAGTCTTTCCACTCGATCCTTTGAGGTCCTGATTTCAACTCAAACAAGAGAAAAGATGAACACTCGTGTTTCAGGCGGCGGAGATGCGGAGGAAAAGGAACGCGATCACTTCCGGGTTCACTTCCAGCAAGTGATGGTTTGTTCGCGCGCCACCTGGTGGTCAGAACAGAGCACTGCTGGTGCTTTAGGACCATAGTTTAGGACGCGTGGAGATGTTGCCATGGCAACACAGATGATACACAAGCCTGCAGCACCTGTTTGTTTACAAGGTGACGTCAGAGCGTTTGCGCGTCTCTGCTGTACACAAACCGTTGCTAGGCAACAGCCAAGAGCCAATGAGCAGCGGGCAGCCAGCAGTATAAATAGAGGAGATCAGGACATTCAAATCACTTTTCTTCTTTCTTGTCACAGAGTAAGCACAGAACTGAACTGTAAGCAGCAGAGAGACGACTTATCCATTACTATGGCTGAAGTTAGACTGTTGTGGTCAGTCCTGGAGTGCAGCGAGGAGTGGAGGGGGATCAAGTATGAGGACTGGGTGGCCATCATGGTCGAGCACAAGGAGAGGATGGAGGAGTTGGAGTCTCTTGTGGCAGAATTATTTTCCCTCTGGAAGCTGAAGGAGGAGAAGCCTCTGCAAGAGATTCAACGCCAGAAGTGCCAGAAGTGCAGGCCCGGATTGACAGTAGGGAGTAGGGGGACGATTCCCGGTGGACTGTGCCGCCTAGTGCAAAAACTGGCCTGGTGCCTCCTGAAAAAAATAAAAAGATCCCCTTTGCGCAGGCCACATATGGAGTCTCTTGTGGCAGAATTATTTTCCCTCAGGAAGCTGAAGGAGGAGAAGCCTCTGCAAGAGATTCAACGCCAGAAGTGCCAGAAGTCAAGTGGCATGCCATTCTGGATGAGAAGGAGGAGATAATGGAGGAGTGGGACTCCTCCATTATCTCTTTTGGACTCTGGCCAACTACTTTTTCCTCAAGTGAGATCTAAGACCCTTCCTGCACCCCCCCCAAACGGCCCTTTTAAGGGCCACCTTCCTCTCCTTTTGCTGTGACCTTGCCGTGGTGGAGAGGCTTAGTGATTCAGTGACTCTGGGACCTATGCTGGTGGAGGTTGATCCTGACAGGTTTAACCACACCGCATTGGTCACAGGAGAGAGTCCAAACTAACAACAGCAAAACCTCTTTCTTTAATTAATGAGGTGTGAACTAAGGAAATGTTACCATAGTTTAACAAATCACACCTAGTGTGAAGTGAGCAGTGCTATTTGAGTTCATTTCATTAAGCGTCCAGATGTATAGGCCACACTTCATGTCCCCGGACAAAGTCAGATGTTGGAGCTTAGCTCCTTCCAGGAGCACCTCTCACATCATAAACAGTTAGAAATAAAAAATGTGCATATACCCTCTACACAATTAAACTTTACGTTGGTTTGTTTATTGCTGAGTGAGAAAACAATGTTTCACATTAAGTTAATCATCTGGGACCCCCCAAAATAATTTGGGGATCTAGACGATTGTGTGTTTTTTTTTTTAAACAAATGCAAGGGTGCCAATACTTTTAGCCACTACTGTATACAATTCTGGAAACTTTGTGCTCGTCCTGTAACATCGAATGGTTTTAGCCAATACCTGTGCTTCAGTAATGGCAACATCCACTTTGTTAGAATGAGCAATATGTTGTAAAGAGTCATATCAGGCAAAATCACATTCACGGTTACATCGTTTATTTATCAAGAAACATAATAAACAAGGCCAGATAAAAGTACTGCAAAGTAGTCAAAAAGGGAAACAATCTTTGGTTCTTGTCAATCATGGACATGGCGAGTCTGTAGTGTGTAACCGACCGTGGAAGAAATGTTTGCGTTACAAAGTTAATAAATCATTAGTGGCTGAAATGACCACACCAATGACATTAAGTAACCCAAGCATCATCTGTGGAGTGTTATGAAATTAACATTACATTGACTGTGTCTTACTGTGATTTACACACAATCATATGCCACCCAATCCTAATTTGAGCAAAAGCATTCTTTTAAATCATTACAAATTCCTTTATTTACCTTTTCCAAAGGCTTGATCTAAAATTCTTTGAGTGCCAGTGTCACACGCCCAAAATAGCAGACCTGCAATCTCACGAGTCACACAGAGTCACGTTGTGAGCTTGAATATCAGCAATTTTTGGCAAGCGGCAACAACAGGCAAATAAGTATAAATCAGGCTATAAACTGAACACACATGTACATGTAGGAGTTAATGGCTAATGAATATACATTCCCGGTTAAGTGCTTGTGTCAGAATGCCACAGAACAAAACCACACGACAAGGGTTGCATAGAGATCCTATAACATTCTCGTATACATTATACAAGTACTACTGCAATGACCCAAGGTGGGTGTCCAACAGCTTAAGTAATTTGCCAAAAAAATAATACGGACTGATTTACAAAAGATGGACTTAACTGGCCTAAAATTGAAATTGAAACTGAAATCGGTCACGTCGTGACCGCAAGAACAGCCAACAGACAAAGGAAATCAACCGATATAAAGCGAGCAAAGGAAAAAAGACAATAATTAGGAATGGAAAGTTGTTCCAAATACAATACCTTCATAAATGATCTCAAGTATGAAAAATAAACTGATTTATTTTTATAGTGGTGTTTTTCCAAGATACACACTTTAAAAATTGTAAACAATAAATACAATCCACAAGATGAGAAGCACAATGCAACTAAACAAATCAGAAAAAAGAAACGTCTGCAACCCTAAAATGGTCTGCAAATTGATACAAACTCAAACTTCAGGAAGATGTGATGTTCTTACAAAACTTATACTGCCTGAAAAAAAAAAATAAGCAAACCTAGATCAAAATGAAAATGTAATTTCTAAATTTCCCCAGATCACTTGTGATTAATAATGAACATGCCATCTGCAAGTATTGTACTGACTAAATACATTAATAAATTGACACCTGTATTGAAGCCAAGGTTGTGCTACTAGATGTGGCCTTTACAATACTGCAAACTACAAACAATATCCGACACACATGAACACGTACTGGTGGAACGCATGAACACAAATTACATAGGAATGGACTATTTTCTGTGACTTTTGCCATCCTGAGCAGCATTGACTCTCTTATCTTGCACAAATATCTCTGCAGTTTGCGCATCATGCGTGGAATGTGAAGCAAAAAAAAAAAGAAGAAGAACAGGACAGAAACAAGAGATGCAGGATAAGATCTATCCCTTCAGAAGGCACAATCTCCCCTTCGTTACCGTGAAACCCCAGACACATTCGGAAGGACACGAGTAAACTCTACCACCATCGCTGTCAAACCAGATAAAAGCAACAACTGCTACTGAAACGGCGCTTAGTAGCAGAGGCTCGCACGCTAGCATGTGTGTGTGCGCGTGTGTGTGTGTGTGAGACTAGGGCTGCGAGGCTCAGTCTTGGGCAGTGAGAGACTGGGGGCATGCCTCTCCCATTAAACCCTCTGTGTCCAGCTCTGGGCCACAGTGACAAGAATGAGAGCAGGGCGTTGCGTCCGGGGCGGGGGGGATGCTGGCGACCAGGCTGGGCTCCTGAGGTAAGTCCGTTGGGGGCGGAGAGGGGGAGTCGGCCCTGGGGTCCTCCTGGGCTCCGCTGAGGTTCTGGACCTTCTTGCTGAGCTCGTTGCGTTCCACCTTCAGCGCCCGCCTCAGCTTCTCCAGCCGCTGGACTTTCCCCTGCAGGGCTTCGAACTCACGGTCCCGCATGGTTTTCTGTGCAGAGACAGTCAGTGGAAAAAAAGAAAGAAATGCAAGCCTGTATCTTGACATGTCATCCACATGCTGTGCTATTCTATATGTTTTGGATTCATCTGGAGTAGGGATGGGACGATATCAAAATATCACATCATGATTATTGTGACAACAGAAATTGCGATTTACGATATTATCGCGATAATCACAAGCCATTATCCTGGGGTGGAACATTGCCAAAAAATAGCTGATCTACAAGCTCACAACACGTCGCGATGCGTTGTGAGCTTGTAGATCGGCACCTTTTTGGCAAAGACATTTGATAGATTGAAAAAAAAAAAAAAAAAAAAGACTATCAAGTATGTATATTGTAAGTACCTTTTACCAAATATAGAGGGGTTTTAAAAAATGGTACCGGATATGCAGCTCGGCAAATAAAAGGTGAATTGATCCCAGTGCATGACGGAGTACGATATCACGATAAATTAAATCTCCACAATACGATTATCGTGAGTGTTTTTTATCACGATAAACGATAATATCGCGTATCGTCCCATCCCTAATCTGGAGTGGCTTACCTCCTCTGCCATCTCCAGGAGAGCCTTGTTGCTGCTCTCCCATCTGGAGCGATACATGGTGGTCTCCTTCTCCAACTTCTTGATCTTTTTTGTCATCTGATGATATACAATTACACATAAAAAGGAAGGTGAGCTCTTGAGAGGCTATTTTCTTTCTTTAAACCCCCCCCCCCCCCCCCCCACACACACACACACATTACCTTCTCCATCTCCTGTTTGAAAGTGGTGAAGACCTCATTGCTCTTGGATAAAGTGGTTTGAAACTCCTCAAACTTCTCTGTGTAGAGTGACAGCTAGGAGGGGAGGAGGAAACCATGAGGGTTGGTCAGGTACAATCACATCAGAATATTTAAAGCTCCCTCCAACACGTTCTCAACAAACCATCTCCACCGTGGCTTTGGTTTGAAATTATGTCACACTGCTATGGAAACCAATGCAGAATAGAGTTTACTCTCCTCCACATAACTTATAGCTCTAAAGCTCTAAAGGTTGGCACTGGAAAACATACAAAAATACTGGAGCGGGCTTTAATATAGCCAGACCAGACTAGATCAGAGCATAAGATCTTCAGGACAATCAGGCCTTTGTTTCAGGGAACCTAAACACAAACACTACAAAGAACTTATAGTAGGCCTGTCAAATGAATATCAGTATATTTGCTTCAATGACACCTCTACAGACTGGTTGTAGTTAGATTATTTAATTCACATAGATGTTCTGTTTCTTTTGCATGTTATGCGTATTCCATAAGGTTATTGCTTTATCTTCAGGCGTCTTACTGGTTATCATTACTACTACTACTATCACTAGCGCTACAAAGGGTCCAGTCAAACCTGTTGCTTGAGGTGGACCTCCTGTTGTTTCATCAGCTCACACATCCTTTGAGACTCCACTGCTTCTTTCAGCAGCTGAGAACAGAGTAACCCACCAAGGAATTAGGGGACAGAACATGTGTTTATGTACAGTATGTATGTATGTATGGCACGTGGATGACTGACGTACACACTCTTTCTCTCTGTCGTGGCGTTCCTCAGACTCCTTGAGCAGCTCCTGGGCCTGATGCAACTTAGCGTCCACCAGCTGCTGCTGGAGATCCTTGTGCTTCACCAACTTGTCTATGTGCTGGGACACGCACACGCACACACACACAATCAGATTATAAACTCATACTACTAATACCAATGTTTTCCTAAACGCTCATCTCGACTTTCTGCTTCATCTCTCTCTCACCTAAGGCAGTGGTCCTCAACCTGTGGGTCGGTCCCCAAAATATATTTTTTGGGGGTGGGGGGGTCCCCAGATGATTAACTTAATATGCAACATTGTAAACAAAACAGCATACAGTTTGAGTGTATGGAGGGTCTATGCACATTTCTTAAGTGACAATTTGAGGACCTTTTAGTTTAATACATCTAAAATGACAAATTAAATATTGGTCAGATTGTCAAATATTAGAGGCAGACATTTTGCAAATGGCCGATCTACATGCTCACAACACCTCATGAGCTTGTAGATCTGCTCTTTTCACAATAGAAGTTAGAACTGTGTTATACAAAATGTAATGCCTCAACTCTTAGCGCTCCAGTTACAATATGATTATTTTGTGGGCAGCCTGAAAAGGTTGACAACCACTGAACTAAGGGGTCTTCATCATACAAAAAAAGCCCCCCAAAATTTGAAGACAACAATTCCCCCCGACAAGGGAGGCCAGAGGAAGTACCTCCTCTCGCAGCTTGTACTGTTCTATGAGCTTCTTGAGTTTCTCGGCCAGCTCCGTGTTCTCCTGCCTGAGGCTGGCGTTCCTCTCGTTGTGCTGCTCCATCTGCGTGTGGACAAGGTGAGTTTGGTGTGGAAAGGATACAGTTAGGGATGGCCAACGGCTAACCGTTACCGTTAAACCGATAAGAAATTGGTTACCGGTAAGCACTAACGGTCAATTTTGACCGATAAAAAAGAAAAGAAAAAGGAAATCAACCCATGTGTCGCACCAAAAGCCCCGTACACCAATATCTACGCAACATCAAGTCATCAACCATGCAACTACGCGCTGTGGTCACACATTTCTGGGACACCAATGGCTGTGTAACATCCAGCATTCAGGCAACTGCGAGTCTGCGACGCGAGTCATACACGCCGACCTATTCAACAAATGCTCCGTCGTCGATTGGATTTTACAAAACAGACCCCGTCACATTGAATCCCGTTTAAGAAGAGCTTAAAACACAACTTTCTAATGTTACATGTTGATGACGTGAGGAACGCTAAAGTCGTCTTGGTTACAGAGTAGGATATGCGAAAATAACAAAGCTGAGCTCAGAGTCGCAAATTCAATGATCGCTGCATCAGCACACACAAAACACGGGCGAGAGAGAAGAAAAATAATGAAATGGACATCACGTTTAGCCGATTCAACCATTCCAAAAGTTATACGATTGAAAGTTATTGTTCTACATACGAGCATCTCGCTGCGGCTGTTTAGTTAGCCGATAGCCAGGGAGTGCACAGAATGTTAGAGAGGCATGGGCTGAATGGCCTTTTGGTGGACAATTCTGTTGATAAAAGTTAAGGGCTCCAGCCCCCTTTGCTGTATGTGCGCACGTGCCTGGCACATTACAGACTGATCATTTCAATGCCCCCGTTTCTTTGCAAAAACACATTTCTTTTAGAAAACATTTGTATTCTTGTTTCTCCTAGTTTTATTGTTTGTAATGTGTAAATATGGCACTTTATTATGGGGAAAAACGGGTGTATTTTCCTTTTTTAAATCGCTAAAATAGCACATTTTTGAACACATTTCCTTAACGCATTTTGAAGAGATTTCCTTAACGGTTAACGGTTAATTAACTGATAAGGCCTTTCGGTTATCGGTTAAGAAAAAATCTCCATTTGGCCATCCCTAGATACAGTTGCAGTCGACGCACCACACAGCGCCAGTGTGTCCGTTGTAGGTGCCGAGTCGCTCGCCGTTGACAGAGTACCACACGTTGGCTACCTGAAATTCAACAGATGGAAGACAAGCATAGACACAAATATGACTCAACTTTTGGCGTTTTCTATTTATACTGTATCACACAAAGCGAGTACCTGGCACTAACAATAAGTGAACTTTCAAGAGTTCAATGAACACAGGATTTTACAGAATATTATATTGTAGTGTAAAACAAAGTACCGGTATATGGTACCAAAAGCCAGTAAACGCCATGCAGTGGAAAATGCCAAAAGTTACCAACTAGTCCATACATGGGCCACATGTTCTTAATTTGGCCCGCAGGTTAATACTGATATATTATTGATTTCAGCTGTTACAATTCCAAACATGAAAACATGACCTGCTTTAATTCATTCATTCAATATTTATTTATTCTCGAAATTAGACTCATTTACAGTAATACATTAGAAGTAAACATCACCAGCTTGAAATTACTTACATATTAGTAGTTTGAATGACTAGTATAGTGGTCTTTTTTATGATCAATGTATTTGTATTTAAGTTCATAAAGTTAACATAGTATAACTAGATGCATTTGAAATTAAATAAACCTGAACAAGTCCATGCAAGTATTGTTGACTTACGGTGTCTTTAGCGACAGAGAAGATCAGGTCTCCTTCTCGGTTGTATTTGATTTGAGTGATGGACCTTTCATGGCCCTGGAGCAGAATGGGTTTCTGTGGGAGACGATACATAAAGAGCAGACAAAACGTTCTTAGACACAGTGTGGACATCCAGTGTTTTCAGTAGCCAGGTAGGTATAACAGTATGTGTTAGAGCAGACAATATGTGTCTAACAGTTTTAAGAGCAATGTTTTTCAAATGGCAGTACTAGGGGTGCTCTGGTGCTTTGGGGTACACCTAGGGGTACTCAAAATGTTATATTTTCTTGATCTACTATTGGATCTTAACATTTTATCCCACAAGCTAAAATCTGTTAGATCTGAGTGTAAACTATCATAAATAACATCAAAAACATTACAATACAAAAGCATCACTCTGGGAGAATGTTTTGTTCTGGTGAAAGGGGATGCTCAAGTAAACAAATAATGCAGTGGGGACAGGCAGCAGCCGTTCGCAACTGGTAAAAAAAAATGAACCTAGCCCAGCCCTAACCTCCCCTGCCCCTTCTTTGTATATACTGTTTGTTTAGACTTCTCAAGGGCATGGCTTGTGTGGAATAGACATTTACACTGCAGGTGTTGGTGAGGGGACTCTGCTACCACCTTCCTCTTCGTTCTCTTCTGCTTGGACAGTGTGACATTTTATAAGTACAATTACAATTAAAATTAAAATTAAAAGTGCCACAGAGCTTGGGATGAAAAAAGTCCATGCCCATATGTTTTCATGGTTGGTCAAAAGTACACTCAGTGTAGCACCAAAAATAGTAATGAATATAGTATTTAATATTCCAAGGGCAACCCATGGTTGACGGACGCACCAGGCCCAGCAGCGTCCTGATGAGAGAGAGAGATGAGCAGAATGGGTTTCTGTGGGAGACGATACATAAAGAGCAGACAAAACGTTCTTAGACACAGTGTGGACATCCAGTGTTTTCAGTAGCCAGGTAGGTATAACAGTATGTGTTAGAGCAGACAATATGTGTCTAACAGTTTTAAGAGCAATGTTTTTCAAATGGCAGTACTAGGGGTGCTCTGGTGCTTTGGGGTACACCTAGGGGTACTCAAAATGTTATATTTTCTTGATCTACTATTGGATCTTAACATTTTATCCCACAAGCTAAAATCTGTTAAATCTGAGTGTAAACTATCATAAATAACATCAAAAACATTACAATACAAAAGCATCACTCTGGGAGAATGTTTTGTTCTGGTGAAAGGGGATGCTCAAGTAAACAAATAATGCAGTGGGGACAGGCAGCAGCCGTTTGCAACTGGTAAAAAAAAATGAACCTAGCCCAGCCCTAACCTCCCCTGCCCCTTCTTTGTATATACTGTTTGTTTAGACTTCTCAAGGGCATGGCTTGTGTGGAATAGACATTTACACTGCAGGTGTTGGTGAGGGGACTCTGCTACCACCTTCCTCTTCGTTCTCTTCTGCTTGGACAGTGTGACATTTTATAAGTACAATTAAAATTAAAATTAAAAGTGCCACAGAGCTTGGGATGAAAAAAGTCCATGCCCATATGTTTTCATGGTTGGTCAAAAGTACACTCAGTGTAGCACCAAAAATAGTAATGAATATAGTATTTAATATTCCAAGGGCAACCCATGGTTGACGGACGCACCAGGCCCAGCAGCGTCCTGATGAGAGAGAGAGATGAGCAGAATGGGTTTCTGTGGGAGACGATACATAAAGAGCAGACAAAACGTTCTTAGACACAGTGTGGACATCCAGTGTTTTCAGTAGCCAGGTAGGTATAACAGTATGTGTTAGAGCAGACAATATGTGTCTAACAGTTTTAAGAGCAATGTTTTTCAAATGGCAGTACTAGGGGTGCTCTGGTGCTTTGGGGTACACCTAGGGGTACTCAAAATGTTATATTTTCTTGATCTACTATTGGATCTTAACATTTTATCCCACAAGCTAGAATCTGTTAAATCTGAGTGTAAACTATCATAAATAACATCAAAAACATTACAATACAAAAGCATCACTCTGGGAGAATGTTTTGTTCTGGTGAAAAGGGATGCTCAAGTAAACAAATAATGCAGTGGGGACAGGCAGCAGCCGTTTGCAACTGGTAAAAAAAAATGAACCTAGCCCAGCCCTAACCTCCCCTGCCCCTTCTTTGTATATACTGTTTGTTTAGACTTCTCAAGGGCATGGCTTGTGTGGAATAGACATTTACACTGCAGGTGTTGGTGAGGGGACTCTGCTACCACCTTCCTCTTCGTTCTCTTCTGCTTGGACAGTGTGACATTTTATAAGTACAATTAAAATTAAAATTAAAAGTGCCACAGAGCTTGGGATGAAAAAAGTCCATGCCCATATGTTTTCATGGTTGGTCAAAAGTACACTCAGTGTAGCACCAAAAATAGTAATGAATATAGTATTTAATATTCCAAGGGCAACCCATGGTTGACGGACGCACCAGGCCCAGCAGCGTCCTGATGAGAGAGAGAGATGAGCAGAATGGGTTTCTGTGGGAGACGATACATAAAGAGCACACAAAACGTTCTTAGACACAGTGTGGACATCCAGTGTTTTCAGTAGCCAGGTAGGTATAACAGTATGTGTTAGAGCAGACAATATGTGTCTAACAGTTTTAAGAGCAATGTTTTTCAAATGGCAGTACTAGGGGTGCTCTGGTGCTTTGGGGTACACCTAGGGGTACTCAAAATGTTATATTTTCTTGATCTACTATTGGATCTTAACATTTTATCCCACAAGCTAAAATCTGTTAAATCTGAGTGTAAACTATCATAAATAACATCAAAAACATTACAATACAAAAGCATCACTCTGGGAGAATGTTTTGTTCTGGTGAAAGGGGATGCTCAAGTAAACAAATAATGCAGTGGGGACAGGCAGCAGCCGTTCGCAACTGGTAAAAAAAAATGAACCTAGCCCAGCCCTAACCTCCCCTGCCCCTTCTTTGTATATACTGTTTGTTTAGACTTCTCAAGGGCATGGCTTGTGTGGAATAGACATTTACACTGCAGGTGTTGGTGAGGGGACTCTGCTACCACCTTCCTCTTCATTCTCTTCTGCTTGGACAGTGTGACATTTTATAAGTACAATTAAAATTAAAATTAAAAGTGCCACAGAGCTTGGGATGAAAAAAGTCCATGCCCATATGTTTTCATGGTTGGTCAAAAGTACACTCAGTGTAGCACCAAAAATAGTAATGAATATAGTAATTAATATTCCAAGGGCAACCCATGGTTGACGGACGCACCTGGCCCAGCAGCGTCCTGATGAGAGAGAGAGATGAGCAGAATGGGTTTCTGTGGGAGACGATACATAAAGAGCAGACAAAACGTTCTTAGACACAGTGTGGACATCCAGTGTTTTCAGTAGCCAGGTAGGTATAACAGTATGTGTTAGAGCAGACAATATGTGTCTAACAGTTTTAAGAGCAATGTTTTTCAAATGGCAGTACTAGGGGTGCTCTGGTGCTTTGGGGTACACCTAGGGGTACTCAAAATGTTATATTTTCTTGATCTACTATTGGATCTTAACATTTTATCCCACAAGCTAAAATCTGTTAAATCTGAGTGTAAACTATCATAAATAACATCAAAAACATTACAATACAAAAGCATCACTCTGGGAGAATGTTTTGTTCTGGTGAAAGGGGATGCTCAAGTAAACAAATAATGCAGTGGGGACAGGCAGCAGCCGTTTGCAACTGGTAAAAAAAAATGAACCTAGCCCAGCCCTAACCTCCCCTGCCCCTTCTTTGTATATACTGTTTGTTTAGACTTCTCAAGGGCATGGCTTGTGTGGAATAGACATTTACACTGCAGGTGTTGGTGAGGGGACTCTGCTACCACCTTCCTCTTCGTTCTCTTCTGCTTGGACAGTGTGACATTTTATAAGTACAATTAAAATTAAAATTAAAAGTGCCACAGAGCTTGGGATGAAAAAAGTCCATGCCCATATGTTTTCATGGTTGGTCAAAAGTACACTCAGTGTAGCACCAAAAATAGTAATGAATATAGTATTTAATATTCCAAGGGCAACCCATGGTTGACGGACGCACCAGGCCCAGCAGCGTCCTGATGAGAGAGAGAGATGAGCAGAATGGGTTTCTGTGGGAGACGATACATAAAGAGCAGACAAAACGTTCTTAGACACAGTGTGGACATCCAGTGTTTTCAGTAGCCAGGTAGGTATAACAGTATGTGTCAGAGCAGACAATATGTGTCTAACAGTTTTAAGAGCAATGTTTTTCAAATGGCAGTACTAGGGGTGCTCTGGTGCTTTGGGGTACACCTAGGGGTACTCAAAATGTTATATTTTCTTGATCTACTATTGGATCTTAACATTTTATCCCACAAGCTAAAATCTGTTAAATCTGAGTGTAAACTATCATAAATAACATCAAAAACATTACAATACAAAAGCATCACTCTGGGAGAATGTTTTGTTCTGGTGAAAGGGGATGCTCAAGTAAACAAATAATGCAGTGGGGACAGGCAGCAGCCGTTCGCAACTGGTAAAAAAAAATGAACCTAGCCCAGCCCTAACCTCCCCTGCCCCTTCTTTGTATATACTGTTTGTTTAGACTTCTCAAGGGCATGGCTTGTGTGGAATAGACATTTACACTGCAGGTGTTGGTGAGGGGACTCTGCTACCACCTTCCTCTTCGTTCTCTTCTGCTTGGACAGTGTGACATTTTATAAGTACAATTAAAATTAAAATTAAAAGTGCCACAGAGCTTGGGATGAAAAAAGTCCATGCCCATATGTTTTCATGGTTGGTCAAAAGTACACTCAGTGTAGCACCAAAAATAGTAATGAATATAGTATTTAATATTCCAAGGGCAACCCATGGTTGACGGACGCACCAGGCCCAGCAGCGTCCTGATGAGAGAGAGAGATGAGCAGAATGGGTTTCTGTGGGAGACGATACATAAAGAGCAGACAAAACGTTCTTAGACACAGTGTGGACATCCAGTGTTTTCAGTAGCCAGGTAGGTATAACAGTATGTGTTAGAGCAGACAATATGTGTCTAACAGTTTTAAGAGCAATGTTTTTCAAATGGCAGTACTAGGGGTGCTCTGGTGCTTTGGGGTACACCTAGGGGTACTCAAAATGTTATATTTTCTTGATCTACTATTGGATCTTAACATTTTATCCCACAAGCTAGAATCTGTTAAATCTGAGTGTAAACTATCATAAATAACATCAAAAACATTACAATACAAAAGCATCACTCTGGGAGAATGTTTTGTTCTGGTGAAAAGGGATGCTCAAGTAAACAAATAATGCAGTGGGGACAGGCAGCAGCCGTTTGCAACTGGTAAAAAAAAATGAACCTAGCCCAGCCCTAACCTCCCCTGCCCCTTCTTTGTATATACTGTTTGTTTAGACTTCTCAAGGGCATGGCTTGTGTGGAATAGACATTTACACTGCAGGTGTTGGTGAGGGGACTCTGCTACCACCTTCCTCTTCGTTCTCTTCTGCTTGGACAGTGTGACATTTTATAAGTACAATTAAAATTAAAATTAAAAGTGCCACAGAGCTTGGGATGAAAAAAGTCCATGCCCATATGTTTTCATGGTTGGTCAAAAGTACACTCAGTGTAGCACCAAAAATAGTAATGAATATAGTATTTAATATTCCAAGGGCAACCCATGGTTGACGGACGCACCAGGCCCAGCAGCGTCCTGATGAGAGAGAGAGATGAGCAGAATGGGTTTCTGTGGGAGACGATACATAAAGAGCAGACAAAACGTTCTTAGACACAGTGTGGACATCCAGTGTTTTCAGTAGCCAGGTAGGTATAACAGTATGTGTTAGAGCAGACAATATGTGTCTAACAGTTTTAAGAGCAATGTTTTTCAAATGGCAGTACTAGGGGTGCTCTGGTGCTTTGGGGTACACCTAGGGGTACTCAAAATGTTATATTTTCTTGATCTACTATTGGATCTTAACATTTTATCCCACAAGCTAAAATCTGTTAAATCTGAGTGTAAACTATCATAAATAACATCAAAAACATTACAATACAAAAGCATCACTCTGGGAGAATGTTTTGTTCTGGTGAAAGGGGATGCTCAAGTAAACAAATAATGCAGTGGGGACAGGCAGCAGCCGTTCGCAACTGGTAAAAAAAAATGAACCTAGCCCAGCCCTAACCTCCCCTGCCCCTTCTTTGTATATACTGTTTGTTTAGACTTCTCAAGGGCATGGCTTGTGTGGAATAGACATTTACACTGCAGGTGTTGGTGAGGGGACTCTGCTACCACCTTCCTCTTCGTTCTCTTCTGCTTGGACAGTGTGACATTTTATAAGTACAATTAAAATTAAAATTAAAAGTGCCACAGAGCTTGGGATGAAAAAAGTCCATGCCCATATGTTTTCATGGTTGGTCAAAAGTACACTCAGTGTAGCACCAAAAATAGTAATGAATATAGTAATTAATATTCCAAGGGCAACCCATGGTTGACGGACGCACCTGGCCCAGCAGCGTCCTGATGAGAGAGAGAGATGAGCAGAATGGGTTTCTGTGGGAGACGATACATAAAGAGCAGACAAAACGTTCTTAGACACAGTGTGGACATCCAGTGTTTTCAGTAGCCAGGTAGGTATAACAGTATGTGTTAGAGCAGACAATATGTGTCTAACAGTTTTAAGAGCAATGTTTTTCAAATGGCAGTACTAGGGGTGCTCTGGTGCTTTGGGGTACACCTAGGGGTACTCAAAATGTTATATTTTCTTGATCTACTATTGGATCTTAACATTTTATCCCACAAGCTAAAATCTGTTAAATCTGAGTGTAAACTATCATAAATAACATCAAAAACATTACAATACAAAAGCATCACTCTGGGAGAATGTTTTGTTCTGGTGAAAGGGGATGCTCAAGTAAACAAATAATGCAGTGGGGACAGGCAGCAGCCGTTTGCAACTGGTAAAAAAAAATGAACCTAGCCCAGCCCTAACCTCCCCTGCCCCTTCTTTGTATATACTGTTTGTTTAGACTTCTCAAGGGCATGGCTTGTGTGGAATAGACATTTACACTGCAGGTGTTGGTGAGGGGACTCTGCTACCACCTTCCTCTTCGTTCTCTTCTGCTTGGACAGTGTGACATTTTATAAGTACAATTAAAATTAAAATTAAAAGTGCCACAGAGCTTGGGATGAAAAAAGTCCATGCCCATATGTTTTCATGGTTGGTCAAAAGTACACTCAGTGTAGCACCAAAAATAGTAATGAATATAGTATTTAATATTCCAAGGGCAACCCATGGTTGACGGACGCACCAGGCCCAGCAGCGTCCTGATGAGAGAGAGAGATGAGCAGAATGGGTTTCTGTGGGAGACGATACATAAAGAGCAGACAAAACGTTCTTAGACACAGTGTGGACATCCAGTGTTTTCAGTAGCCAGGTAGGTATAACAGTATGTGTTAGAGCAGACAATATGTGTCTAACAGTTTTAAGAGCAATGTTTTTCAAATGGCAGTACTAGGGGTGCTCTGGTGCTTTGGGGTACACCTAGGGGTACTCAAAATGTTATATTTTCTTGATCTACTATTGGATCTTAACATTTTATCCCACAAGCTAAAATCTGTTAAATCTGAGTGTAAACTATCATAAATAACATCAAAAACATTACAATACAAAAGCATCACTCTGGGAGAATGTTTTGTTCTGGTGAAAGGGGATGCTCAAGTAAACAAATAATGCAGTGGGGACAGGCAGCAGCCGTTCGCAACTGGTAAAAAAAAATGAACCTAGCCCAGCCCTAACCTCCCCTGCCCCTTCTTTGTATATACTGTTTGTTTAGACTTCTCAAGGGCATGGCTTGTGTGGAATAGACATTTACACTGCAGGTGTTGGTGAGGGGACTCTGCTACCACCTTCCTCTTCGTTCTCTTCTGCTTGGACAGTGTGACATTTTATAAGTACAATTAAAATTAAAATTAAAAGTGCCACAGAGCTTGGGATGAAAAAAGTCCATGCCCATATGTTTTCATGGTTGGTCAAAAGTACACTCAGTGTAGCACCAAAAATAGTAATGAATATAGTATTTAATATTCCAAGGGCAACCCATGGTTGACGGACGCACCAGGCCCAGCAGCGTCCTGATGAGAGAGAGAGATGAGCAGAATGGGTTTCTGTGGGAGACGATACATAAAGAGCAGACAAAACGTTCTTAGACACAGTGTGGACATCCAGTGTTTTCAGTAGCCAGGTAGGTATAACAGTATGTGTTAGAGCAGACAATATGTGTCTAACAGTTTTAAGAGCAATGTTTTTCAAATGGCAGTACTAGGGGTGCTCTGGTGCTTTGGGGTACACCTAGGGGTACTCAAAATGTTATATTTTCTTGATCTACTATTGGATCTTAACATTTTATCCCACAAGCTAAAATCTGTTAAATCTGAGTGTAAACTATCATAAATAACATCAAAAACATTACAATACAAAAGCATCACTCTGGGAGAATGTTTTGTTCTGGTGAAAGGGGATGCTCAAGTAAACAAATAATGCAGTGGGGACAGGCAGCAGCCGTTCGCAACTGGTAAAAAAAAATGAACCTAGCCCAGCCCTAACCTCCCCTGCCCCTTCTTTGTATATACTGTTTGTTTAGACTTCTCAAGGGCATGGCTTGTGTGGAATAGACATTTACACTGCAGGTGTTGGTGAGGGGACTCTGCTACCACCTTCCTCTTCATTCTCTTCTGCTTGGACAGTGTGACATTTTATAAGTACAATTAAAATTAAAATTAAAAGTGCCACAGAGCTTGGGATGAAAAAAGTCCATGCCCATATGTTTTCATGGTTGGTCAAAAGTACACTCAGTGTAGCACCAAAAATAGTAATGAATATAGTAATTAATATTCCAAGGGCAACCCATGGTTGACGGACGCACCTGGCCCAGCAGTGTCCTGATGAGAGAGAGAGATGAGCAGAATGGGTTTCTGTGGGAGACGATACATAAAGAGCAGACAAAACGTTCTTAGACACAGTGTGGACATCCAGTGTTTTCAGTAGCCAGGTAGGTATAACAGTATGTGTTAGAGCAGACAATATGTGTCTAACAGTTTTAAGAGCAATGTTTTTCAAATGGCAGTACTAGGGGTGCTCTGGTGCTTTGGGGTACACCTAGGGGTACTCAAAATGTTATATTTTCTTGATCTACTATTGGATCTTAACATTTTATCCCACAAGCTAAAATCTGTTAAATCTGAGTGTAAACTATCATAAATAACATCAAAAACATTACAATACAAAAGCATCACTCTGGGAGAATGTTTTGTTCTGGTGAAAGGGGATGCTCAAGTAAACAAATAATGCAGTGGGGACAGGCAGCAGCCGTTTGCAACTGGTAAAAAAAAATGAACCTAGCCCAGCCCTAACCTCCCCTGCCCCTTCTTTGTATATACTGTTTGTTTAGACTTCTCAAGGGCATGGCTTGTGTGGAATAGACATTTACACTGCAGGTGTTGGTGAGGGGACTCTGCTACCACCTTCCTCTTCGTTCTCTTCTGCTTGGACAGTGTGACATTTTATAAGTACAATTAAAATTAAAATTAAAAGTGCCACAGAGCTTGGGATGAAAAAAGTCCATGCCCATATGTTTTCATGGTTGGTCAAAAGTACACTCAGTGTAGCACCAAAAATAGTAATGAATATAGTATTTAATATTCCAAGGGCAACCCATGGTTGACGGACGCACCAGGCCCAGCAGCGTCCTGATGAGAGAGAGAGATGAGCAGAATGGGTTTCTGTGGGAGACGATACATAAAGAGCAGACAAAACGTTCTTAGACACAGTGTGGACATCCAGTGTTTTCAGTAGCCAGGTAGGTATAACAGTATGTGTTAGAGCAGACAATATGTGTCTAACAGTTTTAAGAGCAATGTTTTTCAAATGGCAGTACTAGGGGTGCTCTGGTGCTTTGGGGTACACCTAGGGGTACTCAAAATGTTATATTTTCTTGATCTACTATTGGATCTTAACATTTTATCCCACAAGCTAGAATCTGTTAAATCTGAGTGTAAACTATCATAAATAACATCAAAAACATTACAATACAAAAGCATCACTCTGGGAGAATGTTTTGTTCTGGTGAAAGGGGATGCTCAAGTAAACAAATAATGCAGTGGGGACAGGCAGCAGCCGTTCGCAACTGGTAAAAAAAAATGAACCTAGCCCAGCCCTAACCTCCCCTGCCCCTTCTTTGTATATACTGTTTGTTTAGACTTCTCAAGGGCATGGCTTGTGTGGAATAGACATTTACACTGCAGGTGTTGGTGAGGGGACTCTGCTACCACCTTCCTCTTCGTTCTCTTCTGCTTGGACAGTGTGACATTTTATAAGTACAATTAAAATTAAAATTAAAAGTGCCACAGAGCTTGGGATGAAAAAAGTCCATGCCCATATGTTTTCATGGTTGGTCAAAAGTACACTCAGTGTAGCACCAAAAATAGTAATGAATATAGTAATTAATATTCCAAGGGCAACCCATGGTTGACGGACGCACCAGGCCCAGCAGCGTCCTGATGAGAGAGAGAGATGAGCAGAATGGGTTTCTGTGGGAGACGATACATAAAGAGCAGACAAAACGTTCTTAGACACAGTGTGGACATCCAGTGTTTTCAGTAGCCAGGTAGGTATAACAGTATGTGTTAGAGCAGACAATATGTGTCTAACAGTTTTAAGAGCAATGTTTTTCAAATGGCAGTACTAGGGGTGCTCTGGTGCTTTGGGGTACACCTAGGGGTACTCAAAATGTTATATTTTCTCGATCTACTATTGGATCTTAACATTTTATCCCACAAGCTAAAATCTGTTAAATCTGAGTGTAAACTATCATAAATAACATCAAAAACATTACAATACAAAAGCATCACTCTGGGAGAATGTTTTGTTCTGGTGAAAGGGGATGCTCAAGTAAACAAATAATGCAGTGGGGACAGGCAGCAGCCGTTTGCAACTGGTAAAAAAAAATGAACCTAGCCCAGCCCTAACCTCCCCTGCCCCTTCTTTGTATATACTGTTTGTTTAGACTTCTCAAGGGCATGGCTTGTGTGGAATAGACATTTACACTGCAGGTGTTGGTGAGGGGACTCTGCTACCACCTTCCTCTTCGTTCTCTTCTGCTTGGACAGTGTGACATTTTATAAGTACAATTAAAATTAAAATTAAAAGTGCCACAGAGCTTGGGATGAAAAAAGTCCATGCCCATATGTTTTCATGGTTGGTCAAAAGTACACTCAGTGTAGCACCAAAAATAGTAATGAATATAGTATTTAATATTCCAAGGGCAACCCATGGTTGACGGACGCACCAGGCCCAGCAGCGTCCTGATGAGAGAGAGAGATGAGCAGAATGGGTTTCTGTGGGAGACGATACATAAAGAGCAGACAAAACGTTCTTAGACACAGTGTGGACATCCAGTGTTTTCAGTAGCCAGGTAGGTATAACAGTATGTGTTAGAGCAGACAATATGTGTCTAACAGTTTTAAGAGCAATGTTTTTCAAATGGCAGTACTAGGGGTGCTCTGGTGCTTTGGGGTACACCTAGGGGTACTCAAAATGTTATATTTTCTTGATCTACTATTGGATCTTAACATTTTATCCCACAAGCTAAAATCTGTTAAATCTGAGTGTAAACTATCATAAATAACATCAAAAACATTACAATACAAAAGCATCACTCTGGGAGAATGTTTTGTTCTGGTGAAAGGGGATGCTCAAGTAAACAAATAATGCAGTGGGGACAGGCAGCAGCCGTTCGCAACTGGTAAAAAAAAAATGAACCTAGCCCAGCCCTAACCTCCCCTGCCCCTTCTTTGTATATACTGTTTGTTTAGACTTCTCAAGGGCATGGCTTGTGTGGAATAGACATTTACACTGCAGGTGTTGGTGAGGGGACTCTGCTACCACCTTCCTCTTCGTTCTCTTCTGCTTGGACAGTGTGACATTTTATAAGTACAATTAAAATTAAAATTAAAAGTGCCACAGAGCTTGGGATGAAAAAAGTCCATGCCCATATGTTTTCATGGTTGGTCAAAAGTACACTCAGTGTAGCACCAAAAATAGTAATGAATATAGTAATTAATATTCCAAGGGCAACCCATGGTTGACGGACGCACCAGGCCCAGCAGCGTCCTGATGAGAGAGAGAGATGAGCAGAATGGGTTTCTGTGGGAGACGATACATAAAGAGCAGACAAAACGTTCTTAGACACAGTGTGGACATCCAGTGTTTTCAGTAGCCAGGTAGGTATAACAGTATGTGTTAGAGCAGACAATATGTGTCTAACAGTTTTAAGAGCAATGTTTTTCAAATGGCAGTACTAGGGGTGCTCTGGTGCTTTGGGGTACACCTAGGGGTACTCAAAATGTTATATTTTCTTGATCTACTATTGGATCTTAACATTTTATCCCACAAGCTAAAATCTGTTAAATCTGAGTGTAAACTATCATAAATAACATCAAAAACATTACAATACAAAAGCATCACTCTGGGAGAATGTTTTGTTCTGGTGAAAGGGGATGCTCAAGTAAACAAATAATGCAGTGGGGACAGGCAGCAGCCGTTCGCAACTGGTAAAAAAAAATGAACCTAGCCCAGCCCTAACCTCCCCTGCCCCTTCTTTGTATATACTGTTTGTTTAGACTTCTCAAGGGCATGGCTTGTGTGGAATAGACATTTACACTGCAGGTGTTGGTGAGGGGACTCTGCTACCACCTTCCTCTTCGTTCTCTTCTGCTTGGACAGTGTGACATTTTATAAGTACAATTAAAATTAAAATTAAAAGTGCCACAGAGCTTGGGATGAAAAAAGTCCATGCCCATATGTTTTCATGGTTGGTCAAAAGTACACTCAGTGTAGCACCAAAAATAGTAATGAATATAGTAATTAATATTCCAAGGGCAACCCATGGTTGACGGACGCACCTGGCCCAGCAGCGTCCTGATGAGAGAGAGAGATGAGCAGAATGGGTTTCTGTGGGAGACGATACATAAAGAGCAGACAAAACGTTCTTAGACACAGTGTGGACATCCAGTGTTTTCAGTAGCCAGGTAGGTATAACAGTATGTGTTAGAGCAGACAATATGTGTCTAACAGTTTTAAGAGCAATGTTTTTCAAATGGCAGTACTAGGGGTGCTCTGGTGCTTTGGGGTACACCTAGGGGTACTCAAAATGTTATATTTTCTTGATCTACTATTGGATCTTAACATTTTATCCCACAAGCTAAAATCTGTTAAATCTGAGTGTAAACTATCATAAATAACATCAAAAACATTACAATACAAAAGCATCACTCTGGGAGAATGTCTTGTTCTGGTGAAAGGGGATGCTCAAGTAAACAAATAATGCAGTGGGGACAGGCAGCAGCCGTTCGCAACTGGTAAAAAAAATGAACCTAGCCCAGCCCTAACCTCCCCTGCCCCTTCTTTGTAGACTTCTCAAGGGCATGGCTTGTGTGGAATAGACATTTACACTGCAGGTGTTGGTGAGGGGACTCTGCTACCACCTTCCTCTTCGTTCTCTTCTGCTTGGACAGTGTGACATTTTATAAGTACAATTAAAATTAAAATTAAAAGTGCCACAGAGCTTGGGATGAAAAAAGTCCATGCCCATATGTTTTCATGGTTGGTCAAAAGTACACTCAGTGTAGCACCAAAAATAGTAATGAATATAGTATTTAATATTCCAAGGGCAACCCATGGTTGACGGACGCACCAGGCCCAGCAGCGTCCTGATGAGAGAGAGAGATGAGCAGAATGGGTTTCTGTGGGAGACGATACATAAAGAGCAGACAAAACGTTCTTAGACACAGTGTGGACATCCAGTGTTTTCAGTAGCCAGGTAGGTATAACAGTATGTGTTAGAGCAGACAATATGTGTCTAACAGTTTTAAGAGCAATGTTTTTCAAATGGCAGTACTAGGGGTGCTCTGGTGCTTTGGGGTACACCTAGGGGTACTCAAAATGTTATATTTTCTTGATCTACTATTGGATCTTAACATTTTATCCCACAAGCTAAAATCTGTTAAATCTGAGTGTAAACTATCATAAATAACATCAAAAACATTACAATACAAAAGCATCACTCTGGGAGAATGTTTTGTTCTGGTGAAAGGGGATGCTCAAGTAAACAAATAATGCAGTGGGGACAGGCAGCAGCCGTTCGCAACTGGTAAAAAAAAAATGAACCTAGCCCAGCCCTAACCTCCCCTGCCCCTTCTTTGTATATACTGTTTGTTTAGACTTCTCAAGGGCATGGCTTGTGTGGAATAGACATTTACACTGCAGGTGTTGGTGAGGGGACTCTGCTACCACCTTCCTCTTCGTTCTCTTCTGCTTGGACAGTGTGACATTTTATAAGTACAATTAAAATTAAAATTAAAAGTGCCACAGAGCTTGGGATGAAAAAAGTCCATGCCCATATGTTTTCATGGTTGGTCAAAAGTACACTCAGTGTAGCACCAAAAATAGTAATGAATATAGTAATTAATATTCCAAGGGCAACCCATGGTTGACGGACGCACCTGGCCCAGCAGCGTCCTGATGAGAGAGAGAGATGAGCAGAATGGGTTTCTGTGGGAGACGATACATAAAGAGCAGACAAAACGTTCTTAGACACAGTGTGGACATCCAGTGTTTTCAGTAGCCAGGTAGGTATAACAGTATGTGTTAGAGCAGACAATATGTGTCTAACAGTTTTAAGAGCAATGTTTTTCAAATGGCAGTACTAGGGGTGCTCTGGTGCTTTGGGGTACACCTAGGGGTACTCAAAATGTTATATTTTCTTGATCTACTATTGGATCTTAACATTTTATCCCACAAGCTAAAATCTGTTAAATCTGAGTGTAAACTATCATAAATAACATCAAAAACATTACAATACAAAAGCATCACTCTGGGAGAATGTTTTGTTCTGGTGAAAGGGGATGCTCAAGTAAACAAATAATGCAGTGGGGACAGGCAGCAGCCGTTTGCAACTGGTAAAAAAAAAATGAACCTAGCCCAGCCCTAACCTCCCCTGCCCCTTCTTTGTATATACTGTTTGTTTAGACTTCTCAAGGGCATGGCTTGTGTGGAATAGACATTTACACTGCAGGTGTTGGTGAGGGGACTCTGCTACCACCTTCCTCTTCGTTCTCTTCTGCTTGGACAGTGTGACATTTTATAAGTACAATTAAAATTAAAATTAAAAGTGCCACAGAGCTTGGGATGAAAAAAGTCCATGCCCATATGTTTTCATGGTTGGTCAAAAGTACACTCAGTGTAGCACCAAAAATAGTAATGAATATAGTATTTAATATTCCAAGGGCAACCCATGGTTGACGGACGCACCAGGCCCAGCAGCGTCCTGATGAGAGAGAGAGATGAGCAGAATGGGTTTCTGTGGGAGACGATACATAAAGAGCAGACAAAACGTTCTTAGACACAGTGTGGACATCCAGTGTTTTCAGTAGCCAGGTAGGTATAACAGTATGTGTTAGAGCAGACAATATGTGTCTAACAGTTTTAAGAGCAATGTTTTTCAAATGGCAGTACTAGGGGTGCTCTGGTGCTTTGGGGTACACCTAGGGGTACTCAAAATGTTATATTTTCTTGATCTACTATTGGATCTTAACATTTTATCCCACAAGCTAAAATCTGTTAAATCTGAGTGTAAACTATCATAAATAACATCAAAAACATTACAATACAAAAGCATCACTCTGGGAGAATGTTTTGTTCTGGTGAAAGGGGATGCTCAAGTAAACAAATAATGCAGTGGGGACAGGCAGCAGCCGTTCGCAACTGGTAAAAAAAAATGAACCTAGCCCAGCCCTAACCTCCCCTGCCCCTTCTTTGTATATACTGTTTGTTTAGACTTCTCAAGGGCATGGCTTGTGTGGAATAGACATTTACACTGCAGGTGTTGGTGAGGGGACTCTGCTACCACCTTCCTCTTCGTTCTCTTCTGCTTGGACAGTGTGACATTTTATAAGTACAATTAAAATTAAAATTAAAAGTGCCACAGAGCTTGGGATGAAAAAAGTCCATGCCCATATGTTTTCATGGTTGGTCAAAAGTACACTCAGTGTAGCACCAAAAATAGTAATGAATATAGTAATTAATATTCCAAGGGCAACCCATGGTTGACGGACGCACCTGGCCCAGCAGCGTCCTGATGAGAGAGAGAGATGAGCAGAATGGGTTTCTGTGGGAGACGATACATAAAGAGCAGACAAAACGTTCTTAGACACAGTGTGGACATCCAGTGTTTTCAGTAGCCAGGTAGGTATAACAGTATGTGTTAGAGCAGACAATATGTGTCTAACAGTTTTAAGAGCAATGTTTTTCAAATGGCAGTACTAGGGGTGCTCTGGTGCTTTGGGGTACACCTAGGGGTACTCAAAATGTTATATTTTCTTGATCTACTATTGGATCTTAACATTTTATCCCACAAGCTAAAATCTGTTAAATCTGAGTGTAAACTATCATAAATAACATCAAAAACATTACAATACAAAAGCATCACTCTGGGAGAATGTTTTGTTCTGGTGAAAGGGGATGCTCAAGTAAACAAATAATGCAGTGGGGACAGGCAGCAGCCGTTTGCAACTGGTAAAAAAAAAATGAACCTAGCCCAGCCCTAACCTCCCCTGCCCCTTCTTTGTATATACTGTTTGTTTAGACTTCTCAAGGGCATGGCTTGTGTGGAATAGACATTTACACTGCAGGTGTTGGTGAGGGGACTCTGCTACCACCTTCCTCTTCGTTCTCTTCTGCTTGGACAGTGTGACATTTTATAAGTACAATTAAAATTAAAATTAAAAGTGCCACAGAGCTTGGGATGAAAAAAGTCCATGCCCATATGTTTTCATGGTTGGTCAAAAGTACACTCAGTGTAGCACCAAAAATAGTAATGAATATAGTAATTAATATTCCAAGGGCAACCCATGGTTGACGGACGCACCTGGCCCAGCAGCGTCCTGATGAGAGAGAGAGATGAGCAGAATGGGTTTCTGTGGGAGACGATACATAAAGAGCAGACAAAACGTTCTTAGACACAGTGTGGACATCCAGTGTTTTCAGTAGCCAGGTAGGTATAACAGTATGTGTTAGAGCAGACAATATGTGTCTAACAGTTTTAAGAGCAATGTTTTTCAAATGGCAGTACTAGGGGTGCTCTGGTGCTTTGGGGTACACCTAGGGGTACTCAAAATGTTATATTTTCTTGATCTACTATTGGATCTTAACATTTTATCCCACAAGCTAAAATCTGTTAAATCTGAGTGTAAACTATCATAAATAACATCAAAAACATTACAATACAAAAGCATCACTCTGGGAGAATGTCTTGTTCTGGTGAAAGGGGATGCTCAAGTAAACAAATAATGCAGTGGGGACAGGCAGCAGCCGTTCGCAACTGGTAAAAAAAATGAACCTAGCCCAGCCCTAACCTCCCCTGCCCCTTCTTTGTAGACTTCTCAAGGGCATGGCTTGTGTGGAATAGACATTTACACTGCAGGTGTTGGTGAGGGGACTCTGCTACCACCTTCCTCTTCGTTCTCTTCTGCTTGGACAGTGTGACATTTTATAAGTACAATTAAAATTAAAATTAAAAGTGCCACAGAGCTTGGGATGAAAAAAGTCCATGCCCATATGTTTTCATGGTTGGTCAAAAGTACACTCAGTGTAGCACCAAAAATAGTAATGAATATAGTATTTAATATTCCAAGGGCAACCCATGGTTGACGGACGCACCAGGCCCAGCAGCGTCCTGATGAGAGAGAGAGATGAGCAGAATGGGTTTCTGTGGGAGACGATACATAAAGGGCAGACAAAACGTTCTTAGACACAGTGTGGACATCCAGTGTTTTCAGTAGCCAGGTAGGTATAACAGTATGTGTTAGAGCAGACAATATGTGTCTAACAGTTTTAAGAGCAATGTTTTTCAAATGGCAGTACTAGGGGTGCTCTGGTGCTTTGGGGTACACCTAGGGGTACTCAAAATGTTATATTTTCTTGATCTACTATTGGATCTTAACATTTTATCCCACAAGCTAAAATCTGTTAAATCTGAGTGTAAACTATCATAAATAACATCAAAAACATTACAATACAAAAGCATCACTCTGGGAGAATGTTTTGTTCTGGTGAAAGGGGATGCTCAAGTAAACAAATAATGCAGTGGGGACAGGCAGCAGCCGTTCGCAACTGGTAAAAAAAAATGAACCTAGCCCAGCCCTAACCTCCCCTGCCCCTTCTTTGTATATACTGTTTGTTTAGACTTCTCAAGGGCATGGCTTGTGTGGAATAGACATTTACACTGCAGGTGTTGGTGAGGGGACTCTGCTACCACCTTCCTCTTCGTTCTCTTCTGCTTGGACAGTGTGACATTTTATAAGTACAATTAAAATTAAAATTAAAAGTGCCACAGAGCTTGGGATGAAAAAAGTCCATGCCCATATGTTTTCATGGTTGGTCAAAAGTACACTCAGTGTAGCACCAAAAATAGTAATGAATATAGTAATTAATATTCCAAGGGCAACCCATGGTTGACGGACGCACCTGGCCCAGCAGCGTCCTGATGAGAGAGAGAGATGAGCAGAATGGGTTTCTGTGGGAGACGATACATAAAGAGCAGACAAAACGTTCTTAGACACAGTGTGGACATCCAGTGTTTTCAGTAGCCAGGTAGGTATAACAGTATGTGTTAGAGCAGACAATATGTGTCTAACAGTTTTAAGAGCAATGTTTTTCAAATGGCAGTACTAGGGGTGCTCTGGTGCTTTGGGGTACACCTAGGGGTACTCAAAATGTTATATTTTCTTGATCTACTATTGGATCTTAACATTTTATCCCACAAGCTAAAATCTGTTAAATCTGAGTGTAAACTATCATAAATAACATCAAAAACATTACAATACAAAAGCATCACTCTGGGAGAATGTTTTGTTCTGGTGAAAGGGGATGCTCAAGTAAACAAATAATGCAGTGGGGACAGGCAGCAGCCGTTTGCAACTGGTAAAAAAAAAATGAACCTAGCCCAGCCCTAACCTCCCCTGCCCCTTCTTTGTATATACTGTTTGTTTAGACTTCTCAAGGGCATGGCTTGTGTGGAATAGACATTTACACTGCAGGTGTTGGTGAGGGGACTCTGCTACCACCTTCCTCTTCGTTCTCTTCTGCTTGGACAGTGTGACATTTTATAAGTACAATTAAAATTAAAATTAAAAGTGCCACAGAGCTTGGGATGAAAAAAGTCCATGCCCATATGTTTTCATGGTTGGTCAAAAGTACACTCAGTGTAGCACCAAAAATAGTAATGAATATAGTAATTAATATTCCAAGGGCAACCCATGGTTGACGGACGCACCTGGCCCAGCAGCGTCCTGATGAGAGAGAGAGATGAGCAGAATGGGTTTCTGTGGGAGACGATACATAAAGAGCAGACAAAACGTTCTTAGACACAGTGTGGACATCCAGTGTTTTCAGTAGCCAGGTAGGTATAACAGTATGTGTTAGAGCAGACAATATGTGTCTAACAGTTTTAAGAGCAATGTTTTTCAAATGGCAGTACTAGGGGTGCTCTGGTGCTTTGGGGTACACCTAGGGGTACTCAAAATGTTATATTTTCTTGATCTACTATTGGATCTTAACATTTTATCCCACAAGCTAAAATCTGTTAAATCTGAGTGTAAACTATCATAAATAACATCAAAAACATTACAATACAAAAGCATCACTCTGGGAGAATGTCTTGTTCTGGTGAAAGGGGATGCTCAAGTAAACAAATAATGCAGTGGGGACAGGCAGCAGCCGTTCGCAACTGGTAAAAAAAATGAACCTAGCCCAGCCCTAACCTCCCCTGCCCCTTCTTTGTAGACTTCTCAAGGGCATGGCTTGTGTGGAATAGACATTTACACTGCAGGTGTTGGTGAGGGGACTCTGCTACCACCTTCCTCTTCGTTCTCTTCTGCTTGGACAGTGTGACATTTTATAAGTACAATTAAAATTAAAATTAAAAGTGCCACAGAGCTTGGGATGAAAAAAGTCCATGCCCATATGTTTTCATGGTTGGTCAAAAGTACACTCAGTGTAGCACCAAAAATAGTAATGAATATAGTAATTAATATTCCAAGGGCAACCCATGGTTGACGGACGCACCTGGCCCAGCAGCGTCCTGATGAGAGAGAGAGATGAGCAGAATGGGTTTCTGTGGGAGACGATACATAAAGAGCAGACAAAACGTTCTTAGACACAGTGTGGACATCCAGTGTTTTCAGTAGCCAGGTAGGTATAACAGTATGTGTTAGAGCAGACAATATGTGTCTAACAGTTTTAAGAGCAATGTTTTTCAAATGGCAGTACTAGGGGTGCTCTGGTGCTTTGGGGTACACCTAGGGGTACTCAAAATGTTATATTTTCTTGATCTACTATTGGATCTTAACATTTTATCCCACAAGCTAAAATCTGTTAAATCTGAGTGTAAACTATCATAAATAACATCAAAAACATTACAATACAAAAGCATCACTCTGGGAGAATGTTTTGTTCTGGTGAAAGGGGATGCTCAAGTAAACAAATAATGCAGTGGGGACAGGCAGCAGCCGTTTGCAACTGGTAAAAAAAAAATGAACCTAGCCCAGCCCTAACCTCCCCTGCCCCTTCTTTGTATATACTGTTTGTTTAGACTTCTCAAGGGCATGGCTTGTGTGGAATAGACATTTACACTGCAGGTGTTGGTGAGGGGACTCTGCTACCACCTTCCTCTTCGTTCTCTTCTGCTTGGACAGTGTGACATTTTATAAGTACAATTAAAATTAAAATTAAAAGTGCCACAGAGCTTGGGATGAAAAAAGTCCATGCCCATATGTTTTCATGGTTGGTCAAAAGTACACTCAGTGTAGCACCAAAAATAGTAATGAATATAGTATTTAATATTCCAAGGGCAACCCATGGTTGACGGACGCACCAGGCCCAGCAGCGTCCTGATGAGAGAGAGAGATGAGCAGAATGGGTTTCTGTGGGAGACGATACATAAAGAGCAGACAAAACGTTCTTAGACACAGTGTGGACATCCAGTGTTTTCAGTAGCCAGGTAGGTATAACAGTATGTGTTAGAGCAGACAATATGTGTCTAACAGTTTTAAGAGCAATGTTTTTCAAATGGCAGTACTAGGGGTGCTCTGGTGCTTTGGGGTACACCTAGGGGTACTCAAAATGTTATATTTTCTTGATCTACTATTGGATCTTAACATTTTATCCCACAAGCTAAAATCTGTTAAATCTGAGTGTAAACTATCATAAATAACATCAAAAACATTACAATACAAAAGCATCACTCTGGGAGAATGTTTTGTTCTGGTGAAAGGGGATGCTCAAGTAAACAAATAATGCAGTGGGGACAGGCAGCAGCCGTTCGCAACTGGTAAAAAAAAAATGAACCTAGCCCAGCCCTAACCTCCCCTGCCCCTTCTTTGTATATACTGTTTGTTTAGACTTCTCAAGGGCATGGCTTGTGTGGAATAGACATTTACACTGCAGGTGTTGGTGAGGGGACTCTGCTACCACCTTCCTCTTCGTTCTCTTCTGCTTGGACAGTGTGACATTTTATAAGTACAATTAAAATTAAAATTAAAAGTGCCACAGAGCTTGGGATGAAAAAAGTCCATGCCCATATGTTTTCATGGTTGGTCAAAAGTACACTCAGTGTAGCACCAAAAATAGTAATGAATATAGTAATTAATATTCCAAGGGCAACCCATGGTTGACGGACGCACCAGGCCCAGCAGCGTCCTGATGAGAGAGAGAGATGAGCAGAATGGGTTTCTGTGGGAGACGATACATAAAGAGCAGACAAAACGTTCTTAGACACAGTGTGGACATCCAGTGTTTTCAGTAGCCAGGTAGGTATAACAGTATGTGTTAGAGCAGACAATATGTGTCTAACAGTTTTAAGAGCAATGTTTTTCAAATGGCAGTACTAGGGGTGCTCTGGTGCTTTGGGGTACACCTAGGGGTACTCAAAATGTTATATTTTCTTGATCTACTATTGGATCTTAACATTTTATCCCACAAGCTAAAATCTGTTAAATCTGAGTGTAAACTATCATAAATAACATCAAAAACATTACAATACAAAAGCATCACTCTGGGAGAATGTTTTGTTCTGGTGAAAGGGGATGCTCAAGTAAACAAATAATGCAGTGGGGACAGGCA
The DNA here is from genome assembly GCF_963921795.1 of Nannobrachium achirus. NCBI lineage: Eukaryota > Metazoa > Chordata > Actinopteri > Myctophiformes > Myctophidae > Nannobrachium > Nannobrachium achirus. The sequence goes on from NC_137819.1 coordinate 53,867,937, forward strand.
GCAGCCGTTCGCAACTGGTAAAAAAAAATGAACCTAGCCCAGCCCTAACCTCCCCTGCCCCTTCTTTGTATATACTGTTTGTTTAGACTTCTCAAGGGCATGGCTTGTGTGGAATAGACATTTACACTGCAGGTGTTGGTGAGGGGACTCTGCTACCACCTTCCTCTTCGTTCTCTTCTGCTTGGACAGTGTGACATTTTATAAGTACAATTAAAATTAAAATTAAAAGTGCCACAGAGCTTGGGATGAAAAAAGTCCATGCCCATATGTTTTCATGGTTGGTCAAAAGTACACTCAGTGTAGCACCAAAAATAGTAATGAATATAGTAATTAATATTCCAAGGGCAATCCATGGTTGACGGACGCACCTGGCCCAGCAGCGTCCTGATGAGAGAGAGAGATGAGCAGAATGGGTTTCTGTGGGAGACGATACATAAAGAGCAGACAAAACGTTCTTAGACACAGTGTGGACATCCAGTGTTTTCAGTAGCCAGGTAGGTATAACAGTATGTGTTAGAGCAGACAATATGTGTCTAACAGTTTTAAGAGCAATGTTTTTCAAATGGCAGTACTAGGGGTGCTCTGGTGCTTTGGGGTACACCTAGGGGTACTCAAAATGTTATATTTTCTTGATCTACTATTGGATCTTAACATTTTATCCCACAAGCTAAAATCTGTTAAATCTGAGTGTAAACTATCATAAATAACATCAAAAACATTACAATACAAAAGCATCACTCTGGGAGAATGTTTTGTTCTGGTGAAAGGGGATGCTCAAGTAAACAAATAATGCAGTGGGGACAGGCAGCAGCCGTTCGCAACTGGTAAAAAAAAATGAACCTAGCCCAGCCCTAACCTCCCCTGCCCCTTCTTTGTATATACTGTTTGTTTAGACTTCTCAAGGGCATGGCTTGTGTGGAATAGACATTTACACTGCAGGTGTTGGTGAGGGGACTCTGCTACCACCTTCCTCTTCGTTCTCTTCTGCTTGGACAGTGTGACATTTTATAAGTACAATTAAAATTAAAATTAAAAGTGCCACAGAGCTTGGGATGAAAAAAGTCCATGCCCATATGTTTTCATGGTTGGTCAAAAGTACACTCAGTGTAGCACCAAAAATAGTAATGAATATAGTATTTAATATTCCAAGGGCAACCCATGGTTGACGGACGCACCAGGCCCAGCAGCGTCCTGATGAGAGAGAGAGATGAGCAGAATGGGTTTCTGTGGGAGACGATACATAAAGAGCAGACCAAACGTTCTTAGACACAGTGTGGACATCCAGTGTTTTCAGTAGCCAGGTAGGTATAACAGTATGTGTTAGAGCAGACAATATGTGTCTAACAGTTTTAAGAGCAATGTTTTTCAAATGGCAGTACTAGGGGTGCTCTGGTGCTTTGGGGTACACCTAGGGGTACTCAAAATGTTATATTTTCTTGATCTACTATTGGATCTTAACATTTTATCCCACAAGCTAAAATCTGTTAAATCTGAGTGTAAACTATCATAAATAACATCAAAAACATTACAATACAAAAGCATCACTCTGGGAGAATGTTTTGTTCTGGTGAAAGGGGATGCTCAAGTAAACAAATAATGCAGTGGGGACAGGCAGCAGCCGTTCGCAACTGGTAAAAAAAAAATGAACCTAGCCCAGCCCTAACCTCCCCTGCCCCTTCTTTGTATATACTGTTTGTTTAGACTTCTCAAGGGCATGGCTTGTGTGGAATAGACATTTATACTGCAGGTGTTGGTGAGGGGACTCTGCTACCACCTTCCTCTTCGTTCTCTTCTGCTTGGACAGTGTGACATTTTATAAGTACAATTAAAATTAAAATTAAAAGTGCCACAGAGCTTGGGATGAAAAAAGTCCATGCCCATATGTTTTCATGGTTGGTCAAAAGTACACTCAGTGTAGCACCAAAAATAGTAATGAATATAGTAATTAATATTCCAAGGGCAACCCATGGTTGACGGACGCACCAGGCCCAGCAGCGTCCTGATGAGAGAGAGAGATGAGCAGAATGGGTTTCTGTGGGAGACGATACATAAAGAGCAGACAAAACGTTCTTAGACACAGTGTGGACATCCAGTGTTTTCAGTAGCCAGGTAGGTATAACAGTATGTGTTAGAGCAGACAATATGTGTCTAACAGTTTTAAGAGCAATGTTTTTCAAATGGCAGTACTAGGGGTGCTCTGGTGCTTTGGGGTACACCTAGGGGTACTCAAAATGTTATATTTTCTTGATCTACTATTGGATCTTAACATTTTATCCCACAAGCTAAAATCTGTTAAATCTGAGTGTAAACTATCATAAATAACATCAAAAACATTACAATACAAAAGCATCACTCTGGGAGAATGTTTTGTTCTGGTGAAAGGGGATGCTCAAGTAAACAAATAATGCAGTGGGGACAGGCAGCAGCCGTTCGCAACTGGTAAAAAAAAATGAACCTAGCCCAGCCCTAACCTCCCCTGCCCCTTCTTTGTATATACTGTTTGTTTAGACTTCTCAAGGGCATGGCTTGTGTGGAATAGACATTTACACTGCAGGTGTTGGTGAGGGGACTCTGCTACCACCTTCCTCTTCGTTCTCTTCTGCTTGGACAGTGTGACATTTTATAAGTACAATTAAAATTAAAATTAAAAGTGCCACAGAGCTTGGGATGAAAAAAGTCCATGCCCATATGTTTTCATGGTTGGTCAAAAGTACACTCAGTGTAGCACCAAAAATAGTAATGAATATAGTAATTAATATTCCAAGGGCAACCCATGGTTGACGGACGCACCTGGCCCAGCAGCGTCCTGATGATAGAGAGAGATGAGCAGAATGGGTTTCTGTGGGAGACGATACATAAAGAGCAGACAAAACGTTCTTAGACACAGTGTGGACATCCAGTGTTTTCAGTAGCCAGGTAGGTATAACAGTATGTGTTAGAGCAGACAATATGTGTCTAACAGTTTTAAGAGCAATGTTTTTCAAATGGCAGTACTAGGGGTGCTCTGGTGCTTTGGGGTACACCTAGGGGTACTCAAAATGTTATATTTTCTTGATCTACTATTGGATCTTAACATTTTATCCCACAAGCTAAAATCTGTTAAATCTGAGTGTAAACTATCATAAATAACATCAAAAACATTACAATACAAAAGCATCACTCTGGGAGAATGTTTTGTTCTGGTGAAAGGGGATGCTCAAGTAAACAAATAATGCAGTGGGGACAGGCAGCAGCCGTTTGCAACTGGTAAAAAAAAAATGAACCTAGCCCAGCCCTAACCTCCCCTGCCCCTTCTTTGTATATACTGTTTGTTTAGACTTCTCAAGGGCATGGCTTGTGTGGAATAGACATTTACACTGCAGGTGTTGGTGAGGGGACTCTGCTACCACCTTCCTCTTCGTTCTCTTCTGCTTGGACAGTGTGACATTTTATAAGTACAATTAAAATTAAAATTAAAAGTGCCACAGAGCTTGGGATGAAAAAAGTCCATGCCCATATGTTTTCATGGTTGGTCAAAAGTACACTCAGTGTAGCACCAAAAATAGTAATGAATATAGTATTTAATATTCCAAGGGCAACCCATGGTTGACGGACGCACCAGGCCCAGCAGCGTCCTGATGAGAGAGAGAGATGAGCAGAATGGGTTTCTGTGGGAGACGATACATAAAGAGCAGACAAAACGTTCTTAGACACAGTGTGGACATCCAGTGTTTTCAGTAGCCAGGTAGGTATAACAGTATGTGTTAGAGCAGACAATATGTGTCTAACAGTTTTAAGAGCAATGTTTTTCAAATGGCAGTACTAGGGGTGCTCTGGTGCTTTGGGGTACACCTAGGGGTACTCAAAATGTTATATTTTCTTGATCTACTATTGGATCTTAACATTTTATCCCACAAGCTAAAATCTGTTAAATCTGAGTGTAAACTATCATAAATAACATCAAAAACATTACAATACAAAAGCATCACTCTGGGAGAATGTTTTGTTCTGGTGAAAGGGGATGCTCAAGTAAACAAATAATGCAGTGGGGACAGGCAGCAGCCGTTCGCAACTGGTAAAAAAAAATGAACCTAGCCCAGCCCTAACCTCCCCTGCCCCTTCTTTGTATATACTGTTTGTTTAGACTTCTCAAGGGCATGGCTTGTGTGGAATAGACATTTACACTGCAGGTGTTGGTGAGGGGACTCTGCTACCACCTTCCTCTTCGTTCTCTTCTGCTTGGACAGTGTGACATTTTATAAGTACAATTAAAATTAAAATTAAAAGTGCCACAGAGCTTGGGATGAAAAAAGTCCATGCCCATATGTTTTCATGGTTGGTCAAAAGTACACTCAGTGTAGCACCAAAAATAGTAATGAATATAGTAATTAATATTCCAAGGGCAACCCATGGTTGACGGACGCACCAGGCCCAGCAGCGTCCTGATGAGAGAGAGAGATGAGCAGAATGGGTTTCTGTGGGAGACGATACATAAAGAGCAGACAAAACGTTCTTAGACACAGTGTGGACATCCAGTGTTTTCAGTAGCCAGGTAGGTATAACAGTATGTGTTAGAGCAGACAATATGTGTCTAACAGTTTTAAGAGCAATGTTTTTCAAATGGCAGTACTAGGGGTGCTCTGGTGCTTTGGGGTACACCTAGGGGTACTCAAAATGTTATATTTTCTTGATCTACTATTGGATCTTAACATTTTATCCCACAAGCTAAAATCTGTTAAATCTGAGTGTAAACTATCATAAATAACATCAAAAACATTACAATACAAAAGCATCACTCTGGGAGAATGTTTTGTTCTGGTGAAAGGGGATGCTCAAGTAAACAAATAATGCAGTGGGGACAGGCAGCAGCCGTTCGCAACTGGTAAAAAAAAATGAACCTAGCCCAGCCCTAACCTCCCCTGCCCCTTCTTTGTATATACTGTTTGTTTAGACTTCTCAAGGGCATGGCTTGTGTGGAATAGACATTTACACTGCAGGTGTTGGTGAGGGGACTCTGCTACCACCTTCCTCTTCGTTCTCTTCTGCTTGGACAGTGTGACATTTTATAAGTACAATTAAAATTAAAATTAAAAGTGCCACAGAGCTTGGGATGAAAAAAGTCCATGCCCATATGTTTTCATGGTTGGTCAAAAGTACACTCAGTGTAGCACCAAAAATAGTAATGAATATAGTAATTAATATTCCAAGGGCAATCCATGGTTGACGGACGCACCTGGCCCAGCAGCGTCCTGATGAGAGAGAGAGATGAGCAGAATGGGTTTCTGTGGGAGACGATACATAAAGAGCAGACAAAACGTTCTTAGACACAGTGTGGACATCCAGTGTTTTCAGTAGCCAGGTAGGTATAACAGTATGTGTTAGAGCAGACAATATGTGTCTAACAGTTTTAAGAGCAATGTTTTTCAAATGGCAGTACTAGGGGTGCTCTGGTGCTTTGGGGTACACCTAGGGGTACTCAAAATGTTATATTTTCTTGATCTACTATTGGATCTTAACATTTTATCCCACAAGCTAAAATCTGTTAAATCTGAGTGTAAACTATCATAAATAACATCAAAAACATTACAATACAAAAGCATCACTCTGGGAGAATGTTTTGTTCTGGTGAAAGGGGATGCTCAAGTAAACAAATAATGCAGTGGGGACAGGCAGCAGCCGTTCGCAACTGGTAAAAAAAAATGAACCTAGCCCAGCCCTAACCTCCCCTGCCCCTTCTTTGTATATACTGTTTGTTTAGACTTCTCAAGGGCATGGCTTGTGTGGAATAGACATTTACACTGCAGGTGTTGGTGAGGGGACTCTGCTACCACCTTCCTCTTCGTTCTCTTCTGCTTGGACAGTGTGACATTTTATAAGTACAATTAAAATTAAAATTAAAAGTGCCACAGAGCTTGGGATGAAAAAAGTCCATGCCCATATGTTTTCATGGTTGGTCAAAAGTACACTCAGTGTAGCACCAAAAATAGTAATGAATATAGTAATTAATATTCCAAGGGCAACCCATGGTTGACGGACGCACCAGGCCCAGCAGCGTCCTGATGAGAGAGAGAGAGATGAGCAGAATGGGTTTCTGTGGGAGACGATACATAAAGAGCAGACAAAACGTTCTTAGACACAGTGTGGACATCCAGTGTTTTCAGTAGCCAGGTAGGTATAACAGTATGTGTTAGAGCAGACAATATGTGTCTAACAGTTTTAAGAGCAATGTTTTTCAAATGGCAGTACTAGGGGTGCTCTGGTGCTTTGGGGTACACCTAGGGGTACTCAAAATGTTATATTTTCTTGATCTACTATTGGATCTTAACATTTTATCCCACAAGCTAAAATCTGTTAAATCTGAGTGTAAACTATCATAAATAACATCAAAAACATTACAATACAAAAGCATCACTCTGGGAGAATGTTTTGTTCTGGTGAAAGGGGATGCTCAAGTAAACAAATAATGCAGTGGGGACAGGCAGCAGCCGTTCGCAACTGGTAAAAAAAAATGAACCTAGCCCAGCCCTAACCTCCCCTGCCCCTTCTTATAGACCTATACTGTTTGTTTAGACTTACTGTTTTCTTTTTTGTTTTTCTTTACATATCTACTGCATAGTACTGTGTTCTATTTGTCTGTCATTCAATGTTATATGAGATACTTCAATGGTTTCCAGTGGAAATAAGCTTAGTCTTTTCATGGATCTCCTTTTAGTAGACCTTGTACCAGTGAACTGTACCGTCATGAAACTGTACCTTTTCCTATGCAAACTTCTAATAAAGTCTTCAATCAATCAATCAATAAAGACAGTTTGAGTATGGTCCGGTGGACCATGTGTTCTTGAGGGGATTGCAGGTGGTCCCCAGCTAAATGATGGAGTTGGTAACCAAATGGAACCTTAAGATCTTTTAACTCTTGAGAGTGTAAAACCCTTACGGGTCCATTTACGCTCTCAAAAGTTAGATTTGTTAGAAGGAAAAAAAAATCTGCATTACGTAATTTACAAGAAGTCTACACAATTAGAGAATCCAGAAAAACTGATATTTTTGATCAACGTTTGTCTGTTATCTCTTTTATCCCACAGCAACACAGCATGGAATTGTGCACAAAATATTATCCAACGACAACAAAATCTACGTTTTGTGTCTGAGAGGCTAAATCTCATCATCAAATGGTGGTCCGTGGCTCAAATGCTGAATAAATAATATGCCCTTGATATGAAAACGGTTGAAACCCACTGAATTAAGCCAGTGGTTCTCACAGTGGATTCCAGGGACTCTGTGGGTTCCTTTAGTGGGGTCTGAATCGATTGACCCATACAATCTGTAACTCTGACAGTGTACACAATGGGTCCATTTGGTCCCATTGTGTACACTGTCAGAGTTAAGGGGAGACCTCGAAATGTGAAAGTTTTAGAAACACTAAATTAAGCGACCACAGCTCGTGACATCTGTCTGCATCTGCAATGCATGCATGCATCTCGTCGACGTTCAGTTAGCTCACACGCTAGGCTAAAGTTAGCCGGTGTGGGTCAAATATCTGCTCGCTCTGCCATCCTAGCGCGGGGGTCCTGCGACTGTTGATGACGTCACACAATAGGATCGGCTCTCCGTCTGAGCTCGGTGAAGTGAGCTGCATTAGCGTTTCCGGCCTGGGATAAAGCTACAATAAGCCAGGCTCCAGCCTTCAAAATAAAAGTGCACTAGCCTTCAAAATAAAAGTTCACTAAATAATGTTTTTTAAAAGACACAAATGTATTTAAAAATATGTGTATGATATATGTCTCTATACTAGTGTACTTCTAATTGTCCTAACACATTTTCCAGGTTCTTTCAGATTGAAATTCAGGATATGTGAGCTATTAAAGGCCACTTAACATGTTAATTCCATTCTTTCTATTGTAATCCATAGAAGAGCTATCAATTGGTTGTTGATACAAGTAGGCTACACCAGTAGGCCTACACCTAATTAGGTCCAGTTACTTAATTATCAATTTTACTTTATCTGTTTATTTAGATTGGGCAGATGTAATGTAGGCTGGGCTATATTAATGTAAGTAATGAAAATACACCTTGTGTGCATCTACAGCAGGGGTCTTCAACAGGGGGTCCAGGGCCCCTAGGGGTCCTCAGAATTACTACAGGGGAAGACACCAAATCTATGTGTGATAGGCAGGGCAGGAAATTCACGGCGGCCACGACGGCCATGGCCGTCGTTGCCCCTCTCTTTGGCCGTGTGCCCCTCGAAAAATGACATGCCCAAACGGCCACAGTGGCCGTGGTGCCCTGGCGCCCACAGCAGTCCATTAACTGCTTTTTACCGTTTTTGGAGCGGTGAAAGCGCTCCCAATGAACAGGTATGTCTGTGGCATAGGCGGCGGGTGAGCCAAACGTTTGGCGAGGCTGCACCCCGCCGAACCCCCCCCCCCCCCGGTGGAGGGGGGGCGCGCCTCCACCGGCTGTGTCAGACACTGCCTCCATGCCATTTATATACAAGAATACAGCGACCCAAACAGTTACAGACCTATCTGACACAATGACAACAATCTGTAGGTCTACACAATAGACAACAGTATGCACACACATCACTTATGCAACCAAATTACGCACGGTGACGGCGCAGCCGCGCGCGCGCACACACACACACACACACACACACAGTTATTCTGTTGATACAGGCTTTCAGCTGCGCGATAGAGAGGAGAAGTCCTAACAGTTCAGGCAATAATACTCACAGATGAAGTGTTCCACTTCCAGAATCAGAAAGTATCCGTGATGATGATAATATCATTGTATAGTTTCCTCGCTGGCGTAATTGTCCAATGTCGACGTCATGATTAATGCCTTGTGTTTGCTTGTGCATCGCTGCCTGTCTCATTTGAAAGTGTCTGTGGTATATTTTAGTTGATACAAATTACAAAAGGTTTTGAAAGTGCGCGGTCCACTGCAGCCATCATCACTAGGCCTACACTTCTCACTAAACGTAAACAAAACAACATTGTCTGTCTGTGAGTGCTCTTCCTGTTGTCCTTCACAATAAAGTGTCCCCCTTTACTTCTTCCCAATGCGTGGCATTTTACTCAGAAAAATAACAGGAAATAGGTGTAACAGAGGCAGCGCGATGACGGTCAGGCAGATTGACGTTCATTTGGACTGAGACTGACTGTCAGTCGGAGGCTGACGGCCGGGCCCCCGCGGTTCATATAATTTGCAAAATACCCAGCGTAGCATTTGGGAAGGCACAGCCTACCCTGGCCTTATTGACCCGCCGCCTATGGTCTGTGGGTATGTCTGTGGGTGGCTGGGTGGGTGGCTGGCTGGCCGTGTCCGTAGTCTGGCAATACCTTGAGTGGCCACACACAAAACACTAGTTAAAGGAGGGGTGCTGTTTTGTGCAGGCCAGGCACACTCACCACTCACTCACAGGCACAGTTTACACTCACTCACATAGGGTACAGCTGCTCAAATTCACCGCTCCACTTCGAACCGAGGTTTGATTTTTTCCTCTGCGCGCGATTGTCCAGTCATTACGGTAACAGCAGTGTGTGGTTGGTTGAGCTGCGCACATGACCAGTAGTAGATTCCATTTACGCTCGTAGTAGCAGCATAGCAGCCGCCGCATAGTGGAGCCGACGGAGTCCCGCGACACAGTGTTTATACAAGTTACAACACAAAACCATCACCGGGCTAAACGGGAGTTTTATCTAACGCAGCCTGTTGAATAAATCCGAATGTGTGAACGAATGCCTTCAAACGGAGCTCTGCTGAGCTCAGGACAACAACCAAAATGCAGCGCTATTAAGGGAACCAAAAGCTATTCTTTCCCCAAGAGGCTGAGCTGTCAGAAAGTACATTATTGTTGAGAAAGGGATCACTCCGCGAACGGGAGGGAGGAGTTTGTGTGCGTGTGCGTGCGTGCACATGGCCAGTGGTGGAAAAAGTACTCAAATGTTTTACTTAAGTAAAAGTATCAATAGCCTACTGCAATGTAGAAATACTTCCGTTGCAAGTAAAGTCCTCAAATTCAAAATATACTTGAGTAAAAGTACAAAAGTATTGGTATCAAAATGTACTTAAAGTACCAACAGTAAAAGTACAACATTTTTGAAAATAGCAGATCTACAAGCTCACAATGCATAGTTATGCGACACATCTTGAGCTTGGAGATCTGCTATTTTTTCTACAAGCTTGATTATTTTCAAATAGCCAAAATAGGGCTAAAGTGGTTCATGTATGTTTAATATTATTATAATTTATATATGCAAAGTAACTGGTAACTAAAGATTTCAAATAATTGTAGTGGAGTAAAAGTACAATATTTGGATCCGAGATGTAGTGGAGTAGAAGTAAGTGTTAGAAATACTCAAAATTACAATAAACAATTAAGTACAATACTTAAGTAAATGTACTTAGTTACTTTACACCACTGCACATGGCAAAACAGAAATAAACAGGTTCTTGATATTTATTTAATTGAAAGGTATTACATTAAACCTTAACGTTTAAGCTAAATTAATTATGACTGTGGCGTGGACTTAAAATCATTGTTTTAATGATGGCCTTCCTGCCCTGGCACTTGGCCTTTGTGCCCTCAAAAATTTGACAACACCAAAGGCCAATTGGCCTTGCCCCTAAACTGACGAAATTCTAGGCCTGGTGATAGGACCATTCTTTTAGAATAAATGAACAATCCTCTCATCCCTTTTCTGAGGAGAACTTTAGCCAAAAATAGCAGATCTACACGCTTGTAGATCAGCTATTTTTGGCAAATAGGTTTGGTTTTTTATTATTTTTTTTGTTATATTTTTGGTTATATTGGTTTTTTATATTGTTTTTTTATATTTATATATATAATATTTATATAATATATATATATATAATATATATATATAATATATTATATATATTATTAATATATTATATATATAATATTATTATATATTATATTAATATTATAATATTATATATTATATTATATATTATATAATATTATATAATATATATATTATTATATAATATTATATAATATATATATTATTATATAATATTATATTATATAATATTATATAATATATATATTATTATATAATATTATATTATATAATATTATATAATATATATATTATATAATATTATATAATATATAATATATATATATATATTATATATATATATAATATTATATATAATATTATATATATTATATAATATTATATATTATATATATATATAATATTATAATAATATTATATAATATAATATTATATAATATATAATATATAAAATAATATATAATATTATATATATTATATAATATTATATAATTACATATTATATATTATATATATATAATATTATATAATATTATATTATATTAATATTATAATATTATATATATATAATATTATATAATATGATATAATATATATATTATATATATATATTTATATTATATATATAATATATATATATATATATATTATATTTTATATTGGTTTTTTATATTTTTTTATATTTTTGGTTATATTTTGGTTATATTATTTGGTTATATTTTTTTGTTTTTTTATTTTTTGTGAATGTTTGATTGATTGATTGAAGACTTTATTAGAAGTTTGCATAGGAAAAGGTACAGTTTCATGACGGTACAGTTCACTGGTACAAGGTCTACTAAAAGGAGATCCATGAAAAGACTAAGCTTATTTCCACTGGAAACCATTGAAGTATCTCATATAACATTGAATGACAGTGTCATTCAATGTCATGTTCCAGTGTTCAGTAAAGGTTAGAAGTGAAATTCACAATCATCATAATATTAATTATAAAAGAGAAGAATGAACACTGCTGTCTTTGTAGAATGGTGTTGCCATGCTGCGTGGTGGGGCGAAAACAGACGATCTACAAGCCTACAAAGCGTTGCGCTTGTTATGTGTTGTGAGCTAGTAGGTCTGCTGTGTTCGGCCATATTGTGTGACATTGTGAGACGTCATTCGCAAGCGAAGGACCCCTGCGCAGATATGGAGCCCGAGTGGATATGGTGGCGACACCGGGAGCGGTTAAACCGGAGGCGAGCCGACAATCTCCACTAGATGAACAAAACACCTTCCTGGTAAACATAAATTCGGGGGGACATTTTCCACGATTTGATGTGCTCACCATCGCTGTTAAGCGGAGTGTTTCCACTCGATCCTTTGTGGTCCTGATTTCAACTCAAACAAGAGAAAAGATGAACACTCGTGTTTCAGGCGGCGGAGATGAGGAGGAAAAGGAACGCGATCATTTCCGGGTTCACTTCCAGCAAGTGATGGTTTGTTCGCGCGCCACCTGGTGGTCAGAACAGAGCACTGCTGGTGCTTTAGGACCATAGTTTAGGACGTGTGGAGATGTTACAAGCCTGCAGCACCTGTTTGTTTGTTTGTTTGTTTTACAAGGTGACGTCAGAGCGTTTGCGCGTCTCTGCTGTACACAAACTGTTGCTAGGCAACAGCCAATGAGCAGCGGGCAGCCAGCAGTATAAATAGAGGAGATCTCCAAGTAGTAACGGCTGCAGCCTGCGGGAAGGCGTCTGCGAGACCTGGGTCTGCAAACAGGTCTGCAGGGGTCTGCAGACCCAGGTCAACCTCTCTACTGCTCCCAGTGGCAGCCTTCGGAAATGCCAGTCAGTAGGGTCTGCAGACGGGCGGGGATATCTGGTGTCCTCTCTATTCTATATTCTTATTATAACTCTATGCTGCAGACAGGTCTGCACAGTGTATTGATTGATTGAATGAAGAATTAAGTACAGTTTCATTACAGCACAAATCACTCCTCTCCTCTCCTCTCAGCACAAATCACTGGTACAAGGTCAACTAAAAGGAGATCCTAGTAAGCCTCCTCTCCTCTCCTCTCCTCTCAGCACAAATCACTGGTACAAGGTCAACTAAAAGGAGATCCTAGTAAGCCTCCTCTCCTCTCCTCTCCTCTCAGCACAAATCACTGGTACAAGGTCAACTAAAAGTAGATCCTAGTAAGCCTCCTCTCCTCTCTCCTCTCCTCTCCTCCTCTCCCCCCCTCATCCTCTCCTCTCCTCTCTCTCCCCCTCATCCTCTCCTCTCCTCTCTGTCCCCCTCATCCTCTCCTATCCATAAGTTATGGATATTGATTGATTGTATATTTTATTAGACAAAATGAAGAACAGTACAAGTAGCCTACAGTTATACACCCTGCCTAAAAGGAACACCCCAAATAAGTCATGTGGATGTGACTGGTTTTAGAATTAGATCTACAAATCATGTGGATGTGACAGGTGATGGATTTAGAGCTACAAATTATGGTATGGAACTGCCGATGGAATTAGATATACAAATCATTGGGATGAGACTGGTTTTAGAATTAGATCTACAAATCATGTGGATGTGACTGGTTTTAGAATTAGATCTACAAATCATGTGGATGTGACAGGTGATGGATTTAGAGCTACAAATTATGGTATGGAACTGCCGATGGAATTAGATCTAAAAATCATTGGGATGGGACTGGTTTTAGAATTAGATCTACCAATCGTGTGTGTGTGTGTGTGTGTGTGTGTGTGTGTGTGTGTGTGTGTGCTGTGTGTGTGTGTGTGTGTGTGTGTGCGCGTGATAAATAGCCGATCTACAAGCTCACAAAGTTACACAGTGCAACTTATTGTGAGCTTGTAAATCATGTGAGACCACACGACACTTCCTCCTTCCGCTGTTCTAGGAAAGCCCCGAATCACTAGGGGGCAGTAAAGTCAAGTAGTATGGGGTCTGCAGACGCGGGTCTGGTCTGCAGACGCGGCGTCTGCAGACCCACGTCTGCAGACTTCCCGCAGGCTGCAGCCGTTAGCTTCTCGAGATCAGGGGACATTCAAATCACTTTTCTTCTTTCTTGTCACAGAGAAAGCACAGAACTGAACTGTAAGCAGCAGAGAGACGACTTATCCATTACTATGGCTGAAGTTACACTGTTGTGGTCAGAACTGGAGTGCAGCGAGGAGTGGAGGATCAAGTATGAGTGGAGGAGCACGAGGAGAGGATGGAGGAGTTGGGAGTCTCTTGTGGCAGACTTCTTTTCCCTCAGGAAGCTGAAGGAGGAGAAGACTCCGCAAGAGATTCAACGAGAGTGGGACGCCATTCTGGATGAGAAGGAGGAGATAATGGAGGAGTGGGTCTCCGCGGTGGCCAACTACTTTTCCCTCATGTGAGATCCAAGACCCTTCCTGCACCCCCCCAAACGGCCCTTTTAAGGGCCACTTCCTCTCCTTTTGCTGTGACCTTGCCGTGGTGGAGAGGCTTAGTGATTCAGTGACTCTGGGACCTATGCTGGTGGAGGTTGATCCTGACAGGTTTAACCACACCGCATTGGTCACAGGAGAGAGTCCAAACTAACAACAGCAAAACCTCTTTCTTTAATTAATTCTTTATTAATCTAACCTAGTGTGAAGTGAGCAGTGCTATTTGAGTTCATTTCATTAAGCGTCCAGATGTATAGGCCACACTTCATGTCCCCGGACAAAGTCAGATGTTGGAGCTTAGCTCCTTCCAGGAGCACCTCTCACATCATAACCAGTTAGAAATAAAAAATGTGCATATACCCTCTACACAATTAAACTTTACGTTGGTTTGTTGTGAGAAAACAATGTTTCATCTGGGGACCCCCCAAAATAATTTGGGGACCCCCCCTGGGTTGAGCCACAGGTTGAGAACCACTGATCTAGATGATTGTGTGTTTTTTTTTTAAACAAATGCAAGGGTGCCAATACTTTTAGCCACGACTGTATACAATTCTGGAAACTTTGTGCTTGTCCTGTAACATGCATCGAATGGTTTCAGCCAATACCTGTGCTTCAGTGATGGCGACACATGCAACATCCACTTTGTTAGAATGAGCAATATGTTGTAAAGAGTCATATCAGGCAAAATCACATTCACGGTTGCATCGTTTATTTATCAAGAAACATAATATACAAGGCCAGATAAAAGTACTGCAAAGTAGACAAAAAGGGAAACAATCTTTGGTTCTTGTCAATCATGGACATGGTGAGTCTGTAGTGTGCTGTGTGTAACCGACCGTGGAAGAGATGTTTGCGTTACCAAGTTAATAAATCATTAGTGGCTGAAATGACCTCACCAAGTAAGTAACCCAAGCATCATGTCTGTGGAGTGTTATGAAATTAACATTACATTGACTGTGTCTTACTGTGATTTACACACAATCATACGCCACCCAATCCTAATTTGAGCAAAAGCATTCTTTTAAATCATTACAAATTCCTTTATTTACCTGTTCCAAAGGCTTGATCTAAAGTTCTTTGAGTGCCAGTGTCACACGCCCAAAGGGTAACAGGTAGAGTCGCCGAAATGAAGCTCGCCGAGAAACGGGGGGTGCGTTCGGAAATGCACACCGGGTGTGGCAACGGTGCGGGAGTCTTACTGGTAGTCTTAATCTCACAGTATCATAAATGTTAATGCTAGCAACAACAAACATGTAAAGTATTCTATCAGTACTACTGCCAAGACCCGAGGTCGGTGTCCAACAGCTTAAGTAATTTGCCAAAAAATACATACAGACTGATTTACAAAAGATGGACTTAACTGGCCTAAAATTTAGATTGAAACTGAAATTGGTCACGTCGTGACCGCAAGAAGAGCCAACAGACAAAGGAAATCGACCGATACAAAGCGAGCAAAGGAAAAAGAAAATAATTAGGAATGGAAAGTTATGCTGATAGCCAAATTGGGATGTCTGGAAATAAGACGTTTCTCTGTCTATTTTTCCTCCTCCTCCTCTCTCCCTCTCCTCCTTCTGTCTGTCAGTCTGCATTGAAGTTTTGCTTTGACATTGGAATGTGTTCTTATTAAGTCACATCTACTTAATTTGCACTGTTCATGTGTTGTTAATGTCAGCTGTTATTTGCAGCTGAACTTACTGTTAAAGGAGTAGTTCACCCCGAAAATGACTTTTTTCTATTGATTACTCACGCCACAGAGACTTGAGTTCAATAATATTTTTTTTCTATTTGTCGCATTCCTAAGGCAATAATTTGATTACAATAAATGTACCTCCATTGACCCAAATGCATAGGTCCCCATCCGGAATCAATGGGGGTAAATGTACTATTATAATTATTTTGGAATGCGACAAATACAAAACAAATATTATTCAACTCAAGTCTCCGCGGCGTGAGTAATCAATAGAAAAAAGTCATTTTGGTGGTGAACTACTCCTTTAAGTTAAAATGACCAGTATCCACCTGTAAGTGCACTGTGGATTTAATACAGTACTTGGTTTCAATAAATGAACCCAATACATTTTACTACATGGGTTCAAACTGACACAAAATATTGAAAAAAAAAAAAAAAAAAAATGGGGAGAAAAATCCTTTTTTTGGAAAAGAAATACTTTTTTTTGGAAAAAAATACTTTTTTTGGAAAAAAAATACTTTTTTTTGGAAAAAATACTTTTTGGGAAAAAAATACTTTTTGGGGAAAAAAATCCTTTTTTTTGGAAAAAAATATTTTTTTTGGAAAAAAATACTTTTTTGGGAAAAATACTTTTTGGGGAAAAATACTTTTTTGGGAAAAATACTTTTTTTTATGTAGGTTGCTATGGTTTAATATGGTCTGATATTAGGTTGCTAGGGTAAACACTGTGGTTGCTAGGGTAAACACTGTGGTTGCTAGGGAAAAACTGCCCGTTGCTAGGGTAAACACTGTGGTTGCTAGGGTACATATTTATGGAGAAACACATCTTGAGTGTGTTTGTTTAAATGTTTGTTGACAAAAATGTCTGTTGACAAAATGTTTGTTGACATTTGTTGTCCATAGCAACGGTTATGGTATAAAAAGATGAAGTGTCAACAAATCACTTCAGTTGATCATCAGCATCTTCAGGAGGAGGTCCATAGCACTGAGAGCAGCATACCACCTAATATGGCTCCATTCCGACATGTCTCCTCTCCGATATGTCTCCATTCCGACACTAAACCTATCACTTACCCTAACCCTAACCCTAACCTCTGTGGAAGTGTTGCCACTTGCCACTCGGAATGGAGAGAGCCCCCCCATATAACTGAACATGGTCGTGCTTCTAATGTACAAGCACCTAGAATGTTCAAGTTGAAAAAGATGAATACAAGTTGTATACGACCTACAATGTTCAAGTTGAAAAAGAAGAATGCAAGTTGTATACGACGTACAATGTTCAATTTGAAAAAGATGAATACAAGTTGTATACGGGATAAACTGAACCAGAGTGGAGTTGGCAAACGTGGAGAAGAATGGGCCTGGCTGTACTTGAGGTCAACATATGGCGATGACGCCAACGTCAAATGGATAAACGCTGGACGGGAGACGGGTGAGCCCTATGACATCACAGTGGATCATACCAACGGAACAACCCAGTACATAGAGGTCAAAGCAACCAAGAAAGTTAGCTATCAAACCAGATTTGTTGCAACACACAACGAACTCAAACACGCTAAAAAACACAACACTGAATTCTACTTTGTTGTCAACGTGCAGGCAGAGAGACCAGAGCTGTACCATGTGAATAACTGGCATAAGCACTGGGCAATTCAACTGACGGAAGCTGAAATGCCAAAGAAGATCCCTTTTGTAGCAGATCAATTACTCATTGATGTCACAGTGGTTCATACCAATGGAACAAGCTATCCAACTGTCATCAAAGTACAGGAAGATGGGAGGATGTGGATAAACTGGTACCCCCTGATGAGCGAGCCCTTTCATTTCAGTGAACATTCTGAACAAATCACTTTGCTCACTTTTACAGGACCGACCAGTTCAAATGAATGGTTCAAGTTCACCGCTCATGTTCCACGCAACATGGAGGATGTACCCAATGTACTAATGTATCCATCCATCCATCTTCAATGGAATGAGATTTCCAGATTTGGAGATAATATAAACCTTATTATTTGATCCACCACAGGGTCTCTTCCCAATGGGACGTGCATCGAGGACCTTCCTAGGAAGGCGCTCGGGGGGCATCTGTACTACAGTAGATGCCCGAACCACCTAAGCTGCCTCCTTTCCAAGTGTAGGAGCAATGGTTCTACTCCAAGTTAAGTCTCTCTTGGGTGACTTAACTTCTCACCCTGAAGGAGATACCGTACTAATGAGATGAAAATGGTACGTAATGGTAAGCAATAGCATTTTCATCTCTTTATCAGGAGTGGGACTCTGCGGTGGCCAACTACTTTTCCCTCATGTGAGATCCAAGACCCTTCCTGCAACCCCCCCAAACGGCCTTTTTAAGGGCCACTTCCTCTCCTTTTGCTGTGACCTGGCCGTGGTGGAGAGGCTTAGTGATTCAGTGACTCTGGGACCTATGCTGGTGGAGGTTGATCCTGACAGGTTTAACCACACCGCATTGGTCACAGGAGAGTCCAAACTAACAGCAGCAAAACCTCTTTCTTTAATTAATGAGGTGTGAACTAAGGAAATGTTACCATAGTTTAACAAATCACACCTAGTGTGAAGTGAGCAGTGCTATTTGAGTTCATTTCATTAAGCGTCCAGATGTATAGGCCACACTTCATGTCCCCGGACAAAGTCAGATGTTGGAGCTTAGCTCCTTCCAGGAGCACCTCTCACATCATAAACAGTTAGAAATAAAAAATGTGCATATACCCTCTACACAATTAAACTTTACGTTGGTTTGTTTATTGCTGAGTGAGAAAACAATGTTTCACATTAAAGCTGTACTGTGGAAGCTGCTCAACTAGTGGTCAGTAGCGGTATTGCTTTTTTCGGCCGGAGTCGCCGCGGACCACCGGAACGGGGGTCCGCGGACCCCCGCGGCCGTCGCGAGCACCTCCGCCTCGCCGATACGATTCCGTAGAGCCGTCTCCCATCATTTTTAGACCAGGATTGAGGGAGTAGCAAGCAAGATTCCTTCACCAATGTAAACACAGTTGCTGAGGGAAGCTACTTCCTTTAGAGACAGCAAGACTCGCTGTGATTGGCCGGTGGTGTATGATCGGCGCTGTGATTGGCCGGTAGTGTATCATGTGGGAGATGACATCATTTTGCCGGGAAATTCTACCCCCCTCACAACTCATAGAAAACATATAAAGAGAAGGCTTCAGAAGCTGAAAATAACAGAGTGGGGGTTCTAAAACTTTAGCGATTTAACAGTTAGGACAATTTTAAGATTTGTTTTATAAAAAAAGTTACATGGTATAACTTTAAGTTAATCATCTGGGACCCCCCAAAATAATTTGGGGATCTAGACGATTGTTTTTTTTTAAAACAAATGCAAGGGTGCCAATACTTTTAACCACTACTGTATACAATTCTGGAAACTTTGTGCTTGTCCTGTAACATCGAATGGTTTTAGCCAATACCTGTGCTTCAGTGATGGCGACAGCAAAACTCCAGAGAGGACAGACGTGTGTGCAGACGAGCAGCAGCAGAGCATGACAGGGGGCCTAGTGACATTGAAAGAAACGAACTGAGTATACCATATAACTATCCTGAGTGACTTGTGCACCAGTGCAGAACCAGCCTTGGAGAGACGGGTCGTGTCCAAACTACCTCCAGCCTTCCAGAGGGTGACGTACCTGGCCGGGCTGTGTGACGGCGATCACAGTGTGACGAGCCTTTTCAACTCAGGAGGCAAGCGTATGCTTGCCTTTGTGTGTGAGTACCGTCTTATGTCACACTGCCACGAATCCTGTTAGCCTTCACGTATAAAGCGCCTGGTGGTGTAGAACAAGTTATCTGGCACTCTCCCTCCTGTGCTTGCAGGTGTACCGAAGTAGACGGGAGAAGTGATGATGTCCGGCTATCCATATACACTCCATTGAAGACATTGGGTCCACTGGGTGGTTGCTCTGCTATAACGAACTGAGTAAAAGCACTGTAGCGCTCTGCGCTTGTATACTGACACGTAACAAACGAAGTAATTGAGTAAAAGTACTGTAGCGCTCTGCGCTTGGCCTGAGTCTTGGCCTATAGTATGATAAGAGAAATAGAGTTAAGTGCTTGATTAAGGGACGCACGGTGCCCGTTGGAGTTTTATTAGTGTCCCCACTTTGGAGGATTTAGTATTTTAAATATCTGGTTTTAGTATTCGTTGTCCTATTAAAGTTTATACTATTTCGCTATTTTTAAATATCCCTTTACAATTCCCGGCTCAGTGGCGCTCCTAGTTAGGGCTTTTTTCTTTCTTTTGTTTGGGTTTCTTTTTTGTGTTATTGTTCTAATGGCGAAGATGCCCATGTATTAGGGACCAATAAATTTGTACTTTTGTATCCCCCTGAGAACTTGTTTGGTCTCCCTCTCTCTCTTTGGGGTTTACATTCCCCAGGTTGCTCTCTCAGTGTATATTACGAACCTGTGTTGGCCTTTATTAAGAGACCTCTTTATGGGTCGTTGGTTAAACCAACTGGCGTTGTCCGGCAACAAATCTTGAACATTTTGGTATAAATTATTACACAGACAAATAATGGTAATAGAGTCATTTTATTAACATATTGAGAACTTGAACTTGAGAGTGAACTTGACCCAGTTTTGAACGCTGGTTGTTAATGTAAGACTTGGCCAGTTTACATAATTGACGTTGTGTCGGCAGGACGCGAGAGAGCAACACGAGAGAGACCAAACAATTGTAGCTACATTGCTATTCACTGTGACTGCTAACAATGATGATGATGCCCGTGTACCCGGGAGCCCCGTGGCTGCCCAAGTTTGCGGGAACAGAAGGGGAGGAAAAATATAAAGAATGGAGGGATCAAATTAAAGGTTTATTAGGCACACAGGAGATGACAGAAGTAAAAAAAGTGGCTATTTTGTTTAAAACTTTAACGGATGAGGCTAAGCGGCAAATCGTTGTACTGGAAGAAGGCGAGCGAGACACGGTGGGAAAAATCTTGAAATATCTTGATAACTTGTATAGAGAAACTGTTCCAGTGTCTAAAGTACGGTCACAGTTCTATGGTTGCACTCAGCGGCCGAGCGAAAGCATTAGTGCATATATTCTAAGACTTAGGGAATTATGCTGTAGGCTGCGGCGACATGATCCAAACACGGCCCCCTCCGATATCGTCTTACGAGATCAATTGCTTATGGGGCTGTCCGAGGGTCCGCTGAGCCAAGCACTACGAGTATACGCCCGGAGAAATCCAGATGATGGTTTTGCTGAACTACGAGCAGAGGCCTTATTATTAGATACTGAGTATGGGGATATGAAAACGCCTGAAGTAATGTGCCATGCTGTTAATCCCACGCCTGCTTCTAACCCCTCACAGACGAGCGACTGGAAACAAACTGAGACAGGAGATCATGGAAGACGTAAAAGTGCAAATGCAGGGACTGACGAATGAACTGATGAGGGAGCTCCGCCCGGTGCTACAGGCTGCTGCCGCTGCTGTACCACCCCCGCCGCCTGAGCGTTCACAGGAGGCTGCCACAGCCGCACCTCCGCCGTATAATCGCCCGTATGAACCGGCCCCCTATGCCCCGCCGCCAGCACAGCGTTACGCACCAACGAGTAACCGGTATGTGCCCAACCGAGGAAATGAGTGGGATGCAGAGGGTAGACCCATATGCCGCCAGTGTAAAACTGCGGGCCATATAGCGCGGTTCTGTAGAGGGAACCAGCCGCCGTTAAACTAAAGAACCCGGTTGCTGGAGTCCGAGCAGCCGGTGTCAAACACCCGTTAAAAGGGGTTAGGGCTAATGAGGCTTTTGTGGGTGAGTGCCCACTTATTAAAGTTACCATGGAGGGAGTTCCATTACAGGGACTACTAGATACTGGGTCACAAGTCACGCTCATGCAACAGAGCCTATTCGATCAATATTTTCCCCCCGCTAACTTGGGACAAAATCCCTTGGTGTTTAAGTTAAGAGCGGCTAATGGCCTTGATATCCCGTACACCAGTTATGCGGTGTTGGACATGGAGTTGGAGGGAGTCACTGTGCCAGGGAGGGGGGTAGTAATCGTAAAAGATGAACATTGCACGCACCCTTTAATTATCGGCATGAATGTCGTTAGTGCATGTTGGGGCGTTCTATTTAAATGGCCAGGCCAAACTGCTTTTTCCCCTAAATATAAGAAAGCGGTGTGGAAAGACGCGTTCGCCGCTTGTAGGCAGATAGAAGCGGTCACTAACGAAGATGGATCCCTGGGCTACGTGTGGCCTGCCGGTCGCCGACAGATTTGGGTGCCTGCCCGCAGCGAGGTACTTGTGTGGGGCCGTGCGCGCCGGGGACCTGCCGGTGGTGACTACGAGGCCCTGCTGGAAAATACTACGAATAACCACCAACTGGGGGTGGCACGAGCCGTAGTGACTGTGAAGGGGGGGCGTGTTCCGGTGCGCCTTTGTAATCCCCATGCATTTAGTGTTCGGGTGGGCCGGTATCAAAAGTTAGGGAAACTGTACCTCGTAGATGCTGTGGATGTCCGTGGACAGCGAGACCTGAGCCTGTCAATGGGAGAAGATGGCGCGGTGGAAGTGGCGCTGGTGAGCGCCGAAGAAGACGAGCTGGAGCGCACCTTACCACGGGAGATGCAGGGTTTGGCGGACCGACCCGACCTACAAGAGGGGCAACGAGATGAACTGCGGGAAATGCTGTCCACCTGGGAGAAGGTGTTCGCTACCCATGACGAGGATTTCGGCCGGACCGACACCGTGCAGCACCAGATTCCTACCGGAGACGCGGCGCCCATTCGTGAGCGACACCGGCCACTGCCTCCCTCGATGTATAAAGAGATGAAGACGCTGCTGAGCGGTATGTTGGAACAAGGAGTCATCGCAGAGAGTTGTAGCCCGTGGGCCGCACCAATCGTGCTTGTCAAGAAGAAAGATGGAAGTTGGCGTTTTTGCGTTGACTATCGTAAACTGAATGCTGTCACTCATAAGGACGCCTTTCCGCTGCCGCGCATTGAAGAGACACTGACGAGCCTGACGCAAGCTAAATGGTTTTCAACATTAGATCTGGCAAGTGGCTATTGGCAAGTGGGAATGGACCCGCGTGACCAAGAAAAGACTGCATTTACTACACCTCTCGGCCTGTTTGAATTTAAAAGAATGCCGTTTGGGTTGTGTAATGCCCCTGCCACTTTCCAGCGACTTATGCAACAGTGCCTTAGTGGCCTAGTAACAGAGTCCTTGTTAGTTTATCTCGATGACATTATTATTTACTCACCTGACTTCTCCTCCCACCTACAGCATCTTGAGACCGTGTTCCAGCGACTGTGGAAACAGGGGCTAAAACTGCGGCTGGACAAATGTAAAATCTTGCAACGGGAGGTGAAGTTCCTGGGCCACGTTGTGGATCACGAGGGAGTGCGACCCGACCCAGACAAGTTGGTGGCCGTGAGGGAGTGGGTCACTCCTACCACTGTCCGTGAGGTTCGTGCGTGGTTGGGGTTTGCTGGATATTATCGCCGGTTCGTGCCGTCCTTCGCCGCGGTAGCACGGCCTTTAACCAGCCTCTTAATTGGCATTCCAAATGATGTTAGATCACACCAACATAAAATAATGTGGACTCCTGAATGTCAGAGCGCGTTTGATGCGTTGAAAACAGCGCTAACCCAGGCCCCTATACTGGCGTACGCCGATTTTAACCAGCCATTTGTGGTTTATACGGACGCCAGTAGCCATGGCCTGGGTGCGGTGTTGTCACAGGTCCAAGAGGGTAAAGAGCGGGTTATTTCCTACGCAAGCCGGAGTTTGCATCCGACCGAACAGAATGATGCGAATTATAGTTCTTTTAAATTGGAACTCCTAGCCCTTAAATGGGCTGTGACTGAAAAGTTCAAAGATTATCTTACGGGGGCTCAATTTACCGTGTTTACGGATAATAATCCAGTGGCGCACCTCTCCACGGCACGGTTAGGTGCTGTCGAACAGCGTTGGGCAGCACAGTTAGCCTCCTTCACGTTTGACGTCAAGTATAGGCCGGGGAAGAACAATGCCAATGCGGACGCGCTGTCCAGATTCCCTGTGCGCACCGAGGCTGTGGGGGCGGTGGAGTTAGTACAGGGAGAAGACGAGGCGGGCGGGCTGAAGAGGAGCGAATGGAGGGATGCACAGCAAGCGGACGATGATGTTGGGCGGGTGGCTCGGTGGGTGGAGAGAGGAGCCCATCCTGCGTTGAGCGAGAAGAGGAAGTGGACGAGGGGGGTACAACAACTATTACGGTAGTGGACGAAGTTTGAGTTACGAGAAGGCGTGTTATATCGCAGAGTGACTGACCCGTATACTCGTGAAGAGTACTGTCAACTTGTTTGTCCAGGTCCCCGACGGCACGAGGTGTGGAGAGGAATGCACGAAGCAGCTGCGCATGCGGGAACAGATCGGACACTGACGCAGCTACGACGGCGGTTCTATTGGCCAGGCATGGAGGGGGAGGTACGTCGGTTCCAACAGGGATGTGTCACCTGCAGCCTACAGAAGGTTAGAGTAGAACCCAGGGCCCCGTTACAGCCATTTAATGTGTCTTATCCCCTAGAGGTTGTTGCGATTGATTTCCTGACCCTGGGGAGACCAGCCGATCCATGGCAAAATGTTTTGGTAGCGACCGATCTATTTACCAGATATAGCTGGGCTATTCCAACTCGCGACCAGACAGCCCAGACCACTGTCCGTGCCCTGTGGGCTTATGTTATTCAGCCTTATGGGTGTCCTGTCCGTTTTCATTCGGACCGGGGCCAGAACTTCGAGTCGGCCTTGCTCCAAGAATTGTGTAACGTATATGGTATTACTAAGAGCCGTACGACTCCGTACAATCCGGCCGGTAACGGGGGGGTGGAACGGTGGAATCAAACGTTTTTGAATTTATTACGCTCTTTGGATGCCGATAAGCGGGACCGTTGGGCAGAACACCTACCCGAGTTAGTACATGCTTATAATAACACGCCACACAGCGCCACTGGCTACGCCCCGGCCTTCTTAATGTTTGGTCGTCATTTGCGGCGCCCAGTAGACGTAGAGTTGGGGGTGTTGCCATCCCAGCCTAGACAGAGGGTGGGGGACTGGGTACAGAGCCACCAGCGGTGTTTAAACATGGCTTACCGCACTGCAGAACAGAAGATGGGTGGGGTAGCGGACCAGCGGAAGCGTAGTTATGATCGTAGGGCAGGTATCCCTCCGCTGTTGCCAGGGGAACGGGTATGGGTACGTAATAGGAACAGACAGGGACAGGGAAAGCTGGCTCCCTGGTGGGACCCGGAGCCCTTTGTGGTGTTGGGTACGGTGGGCGATGCGGGGCTGGTGTACCGTATTCAACCGGAGAAGGGGGGGCGGGATCGCACTATGCACCGGAATGCTTTAAAAGTGTGCATAGCTCCTCCACGAGAAGCAGTGAGACCTGAACCAGAGCCCGAGGTGAGGAGCCCAGCAATTCCGCAGTGCTATGGGTTCTTTCCTGTGGGGCCCCGGCGTTCTGCTCGGGTTAATTTAGGACAGCCGCCAAATAGGTATAGTCCAACGTAGTGTCTTTCGCAAGGGACTGCTAACGTAAAAGTAGGGGAGAATGTAATGGGGTGAAAGAGGGTACTCCTATTTTTTTGCTTTTTTATTTTTGTATTCTGGTTATACATGCGGTGTTTATTTCTATTTATTTCTGTTGAGTACACACGCCTTGTATGTTTTGTTTTAATGATTTATTTGTGTTCTCTTTCTCCCATGCGTGTCCCTGTTTTTGTGAATGGACTGGACTGATGTTCCTCGGACATTGTGTGTAATGGTTCTGGGTTGGATAACTAGGAACAGAGACTCGACCAATGGGGGTGGGGTGACGTCACTGCGGGCCAATGGGGAGCCGGCATGGGGAGTGTCGCAGAGTATGAATGAGAGAGCAGACTCAGTTGACAGCAAAACTCCAGAGAGGACAGACGTGTGTGCAGACGAGCAGCAGCAGAGCATGACAGGGGGCCTAGTGACATTGAAAGAAACGAACTGAGTATACCATATAACTATCCTGAGTGACTTGTGCACCAGTGCAGAACCAGCCTTGGAGAGACGGGTCGTGTCCAAACTACCTCCAGCCTTCCAGAGGGTGACGTACCTGGCCGGGCTGTGTGACGGCGATCACAGTGTGACGAGCCTTTTCTTTGTGTGTGAGTACCGTCTTATGTCACACTGCCACGAATCCTGTTAGCCTTCACGTATAAAGCGCCTGGTGGTGTAGAACAAGTTATCTGGCACTCTCCCTCCTGTGCTTGCAGGTGTACCGAAGTAGACGGGAGAAGTGATGATGTCCGGCTATCCATATACACTCCATTGAAGACATTGGGTCCACTGGGTGGTTGCTCTGCTATAACGAACTGAGTAAAAGCACTGTAGCGCTCTGCGCTTGTATACTGACACGTAACAAACGAAGTAATTGAGTAAAAGCACTGTAGCGCTCTGCGCTTGTACACTGACACGTAACAAACGAAGTAATTGAGTAAAAGTACTGTAGCGCTCTGCGCTTGGCCTGAGTCTTGGCCTATAGTATGATAAGAGAAATAGAGTTAAGTGCTTGATTAAGGGACGCACGGTGCCCGTTGGAGTTTTATTAGTGTCCCCACTTTGGAGGATTTAGTATTTTAAATATCTGGTTTTAGTATTCGTTGTCCTATTAAAGTTTATACTATTTCGCTATTTTTAAATATCCCTTTACAATTCCCGGCTTAGTGGCGCTCCTAGTTAGGGCTTTTTTCTTTCTTTTGTTTGGGTTTCTTTTTTGTGTTATTGTTCTAATGGCGAAGATGCCCATGTATTAGGGACCAATAAATTTGTACTTTTGTATCCCCCTGAGAACTTGTTTGGTCTCCCTCTCTCTCTTTGGGGTTTACATTCCCCAGGTTGCTCTCTCAGTGTATATTACGAACCTGTGTTGGCCTTTATTAAGAGACCTCTTTATGGGTCGTTGGTTAAACCAACTGGCGTTGTCCGGCAACAAATCTTGAACATATAAATTATTACACAGACAAATAATGGTAATAGAGTCATTTTATTAACATATTGAGAACTTGAACTTGAGAGTGAACTTGACCCAGTTTTGAACGCTGGTTGTTAATGTAAGACTTGGCCAGTTTACAGTTGCATCGTTTATTTATCAAGAAACATAATATACAAGGCCAGATAAAAGTACTGCAAAGTAGTCAAAAAGGGAAACAATCTTTGGTTCTTGTCAATGATGGACATGGTGAGTCTGTAGTGTGTAACCGACCGTGGAAGAAATGTTTGCGTTACCAAGTTAATAAATCATTAGTGGCTGAAATGACCACACCAATGACATTAAGTAACCCAAGTATCATGTCTGTGGAGTGTTATGAAATTAACATTACATTGACTGTGTCTTACTGTGATTTACACACAATCATACGCCACCCAATCCTAATTTGAGCAAAAGCATTATTTTAAATCATTACAAATTCCTTTATTTACCTTTTCCAAAGGCTTGATCTAAAGTTCTTTGAGTGCCAGTGTCACACGCCCAAAGTAGCAGACCTGCAATCTCACGAGTCACACAGAGTCACGTTGTGAGCTTGAATATCAGCAATTTTTGGCAAGCGGCAACAACAGGCAAATAAGTATAAATCAGGCTATAAACTGAACACACATGTACATGTAGGAGTTAATGGCTAATGAATATACATTCCCGGTTAAGTGCTTGTGTCAGAATGCCACAGAACAAAACCACACGACAAGGGTTGCATAGAGATCCTATAACATTCTCGTATACATTATACCAGTACTACTGCAATGACCCAAGGTGGGTGTCCAACAGCTTAAGTAATTTGCCAAAAAAATAATACTGACTGATTTACAAAAGATGGACTTAACTGGCCTAAAATTTAAATTGAAACTGAAATCTGTCACGTCATGACCGCAAGAACAGCCAACAGACAAAGGAAATCAACCGATATAAAGCGAGCAAAGGAAAAAAGACAATAATTAGGAATGGAAAGTTGTTCCAAATACAATACCTTCATAAATGATCTCAAGTATGAAAAATAAACTGATTTATTTTTATAGTGGTGTTTTTCCAAGATACACACTTTAAAAATTGTAAACAATAAATACAATCCACAAGATGAGAAGCACAATGCAACTAAACAAATCAGAAAAAAGAAACGTCTGCAACCCTAAAATGGTCTGCAAATTGATACAAACTCAAACTTCAGGAAGATGTGATGTTCTTACAAAACTTATACTGCCTGAAAAAAAAAATAAGCAAACCTAGATCAAAATGAAAATGTAATTTCTAAATTTCCCCAGATCACTTGTGATTCATAATGAACATGCCATCTGCAAGTATTGTACTGACTAAATACATTAATAAATTGACACCTGTATTGAAGCCAAGGTTGTGCTACTAGGCCTTTACAATACTGCAAACTACAAACAATATCCGACACACATGAACACGTACAGGTGGAACGCATGAACACAAATTACATAGGAATGGACTATTTTCTGTGACTTTTGCCATCCTGAGCAGCATTGACTCTCTTATCTTGCACAAATATCTCTGCAGTTTGCGCATCATGCGTGGAATGTGAAGCAAAAAAAAAAAGAAGAAGAACAGGACAGAAACAAGAGATGCAGGATAAGATCTATCCCTTCAGAAGGCACAATCTCCCCTTCGTTACCGTGAAACCCCAGACACATTCGGAAGGACACGAGTAAACTCTACCACCATCGCTGTCAAACCAGATAAAAGCAACAACTGCTACTGAAACGGCGCTTAGTAGCAGAGGCTTGCACGCTAGCGTTTGTGTGTGCACGTGTGTGTGTGTGAGACTAGGGCTGCAAGGCTCAGTCTTGGGCAGTGAGAGACTGGGGGCATGCCTCTCCCATTAAACCCTCTGTGTCCAGCTCTGGGCCACAGTGACAAGAATGAGAGCAGGGCGTTGCGTCTGGGGCGGGGAGGATGCTGGCGACCAGGCTGGGCTCCTGAGGTAAGTCCGTTGGGGGCGGAGAGGGGGAGTCGGCCCTGGGGTCCTCCTGGGCTCCGCTGAGGTTCTGGACCTTCTTGCTGAGCTCGTTGCGTTCCACCTTCAGCGCCCGCCTCAGCTTCTCCAGCCGCTGGACTTTCCCCTGCAGGGCCTCGAACTCACGGTCCCGCATGGTTTTCTGTGCAGAGACAGTCAGTGGAAAAAAAGAAAGAAATGCAAGCCCGTATTGACATGTCATCCACATGCTGTGCTATTCTATATGTTTTGGATTCATCTGGAGTAGGGATGGGACGATATGAAAATATCATATCATGATTATTGTGACAAAAGAAATTGCGATTTACGATATTATCGCGATAATCACAAGCCATTATCCTGGGGTGGAACATTTGCCAAAAAATAGCAGATCTACAAGCTCACAACACATCGCGACACATTGTGAGCTTGTAGATCGGCACCTTTTTGGCAAAGACATTTGATAAATTGAAAAAAAGACTATATTGTAAGTAACTTTTACCAATTATAGAGGGTTTAACACCTTCCAAGCCCCGGCAGAACCCCCTGAACCCCGGTACTGCCGTGCAATCAGCAATTTATTTATAAACATGTTTTAAAAAAGCAAAGCACGAAATCATAACAACACAATCGGATCGCTCCGTGCAAGCCAGCAAACGGAGTTTTTTTTGTTGGCCAACCTTATTTTGATGGTCTAGAAGGCAGATCTCCTCCGGTCATTAACATGGAGCGATACGGGGAAAACAGCGATAATAAACAGCACCCAAAAATACAATCCGTCTTCTGTGCACGCACATTTATCTAATCCAATGCAATCCATTCATTCCGAAGGCTTGATTTCGTCTGTCGTCTGATGGAAAAAGACAAGAGGGTGCGCTAGCCAGCCTGCTCCATACAGATAACAAGGGGCCGTAATGGCCGCTCATGGACCCAGTGGCAGAGCCAGCCGATGACGTCATCACGTTTCTGACTTGATCCCATTGCACAAGGTCTCTTAAAGAGACAGAGCACGGCCGGCAACTGTATTTTTCAAAAAATTATGATTAATTTCATAAATTACGGGAAAGTACGGGAATAGACGATCGGCTAATTGGTGGTCGAGGCAAGTACGGGCAAGTGCGGACGGCTTTGAAGGTGTTAAAATGGTACCGGATATGCAGCTCGGCAAATAAAAGGTGAATTGATCCCAGTGCATGACGGAGCACGATATCACGATAAATTAAAGCTCCAAAATACGATTATCGTGAGTGTTTTTTATCACGATAAACAATAATAATCGCGTATCGTGCCATCCCTAATCTGGAGTGGCTTACCTCCTCTGCCATCTCCAGGAGAGCCTTGTTGCTGCTCTCCCATCTGGAGCGATACATGGTGGTCTCCTTCTCCAACTTCTTGATCTTTTTTGTCATCTGAGGATATACAATTACACATAAAAAGGAAGGTCAGCTCTTGAGAGGCTATTTCTTTCTTTAACCCCCCCCCCCCCACACACACACACATTACCTTCTCCATCTCCTGTTTGAAAGTGGTGAAGACCTCATTGCTCTTGGATAAAGTGGTTTGAAACTCCTCAAACTTCTCTGTGTAGAGTGACAGCTAGGAGGGGAGGAGGAAACCATGAGGGTTGGTCAGGTACAATCACATCAGAATATTTAAAGCTCCCTCCAAAATGTTCTCAACAAACCATCTCCACTGTGGTTGTGGTTTGAAATGATTTCACACTGCTATGGAAACCAGAGCAGAACGAAGTTCACTCTCCTCCACATGGACTTATAGCTCTAAAGCTCTAAAGGTTGGCACTGGAAAACATGGAACAGCAAAAAATACTGGAGCGGGCTTTAGCATAGCCAGACCAGACTAGATCAGAGCATAAGATCTCCAGGACAATCAGGCCTTTGTTTCAGGGAACCTAAACACAAACACTACAAAGAACTTATTATAGTAGGCCTGTAAAATAAATATCAGTATATTTGCTTCAATGACACCTCTACAGATTGGCTGTCATATAAGTAGTTAGATTATTTCATTCACGTAGATGTTCTGTTTCTTTTGCATAGATGCTATGTGTATTCCATAATGTTATTGCTTTATCTGCATGACCTTGCCCTTAGGCATCTTACTGGTTATCATTACTACTAGTATCACTAGTTCTACAAAGGGTCCAGTCAAACCTGTTGCTTGAGGTGGACCTCCTGTTGTTTCATCAGCTCACACATCCTTTGAGACTCCACTGCTTCTTTCAGCAGCTGAGAACAGAGAACCCCATCAAGGAATTAGGGGACAGAACATGTGTTTATGTACAGTATGAATGTATGTATGGCACGTGGACGACTAACGTACAAACTCTTTTTCTCTGTCGTGGCGTTCCTCAGACTCCTTGAGCAGCTCCTGGGCCTGATGCAACTTAGCGTCCACCAGCTGCTGCTGGAGATCCTTGTGCTTCACCAACTTGTCTATGTGCTGGGACACGCACACGCACGCACACGCGCACACACACACACGCACACACACACACACACACACACACACACACACACACCATAAACTCATACTACTATTACCAATGTTTTGCTAATATAAACGCTCATCTCGACTTTCTGCTTCATCTCTCTCTCACCTAAGGCAGTGGTCCTCAACCTGAGGGTCGGTCCCCAAAATATATATTTTTGGGGGTGGGGGGGTCCCCAGATGATTAACTTAATATGCAACATTGTTTGACAAAACAGCATAAAGTTTGAGTGTATGGAGGGTATCTGCACATTTCTAAAGTGACAATTTGAGGACTTTTTAATACATCTAAAATGACAAATTAAATATTGGTCAAATTGTCAAATATTAGAGGCAGAAATTGTGAAAATGGTCGATCTACATGCTCACAACGCCTCATGAGCATGTAGATCTGCTCTTTTCACAATAGAACCGTGTTATACAAAATGTAATGCCTCAACTCTTAGCGCTCCAGTTACAATATGATTATTTTGTGGGCAGCCTGAAAAGGTTGAGAACCACTGAACTAAGGGGTCTTCATCATACAAAAAAAAGCCCCCCAAAATTTGAAGACAACAATTCCCCCCGACAAGGGAGGCCAGAGGAAGTACCTCCTCTCGCAGCTTGTACTGTTCTATGAGCTTCTTGAGTTTCTCAGCCAGCTCTGTGTTCTCCTGCCTGAGGCTGGCGTTCCTCTCGTTGTGCTGCTCCATCTGCGCCTGGATGTCGTTCAGGGTCACCTGGAAGTGGGACGTCACCTCCTTCCGCTTCTCCTCCTCCAGCCGTGCCCTCTGCACACCTTCATCCTGGGGGGAGAGAGGAGAAGAGGGGGACCGCATGAAGATGGCCAGGGGTGTCGCACCAATTTCTGGGCCCTGGGTACAAGGATTCACTAACACTTTGTGCTTTAACTATTGAAAAATAGCAGATATACAAGCTCACAGTGCGGCACAGAGTGGCTATTTTTCAAGTATAAAATAATTAAGGCCCCTCCACCTTGGGCCCTAGTAACTCAGTCCCACTTTTCCCCCCTTGTGATGGCCCTGAAGATGGCTTCCACGGCCCACACCGGTAACTGACCGGATAGCACACTGACCACATCTAAAAAGAAAAAAAAGACTCGAAAAACACAATTAAAAACATTCCTATTGCAAGGACACACGGTCAGTATGCAGACCCAAAGTGGTGACCTTTTTATTTTTGGAGCGGTGAAAGCGCTCCCAATAGACAGGTATGTCCGTGGGTATGTGGCTGGGTGGCTGGCTGGGTGGCTGGCTGGCCGTGTCCGTAGCCTGGCAATACCTTGAGTGGCCACACACAACACACTAGTTAAAGGAGGGGCGCTGTTTTGTGCAGGCCAGGCACACTCACCACTCACTCACAGGCACAGTTTACAGTTTACAGTTTAGGCATTTAGCAAGCTGCTCAGATTCACCGCTCCACTTCGAACCGAGGTTTGATTTTTAAATCCAACAGCAGCTCATCACGGTCATTGTGTCTTTGAGCTTCATGCTATGTTTCTGTATTTGCGTCTTGACTGTGCTGCTTAGCTTAATTAAAGGACTTTTTTTCAATTGATTACTCACGCCATGGAGACTTGAGTTCAATAATATTTGTTATAGCATTCCTAAGACCAAAATGTGATTACAATAAATGTATTGATTCCAGAATGGGAGTAATCAATAGAAGAAAAGAGGGTGAACTACTCCTTCTAAGATTAAGAACCATAATGTACAAGACGTGTGTAACACATGTATCTTTTTCCTAACTAAATGTTTCACCCCAATCACTGTGATTTGGTTGAGAGACGCTCATTTGCGTTCAGATGACAATCTATGCTGTCCACTACGGCTTGCCAACTCAGATGGCGCGCTTTTCAAAGTGCGAGGACTTGGGCTGTCGAGTGCGGGAACTCACTCACCTAGATAGCAACTAACAAGCCTCAAGGTCTCGTTATTGAAGTGCCTGCCTTGAACTCGAATCTCAAGTCATAGTTTCTAGTAAAGCTATTTTAGTCTGTGAATATGATGCACACCCTTTCACCATTTGCCCACTGATTAGGAAGTTAGCAGTAGCAGAAGTTGGGGGGGGGGGGGGGGGGGCGCAGTTCAGGCCAAAGGTGGTACTGCAGCTGAAAATGCTCAGAGCCATTCAAAAATGAGAGGCTCTCTATTCAGGAGTGGTAATTTAGCCTCAAACCTTTTGAAAAACGTTTTTGGGACATAGACAATATGACATAAATACTTTTTAAATGCATGGTGTATCACCTTTAAAGGCAGCAGTTATCACAAACACACACTAGGGTAGAGATACCCTCACAAAAACATGCAGTAATCCTGGTCTCTATAATGCCTCCCCCTGGCCAGCCGGGGCGCCTGATGGAGGGGAATGGAACTGGTTGGAATAAAGTGTTCCTTCCACGCGCTCCCCCCCAGAAAGCTCCCCCCTGTCAGGTGATAAGAAATGGCTTGCTCACTCCTCATGCACTAAAGGAAGCATGAGCTCAGTTCGGGGCCCTCCCCAGGTTGGCAGAGGGAGAGCAGGATTACAGCTTAGGCAACTGGCAATCACAACAAACACAAAACAAAAATTTTGGGGTGTTGAACATGTTTGTCTTTTCCTTTGTGTAATGTCAACTTCAACTAGACCAGGTCAACCTGGTTGTGCCAGACCCCCTGTCTGTCATCATCATTTATGACATCATGCCTTTTATAGGCATGTCATCATCATGTCATCATCATATATACCCTTTATATAGAAAACCCGGACAGACCGACATTTGCTTATGTAGGCCTACCCATTTCATGGGTCTGGCAAAAATATTACATAACTATGAGCACAACTTTCAGACTTTAGAGATAGAACTGTAATTCGTTCATTCCATACTTTCTCCAGACCTGCAGACCCTGCACCCTGTGATGTGTGTGTGTGTGTGTGTATGTGTGTGTGTGTGTGTGTGTGTGTGTGTGTGTGTGTGTGTGTGTGTGTGTGTGTGTGTGTGTGTGGAGTACCTTGAGTGTGCGGTTGTGTCTCTGCAGCTCTCTGCAGAGGCTCTCCAGCTTGCTGCGGGCCAGGATGGCCTTGCTGTGCTCGCTCCGCAGGTTGTCCTTCTCCTGCACCAGCTGCGTCTGCTTCTTCTGCAGCGCTCGCATCTGCTTCTGAGAGTTACGCTGCTCTTCCAGCTGCCACACACACACAGTAATGAGAGTATAGTATTACTGTACTTGTGAAAACATTTGATTTTACTGCGGTAATTTTTGAGCGGTGGTAAACCGCTCCTAAGAGTGGCTGTGCGTGTGTCTGTAGCCTTTTTCCTCAGCGTTTTGCCATAGTAAAATGTGTGTACGTAGCATCATGTTTGTCTAGTGATGTCATATGTCGTATGTCTGTAGCCTTTTTCCTCAAAACGTGTGTGTGTAGCATACCCTGTACATCCTAGACTCAAATCCTAGTCTGAAAACGTTATGCAAGCACGACCACCGCTCACTTCACATTGGGTGTGATTTTTTAAATACCATTTATACTAGGTTTACAATTTTTTTTGTGTGTGTGCAATTTGTAGGGTAACGCTAAAGCCTGAGTTGAACCTAGTTGCACACCAGTGTCACACGCTGTACATAGGGCGGTCACGATTATGACACTTTACATGACGATTAATTGTCACTCAAATAATTGCGATTAACAATTTATCTACAACCTGAGAAAATTCCAAATGCTAGTAGGAAACATTGCGTGCACAGCTCATATGACAATAGCTGTAGAAAAATGTTCTATGGCTAGAACTTGTGATAAAGTTGTTGGAAGGTGCTCATTAGTCAAAAAAGGGGGGAAATCATCAATAGTCAAAAAGAAAAAGATTCCATGCTTGCTATAGCTATCACACACACACACACACACACACACACACACACACACACACACACACACACACACAATACCATTTGTAAACATATGTATCCTTCTTAAAGTCACTCACTTATACAGCAGTATTTTATCTACAGTAGCAAGCTCACATACACACACCCTCTCTCTTTGAGACACACGCCTCCAGTGCAAAATCAATCACTAATGCAGGATGCACAGAATGATGCAGTTATTTCACACAGTACATTTCTCCCTGTGGGTTACAAAATAGCCCTAGGACACAGAGGACGTACAGTATAGCACTGAGTTCTGCATTGCACCACTGTGTCTGCCTGTGTGTGTAAGCACCAGCGATAAATCAGTACCTCATTTCCATAAGTCACTTTGTGCTCAGCTGTCCAGTCTGAGCCAAAGTAAAGATCCTTCAAATGATCTAGCTAAAATCAGTTATAATTACTCACATTTCCAACCTCTGAGATGATTGGATCTTGCCAAAACAGTTCAATGTAAAGTGCAGGCACCTTAAGAGAACTCGTGCTGGATCAGGAAGTGTGATGTAGGGATGCGACGATATAAGATTTCATATCACGATTATTGTGACCAAAGAAATCGCGATAATCAAAATATCCCCAACATCCATAATCCTGGGGCAGAATATTTGCCAAAAAAATAGCCGATTACAAGCACACAACGTGTCGCATTGCGACGCGTTGTGAGCTTGTAGATCGGCTATTTTTTGGCAAAGAGATTTTGTAGAGAGTGAAAAAAAGACTGTATCAAGTACATACTGTATATTATAAGTAGGTTTTACCAATAGAGGGTTTAAGTGGTACTGGATATGCAGCTCGGCAAACACGTAAACGGTGAATTGATCCCAGTGCATGACGGAGGACTTTTTCACGATAAATTAAATCTCGATATGATTATCGCAATGCTTTTCATCATGATAAACGATAATATCGCTTATCCCGTCCCATCCCTAGTGTGATGTCACAACAACCTTCTCCAGCACTGACACAAAGCAGACCTTTTAGCAGAAGCACTCACCAGCTCAGCGTACTTCTTACACAGGCCTCCTAGCTTCTCGTCGGGGGTGCTCAGTGTGTTCAGAGTCTGCATCAGAAGAGTGATCTCTTTACCTAAACCACACAGAGAACATGACGTCATAACACCATCGCTCCATGTGACTGAGTGTAAATATAGCATAATATATTACATGGAGTATAACAGCATTATGGAAAAACTGGGTTGTGCCTCTAGAGTGAAGTACCGTATTTTCCGGACTATAAGGCGCACCTAAAAGCCTTTAATTTTCTCAAAAAACTACAGTGCGCCTTATAGTCCAGTGCGCCTTATATATGGATCATTCATTGACATTGACATTCCCTTTAGCACAGCTCCATCTGTTGGATGCATAACGCAACAGTAGCGTCTATTATGTGCGCCTTATAGTCAGGTGCGCCTTATATATGAAAACAGTTTGAAAATAGACCATTCATTGACAGTGCGCCTTATAGTCAGGTGCGCCTTATAGTCCAGAAAATACTGTAGTCAGATTACCCCAGTGACTCACTCTGGGCATTTACTGTTTCCACCACTCATTCCAGATGCAAAGAATAACATGCTATGCTATGCTTTACTCCACAAACTAAACATTCAGATGTCTGAAAATGGACAAAGTTCCCCCTTACCAGACATATATGTTCTATTTTTGTTTTGTTATTTAGTCGTTATGCCAATTCCCTCAGGGCTCTTTGCACGGGGACACTTTGCAGCAACCCCACAAGTGGCCTAGGGGTGGGTTTTCAGTTATTATTTTCTTCTAATCCACCTTGGATGTCAGTAATGTAACATTAGTGCAATAAGGACCCCCTCGAAAATGAGATGGTGCGTCTCAAGGGGTTTATTCTTCCAATAAAGGTACCATATCAACTTAAATGCAAGGATGTTTTCCACTTCTGTGTTTGAGTGAACCTTCATCCTTTCATTTAGATGACCTTGTTCTGTTCCTGTCAGTGGCTTGATGACAATAACCAGTGTACAGAGTGGTCTAGACATGTATCTCCCAGCTTGATATAATGCATAAGGCCAGTTGGCCTTGAGGATATTGCAAGTGGTCCACAAATAAATGGCAAACACTAAGATTTGAATTATAATATAGCTAACAAATATTTTCAAAATTGTAAAAGAGAAGAAAAAGAAAGTGGGCCCTGACCCAGAAGAAGTTGAGATTCACTGCATTAAGCCATGGATCTCCATGGGATACAAAGTGTATCTCTCGCGCTCCAATTCACACTGTAAAAAAAAGTGTTATTTTAACTCTGAGTGTGTACAAAATATAACCAAATCCATTTGATGGATGTGTACACACCAGGGCAGGAAATTCACGGCGGCCACGACGGCCATGGCCGTCGTTGCCCCTCTCTTTGGCCGTGTGCACCTCGAAAAATGACATGCCCAAACGGCCAGTGGCCGTGGTGCCCTGGCGCCCACAGCAGTCCATTAACTGCTTTTTACCGTTTTTTCCTCTGCGCGATTTTCAAGTCATTACGGTAACAGCAGTGCGTGGTTGGTTGAGCTGCACACATGACCAGTAGTAGATTCCATTTACGCTAGTAGCAGCATAGAGCATCGCAGCGGATTCCTGGGGTCACTTAATATTCCCCATTCATTTTCGCCATAGACTTTTACAAAAATATTTATAACAATTATGTTAAGCCTCGAACCAAGCCATCCAGGATGGAGGTGAATCATGACCATATAACCTTTTTTTCTATGAAAAGAACATTTTGAAAATCGCTAAACAAAGGGTAGTTATTAAATGTAGTATATCAAATAATGTAATATTGATATATGTTTTCACATAGGATCAAATGTTATATGATCATGATTCACCTCCATCCTGGATGGCTTGGTTCGAGGCTTAACATAATTGTTATAAATATATTTGTAAAAGTCTATGGCGAAAATTAATGGGGAATATTAAGTGACCCCAGGAATCCACTTCCGCTGCGATGCTCTATAGCAGCCGCCGCATAGTGGAGCCGCCGGAGTCCCGCGACACAGTGTTTTACAAGTTACAACACAAAAACATCACCGGGCTAAACAGGAGTTTTATCTAACGCAGCCTGTTGAATAAATCTGCTATTTTTTCTACAAGCTTGATTATTTTCAAATAGCCTAAATAGGGCTAAAGTGGTTCATGTATGTTTAATAATATTATAATTTATATATGCAAAGTAATTGGTAACTAAAGATTTCAAATAATTGTAGTGGAGTAAAAGTACAATATTTGGATCCGAGATGTAGTGGAGTAGAAGTGTTAGAAATACTCAAAATTACAATAAACAATTAAGTACAATACTTAAGTAAATGTACTTAGTTACTTTACACCACTGCACATGGCAAAACAGAAATAAACAGGTTATTGATATTTATTTAATTGAAAGGTATTACATTAAACCTTAACGTTTAAGCTAAATTAATTATGACTGTGGCGTGGACTTAAAATCATTGTTTTAATGATGGCCTTCCTGCCCTGGCACTTGGCCTTTGTGCCCTCAAAAATTTGACAACACTAAAGGCCAACTGGCCTTGCCCCTAAACTGACGAAATTCTAGGCCTGGTACACACTCAAGAGTTACAGACCCATACGGGTCCATTTGGTTTCCCAGGATTCCCACTATCAATTAGCTGGGGAGGGAACCCCCTGGAACCCTCTCAATGACCCTCGAGAATCAGCGCCCTTACCGAGTCCCTTCACTTTCCTCTTCTCCTGCATCTTCTTGGGCTCCTTCTCCCCTCCCCCTCGTCCTCCTCTGCCGCCGTTGACCTTGTCCTCCCCCGGCTTGCCGTCCTCCCTCTCGCTGGCCAGCAGCAGGCCGTTAAGCTCGCTGCCGTGGGACTGGCCGTTGGCCAGGGCGGCCGAGTCCTCGCCCATCACCTCCATGCAGTAGGTGCTGAGGATGTCCTCCAGCTGTCTGCTCAGCTCGTCCGCCATGTCTTTCTGGGACATCACCGGCACCGCCTCTGGCACTGGACAGACGGATGGACACATGGATTAAAAGCCATTTAGGCCTGAACGCAAATCTGTGTCACTTTAGATTTGAACCACTTTAACCATTATTTTATGCTTTGACTATTAAAAATTTGAAGATATACAAGCGTCATATTTTTGACCCGATTCTATAAATGTCTTCTAAATCCTTCTTCTAAATCAGTGGTCCTCAAACTTTTTCATGTCAAGGACCTCCAAAATTACATGTATTTGGCAGCGGACCCCCATCACAAAATATGTTGTTCCAGAGACCACCCAGAAGCAAATATTTGAGTTAAAAATGATTTTTCAAAAATAGCAGATCTACAAACTTGCAAGCTTTTAGGTCGGCTATTTTTCACTATTTAAAGCATTAAATAATTCTAGGCCTAAATGGGTTGAAGCAAAATAAAATAGCACAACTTTTCTCCCCAATGTAGTCTTTATTCCAGTTGATTCCTCCCCACACACATTTCTGTTTTGCCACTGCTGTTGTAGCCTACCGGCTCACCTACCAGTGAGGAGCCCACCAGAGCCTTCCGTCCTACTCCTCTGTGCCACCCCAGCCCGTAGCCAGATTACATGCAGCGACAATTATCACCTTCCCTCCCCTTAACATGTGCCAATTGTGTTCATGTGTAGACCATTGACAAAGCCGGATGCACCATGGTGGATCTGAACTTTACCACTGCGCCACCCAAGCAACTTGCATGGCTCAGTAAACCCCACTAAAGTAGCTTTACCTTCAGACTCGGCCCCATCGCCCTGTGGAGGTGTGTTTGTCTGCGGGGTCTCTGCCTCAGGCTCAGACTCTTTAGGACTGCTGCTGTCATCAGGAACGTCAGGAGCATCTTTTGCAGTAGTCGTAGTCAACTCCACCTCTCCTGTTGCAGGTGGTGTGTCCTGGGTAACGGACTCTTCCGTGTCTTGCTCTTTCATCTTTTTTTCACCCGGCTACAGTATCAAAAGTAATGTCAGGAAATGTTATGAAATGTGGGAGGCAGCGTAGCAATATTGCGACGACCCATTTGCTTGACGCCGGTGAATGCTAACCCAAACCTAGCCGCAAATTGCAACACTAGATTTTTTTTATAATCGGATGAATCTAGGGTTGCAATACCTCCCATAGAGATTCAATGCATCAAAACAGTTTTTTGCTATCTGATTGTATTAAACGACTTCAAACTCACCAATATTGTGGCTCTATGGAAAGCTTGGAATTTACTCTTTCTATCTGCAAAGTGTTTGTTTCAGAAAAATCCACAGTAGACATGTTATGAGTTACTTTCTATCCAAGAAATTTGGTTCAGGTGATAATTTTTTCTAAGTCCTGGAGTTTGGAAGCGCTCGTGGAAAATCCCTCAGCGGTCCCGTGACCACCTGGTTCAAAATGTCACATTATGCAGGAGGCAGCAGGACGTTGCGCTTCCGAAGTTCAACACTTAGAAAATAAACCGCGTCTGCTCGGATTTCTTGACAGAAAATAAATCATAACAATTATGGTGGATTTTTCAGAAACAAACACTTTGCAGATAGCAAGAGTAAATTCCAAGCTTTCCATAGAGCCGCAATATTGGTGAGTTTGACGTTGTTTAATACAATCAGATAGCAAAATAACGTTTTGATGCATTGGCTGCCTATGGGAGGTATTGCAACCCTAGATTCATCCGATTATAAAAAAATCTAGTGTTGCAATTTGCGGCTAACCCAAACCCTTATTCGAACTAATAGGACATTTCTGTATTATAAATCCGTGTTTTGAGTGGTCTTGTGTAATATTGTAAATGTATCTAAAATATATGAAAGTTTCAAGAAATAGGCTTTATGAACGTTTCAAGAAAATTCACTTTGTTCTATTTTAATTAGAACATACAGATTTCACAAATAATGTTACTTGTTTCAAACAAAGTAATTAACTCAAATTATCAGGAACTACAATAAATAAAAGACAAGGTGGACGTTCAGATAATAACAATACATGACAATATATATCTTACAGACATGAAATGGATAGATAGATAAAACATCGTGATAAGGCTTTAAACTCAGTTAAAAGTCACTTATTGTAATAACCCCACCTGGCTGGCACACGTTCAATACCAGATCAATTAGTTTATTTGTTATTAATGACCTTTAAAATCCAGCTTACTAAAACCTGCTATAGTTAAGTAGCCAGTGTTAGCTGGCTGTGGCTATGTTAGCTCATGTCAGCAAACAAGCTAAGGAAAACATCAGTGGAGTGCACGCAAAACGTGCTTCAACGTTCCACAGACATGTTAGTTGGCTGCTGAAAGAGCACGGAGCATTGCTTTACCTTGAATAGTGTCTCAGTGAGTTGTTGTGTGATAAATGTGATGATGTGCAGTGCAGCTTTCAGTTTCCTCAGCAGCGTGAGTAAGAAGCACCAGCAGCGTTCCGTCAGCTTCAATAATCTCTGTGTGTTCGTCAAGTCTCTCTCGTAAGCGTTTCACTTCCGGTCGAAGGACATTGCAAATGGGAGTAGAGTGGAGTATTTTTTTTTTTTATGAATGAAAATAAATTACAGTGAAACGGCACTTACTAATATGATGTAATATCATTATGTCGTAAACTAAACAACTGTTTTCCAAACAGTGGGTCCAATTTGTGGGCCAAGGATAAATTTTTAAGGGTCACGACCATGGTCACGACTTGAGTAAAAATCCCATTTTCCTTTCCTACATAAAAATAAATACAAATAATAATAATACAATATATATATTAATATATATATATATATATATAGAGAGAGAGAGAGAGAGAGAGGGGGAGAGAGAGAGAGAGAGTGTGTGTGTGTGTTTGGGAATATTGTTGTAGTCGTTTATGACTACAACAAAAGAATATCACATCTACAAGTAACAATTTTGCAAAAATATTGTTTGGTCTCTTTAGGATTATTGATGATTATTATTATTAGTAGTAGTGTGGTTACTATAGGCAACACACTATTGTTCTTGATGATATCTACACCTTTTTAATGTTTGTTATTGTTAGTTATCCAAAAGTCTGCAGTCAGCAGGTCAACTCTTATTTTAAATCCACTGACCGGAAGTGAATTTCTTACGGAGAGATGCCTTGATGAGCGTATTTATTTTGACAAAACAACTAACGAAACAAACTTCCGGTTATATCGTTGTCTTCTTCGTTCATTTTATGGTAACAACACAAGTTGGCCCTATACTGTCTGCCAAACACTGATCTGAAGTATTTCATTGATTTGATTGATTGATTGAAGACTTTATTAGAAGTTTGCATAGGAAAAGGTACAGTTTCATGACGGTACAGTTCACTGGTACAAGGTCTACTAAAAGGAGATCCATGAAAAGACTAAGCTTATTTCCACTGGAAACCATTGAAGTATCTCATATAACATTGAATGACAGACAAATAGAACACAGTACTATGCAGTAGATATGTAAAGAAAAACAAAAAAGAAAACAGTAAGTCTAAATAAACAGTATATACAAAGAAGGGGCAGGGGAGGGTAGGGTTGGGCTAGGTTAGTTTTTTACCAGTTGCGAATGGCTGCTGCCTGTAAGTGATTCTTCAGGGCAATTTTAAAGGATGCTAGTGATCCACACTCCTTTATGACCTTCGGTAAGGCTTTCCACATTTTGGTGGTATAGCAGAAAAAGGAGTTTGACCCTTTGTTGGTTTTGACTCTGGGTTGAAAGTGATCTGTGGCGCTGCCTCTGGTGTTGTAATTATGGACATCCTTAATGTTTATAAAGTATTTTGACAGGTACTTGGGTATCATAGTGGTGTAGTGTATCTTGTACACCAGGCCCATTGCAAGTTGCTGTACTCTGTCATCTACTCTGAGCCACCCCACTCTTAACTGGTGAGTAGCGGTGAGGTGAGTCTGATAGGGAAGGTGAAGTAGGACCCTAATTAGTTTATTTTGGGCTGTTTGGAGTTTAGTTTTTAGGGCTTG
Source organism: Nannobrachium achirus (assembly GCF_963921795.1). Classification (NCBI taxonomy): domain Eukaryota; kingdom Metazoa; phylum Chordata; class Actinopteri; order Myctophiformes; family Myctophidae; genus Nannobrachium; species Nannobrachium achirus. Next base: position 53,911,184 of record NC_137819.1, read on the forward strand.
TGGGGCGTCACGATACCATACGTGGACTCCGTAGTCAAAGAGGGGCTGGATTATTGCACCAGCTATGGTCTTCAGTGTGTTGAAATTGACCATTGGGGCGATCCTCTGTAGGAAACGAGTCCGTTGGTTGATTTTATTTATTACTTTAGAAGTCATCTTTTCACTGGAAAGATTAGCTTCAAGGATACATCCTAAGTAAGAGATTTCGTTTTTTCGTGTTATGACCTTGTCACCCACTTTGATTGTGAAGTTATCGACTTTTTTGAGGTTATGATTTGATCCAAAGAGGATGGACTCAGTTTTTCCCAGATGAATTGATAATTTGTTGTCATTAAGCCATGTGCAGATCTTACTTAGTTCAGAGTTAAGTGTCTTTTCAACCTGCAAGTGGTCCTTGCCCGAGACTAGGAGAGCCGAGTCATCCGCGAACAGGAACAGGTTGCAGTCACAAGCAGATGCCATGTCGTTCACATATATTAGGAACAACAGAGGTCCCAGTATGCTACCTTGAGGAACACCACAGCTTACTGGGAGGGGGGGGGGACAGGGTACCGTTAATCTCCACCACCTGTTCCCTCCCCACCAGGTAAGATTGCATCCAACTCACTGCTGCGCTGTCAAGACCGATGGCTTTTAGTTTCTCAATCAGAATAGAATGATTTACGGTGTCAAATGCCTTCTGGAGGTCCATCATGACCATGCCGCTATATTTGCCGTCATCCGCTTTGCGTTTGATTTGGTCAGTCAAATACAGAAGGCATGTGTCAGTGGAATGAGATTTTCTGAATCCAGATTGGAACTCGTAAATCAGATTATTCTCATCGAGATATCTTGCTATCTGTTCGTAGACTATTTTCTCCATGACTTTGGATATGGAGCTAAGAATGGAAACAGGACGGTAGTTTCCAGGGTCTAGTTTGCTACCTTTTTTATGCAGGGGGGTTACTTTTGCTAGTTTGAAGTCCTGTGGGACATGACCCTGTTCGATGGAAAGGTTAATTATGTGGGTAATGATCGGTGCAATGGTGGCGGCTGAATCTCTGAGAAATCTAGCTGGAATTTTATCAAGGCCAGTGGCCTTGTGTTGAGGTAGGGCGCTCAGTTTTTTAAACACTTCATCAGTTGTCACTGTGGCAAGTTTAAAACTGTCTTTTCTGACGCCCAGTTTATTGTAGAATTTCTTAACAAATTTTACACCATACCTCCCAGATGGGGCGACCAGTCTTTCAACCAGTGAATGGGCCATGGTGGTAAAGGTTTTGTTAAGATGGGTAGCCACTTCACATTTGTCAGAAATGAGAGCGGCGTCCGTTTTGATGTTTATGCTGTGGCATATGGTTTTAGGTTTTAAGCCTAATTGGTTGTTAAGCAACTTCCATAGGTCTCGTGGTTTGTTTTTGTATTCGTCAATTTTGACGTCGATGTAGTCTTTTTTGGCGGATCTAATTAGGGCGATTGTCTGGTTTCTGAGCTTCTTACACTGAGCAGTGAGATATTTGATTTGGATTTGGAGGTCATGGTTGAATTTTTTTCTAAGCTTTTTGCAGCACTTACGTTTTTCATCGTACTTTTTGTCTCTGAGTTTAGCTGATTCGGTAATATCTGAGTTATACCATGGCTCTTGGCGGGCTTTAACCCTGGTGGTTTGCAAGGGGGCCACGTTGTCTAGAGCATCGGTCAATTTGGTTTTAAAACCACACCATGCTCCTTCGACATTTGTACACTGCAGTTCAGTGGAAAAGTCTGTATTCGCTAGAGTGTGATTTAAAGCCTCACTGGAGTAGTTTTTGAGGCTTCTAGCTACAACTGTTTTGTGGCCACTAGCCTTGGGTTTGTGTATTTTACGCGTACAGTAGATCATGTAATGATCACTAAGACCGCATACAATAGCCCCGCTAGCGGTGACTTTGGATTTGTCTGTGGTTACAATGAGATCTATGAGGGTTTGGGAGTGCTCCGTCACCCTAGTGGGTACGGTAACAAGCTGAGTGAGGCCATATTGATTACATAACCCATTAAAGGACTTGAACAGGGGTGTTTCTTTACGCAAAACATCGACATTCCAGTCGCCCAAACTGTAGTACTCAATACCGTCCACCTTTGCTAAGCTCTCTTCAAACAGCTCAAAGAAGTCATTCTGGTCAGGGGGTCTATAGACAGCGCATATTAGTATATTTTTAGCATGTTCAAAAATTATCTCGACCCATACAGTTTCAAGAGAGCTGTGGTGTAGGTCTGGGCGAGGGATAAAATTTAAATCATTGTGAATATACATGCAAACACCACCTCCCTTCCTGTTCCTATCATTCCGAATGACAGTGTAATTGGCTATTTCAATGCTAGCATCTGAGAATGAGTCATCGAGTTTAGTTTCTGAGAAGGTTAAAATTTGGACCTTACCATCAAGAAACATAGCTTGGATTTGTTCCAGTTTGGGTTTCAAACTGTTGACGTTGAGATGAATCATTTTCAGTCCTCTTTTCACAAAAGTACTTTTCATGTTGGAGGTGTCCAAATAACCATTGTCAGGGCTGGGGGAGGAGGGTTCCCCTTTGTTCACGTCCACAGCTGGAGTGTCCGTCTGTAGTGGGGGTGGGGGGGGCCGGGGGGCGCTGGGGGTGGGGGGGAGGTCAAGTTCCTTTGTTGTCTGAGACCCTAGACAGTGAGATATCCAGGATAATTCCTCGGTGCGGGGGATGGGGAAAGTGGCACAGAATGGTTTCCATCCTAAAAATGTAGCCAGCCATGAATGGTTACGATCCCTGTAGACCCTCTGATCCGAAGCCTCGGTGCAGGGTGCCGCCGTGGTGGGCTGCTGGGTGGTCTGCACGCCCAGGTCTAGTGTCGTGTTGCTGCTGTTTACCTCGCGTCGACCTGTTTCCGCGGTAATGTTGCAGCCTGGGTCCAGAGACTCGGTCGCGGGTGTGATCGCCGAGTGTTCGCCGGGGGTCCGTGAGTCAAGGGCGTCACGGTCGATGGCCAGTGTCTCGGGCTCGGCGACACGGCTGACCTCACGCCGAGCTGTTTCCGCGGAGATGTCGTGTGCGGCGGCCGAGTGACCCTCGAAGATCCGTAGGTCCGTGGCTCGCGGCGGCGAGTTGTACACGGCGGCGTCCAACTCTTGTTCTCGTGCAAGGCGAGCAGCTGCTTGCCTCGTCAGTACCGGACCTGGGTTACGTTCCACATCACCACAAAGTAACAGAAGAAAAACAAACAAGGAGCGCCTGTTTTCACTGAAATTCGGGGGTTTGTTTCTTGTAGAGATCAAGCCATAGACGGTTGCATCTCCGAGGCTGAGATGTTTATTCTCTAAGCCATCATGCATATAGAAATCGCTGTGTGACTCCCGTTGATTACGTACATACAGCTCCTTGTCCATTGTATGTACGTCCCGTGATAAACTTTGGGACGAATCCGTGATCCACGTAAGCAGCACCAGCAGTAACATCAGAAAAGAAAAAAATATCCTGTCCTTTGTTACCGATCGTGAAGCCGGCATTAGGTGAAGTCGCCTGAGGAGTCGTTTGCGTGCAGAGCGGAGAGAGACACGTCTGTTCGTCATGGCTGCAGAACTCGAATCGAATCGAATCATTGGGATTTACAACAAACAGTGTGAATTACTGGTTCAATCTGTGATTTTCCCAAAGTGGTTCCAGAGAGACATAAACCATGTGTGTCTCTTTGATAACTCTAGGAACATATTGTCCTATGAACAGTTCATTAATGCACAACTTCCCAATTCCTTTTAAAGAATATAGATCTTTGTTCAATGCCATTTCCTAATGGTACATTTGATAAAAAGCCACCTGTGTTACAGTTTTGGGGATACCTTCATTAAATGATCTCAAGGACAAAAAGTTTCGGTCAGATCTAGAAGCCCACTTTTTTAACCGGTAGAAGGTGGCATTATAAAATGTTCATTTGAAATTATATTTCGAACATCAACCTCAACTTCTCCCCATTGTCGTAAAACCTGTAACAACCTTAATATAAATACAAATATAATCTATAATGATAGTATAACACCAGCACAGTACAGATAAAAGTGGGAACAAAAAATAATTAGGTACAGATTACCAGACTGGCCTACATAAAAATGTAAACACTTACAACACAATTTGGGGGTCCTTGATATGAAACAGTTTGAGAACCAGTGGATTAAAAGTAGATCCTTAATATTTAGATTATTTTTCATTCATAGGCTACCCACTCTCTGGATTTGCCAGGAGTCTCCTGGATTTTGACCCCATCTCCTGGATTGGCAAATCTCCTTGATTTCCCCTTGATTTGGGATCAAACTCCCCAAATTCACCAGAACACAGGAAATTACATTTACTATGTTAATTTTTTTCTGGGGGACGATCCCCAGACCCCTCGCTTAGGGGTGGGGGCAATGCATGTAAGATCATACAGATATTCAGTCAAGTAAGTCATTATTAGAGATGTCTTACTTTGCTTCAGTCATCAAATCTGTACACCTACATTTGGCATTTTAAGGCTGAAATTGTACCCATGCTAGTAAAACAAGCCTGCTAAATGTATCAAACATGCACAAAATTCAACAGAACACAGGAATATATTTAGGCTATACTATGTTAAGAAGTTTGGGGGAATGACCCCCAGATCCCAAATGGGGAGTTCCACGCACCCCCAGTTGCTTGCCAGATTTTGCTGGAAAATAAGCAACCGGGTCCACGAAAACAAGCTACTTCAGGCCACAATAAGTGACGTACTGTACTGTACATAGCAATAGGCAACGGTCCGCTGAAACGGTAACGCCTTTAAAATAAACAGCCAATCTAAATAAGCTCAGACTTTTGAAAAATAACAACTTAACAAGTACCATACCAATCATTTACAAACTTTACAGAAAAACAAGTACAACGTCGCTCATAATATAAGTGGACATGGCAACACCGTTAGAGACGCTGTGGTTTAAAGCCGAAGAACCTGACCCGTTGTGACCGGAAGCGCCCGAAGTTTCCCGAACCTTCACCACTGTGACGTCACCGGGGCGTACGTCACTCTCATTGGTCCAAACCCTCTGTCCAAACCAAACCTCCAAGTTCAAAAACATACACAGGTGCGGTAACCATAGCAACGGCCTCTGCGACGCTTTGAAAGTATTACGTTCATGTTGATATTATTTACGTTTATGTTGATATTATTACAACTGACATTAAATATGAACATTTATTAGCGTAATTAAATCAATGTGGTTGATATTATTACAACTGACATTAAATATGAACATTTATTAGCCCAATTAAATCAATGTGGTTGCTGGAGTTATAGAGTAGTGTGCATATAGGCCTACCTGTCAGTTCAAATGTAGGATTGTTGTACTAAGAAATCACCTCATTATGACCCAATATTAGACTATTAATAGGGTGACCAGACGTCCCGTTTTACCCGGGACAGTCCCGTTTTCAAGCTACGTGTCCCGGTGTCCCGACAAATATCTCTAAAACACTAATATGTCCCGGTTTTCAACATTCACTACAAAATTGTCCCGGTTTTCGCCAGAATTAAAATAATAGTAGCTGTTTTCAGTGGTTGCATAGACATTTATCATGTTCTTTTCGTGAAAACATGCTCACCTAACCAATCAGAAAAAAGAAAGAAATTCATTGCATGTCTGAATTCAACACTGAGCCTGTTTGTCAATCACTCACTGCCTGTTTGCAACCCTGTGGTGCGTGTGCGCGCGTGCACGAACGTTAGAGAATGGGCACGCGCGTGCGCGGTAACGTGCGCATTGCTTTTAGGGTCCCAGTTTTAGGCAACAGTGTTTTGCGTCCCGGTTTGAGTGGCTGAAAATATGGTCACCCTAACTATTAATGCTGCTACTCAGCAAACTGTACAGAAGACTTAATAAAGAAACCTTAAACCTTGAAGATAGACAAACTGTATTACAGACAAGTTTTACATTTTTAGATAATTAATGTATTTAATAAACACTATTTACAAGTTACATCATACATTTTACACAAGAATATTTACAAGGTCAAAGTGTCAATGTCATATGCAGAGGAATGAAGAGTCTTGGAGATCTCCTTGAAGAGCTGTCCACCATGTAAAATAAATGTCGCTATCGAATACTAATGTGACACAGAGTTAGCAGCACCCGGCTTCAAAGCGGCACATCCCTCTGTACACACCGCCCGAACTAAGGAGGACCTGAGCTTCAATGCCGGGGATAAACTGGAAGCGTTGGACAAAAGTCTGGGGACTGGTGGTGTGCGAAGGCACTCAGAGCCACTCACCGTTGTTTCTGCCTCAAAGAAACGTTATATTCTTGCCAACTATGTGGCCCCCGTGGAGAGTATTGACGCCGAGCCATGGTACTTTGCTGACACAAAGAGACTTGATGCAGAGAAGCTGTTATTAACGGGAGACAACGTGGTCTACCCAACATACACATGGATGGGGTTCTCCCTCACCCACTTCCCCAGCTGTTGAAACTTCTTGTTCAGGTTACCACGCATTCTGTTGACCAGATTCTGGGTCATCATGGCCGCCTCTGTGTCCTTCACCTCCTCACGCCTCTGCCTCTTCTTAGAAAAGGCCCGCTTGGTCTTGTTGAGCTGCACGTCGACCTGGCGACGAAGCCTCTTTCTCCAGCCTGTTGAAAACACTCCAGGGTTGAAAACATAACTGATCTTCTCCGAATCCATGATGTTTTCCTCCGTGATCATCACCATCACCAACAAGCAGAATTGAACTCTGTCGACTGTCACAGCAGGTCTCTCTGGCTGAAGTGAAGAATCCGTTGCAGCCGAGTCCGTTTTAAACCTGCGCAGTCTTGAGCGTGTCTTTGATTGGTCGCCGGTTGTCGCGTGAGGTCTCGTAAACAAAACCAAAATCACGAAGTGACCACGCCCACATCTCGTCCAACGTCAGCGAGATCAGCCCTGAGACAACAACACAACAACAACAACAACAACAACAAGCGTTTCACTTTCATATCAGCTACAGTGAGTTTAAACAATGCTATTACTGTATTCTGCTGGACCTTTATCCCTCTAGGATAGGATATGTGAAGCCGAATAGCTACTGGCTAAATACATTGCAGACCTACAAGCTCACAATTGCCTCTATCAAACACGCAGCTAAGCTAACGTTAGCTTAGCTAACGTTAGCTGCTAGCCTTCTACTGCAGTTAATTAACATGAACTCTAGCAGGCTACAGTTTGTTTTAGCTTTTAGCTATACTTTGTCCTAAGAGGAATACCAAATATAGCAGATCTACAAGATATGAGCTTGTAGATTACGTGTTGACCATTTTGGCTCAATGACGCCACACGCCAGTTGTTCAGGTTTTAACTTAATAGTCAACCTAATTAACAGTAGTGGAAAAAGACTAGTACTACAAGTAAAAGTATCATCAATACCACACAACAATGTAGAAATACTGTTTCAAGTGAAAGCCTCAAAGTCAAAATGTACTCGAGTAAAATACAAATGATGCAGAATGTCCCATTTCAAATTGAGAAAATCTTTTGAAAATAGCAGATCTACTAGCTCACAATCCATCGTGAGCTTCTAGATCAGCTATTTTCAAATGTCTGAAATGAATATAGGACTGAAGTGGTTAATTCATGTTTTGTAATAATAATACAAATCTGCAAAGTAACTAGTAGGTTATAAGTAAAGTTTTCAAATAATTGTATTGTAAAACAATATTTGCCTCTGAGATGTAGTGGAGTAGAAGTAAACCCCATGGAGACTTGAATTAGTGGATTTTGTTTTGCATTCCAAATCCAATAATTTGATGACCAGCAGTGTTTCTCTATGGAGACACAAAGAGCCTGCTTTGATCCATATGGAGATCAAATTATTGGCAAAGGAATGCGACAAAACCCCAAAAATCTGCAAAGTAACTAGCTAGTTGTCAAAGAATTGTAAATTGCCTAAATTATAAATTGAAACACAATTTTGTAATCAGATTTTAAATCTCATCTCTACCAAATTATATAATTTGGAAAAATCTGATTCCATGAGGCTAATTATTTCCATTCTGGATATAATCAGATTGTCTGACTGTGAACACAGGTTCATTGAACCAGTCTGTGGTTAAAATAAAGGATGTAGCAGTGTATTTGGAATTGTATTTGCAAGCAGTATTTTACTATGGAGATGCACACGCTGGCTAAATATCTGATGGAGCTGATGCTCCTTGACTACCGGCCGTCTGAAGATCGCTGCTGCTTCCCTGTTCCCCTCCCAGCTGCTACTGGATGGCCTGTCATTGACTAGGACCAATGGAGGGACAGGGATATGTTGGCTTGTATTAGTACAGATGGCTAGCTGGACACTTTGTCTTTTGGTTCTAGTTGTTTATGCTTCATGTGTTACAGACTTCTACAGAGCAGTACTACACCACTTAATGACGAGGCTCACCTACAGCCAATCATGCAGCACATCGCCAAGATTGTAGTGGTCGTCAACTAGTGGAAAACAGAGCTCCGGGTAAGTTGGAAAACAAACGAAGGCATTTGGAAGTTGATTGACCGATTGTATACTTTATGAAACTGTTTGATAACTGTACGACAGTACAGTAAATGAAAACACAGACAAAAAAAAAAAAAAACACAATTCTGCCAGACTGCCACTCTCTAGTGTTGTGCGACTAGCGAGACTAAACTAATTGATTTGCATTATGTGGGGAAGAAAAACAATGCAACACCAACCAGAAACTACTGGTACACAATTATTTTTTTCCTCCTTTTTTTCTTCCTAAACTGGAGCTCACGGACAGTTTTAGAACACTAGAATAATAGGCTTTCCTCTGCGCAGGTGATGCAAGGTTAGTTGGGCATGGCTATGTGATGGCTATGGTATGAATACAAATGCTCATGTTCCCTCTCCTCTAGGTGGTCAAGAGCAATACTCCGGAACAAGCTGACTACTGCAACGCACTTCTCATCGGGAACCCTAGAGCATCCAGAGCACGGGTCTCAAACTGGCGGCCCGCGGGCCAAATCCGGCCTGCGAGACGATATTTTGTGGCCCCCACCTTAATATGAAAGTTTAATGTTGGTGCGGCCCGCGAGTTTTATATGAATGGCACTTTTACATTGTTGTGTGCGGAGCTGACGAACGGCATGACATCGACCGGGCTTGATGCAAGCAGAGACACATTTCTCAATGAGTGAAAGTTACAGCAGCGTTGCCATGGAGACTTTTCTTCCGTGCCTGCATGGCTAGGCGTCCCAGCGCGCTGTGTTCACAACACTTTAAAAAAAGGTGTTTTAAGTTGCTGCCCGGCGTGACATTATACAATGTATAGGGACAGCTAGGCTATGTCTCTCTCTGAATAAATCAAAGTGATGCGTACGCAGCGAGATAAAGAAAAGTAAGGAATACATTCATGTGATCTGCAGTCTCAATCAGATCAGATCTAGGGTAACCAGACTGAACGCGTCGCGCGTCGGTCGTCCACTCCCAATCCATGTGATTTTGTTAAACAGACTGCTGTTTTGTGTCGTGCACTTGTGCGCTGCTCTGTTTTATTTTTCCTCCTCCTCGACTGCAAAGCTCGCTTTAGAAATCAAATGGCAGCGAGCACTGGTAGAGAGCACTTCACCATGAAGTCTGCCACTGTGGAGCAGAGCTAACGCTAACCGTGAAACGAAACGTTGCCACTGTTGGATGCACGACGTGCAGAAAAGATGATTTGATAGATAGCCAAAGATATTATGCCAAGGTACTATTATTGTTGTCCTGGGGAGAGGTGATTTATCCAACCAGAATACACTGTGCCGTGAGTCCTGTCCTGTGACTCCTGTCGCCAAATTGCATCGCGTCAAGAAGAGGGAACGCTGCTGAGTTATCCGGAACGTTCGCCCAAAACACACTCGCCCCCGGTTTTTTATGAGTAGGACTACTAGTCGGAGCCCTTAGGGATATCTCGCGCTAATCAGTCTAAAAGCGCGAAATTTTGCACAGATGTAGCCCAGGGCATGCTCTAATGATTTAGCTAGGGCGCCCGAGCCGCCGACCTTCGGGGTCACCACAGCGGCCAAATCAAGTTGGGCTCCCATCGACTTTCAATACAGGAGGAAAATACCCAGAAAAACACTTTTTTCTGGGTATTTAAGTAGGATGTGAGGGGTCTAACTAGGGGTTTGTCATGATGCTGAATCCATTGCAAGCATTTGTTTTGCACAAAAAACATTCCTTGGGCTAGAAATGGCCTCAGAGAACGATGCATATATGGGTGAGCATTCATGTTAGTCGGAGGCCTTAGGGTTTTTTTTTCTCGTGCTAATCAGTCTAAAAGCGCCAAATTTTGCACAGATGTAGCCCAGGGCATGCTCTAATGATTTAGCTAGGGCGCCCGAGTCGGCGACCTTCGGGGTCCCATAAAACGATGGTTTAGTGATGAAAAGTGATGAGTCATCACTTTTCAGAGTTTTGTGGGTGTTTTCTGGAGCTGTGGCGACCCCGAAGGTCTCCGACTCGGGCGCCCTAGCTAAATCATTAGAGCATGCCCTGGGCTACATCTGTGCAAAATTTCGCGCTTTTAGACTGATTAGCACGAGAAAAGAAACCCTAAGGCCTCCGACTAACATGAATGCTCACCCATATATGCATCATTTTCTGAGGCCATTTCTAGCCCAAGGAATGTTTTTTGTGCAAAACAAATGCTTGCAATGGATTCAGCATCATGACAAACCCCTAGTTAGACCCCTCACATCCTACTTAAATACCCAGAAAAAAAGTGTTTTTCTGGGTATTTTCCTCCTGTATTGAAAGTCGATGGGAGCCCAACTTGATTTGGCCGCTGTGGCGACCCCGAAGGTCAGCGGCTCGGGCGCCCTAGCTAAATCAATAGAGCATGCCCTGAGCTACATCTGTGCAAAATTTCGCGCTTTTAGACTAATTAGCGCGAGATTACCATGTGATCTCCCTAAGGGCTCCGACTTATACTTGCTGGAAGTGATCGTGGGGGCGGGGGCGATCATGTTTTGGACGAGTTTGCATCCTCATCTCATACTGCGCAGCAAAAAATAATTAAACAAGAATTGACACAGTCAATATATATGCTGGTGAAATTGTGGGTTAAAAAGTCAGTCAGTCAGTCAGTCAATTAAGCACAAGCAGTCAACACACACCTCTCTCCTCTCTGCCTGACTGTTTCGGTCAGATGACAGACTCTGCATGCCTGGCCAATTAACCGTTAGTGACATCCTTACTGCAGACCACATTAATGATGTTTAAATCTGAATACAGCAGATATAGAAGACTGAAGAAACTGAAAAGTATTACTGATTTATTTACTTATTCATTCTTAATTTGTTTAGGCCTATGTATTTGTTGATTGATTGATTGATTGATTGAGTTTTATTATTAGTTTTGTACAGAAAACAGTTATACAGTTAACAGTACAGTATGTTCCATACAAATTGACTATCAAAGAAGGGATGTACCTGAGGAAAGTTATACACAACTTGTTCGCACCAGGGTCCTTGTTCATCTTATTTTGTGTTTGTTTGTTTATTTGTTGATAGATTGATTGGGAGTTTTATTAGTAGTTTTGTACAGAAAACAGTTAATAATACAGTACAGTTAACAGTACAGTACATGTTCCATAAGTTAAACACAACTTGTTTACACCAGGGTCCTTGTTCATCTTATTTTGTGTTAGAAAATATAAAATACATTTGAGAAGATTGGATTTTTTTAATTTCTTTGATGGGGAGATAGATACAGTAGTTGTTAGACTGGTATGAAACTACTGTATAATAATGAGACAAATTAGTGCACATGTTTGTTTTATTAGTGCGCTGCGCGAGTGTGCATGTGCGCTGAGGCTGCGGCCCAGCCTCAGCCAGATTCTGCCTCCAGCGGCCCCAAGGCAAATTGAGCTCGAGACCCCTGATCCAGAGGCTCCAGTAGATCCAGAACAGTGCTGCTAGGATTCTGATGAGAGTGCGGAAATATGACATCACATCACATCTACTTCATTCCCTACACTGATTGAACATTGAATCCCCGACCTCCACCCGCTCCCTTGGCTCTGGAAATACGAAATCACTAAAGGGCAAAAATACTAACCTCCGGACAATGGGGGACCGGGCATTCTGCTCAGCTGCTCCTCTGCTGTGGAATGCCCTCCCTGACCACCTGAGAGCACCAGAGTCAGTCGAGGGTTTTAAAAGGGGACTAAAGACCAGGGCCGCATTTGCCTAGAAAGACTTTTGAATGCTTTACATGTTTTTAACTCTTTCTGAGTTAAAAACTTGGTGATCACTATGTGCTTTTAATGCCTTTCTGAGTTGTATTTAATTAGGTGTGCACTGATCCGAAGTTACTAATTTATACAGGTTTCCTTTAGCTTTGTTTCTTTGACCTTTTGAATGTAGCACTTTGAGATTTGTCACAAATATAAAGTGCTTTACAAATAAAATGTATTATTATTTATTATTGCAGTCTCCTGCTGTGAACAACCTGCCTGCTACTCGACTACAGTTGAATAATACTGATGTTTTTTTCCTCCCCATCCATTACTTGCACTTATACTGTGACACAGACAATATCAACTAGTAAACTAGCAAAGGTATCATATGTAAATATATCTATGTAAATAACGAATTAAATTGTGATTAACAGTATTTGTTGTAGGTCTGACACTTTCTCTAAATCAGGAGGTCTGGGACTCCTAGGGGGTCCTCAAGAGATTCTGCAGAGGAGGTGCCAAATCATTGTTTTTTTATATTATGACTTTGTATTTGGTGATGAGTGTCCATCTATCCAAACCTTAGACATTGTCTAAGATTAACTGAGAAAATACCAAATGGATTAACTTACAACTACAATGGGTTTCTGCTGTTTATAATCAACACAAACAAATGAATTATTATTTTAGGTATGAGTCTGAGGTAAAAGTTGTGTATACAGCTTAAGACTCAGATGAAATGAATGGCTGTATGTAGTTGCTTTATTTTGCCACAAGATGGCGGAATTCACCATCAAACCAGGGAGGATGCTATGAATGCACAAACTGCCCATCAGCTTCTGCCAACGATCTGAAGAGAAAGATCATGGAAGTCAAAATACAAACAGAAATTAGTTCTAACAGCAAATTGGAGTAGACCTGAAAACTAGGTTTTAATGTCAATTGTATTCTTATAACATTGTCTCCATAGATCAGGGGGACTGGAGTCACTTGCCTGCATGTATCTATTCTGCATCTAGCTTTAGGCAAGACTGAACATCAGAGTTAACATTTCTAACTCAAATCTTTGCTTCTGGGGGTCTGAATACATGTCATTTTGGATAGGGCTGTCACGATTATGACATTTTACATGACGATTGTCACTCAAATAATTGCGATTAACGATTTAATTGTGGTTTTGTCATTGACAATTACATTTCTGTTTGGCTTGTAGGCTTTGAAGTTGCACACAGACCTAACCTAAATATAAGAAATTAGCCTACTGACATATTTGAAAACTTAACTTAGAAATAACATTGATAGTGGACATAGCGGATCTACAAGCTTGCATCGCGATGCGTTGTGAGCTTGTAGATCTGCCATTTCCACTATTTTTTGAAAATGTATTTTGAACCCCCATCTCAAAATATGTTGTTCCAGGGACCCCCCAGAAGCAAATATTTGAGTTACAAATGATGCTGTTGGTACAACATAAGTTCAGGAGGGAAGACCACACCGGAGAACTATCTCCCCACTACGTTATTGCCTTCAATCTGGCTGACTTCTACTCCTCCCAAGCTCACCTGCTCGTGATCCCATTGATAACAACTCCTCCCTTATCTCCTCCCTGAAACCAACCAAGGGTTGTATTTATACACGACCGCCTCCACCTGCTATCCTCTGATCCGTTTCTCGCATGGACACACACAAGCTCAGGCTCACCAACGCGTGCCTGGGTCAACCGAACCGATTAACAATATTAACTACAAACGTAGGCCTACAATTCCTCCTCCTACAACCCACAACAGATGCCTCGTACTCCAGCGATGCCATCACTTCTATCCAGCACCAGCAAGCGAGACCAAACACCAACCTTACAGTCTGTTTTCATTCCGTGGCCACTAACTTAACATGTTCGCCAGCGGCCCGGTTCACACGCCGTCTCGCGGCAGTCCCGGCTCGGCACATTACAACACCACCCCAGTCCTATCCTCACACAACCAGTCAGTCCCGTCCCGACCGCCACGGTGTTTCAAGTCACCTCCGCGGCTAGCGAAATAGCCTACTTCTCCCACGCCGCCATTCAAGCCGGCTCGTTCCACGGGACCTCCGCTAGAACCCACAGCGATGACGTCACCCCCGATCCAGAGTTCTGTCCAACACCCAAAGCTAAGTATTTTTCACACACCCGACTCCTATACCCACAGCACGTCCTCACCTACTCATTTGCCAACCTCCATCATTCTACATTGATTCACTGAATACTATCAGTCCCAACAACAATACAGGCTAGAGCAATGGTACCGTCGTGACTGGTTCACCTTGTCACATTTCACTCAGGTTTTTCATATCACTTACTTCAGCCTCCTCCATACCAAATGCATTTCTATGTCACAACGTTTTCACGTCACAAATGTTCAATAAATGCAACTCTACTGGCGCTCCGTACCCGCTCTGTAACAGCCTCCATTTCTAACCTCCATTCCCCCCGTTAACCCACGCCGGTTAATTCCATTATTCATTCCATTATTCACTCCAGTGTATTCATTCCAGTGTATTCATTCCAGTGTATTCATTCCAGTGTATTCATTCCAGGTCCAGTATTCATTCCAGTGTATTCATTCCAGTGTATTCATTCCGGTGTATTCATTCCAGGTCCAGTATTCATTCCAGTGTATTCATTCCAGTGTATTCATTCCAGTGTATTCATTCCAGTGTATTCATTCCAGGTCCAGTATTCATTCCAGTGTATTCATTCCAGTGTATTCATTCCAGGTCCAGTATTCATTCCAGTGTATTCATTTCAGCGTATTCATTCCAGTGTATTCATTCCAGTGTATCCATTCCAGTGTATTCATTCCAGTGTATTCTTTCCAGGTCCAGTATTCATTCCAGTGTATTCATTCCAGTGTATTCATTCCAGCGTATTCATTTCAGGTCCAGTATTCATTCCAGTGTATTCATTCCAGTGTATTCATTCCAGCGTTTTCATTCCAGTGTATTCATTCCAGTGTATTCATTCCAGGTCCAGTATTAATTCCAGTGTATTCATTCCAGTGTATTCATTCCAGGTCCAGTATTCATTCCAGTGTATTCATTCCAGTGTATTCATTCCAGTGTATTCATTCCAGGTCCAGTATTCATTCCAGTGTATTCATTCCAGTGTATTCTTTCCAGGTCCAGTATTCATTCCAGTGTATTCATTCCAGTGTATTCATTCCAGGTCCAGTATTCATTCCAGCGTATTCATTCCAGTGTATTCATTACAGTGTATTCATTCCAGGTCCAGTATTCATTCCAGGGTATTCATTCCAGTGTATTCATTCCAGTGTATTCATTCCAGTGTATTCATTCCAGGTCCAGTATTCATTCCAGTGCATTCATTCCAGTGTATTCATTCCAGTGTATTCATTCCAGCGTATTCATTCCAGTGTATTCATTCCAGCGTATTCATTCCAGTGTATTCATTCCAGTGTATTCATTCCAGGTCCAGTATTCATTCCAGTGTATTCATTCCAGTGTATTCATTCCAGTGTATTCATTCCAGTGTATTCATTCCAGGTCCAGTATTCATTCCAGTGTATTCATTCCAGTGTAAACTCACTGGGTTCATTCCACCATCCATCAAACCATTCACTCCTCTCCAACCCGGCCAATCCCCCCATCCACAACAGCAACCATTCACTCACCACAGTCACGGCGTTCCGCCGCCGTCCTGTCACCTAAGCAAAGGCGTTTCCGCCTTCTCCCTGTCACCCAAGCAAAGGCGTTCCGCCTTCCCCTCGTCTAAGCAAAGGCGTTCCGCCTTCCCCTCGACTAAGCCAAGGCGCTCGCCGACCTTCCCGTCACCTAACCAAAGCGTCGTCGCCGCTTTACTTAGCAGGTGTTGTCGCCACCTTCCTGTCACCTAACCAAAGCGTTGTCGCCGCTTTACTTAGCAGGTGTTGTTGCCACCTTCCTGTCCCGAGGCACCTCCCTGGCCTCTTCTTTTTCCCCATTCTACCTCCAAACGTATTTCCATGCCTCCATGTTCTCCAAATAGAAAAGAGGTCACTGCTACGATTACCCTAACAGGTCCGGTATTTTTTCCAGGTCCAGTATTCATTCCAGTATTCACTCCAGTATTCACTCCAGTATTCACTCCAGTATTCACTGCTACGATTACAGATCTTGTCGCGGCTTCTTTTGGGCCCTGTACTGTCCAGCCGCTCCGTCCTCATACACCCGTACAACCACTCGTCACTCCTATCTACACCCCATATCGTTCACACCGATCGAACTAAACTAACCTTCCTTCACTCTCCCGGGTTGTGCCCAGGACAAGATCTCAAGGGTGTTTGCCTCTAACTAATGCATGGATCAACATTCCATCTGACTTAACTTACAACTAATTCACACCAATGATGCTATTCATCCGAATTTCTAGCATGGCCCAACTACCTGTCCACTTCTCACCCTGTCCTGTCTCCCACCACATGTTCTCTCCATACCTCCCACTATCCCATAATCAAATGCCTCGATCCTATACCTGCGAAGTCCGTCTACATCCGTTCCAGTGGTCCAACCCTGCCCATGCCATGTGTTCGTGACAAAGCAAGCACCACTTTTTGGGGCCTTAAAGCGTAAATCGGCGCCACTCCAGATCCATGGACCTCGGTGCCACTCCAGATCCATGGACCTCGGCGCCACTCCAGATCCGAGGACCCCAAAGCCAAACACCCAGGGTTCATCGCCCCCTGGAACCACTAACTGCTACCTGCTAGCACCCAGATCAACAAGCACCCATGCCTCTTCAACCCATCTACATCACACAACCCATCTACACCACACCATCCTCAGTACATCCCTCAATCAGTCTCCATTCATACACACCGTATCCATTCAATAAATACAACCCAACTGATATTGTTTGATGGTGTGGTCTTTACTAGTGAAATGCTGTTGGTACAACATAAGTTCAGGAGGGAAGACCACACCGGAGAACTATCTCCCCACTACGTTATTGCCTTCAATCTGGCTGACTTCTACTCCTCCCAAGCTCACCTGCTCGTGATCCCATTGATAACAACTCCTCCCTTATCTCCTCCCTGAAACCAACCAAGGGTTGTATTTATACACGACCGCCTCCACCTGCTATCCTCTGATCCGTTTCTCGCATCCCTCCACCACCCCAATCTCCACACTTTTCTCATGCGCTCCACTAACATTTCCTCATCCTTTCCTTCAGGTTCCAGGGGGGGCCTTAAAGCGTAAATCGGCGCCACTCCAGATCCATGGACCTCGGTGCCACTCCAGATCCATGGACCTCGGCGCCACTCCAGATCCGAGGACCCCAAAGCCAAACACCCAGGGTTCATCGCCCCCTGGAACCACTAACTGCTACCTGCTAGCACCCAGATCAACAAGCACCCATGCCTCTTCAACCCATCTACATCACACAACCCATCTACACCACACCATCCTCAGTACATCCCTCAATCAGTCTCCATTCATACACACCGTATCCATTCAATAAATACAACCCAACTGATATTGTTTGATGGTGTGGTCTTTACTAGTGAATTCGCTTTTAAAATACTACCTGGAGCCAGGTTCCCCAATCCCATGGCCATATAGGCTACACCTGATGGCCCAGCTCTGTCCCCAAGTCTTGAGCTTTTCAAATCTGCCCCTCTGAGTGAAGAGGGGGATAGGATAGCCCAGGGCTCCCTGGGTACACCCAAGTAAAATTACATGTTACCACAGTTCACCTAAGTGCACAATGTACAAACTAAAATTAAGATATGGGCTGCACAGTAGCCTACTTCAGATTAAGTTGATCAAGGACTCCATCTTATGTTAGTGATATAATACAACCAGTTGGTGTCTACCATTTGGTTTCATGTTTGATAGCCAAGATCACTACATCTGAACACATGTGGAATGTGAAAAACAACCCATTAGTGTCACGTTTACTACCGGCTGATGCCGCACTTCACTGACATTAGTTGTAATGTAATAATAAAAACATTGTGGCACTGATGTTCCATTTAATATTATGCCCAGCCCCTTTGAGTGTCATTCGAGGTTGTGGCACTAACACAAGGCAAATGCATTACACAGAAGGTAATAAAATACAGTATGTACCAGTCTTAAACATTCACAACACTGATAATATGCAATAAGGTTGCAACATAATCTTTGTTTACCATTTTACATGCAACTATAAATAAGCTTGTCATATTGTTTCTGTTTTATTCTGTTTTAGTCGACTCTGATGTACCCATATTTTTAGTCCATCTTACATGTTGTTAATTTAATGAGGTTTAATGAGTTGATTTGAGTTCCATGGAGTACAAGAAAACATTGACTTTTAACAGCAGCAAGGTAGACATGACTGGTTGTAAGGCTTTACACAAAGCACCAATTGACGCACCTATAGACACATCAATTAGTGCATTTGTGCATAAAGCCAGACATGTCTACCTCACAGCTGTGCATCTTCGGTTTAAACTTCACACACACAAGCACTCCTTCAACTCAGACAATACATCTATACAGTAAATGCATTTCCAGAGACCGCTGCGTTACAAAATCCCATTTTATTTGTTGCCATTTTAAAATTCAAACGACTTTTCAAGTTCAGGACCCTTAAACACAAACTCCGAATCTGTTGCCAGGGATTTCACCCCCTCATCATCCTGGAATAGAAGTGAAACCATGTTAGCATAAAAGCACATTCCATTACAGCACAAGATATTGTTAGTCGAGTGACTCCCACTTTAAGAATCTCACATCATGTTGCATGCATGTGTGTGGTAAATTTCAATCATTAAGTGTCATTTGCAGCAAGAGTTATAGAAATCCACTTAAGCTCCATGTCGTACTTTGCACTACAGTGAAAAGGGCCAATTGCTGCTTTTATTTTTAATAGAAATTAAGCACTCACGTCAGCAAAGAACCTTTCAATGAGGCTGTGCGCAGCTTGGTAAACCATGTCATTATCATGGTTCTGCAGCATCTCTAAACAATCCAGCCCACCCAGTTCTTCAACCAGCAGACACAATTTCTCAGTCTCTCCCAACTTCTCCGCTGCCTTTAAGAACAAAATGTAGGGGTTCACATCAGTACATACAGTACATGTACTTGCAGTGGAGACACAAGTCGTTTTTTTTTTCAAACAGCATTTCATGGCCTGGTCCTCATGACAGCTGCAATAAGTAGACTACTGAAGTGGGCAATGTCTACAAAGTAGAACGTGAATCAAGTGGTCACATTACATGGCTGGAGCACATAAGTTACACTAAAAGCTCCTGAAGAACCAGTCTGAAAACGGCCTGTCTTCTTACCAAGAAGATGTTGCTGATACAATCCAGTATGACCAGGATGGTTTTGGGAT
This sequence comes from Nannobrachium achirus, assembly GCF_963921795.1. Lineage (NCBI taxonomy): Eukaryota > Metazoa > Chordata > Actinopteri > Myctophiformes > Myctophidae > Nannobrachium > Nannobrachium achirus. The sequence continues at coordinate 53,930,725 of NC_137819.1, forward strand.
CTTTGACTTGCAGCAGGTCAATGATGGCCTCCAGGGCACCACTCTGAACCAGCTGCACCACCTGCTCCACAGTGCCCCCACTGGTGAAGTTGGTGACTGCCCACACTGCCTCCCTTTGAGTTTTGAAGTCCCCCTGAAAAAAAATGACTCAACTTTGACACATTCAATGCATCATTTAACACAGTTACCCCTAAATCCACACAGCCATTTTTGTAGTTGCAGCTTGCCTAAATGCCCAGAGCATTCTAGCCGTTCAACAGAAAGAGCCTTGGTGTAGAGGGTAAAAAGAGCAGTACAGAGTGAAAGGTCAAGTTTATTAAGTATTGACACTGAAGTGGTTAAATATCTGACACGAATTGACATGAATCCAAAACACACTGACGATTGTGCTGTCAAACAATGAAACTATACGGAATCTATGAACAGGTTGCTTCATCTCTCAACTAAGGGGCCCTTGACCTGAAAACATTGAAGACCCCTGGTTTAGATTGCACTAAACTCAAAGTAAGCTTTGCATTTAATACAAGCCAAATTAAAATTAAAGGAATAATGGTACATTTCTCATGCTTGTGATCAGTTTTGGGTAATTGATGCCACACTTCTTAACACCTCATTTTTTTTTACTGCAGCACAAATCCATCCAATACCATACGACCTAATGAAACTATTGTGTGCTTACATTTCTGAGGACGTGTACCAGTGGGGGTATTAAGCCACATGTAATGATTTGTTGAATTTGCAGGCATGACCCGGCGGCAATGTTGGATAAGGCCCATGCTGCCTCCTTCTGGACATTGGGCTTAGGGTGCCTCAGCAGTTCAGGCAGGACAGACAGAACATCAGCATCAATGGCCACCTGGGTCTGTACATCTGATCCACTCACTATGTTCCCAATGCAGCGTAGCGCTGGAACCTGTACATTGGACATTAAGCACTTAAGCAGTCATTACAAAACTAATTTAACCATAACATTTAAGCCTAGAATTGTGGCCTGTCATTCAAACATTTCCATTTTCACTGGTACTGGTACTTGTAGTCTACCGAAGAGGACACGATCAAGTTACATTCAAATTCATATGTAGCTATAGTCTACCGAAGAGGACACGATCAAGTTACATTCAAATTCATATGTAGCTATATTCAGTCACAAATTCCTGACCAGCAACTACCAAAGGCAATATGTTAACATCATAATTCACCAACTGTGATGACCACACAACTTAAAATGGAATGTTGATATTCTAGCAACTTCTTAACATTGACCACAAGTCTTTTGAATAAGCCTCAGTATACCAACAATAAAACATATCCTGAGAAACATTACCGCCACACTGAGCTCCTTATGCCCCATAAGAACCACCAGCCGAGAAACCATGCCGGTTTGGACCACGATGTCAATGCGGTCGTTGGAGCCGTCCGTGAGGTAGGAGACAGCCCAGCATGCGTCAGCCAGAACATCCTTGTCACTGAGGTGCAGCAGCTGGGTCACAGCCGGCAGTACCTGGTGGACGACCAGAGGAACATGAAACCTCGTTGTACGTCCAGAAAACAGTGCACGTCATGAGCAGTGGCGTCAGTTCAGCAAAAGCTAGGGTATGGCAAAGATGGGAGTCCTCATGGAAAAGAGGCATTACATTTTGTATAACACAGTTCTATTGTGAAAATAGCAGATCTACATGCTCACAACGCCTCGCGAGATCGGCTATTTTCACAATGTCTAAAACAGGTTTCTACGGTTTCTTGGGCTGGATATGACAACCTGGAACGGTTGTTCAAGTGCAGCTAAACTTGGCATGTTAGTAAACGTGCCACAATTAATAAAATGCATTGCTGACCTACAGAACCTGGGAATATACCATTTTGGGAGAATACAAGTGTGGACAATATAATTATAATACCTTGTTAAAGTGACCATTTTGTAACATTTTGTAGTTATTTTACTGTAATTTAACAACATATTTACAAGTAACTTTTATTTCCCCCCCTGGACCCAGGGTATGGCAGCTGCATACCCCTGCCATACCCAATTGACGCCCCTGGTCATGAGCGACCATGGAAATACCCAAATACACAGTTACCTGCTGGACTGCAGGCAGGGGTGGAAATGGATTCTTGTGCCGGCACAAGTTAGACAGTGTCCACGTCAGGTTACGCAGGTAACCAATCTAGAAGAATACGGTTTAAATGAATTGTCAAGTTGTGTTCTGGGCCAAGCCCGGACAGCCATTACAACTATTTAAGCAACAACTTCTCTAAATGTTAAACTCAACTTACAGGGGTGTCAGGGGTTATCCGGGACAGCAATGCTGGCAGGACATTGCAATTGATCAAGGCATCTCTATAAGCTGGACCGTCACCTGAGAAAATACACCAATAGTGGCTATAAATCCAACACGCCATTTGATGGATAGATGAGCCCTTTGTCCCCTTTCCAGTCCATGTCACCCACCTAGAGCCCAGACATGATTACATTATACAGATGCATTATAAATGTCAGCGTTACCAGCAATGTTTCCTAGAGCCCAGACCGCCTGCTCGCTGATGTGCAGATGTGGTGAAGCCAGCAGAGAGATGAACACCGGCACAGCTCCATGCTCCACCACCTGCAAACAGACCGTTTTAGCTTTGTGATTGGAAACTCAATCTTAATATCCCCCCAAAAAAGCTTTTTCACTTTGCATGAAGCTTTATGGATTAAAAAAAATAGAAATCTGCTTTTATAATGTACATTCAATCAGGATCTACAGGAATACATTTTAAGCCATTAAAACAGGAAAGCATGCATGTCATTTTAGCATCGGCCATCCAAAAATGGCAGATATACAAGCTGACAAGTAATACGTTCACAGCGTGTCAATTCATGCCACGCTCGAAAGCTTGTATATCTGCCATGTTTGAAAAATCTTGAGCGTGAGAACTGAATTAGTATGCATTTGAAGAGTCAGCCTCGGGTCTTAATGGGTGGGTGTGTGTGTGTGTGTGTGTGTGTGTGTGTGTGTGTGTGTGTGTGTGTGTGTGTGTGTGTGTGGGGGGGGGGGGGGGGGGGGGGGGGGGTACAAAGTGAGGTACATGTGATTCTGCACCTGCTGAGTATGCCATGAGGTGCCAGATGCGATGTTGGTGAGAGCCCAGGCTGCTTCAAACTGCAGGAGAAGGTCATCATCCATACCCAGGAACTCCACAAAACGGGTCAGCAATCCTGCATCCACAACCTCCTTCAGAGGAGGGTCTTTCTCCCGTGACAGCAGCTTCCTGGAGGAGGGCAGCAGAATTGGTCAACCTTAGGATTGGCCTTTAGCAGGCAATGGAAATCAGGAATGGACACAAAAGTTAATTACATTTTTATTTTATTTCCAAAACCATGCCCATCATTTCTTTTCAAAGAGGCGCATAAAAACCTGTCCAGGTTCTACAGGCTCTTGAGTATACAGCCTTCATAAGGATCTAGTTAAACCCATGGCATCACTCACTTTTTTCAGTTTCATCATGTCATCTACATGTTGCCTGCAGCCTAAAGGCCTTATAGTCCAAGGTGATAGCTCTTCATTCCACCCTGGTGTAGTTTTCTAACTATCACCTAAACAGGTGAAGAGCTATATAGGAGTGATAAATAGGTTTCTGTTTAAACAAATGTATGTATTTTGATTTATATTAATATGTTAGACACGATATGATCTAGGCTAAAATTGTAACACTATAGTTTGCTAATGTCTGAACTAGCCCTCCAGACCATCTGTCACTCTGCAATCTGCTGTGACTGGCCTGAGGATGTCACACCTAGATGTAAACTCCTCTTGATCTATTTGTTCCCTGCCTGATCAATGCATGACATATATTTACTGTATCACTGCGTCTTCCTGTTTAAACCATCTGTCTGTCTACAGCCCCTGACATGTATATTGAACATGTATTTATAGTGACTAGATTCTATGCTAAAAAACTCAGTTGAGCCTGCCGGCCGTGAGGTTAGGTCAGAGCTTAGGACCTTGTGTGTCCTTGTTACTTGATTCTATGACATTCCTGGACTATGCTTTTTTATGCTTCGTTGAATAAATACTGCAAGGATTTCTACCTACATCACCTCCGGATTTCATATTCTTTTAGTTAAAGTTCTATTTCTTTTATTTATATTTAGTCTGTATTTCTTATTTATCAAGGAGATAACTAGAAAACGACACCAGGGTGGGGTGATGAGTTATCAACTTGGACTATGATGAGGCCTTAAGGTGGTTTGACACTATAGGTGCAGGCTACAGCAGACAGCACTCTATTAGCTTACCTGGCTGCCTGACAACCTTGGGCTTGCATCACTTTGCAGTCGCTGTTAACAGCTGCAATTATATCCTCAAGAGTCATCATGGATAGCACCTAAACATGACAAAGTTCGTAACATTTAATTAATCTAATAATCAGATTAATCTGATTTACACTTGTGAGGTGTGGAAAAACAGAAGTGCCAACTACTGACATTTTGACCGGTGGTGTGGTCGGGGGAAAGAGCGTCCTCATCAGGGAGAGATGACAGGGTGATGTTCCTGCGCTTTTGAAAGTTTTCGTTTTTCTGAGCTTTCCGCAACTCCACGATCTCGGAAATCCTTTTCTCCCGAAGTTTCTGCGTGCAAAGATGATAACCAAAGAGTTATGATCGAAAAGTGTCATCTATCCCTTGTAGCATATTAGGCTAAGCAGTTGAATCAGTGTAGGCCTATGGTGGCATTGGCAACTTACAGTGGGATCCTTTCCCTTGTTTTTGAATTTAGAGATGCGCTCATCAGTAACGCTCTTGGTAGGCATCGTGGCTCTAATTCTAATCAAGTGCTCTCTCCGGTGTCGTATGGCAAAGATCCATCTAGAGCCTAACGACAGTTTGAGTTGGTGCTTTAGCCTGCTGCTAATCAGCGCACGTCCATCAATGATCCAACCAGCAGGCAGCAACTAATAAACCTAAGTAATCAATATGCGCCTGATAGGCCTACCCTCCATCCATTCAGGTACTCAAATGTTTTACTTAGGCCTATGTAAAAAGTAAAGTATCAATTATTAAACAGACTCTGCTAACTTACAAGTCCTACATTTTAATGAGTAGCCTAAAAGTAGGCTCCTTTCCTTTGCTTAGAAAATATTGTGTGTGTGTGTGTGTGTGTGTGTGTGTGTGTGTGTGTGTGTGTGTGTGTGTGTGTGCGCGCGCGCGCGCGTGGAGATGTCGCCATGAAAACACAAATACACAATTCTTTTTTGCATTATTTCTTTTTTTATTTACACAAAGCAGTTTGAACGTACGGTACAATTTGCAAGAGCCCAAGCCTCTAGCTGATTCATATTATCTCAGTAATAGGCCTATTAAAAGACAGTTAGAGTTACATTCAAAAGTAAAAGTTCCAAACATTGTACCAGCAGTGATACTGGTACAAAATGAATGAATGAGTTAAGATTTAAGTGCATACAAAAAAGTTATAGGCTATATATATATAACACAACTGGCTCCAAATATATTACAAACTTTTATGATTAGGCCTATGTGTATAAAATATACAAAATAAAACAAACCACACCTCTCTTCAACCGTCCTCCTTCCATTGGTTGCCACATCCATTACACAGTAGACCTACATGTGTTTTCGGTTCATCAGCACTGTGTGCATTATATTGCAGTACCCGTGAGTATGTACAGTTCTTTCCACGACACTTGCCGCAGACAAACATGTCTGTCTCTGTTCCCCCTCCTTTGGACAGCTGATGTTCTCTGATGGATTCTTTAGTCTGCGTCTCTCTCATCTGCCTCAACTCTGCACTGGCCATCTCCTCAGCAGTCATGGTAGCGATGCGTTCAGGCGTGAGGTTTCCACACAGGACATTTCTTCTCAGCTCTGGGTTCTTCTGATCCCTCAGGTTGGAGAACCGACTCCTCACACGAGCTTTATATTTCCCATCTGTGGACTTAAACTCCCGGAAGATCGATTCTTCAATCCACCTGCTTCTTACTGCTCTTCTCACTGCCAGCGTCCTTCACAGGAGATCCCTCTTTCTTCTTCTCCTCTGTACCATCCAATAGTTTTTTCCAGGACTTGATGAGGGTCTTTGCTAGGGTCTGAACCTCCTCCTCTGAACTCTGCCTCCTGACCGCATCCACTAACATCCACAGCCGGGTGGACAGCAGTGTCTCCAGGGAAATCTTGGTGTTCTTCAACACTCTCAGTAGGTCAAAGGCTACCACCCGTGTTCTTCTTCTCCTGCACCATTTTGGCAAGTTTTTTGGCGATCCACTCGACCAACTGGTCTTTCACCATGTTTATTATTTTATTCTCACTTCTTCTACTAGCACGGGTTGTTGTCGATGTCCCCCGTTTACATGCGGGAGAAAAGCCTCTCTCGTTCTGTCTGTGCAACCGTCTGTGTCGGCCTCTCTTCTCTCTCTGCGCATGCTGCCCCCTGCAGCACCTATTTGTTTACAAGGAGACGTCAGAACGTGTGCGCGTCTCTGCTGTACACAAACCGTTGCTAGGCAACAGCCAAGAGCCAATGAGCAGCGGGCAGCCACGTCAGAGCGTTTGCGTGTCTCTGAGTCTGCTGTACACAAACCGTTGCTAGGTCAGCCAATGAGCATCAACATGTGGAACGCCCTTCCTCAAGCCCTAAAGGAGAGCAAATCCCTAGCCTCCTTCAAAATTGGTATGAAGTCACCTTCAGACAGCTGCTACCCGTGACTTGTAAATAGATTAAGCCCCCATGCTCCCCCCCTCCCCCTTTTTTTTCTTTTTTCTGCCTTTGTATTTGATGTTATGCTTTTGAAACTGATATTATCCTAGATAAAGTACTATGTTCTATCCGTCTGTCTTTCAATGTTATATGAGATACTTAAAGTGTGGTTCCTGTGGAAATAAGCCTCGGCTTTCTAGGATCTCCTTTTAGTTGACCTTGTACCAGTGATTTGTAGTGTACTGTCATGAAACTGTACTTTTTTCTATTGCAAACTTCTAATAAATGCTTCAATCAATCAATCAATCAACGCGCAACCAACGGCATAGAGACAGACAGGCCGTTCACATCACTTTTCTTCTTTCTTGTCACAGAGAAAGCACAGAACTGAACTGTAAGCAGCAGAGAGAGAGACGACTTATCCATTACTATGGCTGAAGTTACACTGTTGTGGTCAGACCTGGAGTGCAGCGAGGAGTGGAGGATCAAGTATGAGGACTGGGAGGCCATCGTGGAGGAGCACGAGGAGAGGATGGAGGAGTTGGAGTCTCTTGTGGCAGACTTCTTTTCCCTCAGGAAGCTGAAGGAGGAGAAGACTCTGCAAGAGATTCAGCGAGAGTGGGACGCCATTCTGGATGAGAAGGAGGAGATAATGGAGGAGTGGGACTCCGCGGTGGCCAACTACTTTTCCCTCATGTGAGATCCAAGACCCTTTTAAGGGCCACCTTCCTCTCCTTTTGCTGTGACCTTGCCGTGGTGGAGAGGCTTAGTGATTCAGTGACTCTGGGACCTATGCTGGTGGAGGTTGATCCTGACAGGTTTAACCACACCGGATTGGTCACATGAGAGATTCCAAACTAACAACAGCAAAATGTTTCTGTAGTGAAGTGACCTGGAGCCAGGTTCCTCATAAATCTGATCTGTCCCCAAGTATTGAGCTTTTCAAATCCGTAGAGTGGAGAGGGGGATAGTATAGCCCAGGGCTTCCAGCCCCCCTTCCCCAAACCTTTTCATGTCAATGACCGCCACGTTGTGTGTATTTGTCTTGTTTCACATTGCAGATGTTTTGAAAATAGCACATAAACAAGCCCACAACCCAGCTTGACACGTTGAGCTTGTAGATCCACTATTTTCAAATAGCCAATGCAATGCGTATAGGTTTTTAGTGATTAAAGTATTCTTTATGCTATATAGTAAGAACTTTTAGTGAGGACCCTCTGGTAATTTGACAATATTCTCAAATACATGGTTCAAGACTTGTAAAGGTAATTGTATAGCAAATAATATCCATTATGCTGGTCTAATGTGTAGTTATACTGATAATTATCAGAATTACATTCTCCAAACTGCTTGTCCTCTAACCTCATCGAGTGATTTTACCGATTACCTGTGGTGCTTCAGCGATGGCCCCACCATAGACTTAGAGTATACTGTATAACAACGGGCCGCAGACATAATGTAACTTCCTGAGGGCCAAACAGTTCTTTCCTCAAACTGACACAATCCACTTTGTTAGAATGAGTACATGTTGAAACAATAATAGGTTTCCATTGCTTTTCAGATTATACAGTCAATTACTGTAATCAGTTAAATTGTAAAATGTACACCTAAGTAAAATGACATGTTACCACAATTCATCACCTAAGTGATAACAATGTTTGTACCAACCAAAGTTAAGATGTCGGCTTCACAGTAATTCAGATCAAGTTAGTCGTCAAGGATACTATCAAAAAACTAGTTTGGTGCCTACCATTAGATAAGCATAACATTAGGTTCAATAATGTATGAAACCTGTTGATATTTTTCAGTCAACCTGTGGGTCGAGACCCCCAGAGAGGTCCCCAAAAGATTTTTATTTTCCTTCTTTTTTTGAGTGAAGTTAAGTCACATTTTTTTAAGACATAAAACTGGCCACTCACCATTATGGCGTTTTACTTGTTACTAATAACATTGCATCACTTTGTTCCATTTAATATCATGCCCACTAAGTCACTTTGCAATTTACTTGTGGAAGGAACACAAAAGTAAGTCAAATGTAATAACTAATTAATAACATAGAAAGTAATCCTATTAAGTACCTTAAGCTGTACCTTAAAGGTAACTTCCCCAACAATGAATATAACTATATAAATAAAAGAAAAAAAGATGCATTAAAGGGTTGCAACATAATCTTTATTCATTTTGTACAGTATTTCCACTGGACAACTTTAAATTCAATATATTTTTTTCTTTACATTTCTAATATTGTTAATGCTTTTTGTATGTTTGTAATTCTTATGTTCATGTTTGTGTGTCATGTTCAGTTTAGGTGTATCAGTTTTTCGTCACTCATTCATACCGTCGGTAAAGTCAAGTCAAGTCACAGTTTAAGATGGGTAATTGTAAGCAAATGAACATCAAGTAAGATATTGAAATAAATAATTTTTTAAAGAAAGAAATGAGAGGACCAGAACAGAGAATATATATCAAGACTGGTCGGTGATGGCATATGAAAAAATATTTTTACAAACATGTAGCATTGTAAACATTTGTAGCATAGACAACATTACTTGACTAAGCCAAGCGTGGCTTCATAGTTTTGATATAGACATCAACAGTTTCTAGGACGGAAGACAAAGTCAGATTTGAAATATTTTGGTGATTTTTCTAATCAACAGAGAGCAGGTTCCTGATTATTTCCTGACCTGACGCCCGACAATCTTGTGGTTTAAACACAATTACTCAAAAATATAGCCCCAAGTATCCAATAACCACATCAGGCAGTGAGAACAAGACCAGAAAATAACCCTTTTTGTCTCCTGGTGATGGCACTCATTCCGATGAGGCATTTCGCCACTTCTCAGAAGTGATTCGAAGCACATCGGAATTGAGGTGCGACAAGGGGAAGGGTCCCCTTGTCAATGTAATGTAATGTATCAGAACATACATATACCTCCATTTAAATGTTTTGATCACGTTTTAATGTAAATTACTTCACAATTTCTGAAGAAAAAAAAAATCAAGTAGTTGCCTCTTTTAACTCCACCCAGTGGAAGGAGTACAACGAGAAAAAGGTAGCTTCAATATCAGTCTTCGCCTCTGGAGGGGGAGGGGGTGCCTGATTTGATTTATTTTTTTATTGCAATTAGTTTAGTGAATTATTTGTTTTAGCTCATTGCCGGTAAAACCTTTAGAGAAGAAAGAAAGATGAGGTGTAAGTAACTGACCTATCAGACCTTCCACTGAGGGTGAGAGACTAATCTATTGATGGCTGTGTGAAGATTGCCAATTACAGTATTTCACTTAACGACAAGCTTTGGTGAAATATATTTTGACCAAAAAAAAAAAAGTCTGAATATGCTTTTGTCTTCCGAGTCAGATGAGGAGAGCAGAAGCCTCCGTGTTTAGCGTTTTGTGCCATTTTACGTAGAAAGACTAAAACCATAATTCTTATCAGCGCAGACCGTCTTTGCACATCAAAAGTAGAGGGGCTGCAGCCCATGAGCAGCACTAGCTGCAGTCTAAATATACCTGATAGTTTGTCCAACAAATTGATACCTAATTGGACAGCCTGTAATTTGCAGTCCTACACAGTGAAACCCACAAAAGATTAGACAGCTAAGAGCATTGCGCCATTTTTACACCAATAGACAGCAAACTGCTTTAGAGACCAGTATGCAATAAATCAAGTCTACTTTTTCTTTTTTTCTTTTTCAGACAATTAATTCTGATTAATTGGTTCTGATTCAATTCCTTTTTTAGGTGTTCACATAAAGAATGCCACTTCTTGGAAGAAACAATGGCAAGCAATGTAACCTTTTTAAGATAAGAAAAATAGAGCAGCAATGTTTTTGCACAAAATGTGTGCACATTCAAGTACAAAATGAAAGGAAAAAAGTAAAGGAAAACAAATCTATAAGTCAAAGAGATACACATGAACCTCCAGTCTTTGTTGGTCGGATTGGCACTTTAGTGAATAGGAGTGCATTTCTTCTTTTTTTTTTTTTTTACTTCTCATAAATATAAATATTTATTTTCTTTTTGATACATGGGTTCTTTTTAAAATTTCTATGCCACCAATCTGCCGTTCTTTGTAGAGCACGCACAGAAGTGGACATGAAACTGAAGACTATTGATATAAATGCTCCACATATAGTTGATGCAGAGTTTAGTTCTTGTTGCTCAATTTTTCATAATTTCACAAATGCTTGTTACCTTTTGTGTCTGCTAGGAAGGAGCATACATGTTCTGTAGATGACATTTGTTGCAGCACTGGCATCAAATGCTTCACACCTTGCAACATCTGATGACACTAGCGTGTTCTGTACTGTGTTGGCAAGATGACAGCTAAAGTAAAACTAGAAGACCAGAACAGATAAGACAGTAGATACAGACGGGTGACAAATTAAAGGAAAAGCCAGTAACTGTTTTTGCCCCACCTGATTACAATAATATAATTGGAATTATAAGTTACTATATGTGGTAATGCATTTTGAAATATGGTCTATTTAAAAAAAATATATATATTAAGAAGGATTCTATGTGTCCTGGAGCACCTGGTAACAGACATGATCATGAACACCAGTATGCAGCAAGCTATTTAAATGTGTCACCCTCAGTATAAATAATTATGTTTCCAAAAGTCTTATCAAATTCAGGGAAGTTAAATGTTATAAAGAAACACTAACCTGCTTAAAACACTGGTCCACAAAGAACTGTGTATAGTCAATGTTTTATGGGCTTAAGCCAGTCTGTTTTAAACACAGTCAGTCTACAGAACATGAGCTCCCAGTCAGACTCGGATAGGGACACAGTAATAGCATCAGTCGATCTCTTCCTCACACAGTGCTTGTCAGTCAAACATCACACTACCAGACAATTCTGAGCCATGTGCTCTGTCCACAACCCCTTCACGCTGATCCTGGGACAGCCGTGCTTCCCCCAGCCCCTTCCCCAGTTGTTTAGGGTCGGTGGAAGCAAGCCTGATGCAGGATCACGTTTATGGGGCAAATTCAAACCATCGTAAGTCATGTGGCTAGGAGCTGGAAAAGGCTTCCATAAAACACATTTTTGGATAGCAGGAAAATATAAAAGAAATCTTTATTAAACTCTTTTTCAAAGACAACAGGATTTCAAAAAAAAGAAAGAAAATACTGTTGCTTTTTGAGAATAAAAGTACTGTTTCCTTAACGAAAGTGCATTGATAAAGAAAATGCAAACTGTTTTCAAATTTTCGAGGTAACCATTCCAAAAATAAATAATCTCTGTGATTATGGAAACCATTTCCACATTCTACTAGCCATTCATCTGTGTGAGGTGTGTGTACAGTGTCTGCTGGTGTTGTATGCAAGTGTGCATGAAGTGTGTGTGCAAATATATATTCTGTACTAGAAGTTTCTGTTGCGGTTAGGCTTGTCACTTGTCTTAGAGAAATATCCCCAGCCAAATCCTGGCTGTTTCGAGACCCACAGGGAAGGGGAAAAAAAATAAGTGTGTGTCACACACTTTCCTACCAGTAAGGCAGGCAGAGAAGGATAGGCTATATATACCAATACCTAAACATATTACAATGGACCCATGCGACATCACTATCAGCTGTCACTTCCATTCCTCACAATACAGTGATATAGAATGCAGAAGTTTAGATATCAACTCTAATTGCTAAACAAGACAGCACCACCACTTCACTATCACTGTTAAATGCCAGCAAAAACCAACTACATATGGCCCAAAGCTTTAAACCTTTCGACTCCCCATGCTTCAAACACAAATGTCGATGTTTTCCCGCCTATTATCTTATCTTTCTGAGGCAACTATCCGTGTTTGGCCAGGGATACTCTGTGACTGTAAGTAGGGTAATAAAACGCCATGCAAAAACCCTACCACATCTGCTGGGGGGCTGGGGGCAGGGTGGGCGGCAGCACAGGGCCTTAGCTAACCAGCAGCAACGTTATTTACACCGGGCTTCAATGGAAAATCAAAAATATAAGCCTCAAGTTTGAGTCCAGTGAGATCCACGAGGTGAAACGCACAAACCTCAGAGGACGCCTTGAACCCACTATAAATTATCATGATCCCTTGAAAGCCGAATCTAATGTAAACCAGTGTTTGCCTGGATAAGCTGTCCATGTATATAAATGTGTCTGGTTAGACGCAATGTGCTGCGGTTGGATCCTTTGCCCCCCAGCTATGCATCGTATAAGAGTTAGATGATCACTTCATATTTCAAATGTATCGTTGTTAATAACACAGCACACGACGAACATTAGATCTCTATACTATATCAACCTCGGGAAAAACCTGGATATTTTCATTTTTATATCAATGATCCAATATGTCCCTCTCCCCGACGCCCAGTTCATTCCCTTTCTGAAATCTCGTCCAGATCCCTTCCTATGCCCACACCGTTATTTCTTTTACATTTTCTTTTTCCGTTTTGAAGCCACCCGCTTCGTGTCTTCGATCCCAACACCCCACCATTTGACTCAGTCCTCAAACGAAAATAAGAGGGGAAAAAGAAAAGAGGTTAAACATTGCAAGATGGCAAAAAACAATACCTGCTGTAAAAGTAAAGTGTGTGTGCTATCCATCTCGTCTTCTAAGCTCTAGTCTTAAATGGAGCCTCAGTCTCTGGGCTCTCTGGATTAGATTCTGAGACGAAAACCATCAAACAGGGGGAGTCGGGCTGTTCAGAACTAAAAAATAAAGTTGATAAATAAGGGTGAGGGAGAAAACTAACTCATAAAACAAAATAGCATAAAATGTTACAAGATTATTATTTCTTTTAATTGCACTAAGTCAGACTGACATCAAGAGCTGGGCATATTTTACCTCATGAACCCCTGAAAGCATTTTTCTTTCCGTGGGTCTGCACGGGTAATCCTCTAACAGGAAGGAAATGTCCCACTGGGGAAAACAAAAAATAAAACTCTGAGGAGAAAATATAAAGATATTGACCAAAAATACCATCATTCCCGCTGAAGAAAGAATCTCACGGGTATGAAATGGTAGGAAGATGTCTCTATGTGCGTTTATTTTTAAGCCAGGACAGACTCTCACTTTGGGCTTTGAGGTGATTGATTCCTCTAATAACCATATTGTTGTTTTTGAGTTTGTTTCCCTCTCTCTCGGCTCTGCCTACAGGGTTTGCGTTCTAACAAGACGTTGACGGGTCTGCGCTGCCACAGCGGCCAGCCAGGGACAGATTCTGTAGGCTGGAGAGCAGGGGGGGAGATTTGGGGAGTAGAGAGTGGTAGACGCCTAGACGAGAAAGAACGCATGGAGATATGACTCGGGCATCTAGAGGGGGCCCCACACTTCTCTAGGGGACCCTCATACTTCTCGAAGTATGGGAAGAGGGGGATTGGTGGTTGGGATTTGGGATTGGGGGGGGGGGTTTGGAGGAGGGGGAGGAAGGGTGAGTTATAGCTGGAAGCCATCCATGGGGGCCTCTTGCTGAGGGAAAAGGAACTGCTGGTTAGCCTGGTCTACTTGAGGCGCCAGGCTGGGGTCTTCTTCCTCCACACCGAAGTAGTGCTCGATGAGGTCGAAGGCCTTCTGGTAGATCTCCTGGTTGTCGTGGCTCTGGAGGAACTCAATCTTGTCCAGACCTGAGCAGGAGGAGATGCGCAACCATTAAATATATTCAATCTGGAACTTAGTTTAATGAATGGTTCAGTTATTTTAACCAATCTGTGTCAGGTAGGACACCTACTGGTTGAAAAGTAGTACTGCCTGAGGCTCTGTAGAGGATTCCGTTACCAGCTATATAATGTAATCCAATATAGACGTACTACTACTATAGACGTGCTTAACAGAAAGTTAAGCACCGACCCACAAACCTAACATCCCATAGCCCAGAGAAAGCAAATTGTTGCTGAAAATCACTCATATTTTACAACACTATTAACAATACAAAAATAAAGGAAAACGATTGTTTTGATTGGAATCATTGGAAGGTATGCGCGAATGGGAGAAGTAGCTCATTCTTAAAATATGTACACAGTCTTGTACCTTTGCATTTTTTTTGCGTTTTACAATTATGTTTATGAACAGAATCATGCTGATAGCATAGTGTTTATTACCATATGCCTCCTCTATGAGGCTGCAGTAGGGGTTGACTCCAGTGCCGTTGTTCTCCTGCTTGGCCTCCTGTTCTCCCAGTCTCAGTATGTTCTCCAGTCCGTTCAGAGCCACCTGCACGATCTTGGAGTCCATCACTGTCAGCAGGTCACACAGGGGCTTGATGCAACCCAAGTTCACCAGGTACCTGCTCACACGCAAGCGTGCACGCACACACACACACACACACACAGGCATGATGATCAGTGTTCCACACGTGGAGTGTGAGACGGAATACGATCATATGGAGTCCATTTGGTGAGAGGACACATTGCTCAGAAGTGTCTTGTGACATTCCACCGTAATTCAATCTGGACAAGTGTTCCGCAACGAAGGCGCGTACATGCATGAGCAGCACGCACATATCACACACACAAAGTTTAGCAGCCATCTCTGGGGCCATGAAGGAATTTTGATGCGATTTGAAATGATTCACAAAAGTAGAGAGAACCAGTATGAAAAAGAAAGGTAGAATATTCTTAAGATCTGAACTAACCGCTCCCTGATGAGGCCAATAAGAAAAACAAACAAAAACACACATTTGATTTAGGGTAGCCTCGGGATCCAGGCATTTCATTCAGGAAATAAAAGCCTGGGTTAAGCCCCCAGTAACTGTAGCTCAGCCAATCACAGACCTGCCAACCCTGGCAAATTTTTTTGAGTACTCCCGCAGCGCCCGCGCAGCGCCCGCGGTGCAATTTTTGTTGTTTTCCCGCACAAAACAGCGTATATTTTGGGGGGTTCCATGCACCTTTTTGGGTGGGACCTTTACAGTTATGTTAACAAAATTTCACACCAGAAATGTAGCACATTGCATGTCTTGACTTACACTAATAGGAGGAGGCAAGATGTTAGAACAACCTCTTAAATAAAAATGCCATTTGGTCTGGAGGCTAGTATTACCAGGCAATACAGTAATGTTGCTTTGGCAATATTGTTGACAAATCTTTAATAAAATATACTAACTGCACTTGCTCAGAGTTAGTTAACAATAGACTCGCAAAACAGTCACCAGTGACTTCAGGAATGAACATACATCAATATAATCCTGTTATTCAAATTGCAAAATAGCTTTTCATTGTAGGCTATTTACATAAACCTGTGTCTTTGTTAATTGAGCAGCCTAAATAAAACCATATGTCTGTGCATGATTTGCATGAAGTTGAAGGTATTCAACTCATGTAGGTTTCTATTCCATCCATGATATATAGGCCTACATTGTGTCACATACAGCCTAGTCTTTATATTCATTCATATAGGCTGCAGGCTACTCATTGTTGATAGACCATTAATGTCTTCATATATTCAAAGGTGATAAATAATTTGTTCACTGTTAATGTGTTTGACAATACACATTGTACTAAGCCCTGGGTCACACGTTTTGACTGGTTGCTCGCTGCAACACCGTCGTATGACGAATTACAACACAGGCTTCATACACAACACCACAGCTCCAGGCGGACCGCAGCCGCTCGTTGTTTTGTTTCACCAGCGTCGCAAGATAGGTTTAGGTTAGGCATAGTACGAGATTTCACCAATTCTCACCCTCGTGGCTGCTATGACATGTGAATTCACCTCAGAGGAGGGTTTTAAAAGTTTATTATTAGCCTACCTGTTAAGACTCGTTGGCAGCACACCACGGCCATTCTCCGTAGTATCTTCTTTATAAATTAATCTGATTAATATCGCCGCTATGTGAAATCCGAGCGATAACGCGTCGCTGTGAGATGTGTGCATGCTGAAACTAAACCAAAACCTTCTTCTTATAACTCTATGACCAAAACAAAACAAACTCCGTCCGCGGCCATTTGGTTAAATTCTTCTTCTACCGACAAAACGAGCATCGCTTCCGTTCTAGTGCTCCGCAGCGCCATGCACCCCATTCACACACCATTCTGTGGTGCCTGGGAGAACTACACGGCATGGAGCAAAAATGTTGGCCTCACAACACAACGCAGAATGTGTTGTGTTACCATGGGTTACCATCCCCCGAACCAAAAATGCGTAGCCGTTAGAGGAGTTTGCGTACCTGCGTACAGAGACCTAAAATGCGTGCTCAATACGCAAAATGCGTACAGGTTGGCAGGTCTGCAATCACAAGCCGCGGCCGTCAAGGCATCGCCTACGGACACAATACATTGTGTCCGTAGTAGAGAGGGGCTGACATGAAAATGTATTTTAATTGTAATTTTGTGCATATAAAATATATGTAGCCGTTCGGATATCTTATTTTACATCAATTTCGTTCCTGTGAACTGGTTTGTTTATGCTTATTCGTTGTAATTATCAAACTCGCTATCTAGTTTTCCACCGCGGCACCGCAAATAATTAATTTCCTTGTTTTCCAAGTAGTTGTCAATGCGAGCAGAGCAGAGCAGAGCAGCTGACGGAGGGTAGCAGACAGAGGGGGATGGGGAAGGTGAGGCGGGCACAGAAAGACAGACATATCAAAGATCAAATAGGGAGCTGCCTCGCTCAGCGTACATGTATGGTGGCTCTCATCAAAAAAATCAACCCTTCAAATAAAATAAGAGGTGTTAACCCATTTAGAACGGGTACACATTTTGTGTATCATTATTTTATGCTTTAACTATTGAAAAATAGCAGATATACAAGCTCACAGCGCGGCACCGAGTGCCGCGCTGCAAGCTTGTAGATCTGCTATTTTTGAAAAATCGTGACAATTAGAATTTTGACCCGATTCTATAAGTGTCTTTTGAATCCTTCTAAGATTTTTTGAAAAACCATATGTTTCTATGTCAGCAATCTGGCCAGCCATCATCAAAGAAAAGGTCCTTTTCACTTTATGGAGCTCAGTTAGTCTGTTCTTGGGAGACTACTATGTCAGTGGTTCTCAAACCTTTTCATGTGAAGGACCCCCAAAATTATATTTATTTGGCCACGGACCCCCATCTCAAAATATTTAGTTCCAGGGACCCCCCCAGAAGCAAAATTTGAGTTACAAACGTTCGCTTTGAAAATAAATATATTCAAAGATTTTGCACACATTTTCACGACTTTTTCAAAAATAGCAGATCTACAAGCTCGCAGCGCGGCACTCGGTGCCGCACTGTGATCTTGTATATCTGCTATTTTTCACTGGTTAAAGCATTCAATAATTTCTAGGCCTAAATGGGTTAATAAAAGCATGGCTTCCATATGGATCTCAGACTTCAGGTAGTGTGCATAAGAAATGTGGCACTGGTTGCTCCAGAGGTTTTGAGAGGACACAGACACACACAAACGTTCTAATCTCCTACAGAGCCAGCACGTAAAATCTGAAACATATATACATTTAGTCCAATCACTGATTAGGAGAGACAACTTCAGAAAGACAGGGAAGAGAGTGGAAGACAGAAGGCGGCAGGCAGTTCTTAGAGCTGTCATCTCACATGATTAATAACTAGAGGCTGAGTGAAGGTTGAAGAGAGGAAAGGCTAATTTGTCAAATTCAATCTCGTCGTTAGAATGTGGCGGTGTTCTGCTCCTCACTGGGAGGGATGTCTGACCTGATCTGTTCTGGCGTTCCTCCGGACGTGGCGTTGGTGATCGCCCACGCCGCCTCTTTCCTGGTTCTGAACTCCGCCTTCTGCAGGATGTCAATCAGAACCGGGAAGATGTTGGCGTCGATCACAGTCTGGGAGGACAGCCAAAAGATGTAAAAAAAAAAAAAAAAAAAAGGATCAGCAATCAGTGTATGTACAACGTGCATATACGCTTGGCATATAATATATATCAAACACATTTATACCATATATACTGTATGAACAACTTCACAGGTGAGGTAAGGAACCCATTTGGGTTTATATTAATACACCATATCTTAGACAGAGACTTAAGACATTTTTTATGTAAGGAGATAAACAATGCAAACAAAAAGCAGAGTATGGAAGTAAGAGTAAGTATTTAAATCAGCTAATCGATCACAAAAGACAAAACAGTAAAAAGAAAGACACACAATTAGGGTATACTTTTTTGCCATCTGGGACTGGGTACTTTCTCAAAGACAGAACTGTGAAATTCAATAGCTGGTTTTCCATATGCATGGCCCCACTCCACATCACCCCACACCACACACTTGTGTCGGGTTTTCCACTACAAGGAACTGGGTATAGTGGTGTGAAAGTGGTACAAAACAGGGTACTAAAACGGCTCCACTCTAGAGTGGGTCCGGGCTGGGCCAAGTGAGGCCAAATCAGTGACGTACCGTACACACGCTGCTGTTACTGATTGGTCGGAGTCTCATGGCTGAGCTGTGTCTTTCAACACAACAACTTGAGACAGATTTTAGTTTGCAGTCACGGCTGCAAATCAAATATAAAAGTAAAGCCTGTTTTATATATCTGTGTTTTATATATCTGTTTATAAAGAGGTCGATTAGGCAGAATTGTGTTCCCCAGCCCTGCAGTTGAGATACCACGAAGCACCAAGAACATATTAACCAACACAAACAGTAGACATAGGCTATATCTATCGTCGCGAGTCGCAATAATCAGCGGCCAATGTGTCGGCCATCCGTTATTTTATATAGATCTCAGTGAGATGTCTCCTGTTTGTATTTGTAACTGCATGTGTTGAATGGGGAAAAGAATCTACAGTACATATACTGTATGCTAGCGCAACAAGCCTCTACATTGTAGCTTACTTCTTTGTGTAGTTTGGCCAATAAAGTTATTATTTGACCATGAACATCCCGACGTTAGTCGTCGCTATAGTTGTAAAGACTCGATGAAGACCTTTGTGAGTGTGTGGCATCTAAAACATTGTCCACCACATCTCTAAAAATATTTAGTTTACAGAGAAAGATCCTAGATCCATATGTTGAAGAAAGGGGCGTCGTTTTCTTTCGGGGGCGAGGGGAGGAGGGTAGAGGGGGAGGATATTGTACTGTAGTGGAAAACCTACATATGAAAATGCGTTGCGGTGTTGTGTAGTGTAGTGTCGGGCTAAAAACTGGTATGGAAAACCGGCTAATGTTGACTACATTTGGGCCATGATGCGTGTCATCACCTGTATCTGCGCTCTGTTCCCTGCTGTGATGTTGGAGATGGTCCAGCACGCCTCCTTGCGGATGGACTCTTTGGCGCTGCTGAGCAGGTGCAGCAGGCAGGGCAGGGCAGAGCAGTTCAACACCACCTGTACACAGAGCCAGAGGCACCAGCATTAGGACAGAGGCCATGGACGGGTTTCACTGAGCAACTGTAGACAGGCTTTGCCATTTGTCATTATAACGAAGTATGTAGGGGTTAAATTGGTTAAAGGGATCTCTCCACATGAGCGATGGGAATGTGGCCATTTTCTTTGTACGTGTGTCCTCGTAACGTAATCTAGCTATGAATCCAGGAACCTGTGTCTTGTCTGTGTCCATTTATGACCAAATATGGAGATCACTACACTTTCCCAAGTTGGTGAGTTAATCATGACTGACATCATAAACTGGCCAATGCGATGCGCACAACAAGCCTTGGACATAGCAATTGTACCATATGCATATACTGTACAGTATGTAGCACAACTGTCAGTACTTGAATGCAGCAAATGAAGCCAAGAGCATCATTACAGAATACAAACAAGGTGAACAGCATCCAAATAAAGTTAAATAGTCATCTGTGTTTCTGGAAATGTTTTCCACTTGCCTTGTGGTTTCCTAGTTGTCTATCAGCTATGCTCTCAGATAAAATACTAATTTATTTTGAAAGCCAGGGCATTAAAAATAAATTAACAGAGGTTTATATGTAGAATACAAAGCCACGTTTTCTCCTGGTTTGATGTTAATAAAGGATAAAGTTAATGTTAATGTTAATATTGCAGCTGTGGGTCAAATGAGGTGGTTCAGCTGTCACTGCTAGAGCCGCATGTGGATGTAAAAGCAGCATAAAAAGCAACTTGTCCTAGAATGACACAGTTGTAGCACAAATGTTAAATGATGCATAGACATAATCATAGGATCTCTATACGGGCCGCAATTCTGCCCTGTGATTAAAACACTGGCTTTACAGAGTTCCAGCATAGTGTACATTGAGATAAGCTTGAAATGGGAATATTCCTTTCAAACCACTTAAACCCTACAGTATATACAGTTGACCAAGGTGCCCCAGGGGTCTATAGTTAGTCCTCTCTTTTTCCCCCTCAACACCAAATCTCTTCTATGAGAATAGCACATCTAAATGTTCCGCAACGCGACAAATTATGAGCTTGTTGATCTGCTATATTTGTAGAACATTTGCCTTTTTTAAGATATTTTCATAGTAACAGGGATTTTAAGGTTCATATGCCTAGCCCGAGTCGTTCATTTGGTTTAAGCCAAAAAAAAACTCACCTGTGTTTGGATGTCATCTCCAGTGACGATGTTCCCCACAGCTCTCAAAGCAGGGGACGCCACCTTATAGTCTGTGTGCCTGCAGAAAGGTGGGTTAATTAAAAAGGACAATTTAATACACAAATCCCTCATCGTATACACAGCACAATGAACACGACTCATGACTGGTCTCGCACAAGTACAGTGGGAGTCACTACAGTGTCAACTCATATGTCAACACTGTAGTGCCTCTCAGACTGAGTGAATGCCACACTTTGTCAAGCGACTCACATGAGTAATTCTACGAGGCGTCTGCACACGCCCGAGTCAATGACGGCCTGGATCTTGTCGTTGGGTCCGTCTGAGAGGTAGGACAGAGCCCAGCAGGCGTCAGCCAGCAGGTCGGGATCACTGCTGAACAAGAGCCTGGAAAGCACTGGCAGACAGGGGGACACCTAAAGGAACCGCAGACAAATAAACGCATATTATGACGACAAAGATTGATGTCACTATTTCAAATAAATGCAACATTTCCAAAAATGGCAAATGTTCAAAAATGTATCCATCTACAAGCGCACAACAAAGCTAGTGAAAACGGCAGACAAAGTGCCAAAGAATTTAATGTACAGATCCAAAATAAATTACATTTATGAGTCGTGTTTAAGTGGCAAGCGACAGAATGCTACTTAGTATACCTTCAATTAAGAAATACAGCATACTTTCAAATAAGACATTATTACACGCACACTTAATCGATCATTTAGGCAGATCAAGAACTACTCAAGGCAAGTTCATAGCTTGACAACACTGTTATTCTGGAATAAAATATGTGGTTATTAAAACAATGTTTTGTTTAGAAGGGCTTGCACTCTTTGGCACAGGACCAGAGTCGATCATCTGGTTTCAATGACATGACGTTGGATCACACCTTCTCAAAGACGGGTGGGGGGTTCTTTCCTCTGCAGAGGTTGGATAGAGCCCACACTGCATTCCTTGTCATGGTCAGTCTAGTGGATTTGGTCAGAAGCCTGGGGAACCAAAGACAATACATGTAAGGTCACACACAGGTTAAATACAACTGCATGAGTGGCATCTCAAAACTGGCAGACAGGAGACTTACATTAATAGTGGTGGAAGGATATTGCAGTTTAGCACATAGTCTCTGCACACAGCGCTGTCTCCTGCAATATTACCCAAGGCCCACACAGCCTTAAGGAAAGACAGAAAGAAACAACACTCTTTATGTACTCTATGTATTTATACATATAGAAAAATAATATTGTCCCCCATTTTTGTGGGAGCATGTTGATATTGCGACATAACATTTGTTTGATGTTTCATTTGTTCGACATGGGTGAATGTTAACACAACTACTGCCTCTTAATCTGAAGGTTTGCTTGGTGCCTCGGTGCCACGCCGTCGCTATTATTTTGAAGGGCTGGAAGGGGGTTGTTTTAGTTTTTTTGGATTATCACTTGACGGCAACGATTACGTCATCTAGTCACATGACAGTGTGGGTCCAGAAGGGAAACATGGCTGCGCCCATCCCGAGTCTAGAGTGTGCAGAGTGGAGACCCCTCTTTGTATACAAATGTCTTTTATGAGTTATTGAAGTTTCTTCATGGGCCTCTCAATGGATTTACTATGGAGGAGCTTCACTTCGCGTGCACGCCCGACGTGCGTTGTAAACAAATCGCGGACATTACCGATGCGGGCGGGACCGGAGCGACGTACAGTAAGTAATAATATCTTTACTGTATATACAGTAAGATTGACAGTCCTCACCGTCAACGGCGCCATGGTATTAACCCTTTCAATGACGGTGAGCGTCGTCAACAGCAGCAGAACAGTTAACCTGGTGAAATGCTAACCTGCCGATGCTGGTGAATGCTAACCACTATGCCTAAACCTAACCCAAACCTCTGTAAAACTATGCCTAAATCTAACCCTAACCCTTAGTCGAAATAATGAAACGTAGAAATAGCGAGATTTCCCCATTTTTGTCGTTAACCAATTGCCCAATTTACCCCACAGATGTTTAGTCCCTGTCGCTGCCGACCTCTATAGTTGGTCATGTGGGAAGGTGTAGAGTAGACATTAGACGACCACGTGTCTCCTCCACATAAAGTCACCAGCCGTTTCTTTTCTCCCGACAGTGAGGAATTTCAATGGGGGGGCATAACGTATGTGGAGGAACACGCAATCCCTCCTAGTTACGCTCCCTGAACAACCTGTAAGAGTTGCTAGTGCAGCGACAGAGATCCTCCCGATCAAACTTCCCCACCGTCAAACACAGCGAATTGTGTTGAGGCAATGCAGAGTATTCAAACCCCTAGTCCCAACTGTGGTGGGCAGGAATATCCCCCTGTGCAACCTGGACACACAGAACCTGGACACTAGGGGTGTAACGATATAGTAACTGCATCGAAATATCGTTTTTAACTTAAAAAGAATCGAAGTATATCGAAATGAAAACAGCTCAAATCGAATCGTATCGTTTGAATTTGTATCGTATCGAATCGGCAGTGCAAAGAATCGATTGTATCGATACTACCTACTTGTGCATTGTATTTAGCATTTTTAAGAAGAAAAAATGAAAAGGGTTTAATTACTTTTCCTTTCCATATAGCTACACTGGTCTATCGATAAATGTGTGACTCTCTTGGTTCATGTCAAGGTGCAGGTTTGTCAATATACAATGTCCATGTATTTGGCAGATAATCACTGTGTTTACTTATTTATATCCATAATAATACATGTTTCCCTTAAAAACCTGCACTATCCACACCTTTCACACAGATTTAATTTCTTTGCTAAATAGTTACTATATCGATTTTAAATCAGTGAATCGAATCGTATCGCCATGAATGAGCCAATATCGTCCATGTATCGTATGTATCGTCAACCATGTATCGTGATATGTATTGAATCCCTATTAAAATGTATTGTTACACCCCTACTGGACACACAGTACAAGCTGTGTTTTTCGTTTCATGACCAAAGTGAAGGGTAGTGATCAACCCAACGTTGCACTCTGACTGACCTGTTCCTGGACATCTTCAAAGTCAGAGTTAAGGAGTTCTATGAAGATGGGCACTGCCCCAGCCTCAATCACTGTCTTTGTCTGCATGGATGTGCCTGAGGCTATGTTAGTCAGCGCCCAAGCTGCCTCGAACTGCAGAGAAATGGTGAGAAAGATGTTTCAGAAAGAGATCGTTGACATTCAGACTAAAAAGAAAAGAGAGCCTTTAATACCTTTCATGTACTTTAGAGAGCTGACCTGTAATGTGCAGTTGATGCTCTTCTTGAGGAATTCTACAAACCTCTCCACAACTCCTGGTGTGTTTATCACCTCATCGATTGGTGGGTTGGGTTCTGAAAGTAAACATGCACACAATACAAAATGTAAGACATCTATCTACACAGTATACATTTTTGTTTGGCCTCAGGTGTTAAAAAAAAGTAGTAGCTCAAACATACCTTTGGAAAGTAATTTTCTGAACTTTTGTGTTGTTGTGAGCTGGAGCTCTGGGTCCTCTGAGAAAAGCATTTCCACCATGTCTCTGGTAATAACTCCTTCCTGAAAGACCCACAGGTGATCACAACACTACAGTCAAGCATCACAATCCTATCAACTCAGCGTTCCAATACACTGTCTTATTTTCTTATTTTTAAAATAAATAGCTGCTAAAATAGAAGAAATGGCCAATCTACAAGCTCAACGCGTCAGCTATTTTAAGGACTGCGTGTTAACTAGGCCTCAGAATTTCCCAGGGCATTTAATGCGACAGGGTGGGTACATTTAAGACTAAACTATTTCTGTTATTTTAAAACATGCTGCTGCAGGCTAGATGATGCTGATTAACAAGGCAGCTTTCATCTGATACAGTATGGTGAGTCTGAACACACTCTACCTCGACTGATTCCTGTCCATGATTACTTCATGTGAATGCACATTCTGCAGTCATTTGGCCTATATTGTCATTTTCCATGACTGGAAAACGTCCAGGATTTCCAGGAATGCGTGGGAACCAAGTCTAGTGAAAGTCTATGTTTTGTGTGCGCTGTTTGACGTAATAAAGCCCTTTGGACACAGGACAGTTGCGTTTTTTTTCCGTTTGCGGCATGAATAAAACGCATTGGATTTGGTGTGCAAGGCTGTGCGGAATCGGCGCTGCGGATCCAAAAAGGAGTCATAAAAGGAGTGATGAGTTTTTACCGCATGCGACAAGACGCACGAATCGAACTGGTTTCGATCGAGAGAAAAACACACGGCGGCAGCCACTCGTCGCACGGCTAATTCGGAGCCGGTGTGCATGAGGTCATAGAGAATCATTGTTTTCTTTTCAAAAGATTATATTGTCCGTTTTATCCGTGCGGTTAAACGCTGTGTGCAAAGGGCTTAAGACTTACTGTTAATGGGGAGGTAGGGTAGGAATCCACCAGTGGACTCTCAAACATGGCTGCCTCTTCATTGAGAACATCCACGTTTCTCCTCTTGAAGAGCTGTGATTGAAGAGAGAGTCAGAGCCCACTCAGTCAGATTATACAATGAGGAATCTTCTCTTATCAACAATGTCCTCCTCCTATGAACTATGGGAAATATATTTTTCTTCCGACTCAAAGAGTCACACCCGGCCTGATTACGTGAAACAATGGGGTTGGCGGCAACATTTTGCAGAGAAATACACAAACACCAAGACATTTTTTGCATGTTATTAATCTCTTCACCTCAGAACAATGGAATTTAGCATTTAAACTTGATTTTCTCATTTGTGAGGATGTCTGCTTCCCTAATTAATTCAACCAACTAAAATCACACCTTTTAGGTTCGTTTTGAGAGCCTTTTGATAGGTCATTACAAATTTTGATCAGATTATGTGTGTGAGGAAATTATTATACTAATATCCATCATAAAACTAGACCAGGTCAACCTGGTTGTGCCAGACCCCGGTTCTGCCAACCCCCTGTCTGTCATCATCATTTATGACATCATGCCTTTTTTGTAGGCATGTCATCATCATGTCATCATCATATATACCCTTTATATAGAAAAGGGACAGACCGACATTTGCTTATGTAGGCCTACCCATTTCATGGGTCTGGCAATAATGGAGCTTACACGAAAACACACGTCACCCACTTCTTTACACCTGTGTAAACCAATGATGTGACAATAACGTTGATTCTTCTTGAATTGAATACAATATAATTCCCTTTCACACCCGACAAGCATATAATATGTAGGGGGCCTCAGGGCAATGAAAAGAAAACAATTGCACAGATTCAGATAAATATTGGAGCATTTAATTTAATGATTGCTATGGTATTGTCAGTGGTGGAACAAAGGGGACCTCATATACCTGTTGTTCTCGTTTTTGTTTCCTGAGCTGGATGCCCTCTTCCTCTCTCCTGCGCCTCATCTCCTCTGGGTTCAGGGCTTTGTTCTTGTAGCGGTTCATCCTGTAGTTATCTTTGGCCGGACTGGTTGACGGCTCTATGGCATCAGGGAGACAGACAGACAGACATCAGGATACTGATGCAGATAGGAGACAAGGAGGGAGGAGTGGTATTTTGCTCCAAAATAGCACTGGCTGAGTACGCGGAAAAGTATGTGATGGATCACATGAATTCTTGCCAGTGTACTTTGTCTGCACTCGGCAGTCCAGAATTAAGTGTTACCTGTTTATGTTAGGTGGAACATGTCACTGCACCCAATGTCAAGGCAATTTCAGTGGATGCAACCCATACTTGACACCAATATGTTTTGGGGGTTTTGAGTGACTGGATGTAGAAATCTCCCTTTGGGTCTCAAACTAATAATAGGTCAGGATGATGGAACTGGGTGGGTGCATAAGGTCTATAAATATTTGTTAGGGCTGGGCAATATATAATATATTGAATAAACAAGCTCATAGGGACTGGACTGCATAACATAGCCTAAAAATACCACACACATACACACAAACTGTAAAATGCTAGGCTATTCTTCAGCCGGTCAGCTGGCGGGCAGAACAAACGTATTTATTCAGTGGCCTTAAATCGCAGAGTTAGCATAAATCAAGCCCACACAGGACAAACCGGCCATTCTCAGCATTTGTGCAGTCATGCCACCAGAACAGGGCATGGGGCAGAGCCCTGAGTCACTGAAATCTGCCACCGGCTCTAAACGGTGCCAGCAAACAATGCCAAAGGACCCCGTCCTACCAGCAGGGCGTTCGGAGGTTAAATATCAACAACAAGCTGCGCAAATTGAGGTCATCTTTTGATTTGGGGGGCAAAAGCACTTCAACCTGTGTGTGTGTGTGTGTGTGTGTGTGTGTGTGTGTGTGTGTGTCTAATGCGTCCAGATGGCAAAGCCACAGGCGTGTGCGGGGCATGGTCTTGGACACAGCACAGGTTGTGGCTCTGGACGCCTCTGCTTTTGTGCCCTCCTTGTCGCTGCGCTGTCTGTAGCCGTGTTGTGTACACTACAAACTGGCCCGATTGCAGAGACGGTGTGTAGCTCAGAAATAGCTCGGCGGAAGGCTACACATGCCAACAGCACTGTCATTTCAGAGAGAGGAGCCCCCTGAAGCTACAACCTTCAGGATGAGGCAGAGCAGCAGTGTCGCAGAAGAAATGTCTAATAATTAAGCCAGGCTTTTGTGGCAAATGGTGGCACAACAAGGCAAGGGCATCAGTCTGGTATTAATGATAAATACAGAACAATATACAAAGCAAAAACCTCTGTCTCTGGCAATGTGCAAATGTAACCAAATGAGTCCTTAACATTTATTTGTATCCATTTATACACTCTCAGGGTACAAAATAACTCAGGGTATTATGTTTGGTAGCATCCAGTCATTAGCTTCTTTAAGTGAGCCCCATATGAACCCCGAATGTTGATTAATGCGAGTTCATTGACCCTCTCACTGATGCAACCTGGGGAACCCCTTTCGATATGGCTCCTCTCCTTTCATAGTCCACTTCCTCCCGGGGTGCCTCTGCATTTATTCCTTCTAACAACATTACATGTTTAGACTCAGTAGTGGTGCTGGCTGACTGACTGACAGATTTTGCAGAATCTGCCTTGAGAGATTAGTTTGGCTTTGGTCACATCAGTCACTCTACTGAAAATCTAAAACTTCAAACGTCTTGTTTTTTTTTATATACAAGGACATCTAACCACCAGGCTCCAAATAACTAACGCACCATCATCCGTGTCACATGTCAACAAACTCCCACGCTGCCTAGTGTGTGTGTGTGTGTGTGTGTGTGTGTGTGTGTGTGTGTGTGTGTGTGTGTGTGTGTGTGTGTGTGTGTGTGTGTGTGTGTCAGTGTCACACGCTGTCATGTCAGACAGTCTAATAATAATACTGTTGAACGCTCACGTCAGGCTACTTCGATTTCACCACCTTGTCAGCGGGCCGAACCGATTGTAGTTATTATTTAAAACAAGTTAAAATAATAATAAATAATAATAACTCTGTTACTACTAGTAGTGGGGATGTTTGAGCTCGAGGCTATGACCAGCTGAGCTAGCAGGCTAACGTCAATCTTTACGTTAGCCTGACGTCAACGTTAGGTGTAACATTGCATTGGTTGATGTTAACAGCCTGGTAATAACGGTCTATCCATTAATAAAGCGCTCCCCTCAAAGGCCACACGTGTTGTCTATACAGTGTGTACTTTTATGTCAGTGGTTCTCTCAACCCGTGGTCCTTGAGGGGGGATCCAGCCTTCCAGGTGGTCCCCAGCTAAATGACGGAGTCGGTAACCAAATGGACCCTTATACCGTAGATCTTTAACTCTTGAGAGCGTAAAATGAAACCAAATGGACCCGTAGAATTACAGTTAAACATCTGCATTACTTAATATAAAAGAAATCTTCCACAATGGAATATAACACATAGAAGAACTGTTATTTTGATCAACGTTTGCCCGTAGTCGTGTTATCTCTCCTATGGTACTAGCTCACTATGATACCAACATACAACATGGAATTGAGGACAACATCGTATCCAAAGACAACAAAAATATTCTAAGTATAGGGTCTGAGAGGCTAAATCTCATCAAACGGTGGTCCGCCGAATACACAATGGACTTTGGCGTGAAAACGGTTGATACCCACTGACTTATGTCACAACAACTATACGCTAAGCTAGCGTTTAGCCGTTAACAGCAGCCAAGCTAGCACGTTAGCCTAGCACAACAACACATTTGACAACCGACGATGGGTTTTAGGCGACACACCATCTTGGACGCGTATTTACGCGTCTACGTTCCTGGTTTTTAGTCCATTACTCACCCATTGTGTTTCAAGTACTGGGTTTTGTGTCTTACGACGACGTCAAATGAATCGTTTTTGTTGTATCTTATCCTTGTTTTTTCGTTTTTTCGTAGCGTTGCTCAAATCGCTCCTGAAAGCAGCAATATGTCGCGACGGAGGAACTACGGCGCGCGGGAGACGTCAAACATAACGGCGGTCGCTCGCCGCCAGAGGGCGCGCAAGCTCCACGTATAATATAGTCATAAAACCTCTGGTCTGGTGGGAAAAGTAGGTATTAAAGTAAAAGTAAAAGTATCAACACTGCAATGTAAACGTACTCGTTACAAGTAAAAGTAATGTATTCAAAATGTTCTCGAGTAGGCCTACAGATGTATTGGCATCATTATGTACTTAAAAGTAGGCTAAGCTACTCATTATGCCGAATGTCTTTTTCGAAGTTTTCAAATATACAAACGTATTTGAAAATTGCTGATATTCTTGCTATAATAGCTATTATCAAATGGCCGGGTTGAAGTGGTTCATGTATTTTTCTAGGCTATATTTAGTAGCCTACACTATTTATAAGCCTAACTAAAGTTGAGTAAAAGTAGGCTACAATATTTGGATCTGAGAAGTAGTGGAGCAGAAGTAAAACTACCGGAAATCGGAAACACTCAAATACAAATAGGCCTACCTCAAAATTGCACTTAGCCTAAGCCTACAGTATACTTAAATATAGTTACATTACATCACTGACAACAGCCCTTTAACACAATTGATTTTGCTTATTTTTCGTCTATTCAGTCTGACCGCACACTGCTGCATCTGATGCCATATTGTGTGTTTTTCTTTTACTATAAATCTTTATTCAAAAGTCATATTATAAAGAAGAGAATAAGCTGACATGACGTCTTTCCATAGTGGTAGTAAAAATAATTCGGATCACTTCCACTGGATGGAGTGAGTGAGTAACGGATGGATGATAACGAAAATAGCCGATCTACGAGCTCGGCTATTTGCGGCGCGCGACACCGTCACCGGATAATGCATAGCATAGTTGAAATCGCGCTCATGCCATTCATATCTACTCTGTTGTTCATTGTTGACCGTCATGAACCTGGAACTGACTGGAGCATTGCAGAGAGAGAGAGAGAGCGAGAGAGAGAGAGAGAGAGAGAGAGAGAGACAGACAGACAGACAGACAGACAGACAGACAGACAGACAGACAGACAGACAGACAGACAGACAGACAGACAGACAGGCATATCATTTCTCAGTCTTCAGTTTATTTCTTAAAAAATTATAATAATAATTAAAAGGCAGCACAATGAGACATATTGCCTTCACCGAAAACGTGTGTGTGTGTGTGTGTGTGTGTGTGTGTGTGTGTGTGTGTGTGTGTGTGTGTGTGTGTGTGTGTGCGCGCGCGCGAGTGTGTATGCGTGCGTGTGTGGGTACATGTGTGTGTGTGTGTGTGTGTGTGTGTGTGTGTGTGTGTGTGTGTGTGTGTGTGTGTGTGTGTGTGTGTGTGTGTGTGTGTGTGTTGTGTGTGTGTCACAGCCCAAAACAACTAATTAGGGTCCTGGTTGCTACCTCACTCACTGCTTTTCACCAGTCTAGCGTGGGTGGCTCAAAGTAGATGACAGAGTAGGCTACAGCATCTTGCAATGGGCCTGGTACACCGCTAAGATACCCATGTACCTGACAAAATACTTCCAAAACGTCAAGGATGTCTGTCCACAGTTACAACACCAGAGGCAGCGCCACAGACCATGTTCAACCCAGATTTGGCTCAAACAAACAGTCAAATTCATTCTCCTGCACTCAAATGTGGAATGCCCTACCGAAGGCCTTAAAGGAGTGTAAATCCCTAATTTCCTTTGAAACCGTTCTGAAAAACCACTTACCGGTACAGGCGGCTCCCACTCAAAAAAGGTAACAATAAATCTAGCCTATAACACTACCCTCCCCCTGACCCTTATATTGTAAATCGTTATTTTGTTTTTTTTGTTTTGGTTTACATCTGTTTTTTTTACTGATGATATCCACTGCATAGTACTGTGTTCTATCTGTCTGTCATTCAATGTTATACAAGTTAAAGAGAAGGATCTCAATGGAAATAAGCCTTGTGTTACCTCAGTTTCCTTTTAGTTGACCTTGAATGTACGGTCATGAAACTGTATCTTTCCCTATGCAAACTTCTAATAAATACTTCAATCAATCGATCGATCGATAGATAGACAGATAGACAGATAGATAGATAGATAGATAGATAGATATATATAAATGCACCATTTACCATTTATAGATAGATCCTTTAGAGTTTAGACCCTTTCACATGTCTCCTTCCATCTACCTTTATTTTCCCACTGCAGCCCTAGACCCTTTCTCCCCATGGAGAAGCTGTGTGCTCTGCTCACAACCAGAGCTCCCCAGTGCTCCTCTTAAACTGAACGTGACAGAGTAATACAGGAGAGGTGCATCTGCGGTCAATTTGCCGGGAGCAGGTGGAGGTAAATTACTGCACTGCATTGTGATGCGGCCATTGTCCTCTGACATGGGCCCTGGGAGAGGAGAGATACCATTATATTAGAACAAAACTTTAGGGGGCAGTGTTGCACTATTAAAATGTACACTCACAAATAGGATATCCCATATTGTTGGGCTGGCTGCTCTTTTCCCTATTGGTAAGGTTCTTAGAGGTCAAACCAACTGTAGCGCCAGCGAGATACTTTCCCATGATTACAGATTCGTGTCAGACGAAGAGCAAATATCGCTCATAAGTCCTGGCTGTCGAAGGGCAGCCTATAGGCTTTAGTTTTCAGCTGAGCCACGCAGGGCTCTTGGAGCCAACAGCATTTAGCAGGTAGGCTGCTGACACAGGGGCTGAAACAAAAGACAGTGTTCTCCAAGAGGATCAAATAACACACAAACACAGCAACTCGCCGGACTCTTCTGCACCGAGGCCGTCTGTACCAAGATCATTTCCCGCCAGGTTGTAGTTGGTGGCGGTGCTCACTGATCTGATCTCAATGCCTGGGTTCTTTATTTTTAACTTTATTGTTATATTTCATTGTATGACAAATAGTGAAAATAGTCGATCTACAAGGTCTTGCGATGCATTCCGAGCTAGTCTATTATCATGGGAAAAACGCGCTCTTTCGAACGCCCATCATTTCGACCGGAGGGTTAGCGACTCACTCCACGGAGGTCATGGGTTAGGGTGAGGGTTAAGGCCTCTCCATACTTCGACCGAAATGTTCGGTGAGTTGTGTTTTCCGACGTGCAAATTTCCGAACTCTCGTTCGGTCCAATGCTTTTCAGAAGTCCCGAGGGATATAATTTTATGGTAGAAAAGGACCTTTTGACCGAAAACGGCGGTTTCGGTCAAAGTATGGAGAGGCCTTTAGAGTCGGGTGTCGAAAAGATGACATGTAGTTTGGTTTGAGGAAAGAAAAAAAGGGGGGAGAATATGTACGCCTATGATGACATGCCCAAAATAAGGACACCAAGGTTATTGTGGTTTAAAAAAATAGACACATGATGGTAGCTATACAATGATTTATTATTTCTTTTTGAACTTTCTCATTCCAAGGCCTGCTGAAGCAGCTCTCACTGCAGTGCACGCTATGCTGTGCAGACAGGCGACAGATATCCATTAGTCAATGCCACAGTGCAAAGACTGCCAGTAAAATGGAATCATAGAAGCGAGGCCTGGCATATGATCTGTGTATAAAAGGAAGGTGTTGGTGCAGTTCAACCACAGGAGCAGAGGTTAATGGAAGCTTTCTACGTGGGAGGTAATACAGGTCACAGCTACTTGCACACCAACCAGCTCCCATACAGTGTGTGTGTTTCTTTTTTAACTTTCTTATTTCTGGCACTAGGCACTTAGTTGCACCGGGAACACTGTTGCGCCAAGCACCTTGTTTTTGTTGTCCCTGTTTTGTCCGTTTTCTGTTCTTTTGTTATTGTTCTGTTTCTTGTTTTATGTCCTGAGGACAAAGGATGAAAATTAGCCTTGACTAATTCCAGCTGGTTTACATTGAGATCACATGTATATTCTTGCGCAATATGTAAATGTCTCTGTGTTCATGAACTGGTACTGTCCTGTCGAAATAAACAAATAAAGTAAAGTAAAGTAAAGTACTACAGCTACTAGACTACTATCTATATACTACAACTGCTTATTGCGACTGTAGGTCGCAGTTAAGTATCCGGCATCCGCGTATCTCTGTAGGTTACGCCTGACACTGTGGTTCTGAGGGTTTGTTGCTCTGACATCATGCTCCGACATCACTGTGATGTCAGATGTCACACTAACAGAATCCCTTTTATGCCCATATATGGAGTTCCCTGATGTCATCAATATTAAGCCATCTAACAGGACTTCATTTGGGATTGCCCATATATGGAGGCCACATCGGCCACATACCACACTAACGGCTGGTTCTACAGACAGGGATCTCCATGTATGGGCATAAAGGGTATGATGTCAGATGTCATAGACATCATAGGACTTTCACATAATGAATAACTGAGTTTAAGCAAGGACTTTAAGCAAGGACAGCTACGGCATTCCACTACGGTAAGTTAATGGATCAGTGCTCGATAGATAAACCTAGCTGCTTGTCGTCGCAGCCCTTCCTACTAAGGAAGAAACTACATTTCTACGTATCATCTACAACGTCTGTTGCACCATGGGAACCAAAGAGTTTGCTTAACGATTTTGACTGCTACGGCAATTGTGTCATAGCAGCTGTACTCACACCTATAGATAGATAGATAGATAGTTACCTACTCCTCCCGCGAGGGAAATTCAGGTATCGCAGCCCAACCTAGCTGCTTTTTTTCAGCTTAACCCAGCTGAACCCAGTGCAGCCCACAAGGAGCGCGAGGGGGGGAGCAGTGATAGCTGGAGCGGGGAATCGTACCTGTGACCTCTGGGGTCTCCGGAGTCCTAGGTATGGACACTAACCACTCAGCCATCACTGCTCTAAATATAGCAGAGCCGTCCTGAAAACCGTCTTTGCTTAAACTCCCCATATGTCTATAGAGGGTATGCGCATGCATAAAGTGAATGGCAAATCGAGTGGCAAATCGAGTGGCAAAGTGAGTGGCAAAGTGAGTTTAACGTTGTTTAACTTCGTTTAATGCAATCAGATAATACTTTTCTGTTTGGATGTATGGGCTGTCAACGCAAGAAAGAAAGTATTCTTTTGCCACTCAGTAGGCATTCACACATAACTTCCGGGTATGATGATGATGTCACACGCATACCCTCTATAGGTCCCTCAACCCCAATCCAAGGGGACAGCAGACAGACAATTGGACAGACAAACAGTTGGAGGTGAAAACAGCACTTTCAGTAATGTAATAATATGATTGCAAGGATGTTATATTCATTTCAGTTCTCTGCATCTTAAAATAGTTTGCTGACACAGGCACGAGCTCAATGATCAAGCCCCTTTACTGTACTTTGAAAATGCTGTCAGACAGAGTTTTGACCAGTTTTTGCATCATGACACTTTGCCACCGTCCCTGTCTGGATGCTCAGACAGGGACGGTGTTCGGATAAGCCAAGGAGCATAGTAAACATTTACTGCAAAAAAACGTTCCATTACGGTCTGTTCCAAACAGTTTATTCTGATTGGACGGGGACCCATCCTGTTGAATCCCTAATTAAATTACACGCAAATGATAATAAGGCCGCTCTCTGAAATGTGAGTCAGCTTGGACTACTCATGGGACAAAGAACATCTGCAAGGCTCCATTCGGAGTGTTTTTGTGTTGGATTGATAGAGAGCTGAGGGAGATAACGTCATACGAAGACTAGTGTGCAACGCACAGAGGAATGTGTCACCGTATGTGGGCTTAGAATGGAAGAGAAGAGATATGTCTTTATTGTAAAGTATAGCGTGGAAATCCCATTCAACACTGTCCCCTCCTTCTTTCTTTTACTGATGACTGTCTCTCTCACACTCACTCTATCGCTCTCCATATATTTCAGTCTCTGTTCACCCTCTCCTCACATCTCCCAGGTGGTGAGGTAGATAAGAAGAATAATGCTGACTAGATGATTCTGCGGTATTCTTGTGCATCGTCCCATCATTCCTTTGGGAGGAGAATCGAAGGAACCGTTTGAAACCTTTTCCATATTTTTCTATCTCTCGGAATAAGGGCAAAAGAAAAAAACCAAAACAAGAGGGTCATTTGGTCACAGCTGAAATAAGAATTATAGTAGGTCTTGTCCAGTGACATCTTGATTGCAAATCTGAAATGAGGATTTCGGTAAACAAACATTGAAACCACTCAATATTCAAGAGGAGCGCAATTTAGTTTGATCTCATTCTCCAACTAGGACACACTAGCCGGCTGATAACCGCTCTGTTTTGTACAGAACACTAGAAAACTTTGTTACTCCCCAACGTTCATATATGGTTTTATTTTTTTTGGTCATAGGAGGGATGGACCACTAACCTGGTTTATACTGCAAATATGCTGGGCAGAGGATGCAACGGTGTCTGTTGCCAGAGAGAGAGAGAGAGAGAGAGAGAGAGAGAGAGAGAGAGAGAGAGAGAGAGAGAGAGAGAGAGAGAGAGCGTCTCTGAGAGAAAAGGACTCACATCAGAAAACACTTAGGGACCATAGTGGAGTAGATGAAGCAAAGGGATCAATATGGCACAATTATTCTACACAGACAGTAATTGATGAACACAACATGGCCTGGGATACGTCCTGCTCTGCTCTCTGCTCTCTTAAGACTTACAAGCCAATTTCGGCCCAGTCGAACAAACTCAATAATGCTTATTAAGTCCAAGAGCTTTTATTTAGCTGTGATAAGGCCAGCCCCATGGAAGATTTTCTCCAATAATTTACTTACTGAGTTGATAAGTTATGCAGCGCTTCAACGTGTCTGAAAGTTCCTGGCTATCATATGATACCACGGCATCCAATGTCCTTTCTATTTTCAGTAGCTATACCGCATATTAATAAGCCGCTAGTAGATTAACATCAGACTTACTGAGCCATATCCCAACAACCCTATCACGGGAAGAGTTGATGTTACAGATGTCTCAAAGGGGGAAGAAAACAAAGAAATAAAACGTTTATTAGTTTGGTTTTATCTGCATGGTTGCTGTCACTGTCCTTGTGGGGATAGTGCTGCAGAACAACTGCTGACCAGCAAAGTACTTTAGTTTAGTCAATTCAAACTTCTTTGGAATGCCAAAGAAATGCCTTGGCAAACTTTGTTTCAGTATATATATATAGGCCTATATATATATATATATATATATATATATATATATATATATATATATAGTAGACAGCTAAATCCAACTCTCGAAGAGTTACAAATGGATATTATTGTGTAGTATGGGAAGCATTCATTTACCCCATTTGTAGTTTTATTTGTAGATGGGAAATGTTATTTGTAGCTTTTTAGGAACTAGATTTTCAGACAGCCTTCGAATCTAGTGTGCAATTGTGTTGCATGTGCAATTTAGTTTTTTTTTTTTAGTTTTTTTTTTTGAGTGTGACAGTTCTCATGCCTGAGCAGTGTTTGTGCCAAGTTTGGTTTGGATTGGAGCAATACTGCACCTCGCAAGTCTGGATGTTACATTTGAGACCTCCACCGTCCACCCATTAGACAATTTGAATATAGGTTATTTTAATATGTTTTACTCTATCGTAAACTAACATTATCAACACAAACAAACCTATTACAGCCCCAAATTACATCACATTAAATATTAATACACTTGTTGTATAGGAAAAGACAGATCCAGGCGTAAATGAGCAACACGCTTGACCACTAACAACTCAAGAGAGCCATGTGAGCAGCCATCAGCTGGATAAAGCCATAGTAGCAACAGCAGTGAGAATGAAACACATGAGAGGCAGGTGTAGGAGTCAAGAACTAAACCAAGATAAATGAGAATAAAATAAAATAAAACAGACTTAGATTGAGCTTAGACTCTGCCACTATCTGCCCTGGTCTCTAAATGAGTTAATATACAGTCTATCAAAAGGTGAATAGATGAATGAATGAATGAATCTATCACCAATGAGGATTAATGTAATATAATGATTTACTAATTAGATACAGCAAATGGTCCGACCGGCTGGGAATCAAATCGGGGACTCACTGTCTGACATTAGCGGTACTGGTATGTGTATGTGATACTGTATGCGCCCTCACCACTTGGCTATCGGGTTGCCACACAAATTAATCTTTTAATGGATGAAATTAATTAAATGAATATCCACAGAGCAGAGGTGTATCCTCTATAGAGAAATGTAATGTGACGGACTACTTTAATTACTATGTTATATGTATTTTAACGTTCGAACAGGTACTCTGTAACAATTATTTATCTGCAGAAAGAGGACAAATGCAGCAACGCGTGTGCATTTGTACTCTCTCCGAGTGAAATGAACACTGCAGACTGGACTGTGCTGGACAACACTGTCCATGATGATATGTATAGCTCCAGATCCTCTGGTGCAACTAACTACCTCACTAAGGGCCCTCCCTGGCACCCCACAATGGCCATAAATCCTCACTGTGATTGGAGAGAGGAGGTAATGAAGGACCTGGGGCACAATGAGAACACACACACACACACACACACACACACACACACACACACACACACACACACACACACACACACACACACACACACACACGCACACGCACGCACACCTCTGTAAATAACACCACCAGTGACCCTGACAGCGGTCTGATCATTTTGGTCCACTGCAATCACCTTCCTCCAGTAAATCTATCTAATTAACTCTGCGACACAAACAGACGTTAGCCTTCACAGTCGCATAGAGAGAGAGAGAGAGAGAGAGAGAGAGAGAGAGAGAGAGAGAGAGAGAGAGAAGATAGAGAGAAAGATAGAGATAGAGAGAAAGAGAGAGAGAGAGAAAGAGAGACTTTTCAATAAGGCCTATACAAAATTACCACCTGGAATGGTTTAGTTTCTTTTCCAGCGTGGTAAAAGAAAACTCTATTTCTAGGTACTTCCTAGAAATAGGTTCTTGAGTTTACGTCCTAAGCAAGATAAAATTGTACATCTTGTCATTGACCCATGTATAGGAGAGTATCCCAAGGTAGGTCCACATGTCTTTTGGATAGCAATACATGATTGTATTCAGATAATTGTTGATCAAGGTATCCCCTTCGATATCTGCTTATTCATATTGGGAGATCCCTCCACTTTGAAAGATGTAGTAAGCCCATCTGCTTACGTGGAATTGGTCCAAACAGCCATAATGCTGGGTAGGAGACTGCTAGCCCAACTATGGAAGTGAGCCCATGTACCATCAATCTTAGATTGGCATAACTTAACAGCATCTTACGAACAGGTATCCTTCTTTTTCTTTTTCTCTTTTCACTTGAAGCATTTAGAGAAATAAAAGTGGTACAATAATCTCATTAGCA
The DNA here is from genome assembly GCF_963921795.1 of Nannobrachium achirus. Lineage (NCBI taxonomy): Eukaryota > Metazoa > Chordata > Actinopteri > Myctophiformes > Myctophidae > Nannobrachium > Nannobrachium achirus. The sequence continues at coordinate 53,969,523 of NC_137819.1, forward strand.
CCTTCATTTGTACATACCGGTACATCAAATATACAACACTGGTAAAAGGATTGCATTTTCACCCAAAACAACAATAAAAATAGGATAAAGAAAGTAGAAGCCTTTCTTTATGAAGGGCAGAATGGACCAGTTCCACCTAAAGTGGGAAAGAGTCCTCTCCTATCAGGGGCGTCAATTGGGTATGGCAGGGGTATACAGCTGCCAGCTGGGGGGGAAATAAAAGTTACTTTTAAATATAAATCAATGAATGTCTCTTTGTCTATCTGTTCTGTAAGACACCAGTCATGTTGCCATACCTTAGCTTTTTCTGAACTGACGCCACTGTCTCCTATGCTAATGGCTTGTCTAACTTTACTGATCAGATTTACTGATCTAACGCAACATGTGAAAATAGGCATATCAGAGTGGTCAGCTAAAAAGGGGCATCAAAATTGCAGGTCCACATGGCTCCATGTGTGCGCAAGACAGATCAGAGATCAGTGGTCGTCGACTGATCAAGTATTTGGAGATTAACCTCCTTGGCCTATTGGCAGCCTGCATGAGAAGTCTGCCCTGGTCGGTGTAATGGTGTAATGCAGGGTTCCCCAATAGGCGCCATTTGCGGCCCGTGGGGGGCTACTGTCTGGCCCACACCAACCCCAGTAATAATGGTGGTATAAGAGCAGCAACGTTGTCGGTTGGAAATCCAGTATCTCCAAATGTGTACGTTCTTTCGTAAATCATACAAGGCCGTCGCACAAAAGTAGTGAAAACAGCAGATCTACAAGCACACAACGCCTCGCATCGCGAGGCGTTGTGTGCTTCTAGATCGGCTGTTTTCACTAGTTTAAATCATTTTTAATATGATAAATTCAAAACAAACGGTTTTGGACATACAAGATTTTCACCTGACAACGACGAAAACTGTCACTGGAGTATAGCGGGAACACCACCGTCGCCCCCTGCAATGTTGTGGCCCTCGGCTTGGCACCCTAGACATGATTCGGCCCTTGGGGAAAACTAATTGGGGAACCCTGGTGTAATGGTTTCCGAAATTATTAATGAATTATCTGCTTAGTTAAACATGTATCTCCCCTCTGCATTCGGACTGGCATGGAGAGTGTATTTCCTCTGACTGGATCCGATGTATTCCCTGGCTGCAGGGTTGATCTGTCTCCTCGCCTGTTATTCCAACCCAGTCCATTATCTGCTCCACTTGCAGATGGAGCTGGAAACCCTAAAGAACCTCAGCGCGGTGATAAGTGGATAAGCAAATTGACTCTATGACCTTTTACATAGGGCTGGAAAATACCAATTCTTTTACCTTTACTAGAACCACACTGACCTTTCCGATGCACGGCAGTAATTGAATGAGAAGCAAGATAAAGTTAATTGGCTGTTTCCAAATAATCTGGAAGCTGTTTATAATTAATCAGAGAGAACAAAGGCCACTACATTACCAGGTAATTACTGGTAAACACTTTGTAGTCTCTTAACACTCTTATCTGCAGTGTGTGTGTGTGCGTGTGTGTGTGTGTGTGTGTGTGTGTGTGTGTGTGTGTGTGTGTGTGTGTGTGTGTGTGCGCGTGCGTGCTTGCGCGTGTGCGTACAGTATGTGTGTAACTGCAATTGTGCCTCATTACTCTGTTTTCTTATCAGGGCAATTCATTATAGACATTATTTAATATATGTGACATTAGAAATGAGTAATTTCATTAAGGTTAGGTTTTATTATAGTACAGTATGTTATAGTGCAGCAATCCATCCGGTGAAGGGTATACGGGGGGATGGAGGAAGTTCAGGGAACTCATTCATGCCTTTACTGTAATAACATCCACAGGCCCAGGGACGTGCAGAGAATGTTAGAGAGGCAGGGGCTGAAATTTCTAAAAGGGCACTTTTGGTGTAAATACCGAAAATAGCAGACCTCCAAGCTCACAACGCGTCGGACTGCGACGCGTTGTGAGGTTGGAGTTCGGCTATTTTCGGTGCTTGATACCACACACAGAGTGGGCAATTCTTATTCTTTCAACGTAAGATGCTGCATTCAAGATTCATGAGAGTTTGGACAAGGCAATTCTCTTGAATGTCGCCTTCAGGTATGGCATGGAAAGAGGGCATTTGCATTTCTTTCACCATAGTAAAAACAGCATTCATGGTCTGGAGAGGACACTTTTTACAGACGGATAAAAGGGCAGGGGCTCAAGCCCCCTTTGATGTCTATGAGTGCACGTGCCTGGTGAAAGTGTATTCAGACTCGGCCAGGAGTTGCGGCGTACGTACGGAAATGAGACGGGGGCCCTGAGGGCAGGGGCGTCACAAGGGGTAGGAAAGTGGGACTGAGTTACTAGGGCCCAAGGTGGTGGAGGAGGGGCCTTAATTATTTTATACTTTAGCTATTTTTGAAGTCATGAAAATGTGTGCAAATCTTTGAATATATGTATTTTTTAAGTGAACATTTGTAACTCAAATTTTGCTTACATACTATTTTGGGGGTCCTTCACATGAAAAGGTTTGAGCTCCACTGACATAGAAACATAGGTTTTTCAAAAAACCTCAGAAGGATTTGAAATATTCAAAGATTTTCATGATTTTTCAAAAATAGCAGATCTACAAGCTCGCAGCGCGGCACTCGGTGCCGCGCTGTGAGCTTGTATATCTGCTATTTTTCAATAGTTAAAGCACAGGGGCCCGGCCCCCACAGTGAATCCTTGTACCCAGGGCCCAGAATTTTGTGCGACACCCCTGGCTGAGGGTGAAGCAGGAGGAGAGGCTGGACGGAGCGGAGATGAGGATGATTAGAGGGACGTGCCGCCTGTCACTGAGGGAGAGAAAGATGGGCGCAGAGCTGAGACAGATGATGGCAGTGGGTGGCGATAGCGGATGTGGCGAGGAGAGGCAGACTGAGATAGGTACGGACACGCTGTACGGATGGAAGCAGAATGTCTGGTGTAATACCTTACAGTTGTTGTGCACACTTCTCACGTAAAATCTCAAAGTATCAACCTACAACACACACATATTCAAATCTCTGCACATCCAGGTCTGATGTAAATTACACATCACCTTGTTGACTAAACACTACACACAACTGAACATTGAGACAGGAACAGGAGGCAGAGATGGGCACAAAATACAGTATCCTGGTCAGTGTTAGACCAAGTACTGACCAAGTATTCTTATGTGCTGTTTTATGTGAAAAAAGTAGGCCTACACTGAATAATTTTACAAAAGGAGAAATAGCTCATACTCCAGAGCTCTTGCCATTCATATGTTATGTGTTCCATTTCTACGATTGTGTTTTCAATTGTGCACTTCAGTGTGCTGTAAATGCTTGGTAGTGTGCAGCAAATGCTTAGTTGTGTGTACTCAATGAATGGTGGGTGTTGTCATTTGAAAATATGGCTGACAAATGTGTGTTACAGATTTTCACGATTGTTAACACACGTTTCTCGATAAAATAACAGCTTTCTCAAAACTGCACACACAAAACTGAAAACCTCACACTCAAAATGCTAAACCTGACACTGGTCCCAAGATGACTCTTTATCATCAGTTCGCTTAACTGTGTTCACAAAATGGAACTTGTGTTTTCACTTGGTACATACTAGCCATATTTTCAAAAGACAACACAGTACCATTCATTGAGTACACACAACTAAGCATTTGCTGTACACTACCAAGCATTTACAGCGGGTGCAAAATTTAAAACATAGTTCACTAGTAAAGACCACACCATCAAACAGAGACACACTTGGGTTGTATTTATTAAAATGTATTTGGAGAACATGGAGGCATGGAAATACGTTTGGAGGTAGAATGGGGAAAAGAAGAGGCCAGGGAGGTGCCTCGGGACAGGAAGGTGGCAACAACACCTGCTAAGTAAAGCGGCGACAACGCTTTGGTTAGGTGACAGGAAGGTGGCAACAACACCTGCTAAGTAAAGCGGCGACGACGCTTTGGTTAGGTGACAGGAAGGTCGGCGAGTGCCTTGGCTTAGTCGAGGGGAAGGCGGAACGCCTTTGCTTAGACGAGGGGAAGGCGGAACGCCTTTGCTTGGGTGACAGGGAGAAGGCGGAAACGCCTTTGCTTAGGTGACAGGACGGCGGCGGAACGCCGTGACTGTAGTGAGTGAATGGTTGCTGTTGTGGATGGGGGGATTGGCCGGGTTGGAGAGGAGTGAATGGTTTGATGGATGGTGGAATGAACCCAGTGAGTTAACGGGAGGGATTGTGATGTTTTAGCGAGGACGGGCATTGCTGAGTGGAGCGGAGAAGGCGGGGGGGGCTGAGTGCTCGGGGCACGAGCCCTGGGTAGTTTGGCTCTGGGGCTCTGGACAGCCTGTGTCTGGACGGCTTGTCTCTGGACAGCTTATGGCTGGGCCCGAACAGAGTCCCCCCTTTTGGAACTGGTATCTGTGGAAGGATGCAAATGAATGTTAGTTATCTGAGAAGGATGCGTGAGAAGGTTAGTTACTGTAGATAGGGAGGAGAATGGGGTGGAGGCGGGATGCGAGAAACTGAGCAGGGAAGTGCTGTGAGCACGGCCAGGTTTAAATACAGCGCTTGATTAACCTGGTAGGAGGAGATAAGGGAGGAGGTGTTATCAGTTAGACCTGTAGCAAGCGAGGTGGGGAGGAGAAAAGCAGGTTAGATTGGAGATGATTAGGGAAGAGAGAAGGTGGTTATCCGGTGTGGTCTATTCTCCTGAACCTTTGTTGTTCCAACATCATTTCACTAGTAAAGACCACACCATCAAACAGAGACACACTTGGGTTGTATTTATTAAAATGTATTTGGAGAACATGGAGGCATGGAAATACGTTTGGAGGTAGAATGGGGAAAAGAAGAGGCCAGGGAGGTGCCTCGGGACAGGAAGGTGGCAACAACACCTGCTAAGTAAAGCGGCGACAACGCTTTGGTTAGGTGACAGGAAGGTGGCAACAACACCTGCTAAGTAAAGCGGCGACGACGCTTTGGTTAGGTGACAGGAAGGTCGGCGAGTGCCTTGGCTTAGTCGAGGGGAAGGCGGAACGCCTTTGCTTAGACGAGGGGAAGGCGGAACGCCTTTGCTTGGGTGACAGGGAGAAGGCGGAAACGCCTTTGCTTAGGTGACAGGACGGCGGCGGAACGCCGTGACTGTAGTGAGTGAATGGTTGCTGTTGTGGATGGGGGGATTGGCCGGGTTGGAGAGGAGTGAATGGTTTGATGGATGGTGGAATGAACCCAGTGAGTTAACGGGAGGGATTGTGATGTTTTAGCGAGGACGGGCATTGCTGAGTGGAGCGGAGAAGGCGGGGGGGGCTGAGTGCTCGGGGCACGAGCCCTGGGTAGTTTGGCTCTGGGGCTCTGGACAGCCTGTGTCTGGACGGCTTGTCTCTGGACAGCTTATGGCTGGGCCCGAACAGAGTCCCCAAAAGGAGCCGTGCATAACAGACGAACACGGAGCGAGCTTGTCAGAGGTCGTGTGCAGGGTAAATGGAGTCGATGCTCCGTTTTACTGTGCCTGAGCGTGTGAATGGGGAGTGAGGAGGAACTGCCTTGTTAATTATCTCTACGGTGGTTTGGTTGTCTGAGTGGATACTGGAGTGAATGCTGGAGAGAATAATGGAATGAATAATGGAATGAATACTGGAATGAGGACAGAGCGGCTGGTCCATTCTGAACCCCAAAGGAAGCCGCTACAAGCCGAAAAGCGTAAGGCTAGGTCGATGATTATCTGCATATAATCATTCAGCTCCTGCCTGCGGTAGGGGAAAAACGGAACAAATGACGTTCCGGTAGAGGGAGAAAGCCAGGACAAACTCTGTGGGGGAGAGAATGGTGGGGTTAGTGGAGGAATTGAGATCGCGGAGGGTGGTGGACACCCCTCCGCAGTCTACGGTCCTGGCCTGGTGGGAGAAAGCGGAGGGTTTGATTAGTGCGGCTAAATCCACGTCCATACCCTGGAGGATCTGGTGGCGAAGGGTGTTTGACACCGGCATCGGGTTGGCGGAGATGGCCGACGGGGGTACGGGTACAGGCAGGGCTGTGGAGAGGGAAAAAGCAAATTGAGGTATGGGTGTGTGGACGTGGGCCTGGGCTACTGGTAGGTAGTTCAGGGGGACAGTTTGTAGCTGTGGGTTGAAGTAAGCGGCCTGGTTGGCCGTGGCGAGGGAGTGAAGAATGGGTGGTAGGGCCTGGGTTTGGGGAAAAGTGAGCTGATTAGCTGTGGGGGGGAGGGGGGCAGTTAAAGCCTGTTGAAAGAGAGTAGGCTGATTAAGCATGGTGGGGGGAGGGGGGACAGTTTGGGCCTGGGTTTGGGAAAAAGTGAGCTGATTAGCTGTGGGGGGGAGGGGGGCAGTTAAAGCCTGTTGGAAGAGAGTAGGCTGATTAAACGTGGTGGGGGGAGGGGGAACAGTTTGGGCCTGGGTTTGGGAAAAAGTGAGCTGATTAGCTGTGGGGGGGAGGGGGGCAGTTAAAGCCTGTTGGAAGAGAGTAGGCTGATTAAGCATGGTGGAGGGAGGGAGGACAGATTGGCTCTGGGTCGTTAGACCCGTGGCCTGATTGCGGGGGGGAGGGGGGGGGGGTGTTTGTGTGTGGCCGAGAATGATGGAAGATTGGACGGGGGTTTGGGTTTGTGCAGTCCCCTGTGCATACATGTTAAGTAAGTGCAGCAGTGGGTTGGAAAACGTGGATGGGGAAGAGTGAACAGTGGTTGCAGAGACGTTAGTAGTGACAGCGGGGGAAATGGCGGGGGAAGCGACGTGGCGAGTTTTACGAGGAGCTTTCCTAGGGGGTGGGCGGGACGGGGATTCCCCGGGGTTTCCCTCTGACACGCCTGTCGGTCCCGCGTCATCGACGTGCGACGGACCGGGCATGGAGGGATCTCGCATAGTATTACAGTATAGATCAGACAAGTGGCTTTAACTGCAGCACGGGGAAATGTTACGTTTAAACTAGTCAGGGCGTTCTGTAAGCCACGTATGGTCCAATCATTAATGGCAATGGAGGGAGTGACTGACCTGGCAGATGGCACGAAGGTGGCAGAACGGCTCCTGGTGTACGGGCGAAGAGCGGAGGCGGCAGTGGAACGGTGAGTGGAGCGTGCTGGGGATGAATGGTGGCTCCGTGTAGGAGTGCTCCTCGGCCCGTGGTGAAGTTCCGCGGGGGTGGGGGTGAGGGCGGGTGGCGGCGCGGTGGTGGTGGAAGTTGCCGAAGTGGTGGTGGCGGTGGTGGTGATGGCGGTGGCAGCGACGGTGGCTCGCTGTCTGTCCAAAATGACTCGGAGGTCGATGGTTGGAGGGATCTCGTCCTCCGAGGCATTGAGTTCCATTGGCTCATCTGGGTCCATCGTGGCGGATGGGTGATGAGAATGGTAGTAGTAGTAGTAGTAGTTTAATGTCGTTTAGGACAGGTTTTTGCGTAAACAAAGTTTCTCTTAGTACGAAGTACTGTTGCGTGGGTTCCCATGCGAGAAACTGAGCAGGGAAGTGCTGTGAGCACGGCCAGGTTTAAATACAGCGCTTGATTAACCTGGTAGGAGGAGATAAGGGAGGAGGTGTTATCAGTTAGACCTGTAGCAAGCGAGGTGGGGAGGAGAAAAGCAGGTTAGATTGGAGATGATTAGGGAAGAGAGAAGGTGGTTATCCGGTGTGGTCTATTCTCCTGAACCTTTGTTGTTCCAACATCATAAATGGAACACACCATATGAATGACGACTCTGGAGAAAGAGCTATTTCTCCTTTTGTAAAATGATTCAGTGTAGGCATACTTTTTCATAATCAAACATAAAACAGCACACAAGTTTTATTTCAGTACATGATTTAGATGTAAGCAATTTACCCCGAGTGAGAGGACATTATGCTCTCATAATGTCCGCAGTGAGGGTGTTATCGGACGAGGCGCAGCCGAGTCCGATAACACCCGCACTCAGGACATTATGAGAGCATAATGTCCGACCCCGAGTGGTAAATAGCTTTTCTACCACTTTTTCCCGTATACATGAAAGAAAACACATAGTTGTAACTTGCAAGGATCTTAAGTTACAATCATTATTGCCTATAAAACTTCCGCGAGACAGCAGATAGTTCCACAAACAACATCTTCTACTCACCAACAGATGGCGCCAACTCCATAGTAATCCATGCGTCTAGCTTACAGCTAAGCTAACGTCAGTTAAAAGCACCGTTCCGGCCGTAAATAGAGGCTGTTCGCTTCCAGAAAGGCATAGGTTCAGAGAAAAGGGGCTTTAAAGTTGGCGGATTGCATTGGATCCAAATAAATCGGCGACGATAGTACGCACGTTAGTAAACATAGGACCGCTGCGACCTTCATTTGTTGGTTGGGGGAAAGTCCCCGGATGTACACTGAGGCGCATTGATCTCGGACACACAACTTTGCGGCAGTTGTCCTCTCATAACCTCCGGAATTTAGCCAATCAGAATCCAGTATTTGAACACGTGACTCGATAAAGTGGTAGAATTAGGCATCATGCCTCTGGTTCCTGTCTGGCCAGAGGACCTCAGGCTCATTTATATCACAGGCTATGTTCTCCCTTTTGTGAGAGTGTAGTAGTGTTTGGACAACAAGGTGATGTGTATAATTGACATCAGACCTGACCTGAATGTGTAGAGATTTGAACATTTGTGTGTTGTAGGTTGATGCTTAGAGATTTTACTTGAGAAGTGTGTGCAACAACTGAACATTGTGTGTGTTTAGACAACAAGGTGATGTGGAATTGACATCAGAGTGTAAAGCAGGAAAGTCAGAGTCTAATGTAGATAAGGGAGTGTGAAGTAATGCCAAATCGGGTCGAGCGATATAGGTACATGAAGTGAAGGTTGTGCAAATTGTGCAGAATCTTTGGTTTTTGTGTGTGGAAAACTGTAAAAACATTCTAATAAATTATTTTAGGGTTTAGTACTCATTTTATTTTGTTACTTAGAGTTCAGTTTTAGGCCTTGAACTGCGGTGTTTTTTCACTGAGCCATTGCAACGAGTTCTGCTGTAAAGTTATGAATTTAGTTATAACACTTGGAACTTTTAACTTGAACTTAAACTGGGTGAAGAAAGTAATATGTGCATGGAACTTTGAGGAGAGGAGACCCACTGGCTGGCCTGGCAGATGACCATGTTGGCTACTGTATAGAGGTGGCCATGGACCACTGCCTGGTGGAAGAAAGCCATAGCTAGGATCCAGTCCAACCCAGTGGTGCCTGGAAAAATAACTTTAAACGCGTAATGAATGCACTGAATTTGCTTCTCTGTTTTGGATTCCAGCCTTACTAATTAAAGAAACTTAATTAAGCTGCATAAAAATGTGATCCCTTAGGCAATTTCAGAATTATAACAATTTAGTTTAACGATTGTGTTAAGAAATGTTTGTCAAAATGGGGAGACTGGTGTGTGAGTGTATTTTTCAGAGACCTTTCTAATTTATTTTCCATTTCTTTTTACAACTCATCCTATAGTATATTGTCAACTGATGCTTGTTATATTCATATTCAAAGCACAGATTCCATTGAACATTACTTTAAATCCTACCATTCAAAGAGAATATATCCCTGGATAAAATATGAAATGTCAGTAAACAAAAACTAGATACATTTGGAGCTTTAAAACTATATGGCTCTCTTACAACAACACTTATTGATCTCTTACCACAAATACTTATAAATCAAAACTTTTTACTTGAGATAGTGTTGTCCTCTGGCTTTAAATCATGTTTATGTCAATACCAAACTAGACAACGCTTCTCAGTCCCAAAACGCTTTGATAAGTAGGGGAGCAGCACTTTTTCATTTACAAGATAGCAGTTATTAAATGCGTTTATTCATCTTGTCAGTATAGCTGGTAGGTGCGTGTGTCTCCAAAGATGAAAATCGTATTTCAAGACGGCTCCCGCAGAGAGGTACGACTGTGGGCTTGCTGTAAATCACCTGAGACAGTGAGACACATTGTGTTGCCCATGGCCTGTAGACAAAGGCCGGGCAACACAATGATGATGATGTGCATGATTTGATTTGTTCGCGAGCCAGTTAATTACACCTCTTTACCACCACATAAACATGTGTTTGCTGTGTCACGTGTTGATGTAAGCCTCATAGTAAGCTTTAATTTTTTACAATCCCTCAGGTCTGTTGCGGGCAAAGTCTGTCGAAATGAGATGTGGTTTACTAGCTCTCTCTATTCCTCCTCCACTTCCACCCCCACGTCCCCCCCGTCCCGCACCCCCCGCCAGTTGCATGGTCCTTTTATTAAGGGATGTAATATCCACCACACCGCAGGGCCTGTGTTCTTCACGGCTTCCAGCCTCTCCCCCCCTTCTTCTCCCTTTCTCTTTTCCTTGGCCTCACAGACTCTTTCCCTCTCTCCCTCTTCGTTCTCAGTTTTGCTCTTGGTCTCTCTCTCATTCTTACAGTTGCTTGTTCACACGCACGCACGCACGCACGCACGCACGCACACACACACACACACACACACACACACACACACACACACAAGCATGGCAGGAGCTCCATCATAGAGAAATGAGAGGAGCTGGGGAGCAATTAGTTTCAGCTGGAGACTTTTTAATGTAGACTTTCCTCACATGCGGCGCGGCTTTACCCTGGGGAGATCTGAAAGTCAAACATAGGAACTGTGGCCATGTACAGCCGTGTGCCTGGTGAGACACGGACCGCTGGCGGGGGCACACAAAATGTACCTATAAAAATGTCTCATAGAATTTACTGATTGACTAAAACGACAATTATTTTGTACCAATTAAAACCATACAGTACGTAGTATACACACAATAACACACACAGTGCGCGCACGTGTGTGTGCGCGCGTCTGTGTGAGCGTGTTTGTGCGCGCGTGCGTGTGTGCATTCTGTGCAAGTATCCAACCATTTGAATAAATATTACAATATAGCCCATAACATCATACATATTATGCTGCTGACATAAAGGAGGAGTTCACCCCCAAAATGACTTTTTTTCTATTGATTACTCATACTTAAGTTCAATAATATATATTTTTGTATTTGTTGCATTCCTATGAAAAAAAATTATAGTAAATTTACCCCCATTGATTCTGGATGGGGACCCGAATGCATGGCCCTGAATGGGGACCCAAATGCATGGCACTGGATGGGGACCCAAATGCATGGCACCGTCAGCGTACGTTTACTATAATCACATTTTTGTGTTAGTAACGCGACAAAAAACTAAAAATATTACTGAAGTCAAGTCTCCATGGCGTGAGTAATCAATAGAAAACAACTACTCCTTTAACCCACAGGTATAGCAGCATCAATCAAGCTGTAATATTACGCTCATGTTCTCAACTCAGAGTTGGCTACCCAAGCTATATGTATTAAAGAAAGATTTACAACAATATAGCTGTTTAAAACCTACTGCTGCTCATTGCAACTCAACAGTTACGATTAGAAGAACCATCCGCTATTCAATCATTCCACATGAATGCAGCTGACTATAAAAAGCAGTTATTCTCCAGAACGGATTCCATTACATATTATTTCCCATGAATCGCTGGCCGGAATCACCTACCAAGGTGCTTCTTTCAGGAGGAAACTATACAGCATTTGGTTTTGTTACTAGCCATCGCTGGGCATGGTACCACTGTGCTTTCACTGAGGAAACGCAGTTAACAATGACAGTATAAGAGGACAGTTTGTTCTTTGATTTCTTTACGGTGGCTGCCTTTGAATACTCAAGGTCTGTGTTTACTCCAGAATGCTGAAGTGTACTTATTTCTGAGAAAAGCGCTATTGGGTTCTGCCCAACCGCATTTACAAAATTGCTGACTGGATGGGTTTTGAGTGAGGAGAGAGAGGTATAGCTAGGTGTTAGAAATCTACTCTCTCTCTCTCTCTCTCTCTCTCTCTCTCCCTCTCTCTCTCTGTGTCTCTCGCTCACCTCCACAGAGGCTTCACCTGAATTTACTATCTGCTGTGCCTGGCTCTCAGTGAGGCAGAAAAATAAAAGGAACAACAGGAGCAAAATACAAAGAGACAGAGACATATAAACAGAAACGGAGAGAGAGAGAGAACTAGAAAGATGCAATTGGAAATTGCAAGTAGTTGCCGTGACGTGAGTCACACTTGCACATCCGTCTTACCATTTGAATTTTCCCCATTCAAGTCAATGAGGAAAATGAATTCACTAATACATGAATGGCCATATATGGAAATCTCTGTCCTTGTCCCTTTTATGCCCATAAATGGAGATCCCTGATGTCATCAATATTAAAAGCCCATATCTTGGAATGTCCATATACAGTATGGACATACTGTGACAGTCTCACATGGTCTATGATATCAGACATCTATGATGTCAGCCATTTCCATATTTGGGAAAAGTTTATTTTTAATTCAATGGAAGTCAGAGTCAATGGAAAAAAATAATTCACGAATAAATGTATATAAATTAAACTATAATATAACCAGGCAAAACGTATCCCTGCGTGTCCCATTGAAGCTGGTCGATTTGACATATGGCCCAATTTCTCTGCCACCAAAACTGTAGAAGGAGTAGCATGGCATGACATGAAACTCCATATATGGGCATAAAAGGGAAACAAACAGATCTCCATATATGGGCATGAAAGCACCGACAGACAGACAGACAAACGGGTACTCTGACAAGCTGACAACTCATACACTGGGTATCGGAAGTGGGTGGGGCATGCATTTCCAATGTGCATCGTTCCCAACTTGCATCGTTCACAAGTAGTGTAGTATGTCTTACACTTATAACTCCTAACGTGTCCTTTTTTCATCCGTTCACTCAGTAGTGCAAAATGAAATGTGTTGTGTAAACACTGGAGAGTGTGACTGACAGACACAAAAGAGCTCCCTGCAGCAACCTCATCTACAATTTACTCTAGTAATTTATTGTATTATATATTTTAGATATCCACAAAATAAAAATAAATAGCAAGACACAAACGCACACATGCACGCACACATGCATCATGGACATACACACTGCAGATAACAGTGTAAAGTGACTACAAAGTGTTTACCATTAATTACCTGGTAATCTGCATGTGCATGTGTTTTTGTATACACAAAACATTAAAATCTAATTTTCAGAAGAAGGGGCCAAATAAAATGATTAATAAACATATATACAGCACCTGTAAACATGGAAATGCAAATATACACATATGTGGAACACTTTTTAACATAGATAATTATTATACTTCCTGACCACACATGGCCACAGGCGCCGAATACCATTGCAGGTCTGATATTGTACTGTTTCGAGGGGCAGTCGCTATCCATGGTGCTGAAGCTTAGTCATGCTCTGTGGATAGGTGAGCGCTGTCCTTGTCCATGGTGCTGAACTAGTGAAGCTGTGTAGAATGAGTAGCCTCGTAAACCAGGCTCCTCCGAGGAGTCCGTTTACTAGGCTTTAGAATGAGTACAGTACGCACTACGCACGCATGCCTGCATGCACGCTGCCAGACAGACAGACAGACAGACAGACAGACAGACAGACAGACAGACAGACAGACACACAGGCAGAAATTGTGAAAATAGCAGATCTACATGATCACGTTGTGAGCATGTAGATCGGCTATTTTCACAATAGAACCGTGTTATACAAAATGTCATTCCTCAACTCATAGTGCTCGTCAGGATGGGGGGGGGGTCCCCAGTTAAAATATGATTATTTTGGGGGTCGCGGCCTGAAAAGGTTGAGGACCACTGGGCTAGTACACTGTTGCTGAGTAGCCATTGCAGTGCTGCTCTACGCGCTCATTGACATCATCAAGCTTGCGTCCATGTGTGGGAGCGACGATCGTAAATATAAATGCTTGGGGGGGAGGAAAGGGAACGGGCAAGCAGGAATTCCGTGGAGCAGGGGTGGGCAACTTTGATAATGGAGAGGGCCACTATATTGCCAACTTCACTCCAGAGGGCCACATTGCATAGTCCTACTTTGTCATTCTAGTATCTCATACAAAATAAGCAGATCTACAAGCTCAAAACGCATCGCGATGCGTTTTGAGCTTGTAGATCGGCTATTTTTGCTTCTTTTGAATTGGAATCCTGAATTATTTGTTGTTATTTTTTAATTGGAATCCTGAATTATTTGTTATTTTTTAATTGGAATCCTGAAATGTAACATTTTGAATTAATTTCAAACACGTTTAATTATATACTCATGTTAACTTTATGAACTTAAATACAAATAAATACATTGGACATAAAAAAACAAATTTTAATACTAGTCATTAAGCTACTAATATAGAGACAGACAGACAGACAGACAGACAGACAGACAGACAGACAGACAGACAGACAGACAGACAGACAGACAGACAGTGTACGTATGTGTATGAATATGAATCAACTTCATTGTCACATCACAGCATTAGAGGTGTAAACTGAGAGTGCAATAAGACCTACATACTGCAGAGTAGACCACTGTTTCCAAAGCACTGGGTCGGGACGTGGACACATTTCTTTGGGTCCCTTAATTCTTTGTTTCCAACATTTTGTTTTTAATTAGACTATTATCAATTCAAAACATTTTCAAAAAATATTCCCCCCCAAAAAATCCCAAATTTAAAAAACGAATTCAATGATTTTCTTCAATAATTTCAAAAATAAATCAATGAAAAATCTAAGAAATTCCCAAAATTTGAAAACAAATGTTTAGGAAGTAGTGAAAATAGCCGACCTCACGCCGCGTTGTGAGCTTGTAGATCTGCTGTTTTCACTAGCTTGGATCCCGGGCTTCATTTATCTTTTGGGTCATGAGCTAAAAAGTTTGGGAACCACTGGTGTAGACAGTGTACACAGTGCTCTCATACTGCATGTATACATTACATACAGTGCATACTAACATTACATAATACACAAGGTGATGCAATGTGCGATGTGCGGTGCATATGGGTGCGTCAGCTGCTCAGCAGCACCCTGACTGCCTGTGGAAAGAGACTGCTAGTGAGACGGGTGGTGTGTGATGTGATGCAGCCAGAACTGTACATTAGTACACAGCAGTCTGAAAGATGGAGAGGGGTACGGTAGCCAATGACTGTGTATGAGAGAGAAGGCAGTAGACAGGGGTGTCACACCAATTCTGGACCCTGGGTAACTATTGAAAAAATAGCAGATATACAAGCTCACAGCTGCGAGCTTGTAGATCTGCTATTTTTGAAAATCTTGTAAATTTGTGCAAGTCTTTGAATTTAAACCTATGTTTCTATGTCAGTGCCTGGTGCTCAGAACTTTTCATGTGAAGGTCCCCCAAAATGCCACGGACCCCCATCCCCATCCCAGTTCCAGGGACCCCCCAGAAGCAGAATTTGAATTACAAATGTTCGCTTAAAAAATACATATATTCAAAGATTTGCACACATTTTCACAGCTTTAAAAAGATAGCAGATCTACAAGCTCGTATATCTTGTATATCTGCTATTTTTTCAATAGTTAAAGTACCGTATAAAATAATGAAGGCCCCTCCACCTTGGGCCCTAGTAACTCAGTCCCACTTTTCCCCCCCTTGTGACACCCCTGGCAGTAGGGACGATGTGCAACTGGTAATCACATCTCACGCTACTGTTTCATGGCTCTAGGTAGTCATTTCACTGACTGCATACAGTGCTATTCTTATTAGGACATGCCCCTTGGTGGAGATTTGCTCTTTAAAGCGCACCTTTTTCCACAGAATTCATTCTCACCACATCACACAAACGATATGAACACTTGTTTGTCTAATTGTGTATGTCCATTCAAGGCTTGGAGAATCTGCTTATCACAGATTCAACTTTGTATGTGCTAAGATAATGCAAATCCATGTTTTTTTCTTGTTTTTCTTTTTTGTTTTGTGGTGTTGATTTCATATTATTAGGCTCTCATGCTGATATAAAAAAAGAATCAATTAACCACTGATCTACTAATTGTATATCCTCAAGTTTAGGCTCAGGCCTAAACTGTGGGCCTGTGAAGACCTCAGCTTTGAAATTATTACAATACCAAAATGTGTGAGTGACGACTGACTACTGTAACAATATCACCACTATGAATCTATTTCTCAAGTATAATGAACCAAGACATATGATCAACACATTTCATATCACGGACCCTGTGACAAAATCATTTTAAATGGCTGTCCGTGGTCCTAATGAATGCCCATTTGGCCATATGTAACAAAAACTACATTTGAAAACACCTGTCGTAATCCATTATAAAAGAGTCAAAGCGAGAGCTCCTGTTTTAAAGGGTAAATTACACACACTGTTTCAGCTGTCTCCTACTACACTGCACAATTTAGAACAATGTTTTGTGCAGTGAGGTAGGGAAGGAGGGGGGTGGTAGTGTCCTTGTGATCAAGGAGCGTATCCCGGCGATCTATCCCATCTCTGAAGTGGCCTGCAACAATTCTCCTCTGTTCAAATTTCTCTGTTCAAAGAGCTATTTTCACGTGTATGGGTCCACTCTGGCTTAATGTGTGAGCAGGGACGTGCTGGGCCCCTGATTCAGCCCGGGAAAAAGAGCTGGAGAGGCCCTCATTTCGTCGTTGTCGGGTGGAAAACTTGTATGTCCAAAACTGTTTGTTTTGTATTTATCATTTTAAAAATGTGCTTGGAGATCTGCTGTTTTCACTACTACTAATCTACTAACTTGGAGATACAAGGTTTCTGCCCGACGGTGACAATTTACTTCGTTCGCTGCACAGCCCCCAAAATGGAATGAAGGCTGACATTTTATTTAAATTTTTTTCCTAATGGCCAGCCTGGACCGGCCGGGAATGAACCGGCCGTTCGGGAGTTGTCCCGCTTTTCCCAATGGCCAGCACGTCCCTGTGTGTGAGTGTCACACTTACTTTCCTTACTTACTTTTCCTTACCTTAATCATACATCCAGTACCTAATGGATCCTAACCCCTTAATGAAAGTTCACATGTTGGTGTGGTAAATGATGCAGCAAGGACTGACTTGAAAACAAGATGACATACACATGGGGTGTTATTACACAGAAGAAACAGCTGGGGCAGGATCATGGAAGCAAGAAAACTAGAACTGGGAACACAACACAGATTAATGCACTAAATAGACAAGACAGTCAAGTGTCAACTCACTCAACTGTAACTAAAATGAATCTAACCACACCAAACAATGGTGTCTAAATGCCTATCCTAAATGCCTCAATGAATGTTTGCCTCAATCATGGTTTTGTTTACAATTAATTAGTTTTTAAACGAATAGCAATTCAAAATTCCATGTTTGCACTACACCTGTCACTTAGCAGAACTCATACTCTAATCATTTTTGTTAAAATGGAAAACACTGGCCTCCAAAGAGCACCTCGCCCAATTAGCAATAGTTTTATCATCCTCACCATGCTCAAACTCCATTGTCTATGTTTCAATTATCTGTCAGAGCATAAGAGTCAGGTGGATCCTTCTGTGTTTGATTATATGGAAGCAAAGCAAAACAGAGAGACCGATGAGAGGAAAGCGTGGGAAGGAGGACAGGGGAGCGGGAGGAGGAGGAGGAGGAAGATAAAGAAGGATAAATATTTCAAATGCATTATGAGTTATGAGACATTAACATGAGAGAGTTTGGTTGGCATGTGCAATAGAGACAGGCAGGAGAGACAGGGAGACCAGTGTTTCTGAACAAACACCCCATAGCAATGATTACCATCAGAATACAGTGCTTAACTTATCACTTAGTGTGCCTACATTCTTTATTCACTAGTAAGAGACCACATGTTTACTTAAGTTTAACATTTTGAACAAAAGGGGGATGGATGAGGGAAGGATGGGGAAACCAGGTGAGACTCAGGGTGGGGGTGTAGCTAGTCTCGGGAGAGATTGATGCTCGCTCGGGGAGCGGTCGTCTTTACTCCGACATGCCCCCTGGGTTCCTGGAAGAAACAGAAAAAGAATAAGAAGGGCGAGATTTGAGGGAAAGGAGGTAGCTGGGGTGGATGGGGGGACTGTTCAAGACCACATCAGCAGTAAGAACAAGCTCACAGGTGTATTTATGCTGTGGTCATTGCGACTGGGATTGGCTGACAGATAATAGAGGGCAGGTGATTGTGATAAGGTGATGGTGAGGGGGAATGGCCGTGATAAGCAGAGGGCGTTCTCCACTCCTGAAACTACAGTGTATACAACTCCCTTTAAATCAGGGATCTTCAATGTTTGAGCGAGAGATGAAGCAGGGATCCCCACAACCTTTTCAGAGATTCGATATAGTTTAATCGTTTGACAGCACAATCATCAGTGTATTTTGGATTCATGTCAATTTGTGTTTTCAGATATTTAACCACTTGAACTGTCAATAATTAATACACTTGACCTTTCATTCTGTACTTTGTCTGCTCTTTTTCCCCTCTACACCAATTCTCTTTGCCAAAAATAGCCGATCTACAAGGTCGCGTTGTGAGCCTCTCTCCGAATATGGTCACTAGGGTTCAAGTGGTTAATATAAAAAAGGAGAAAAAAAGTTTCTATCACACAAAGATTTGGAGGACCCCCTGTAGTAATTCTGAGGACCCCTAGGGGTCCCGGACCCCCTGTTGAAGACCCTTGCTTTAAATTGTTAAAGTGTGATATTAGCAAAGATATCACAGTCTACAAGGAAATGTGCGTATTTAATTCAGTATGACCAGAAGTAGGGCTAAATCATTTCCCCATGGCTGATAAAAAATTAATGACCAGAGGGCATATCAAAAGCAGAGGCATGGATTCCCCGCCATCGCCCCAGGCAAATCCAACCCTGATTGTAAATACGGTTCTTGGCAATAATTCTCGAGGACTTCGGGAAATCCAAAACAATGTCATCGAAGATAACATGATATTCCCCAACATACCTAGTATCAGCTTATCAGCAATTGACCGTGTACTAAAGCACAACCATATCAGGATGAAAGCAGTCTATCGGGTTCCATTTGAGCGGAATGCTCACAGGGTAACAGAGTTGCATTATCAATATGTGCAAGTGAGTACAGTAGGTTACTGTAATTGATCACATCCTCTCAGTATTCTGTGTCAATATATTGCTGTTTGCTCTGCATGTGTCTATGCACATCTGTATACATGGCCATGTTTTCTTGTTCACAGAGGGCTTGAACTTGATGCCGATGTGGCCCCGCAGGAGTGGATGAGGCTCGATTTGATCTCACCAAGACCAGACGGCGGGGAAGAGCAACGTGTTTCGTTTCATAGATGGGACACAAAGACATTTACAGCGACAATAAAAGAGTTGAATTACTCTTCGTAAAATGTTGTTGCGTGCACTTACTTTCAATCTGGTGTCCCCGTTTGGTGCGTGTTATTTAAGCCGAAAAGTCCCTGACATTTTCACTTTCTTGTATTTGTTTACAGCCAGGCTTTACTATAGAGTAGAGGGTCAGTCTGTGACACAGAAGCACATCCATTCTTTGAGATATATATATATATATATATATATATATGCAACTTACATTTTATAATTGAAGTCAACAGAGCTTGGATAGGCTGAAACCTTCCCCATAAATTCAAGTAATACATCATAGATATGTAGATAACTGATGGCCACATGAAGTCTGAGATCCACATCATTCATATGGATGTAGAGATCTACACGATTTAGATTTATTGCATTTTTTCTACATTTTCAAAAAACTGTGAGAATAACAGCTCTGTATGCTTTGTTGCCATTCATCGTTCAACAAAGAATATGAGGCTTAAGTGGGCAAGTATTTACTCCATTTTGGGGCAGGGACCCCTTTTGGGGTTCTTGTTAAGTTGTTACTGATATATATAGTAGCATAATGTTCTTGTAATTTTTGAATAAATATTTGACGTTTTTCATAAAACCTAGGTCATGAGTTAGGAGGCATTTATAGAATCTGCCTCTGTCCTAAATGGGATAAATCAAGCGTATACTTTCCTCCTTCTCAGCTATAAAAGTTCTAAGTCAACAGCGAACGTCACAGCCAGACTGCATGGCTTTCACCAGGATAAGTAAACAGCCTAGAAAGAGGTTCCACCTCTGCATCCCGGTCTCAGCAGGACAGAGTCTATAGCTGCTAGGTGACAGAGGACCATTCTAAATCCCTTCCTCTGCTGTTCCCAAAGATGCACGCCTACGGCGTTCTGTACATGCACTCACACATACAGTCGGGCACACGCACACACGCACACAGAGCTGTTTACCAGCACATGAACACACTTATTTTTAACCACTTTCAACTCATGGTGTCCCTATTTTTGGGGGCATTTCATTATAGTACAACATTCATTTTATGTTTTATTAACTATAGCCATCATTGCTGTAGAGTATTTTGTTCAGTAACAGAACATGCATTTTCAATTTGAGATACCAATTCGATCCAATCAGTAGAGAGAACTCAAACAAGATACAGGATAAACAAGTGAAATTGGAAGTGATGACCCAAAGAAGACAGAATTGTAACTGGAACACTATAACATTTTAAGCTGATAAATAGGTGCCTGAAAATGTATTTTATGTTTATTGAAGAGCTGGAGAGACAGGGATACCCCTGTATCAGGTGGTTACATAGATAGACCTTTAACTTTTTTTCCTTAAAATTTTTATCCCACAATTTTGTAACCCATTTTTTTCACGCAGTGCCAATTGCCTATGTAATCCTGGGCTCTGCTCTCCCTCTCTCGCGCCTGGGGAGACAACGGACTGACCTCATGCTTCCTTCTATGCATGAGGAGTCCAAGTTGCTTCTTTTCACCCGACAGTGGAGATTTCCCTGGTATGGACGTAGCGCGTGGAAGGAACACGTTATTCCAACCAGTTCCTTTCCCCTCCATCAGGCGCCCCGGCTGGCCAGGGGGAGGCATTATTGAGACCAGGATTACTGCATGTTTTTGTGAGGGTATCAACCCTAGGAGACACGGGGAGAACATGCAAACTCCACACAGAAAGGCCCTATCGCCGACCCCACCTAGGGTGAAAAACATTTTGTTTTAACCAAACAACATCACTTACACTAAAAGCTTGCGATGCGACATACTGTAAGTGTGGATCATAGGCATTTTGAGCTTCAGTTGTTTTACTCTTCAGTGGATACAGTATGTACAGGCACAGACATGGGAAACGTACACATGTTCAGCCACGCAGAGACATGAACAAAAACTAAAACGATTGAGGGACACACACACAGCACATGCACACACGCAGTGGGCGTCACACCAAATTCTGGGCCCTGGGTACAAGGATTCACTGCGGGCCCCCCATGAATGTTAACTATTGAAAAATAGCAGATATACAAGCTCACAGCGCGGCACCGAGTGCCGCGCTGCGAGCTTGTAGATCTGCTATTTTTGAAAAATTGTGATAATGTGTGCAAGAAACCTATATGTTTCCATGTCAGTGGTGCTCAAACCTTTTCATGTCAAGGACCCCCAAGATGATATGTATTTGGCCACAGACCACCATCTCAAAATATTTAGTTCCAGGGTTCCCCCCAGAAGCAAAATAAATAAAATATATATATTCAAAGATTTGCACACATTTTCACAACTTTTCAAAAATAGCAGAGCTACAAGCTCGCAGCGCGGCACTCGGTGCCACGCTGTGAGCTTGTATATCTGCTATTTTTCAATAGCTAAAGTTACTAGGGCCCCTCCGCCTTGGGCCCTAGTAACTCTGTCCCACTTTCCACCCCCTTGTGACGCCCCTGCACACACGTGTGCATGTACACACACGCACACATAATAACACGGCCTCTGAACCGCGGGGCAAAGCAGACCGCTGGGAGAAAACCCTGCCTGTCAGAAACCGCTGAGACAACGGTGAAAATAACCCCGAGCCATTTCCTCTGCACCACCACTGTTATTATCCCAGTCCGCTCATGGATGGAGACGGACATTTCTGCAGGGGGGGGGGGGACCATGCAGGAGGTTATGGAGAGCTCACTGTCCCCGTCGGGAACAAGTGCTATGTACTTAAGTGTAATCTAATAGGTACTTTTACTGTATTACATTATTTTTCATACTTTTCCACTACTGTACATCTCAGAGGCAAATATTGTACTTTTTTTTTTTTTTTTACTACACTGCAATTAAGTTTCCAGTTACTTAACCAATTTCATACTTACGCTATTTGAGAATAGAAGATCTTCTAGCTTGCATGTCAAGTTAAATTTTGAATAGCTTACTGTGCAGGGACGTGCAGAGAACGTTAGAGAAGCAGGGGCTGATATTTGGTGAAAATATTGAAAATAGCAGACCTCAAGCTCACAATGCATTGCGCTGCAATGCGTTGTGAGCTTGGATGTCGGCTATTTTCTGAGCATAATTAAGCCAATACTGGAGTCCGGAGATGTGGCGTATGGCACGGATTTCTACACAGAGAGGGCAATTCTTTCAACATAAGATGCTGCATTCAAGTTCAGGAGAGTTTGGACGAGGCAATTCTCTTGAATGCTGCCTTCAGGTATGGCATGGAAAGAGGGCATTTGCATTTCTTTCACCATAGTAAAAACAGCATTCATGGTCTGGAGAGGGCACCTTTTACAGATGGATAAAAGGGCAGGGGCTCAAGCCCCCTTATGTGTACACGTGCCTGCTACTGTGGGCTTGAATCCATCGTAGTGCATCCAGCTTTTGTCGTCTATGATTGTGAACACAATCACACAACTGGCTGGTGTTCTGCAGGGGAGGGAAGCCGGGCAGGGAGGGTGATATCACTGCATTTAATCCTATAGGTGATGGGCGGCACCTGTCAGCAGGGAGTGTTTGGCGGACGGAGGCAGGTATACTACTGTAAGTCCTCCCGGTGGGGGCTCCTCACTGGCAGGTGAGTCAGTAGGATACAACCAGGGACGTGCTGGGCCCCTGATTCAGCCCAGGAAAAAGAGTTGCAGAAGCCCTCATTGCGCGCTATGGAGACTTTGGAGAGAGATCTCTCTCTATAGCGCTGCTGCTACTCAAATATTTGCCATTTCAGATCATGACAAGTGACAAGCAAGTGGGCCAATTACATGAGTTATATTTCGTTGTTGTCAGGCGGAAACCTTGTATGTCCAAAACCGTTTGTTTTGTATTTATCATTTTAAAAATGATGGAAACTAGTGAAAACAGCCGATCTACAAGCACACAACGCCTCGCGGTGCGAGGCGTTGTGTGCTTGTAGATCTGCTGTTTTCACTACTTTTGTGCGACGGCCTTGTATGATGAAGCAGGGCTTTGCTTTGCGAAAAAAATTACAAATTTGAAACTTGGAGATACGAGGTTTCTGCCCGATAGTGACGATTTACTTTGTTGGCCGCTCAGCCCCCAAAATGGAACGAAGTCTTTTTATTTTTATTTTTTTCCTAATGGCTGGCCTGGACCGGCCAGGAATGAACCGGCCGTTCGGGAGTTGTCCCGCTTTTCCCAATGGCCAGCACGTCCCTGGATACAACAGCAGTGACAACACAAAAAAATATGTTTTTGTAACAGAGTATTTGACTCAAGTAAACCACACCTGAGTACTTCTTCCACCACTGCTGTGCCCCTGTACCATCACTGGTATTATCCCAGTGTGTTCATGGATGTATTCTAGACGCATGTTTCTGCAGGGGATGAGCAGGAGGTTGCTGTGCTGCACCGCGGTGAATCTGAAAACAACTGCTGAGGCCATGGACTGAGTCTCTCTCCCTCTCTCTCTCACACACACACACACACACACACACACACACACACACACACACACACACACACACACACACACACACACACACACACACACACACACACACACACACACACACACACACACACACACACTTGCTTTCATGCCTCATACGCACAAAGACGCTGTGAGACAGTCTCCCGGAGGCAAATAATCAGCTTTCCGGCTTTTATCGCCCCAGTGGAGCTCATCCCTTTCTGCACATCTACTGAGGCTAGACGGCTTAACGTTAGATAGACCCCGTGCCTCTCCCATCCAGATAAAGACACAAGCTTGGATTAGCCCGACGCACGCAGCGAACTTATCGACTCTCTCCCGCCAATTATTGCACGTGTGCATGGGAGGACGTCACCTTTGCTCTCCGCCTCTCACTTCTTATCGTTCCTCTGTCTCACTCTTAAGTCACTATAGATGGAATCCCTCGTCTCACTTCTACTGTACCTTGCATCTCTTCTTCGTACTCCTCAGTGTCTTCATGTGGTTGCTGTCTACTAGAGGTCTTCACGGGTCCAATTTTACCTACCCGAGCCCAAATGGACCCGCGGAAAATGGAGCCGGACCCAAATGAACCCGTCTATTATTAGAAATATGAGAACCGTTTCCCCGAGCACCACAAGGCAGCTCTCCTCTCACTGACTGGAGGAGAAATTAGGGGGGTGCGGGGTGATTGACAGATGTAACAGACAATCGCCGGGTCCATTCGACTATCAATGGAACCGCCGATCTCACGGTCAGTGACCCGGGACCCAGGGCAAACGGTAATGGCTCCGACCCAGCTCCGAAGTCACTATGGACCCCGAACCAGCTCGGTGCCGGGTCAGATCCCGGGTAATTTCAGGTTCTCTGACCTACCCGGAGACCTCTAGCGTCTACACAAGAATACTACAGGTACCAATGGCACTATCAGAAACATGGACCATAGGACGTGGCAAGCTGACTGACACTGAGGGAGCCAACCCAGGGTAAAGCCAGGAAGGGGAAAGAGGCACACTACATATACATAGACACACTGCATCACAAAAGCGGAACTCAAGACCCAGGAGGGTGTGGAAGGCAACGATTCAGGAGTCCAGAGTCGATGTTGGCTAGTCCGCGGTCTTGCATTGCATCGCATCATGTGGTTGACAGTGACACAGTACCATGCTTCATATGATTGACATGGATTATTGTGAAGACGCAAAGGGAAGAGTCCAAAGGTGCTTCAGCCTTGAGCAGAAGGTATCTGGAGCTCAACAGTATATACATCAATATAATATACAAAGTTTTGGCCTGGGCACTTAAGAAAAGACTACCCAAATAAAGCCCTGTATAGCGCTCATTAAGCATGTTCTATTTGTTTACTGGGGTGACTGACGTTTAAACAATCATCTTCCTCGCTCTGAGTGAGGAAGTGTGTTTTCAGTTTGCAAAAGTAAGCCATTTACCATGAGAGGGAGTGGGTTGTTGGCTGATTTACCACTGTTTCAGGGTTGTGGCACGAGGCGAAGCCACAACCCACAACCCTCGAATGGTAAATTGCTTTTCTACCACTTCTACCATATAAATGAAAAAAAAACACAGTTGTAACTTGCAAGATCTTGGAAATGTTACAACTGCAACACAACAGTGGGCGGGGTCCATGAGCCAACTCAAGGTTGTTGACTGATTTACCACTGTTTTAAACCAATCAGAATCCAGTATCTGAACATTTGACCACAAAAAGTGATAGAATGTGTTTTTAACCATGCCACTGTCTTGGCCAGGTCTCCTCTCTCTGGAAGATGGTGACTATCCTCCAGGTTAAAGGTTAAAGGGGAAAAATAAATTGTGTCAGCTCTCACCGTTCTGCTCCCCATCGCTCTCTCTCTCTCCGTCGCAATGTACGGTACTCCCAGTGTCTGACCACAGACACTTCTCTACCCCCTCTCTCCATTTCCCTGTCGCTCTCTCACCGTACGAGCCTTCAATGGCCCTGCCTGTGTCTCCTCTCACCTGTCCTGCTCCCCGTCTAATTTGCCTATAAATCTCCGTCCGTCCGTCCGTCCGTCCGTCCGTCCGTCCATCCATCCATGTCGCTCGGCGTCTCCGTTGTGATCCGGGTGGCATTTCAACAGTCACACCTTCACATGTTACACTGACGGGGGGGTCGGCCTCCACACATGCCCCAGGAGCCAGCGACTCATGTGCGTTTGTGTGTGTGTGTGTGCGCGTTCGTGCGTGCGTGCGTGCGTGCGTGCGTGCGTGTGCGTGCGTGCGTGCGTGCGTGCGCGTGTGCACTTGCATATCATTCAGAAGGTTCTCATTAATGTATCAGGCAGTGGCGTCAGTTCGTCAAAAGCTAAGGTATGGCAACATGACCGGTGTCAACCAGTCATGTTGCCATACCTTATAGCAACAGGCATGATGAATTTATTTTAAGAAGTACATTTCATTTCCCCCCCTGTAGCCAAGCCTCTGGTATCAGGGACGTGTGTGTCCATCTTCGAGCATGTGTCTGGGTGCACGCACGCACACAAGCACTCGCACGGTTCTCATTAATGCGCCCCCTTAATTTGAAAACACTACTATGGTTGAGATTGTGTGTGTCTTCGCGTGCGTGCGCGCGTTTGAGCGTGCAGGAAAGGCAGGAGGGGGAAATGGGAGAATGAGAGAGAGGGAGAGAGTTTAATTACACCGCAGACTTAGCCTCTGGATCACTTTGATTGAATAGGGCCTCTCTGACTGCCATGTACTCTGCAAGCCCTCCCTTTAATAATAACCTCCTACGACCTTCATATTGTCATCCTTGTCTTTGTTAGTCCTCCGGCAGCCAGCGGGGAACGAGGACAGACGCTGTATGGGCCCCTCCCCCCCCCCCAACACCAGCAGCACCACCGCCACCACCACCACACCCCATGCCCCCCCCCCCCCCCCCCGAGTCCCGATTCTGGGACATGCTTCTCCTCAGCCCCTCCCTATAGGCTGTCTGTCTGGGTTATATTAACGCCGGATATATTGACCCGCTAAATGAGATGAGGGCTGTGTGTGTGTGCGTGTGTGCACCGTTGTGTGTGTGCATGCGTGTGTGTGTGTGCGTGCGTGTGTGCGTACAAACACAGGTTTGTATGTGTGTGCAAATATATCGTCGTTGTCGGGTGGAAACCTTGTATGTCCAAAGCCGTTCGTTTTGTATTTATCATTTTAAAAATGATCTAAACTAGTGAAAACAGCCGATCTATGTGCTTGTAGATCTGCTGTTTTCACTACTTCTGTGCGACGGCCTTGTATGATGAAGCAGGGCTTTACTTTGCGAAAGAACGTACAAATTTGAAACTTGGAGATGCAAGGTTTCTACCCGACAATGACGATATGCCTGTGCATGCTTATGTGTTAATGGTAATGGATGCGTGGATGCATTGCACACAGGCCTTTTCTCGCCCTGTGCGCGGCGTCCTTCGGATGTTAACTGATTGTTATGCCTAATTTATAGTCAGCTGTATGCCCGGAGTCCCGCGCCGAGAATAGGCACTCTACAAGCTCACAACGCGTCACCTTCCGAAGCGTCACAGGGCTTGTAGATCGCCTGTTTTCGGCACAGTATAAATCAGGCTTTCCTCGCCTCCTGCTTTATCCGTACAGTGGATCTTCCCTTCCGGGATGATGGATAACCAGACAGAGACACTGCTGCTTGGGGAATGTGAGTGTGTGTGTGTGTGGGGAGAGGGGGTACAAGCTGTGGATGTGTTTCTGCTAAGACTACTGTATAAGTAAACAGGGCCGGGATGCGACTATAGCAGACTCACTCACAGCCGCTCCGTTCTGCCGGTGGACTCTCTGGAGACTCTTCAGCCAGCATCTGAGCGCAGTGGATGGAGGCGGTGGGTCTATAGGGGGATGAAGAACTATACAGATGATTATGTGCCTGTGTTGCCTCGGAAAGATCGTCTGCAGAAGTAAAAAAAAAAGTTGTTTTTCTTCATGAACCGACCGTGATCCTTGCCCCGTTCTGACAACGCTGCGTTGGTTGGTAAAGGTCTTCTTTTTTTATTGGTTGAAAATGTTATTTAACGCGTCTCAATTGAACTGGATTTGATTGAAAAGCAAATCATGGATCATTACCGCCACTCGTAGGGTGGTGGGGTCATGGAAAAGTGTGGGTGTGTGAATAAAACTCTGCGTATGCTTAAAACTCCTTATTGTTTAAAACTAATTAAAACTCCTCAGTGTTGCACTCGGGTGCGTGGTGCAAAGTGGCTGCCCACCATCACGGAGGTTGTGGGTTCAAATCCACCGCGGTGCATCAGGCTTTGTCAAGCGTTTACACCAACTCAATTGGCCCGGGGTTCGGGGGAGGGAAGCCGGGCGGAGAGGGTACTTATAATAGTCACTGCATGTGTTCCTATGGACTGGGGTGACACCTGTCAGCAGGGAGTGTTACGGGATAAGTAGGACGAAGGCTCTACATCAGGGGTAGGCACCCATAGGCACGGGTGCCAACAATGGCACAGCCTATGGAGTGTGATCACTGGCACTGGCACACTGGCAGAAGTGTGAGAGAGAGGATTTTTATTTTAAAATCAACCCTTACAATAAATGCGACAAATCTGTGAGTCTGTGCCCACAAATCTCTGTGAGTATGTGCCCCGTTTATCTCGAGAACCATTCGTCCCAACGGCTTCAAATTCGTCACGCGCGTTCCCCGCCGCAGCGGGGAGAGCAGTGCCCGGCCTCGACCCGACCCGATACATGGTTTTCCGGAACCGGCGCGAAAGGTTCGGAATCTCCGTATGCGGAGCTGATGTCTGACATCAGCCTGTTTCCGGAACCGGCACAAACGCTGACTCATTCTGACATCACTTCTGCTGACTCATTCTGACATCACCCCTGTGCAAATAGACGATTCTTCCACACTTTCACTTTGCACTCTAGGTCAAGTATGCAGAGCTGATGTCCGCTAGGCAATACCCGTACAACGGGTATGATGGGTATTGCCTAATAACCGGAGGGGCATCATTCCCCATGGGTGGGTTATTGCTCTGAGTCTAATGATCGTTATATAACAAAATGGCCTGCCATGCCAATCAAAAAAAAAAAAAAAAGAAATCTGAATGTTTGATGGCGTGTCATTAAAATGTATGTTGAATGGCACTCTGACTATTTAGAAAATAAAAACATTGCACTTCATCTCAGAATGGTTGCTGACCCCTGCAGTACGTCTTCCCGGTGGGGGCTCCTCACTGGCAGGTGAGTCAGGTAGGATACAACAGCAGTGACAACACAGTAATGGGTGTGAGGAGGAGTCATTTGGCATAATGACTACATTGGGGAGAAAAAGCCTGTTTCCTGTTAATTAATATCAACAGTGAGGATTTTCGCTGTGTGCTTGTTTGTACTCCATGAATAACGAGCGCATTTCCATACCATTTCGGTCGTATTATTTTCTTCCCATAATGGACCATGTGCAAATAGTTGATGGCTTCCTGTGTTGATGTTGTTCACACCTGTCCCCCCGGTGCAGAACCCTCCAAACATCTGCTGCATTTGTAAATTGGCTCACCGAGCGCCAATTCCTTCTCTGGCACCCGACAGCGCCGTTTCAAAAAAATCCAGAGCACCGTCAGAACTCTCATTTGGTTATTTATAGCAGAATTCGGAGAGAGCGCATGAAATCAAACTATCCTGCAGCGCCGTTTCACACAGCACTGTCTTCAGCACCTGTCATTCCTGTCTGTTCATACTAGTCAGCAGGTTTCGTAACACTGCTTCCCCAGTTTAAAACTTTATGCCATATCAAGACCTGAATGTGTCTGATACCCTTTTGCTGCCGTCTAATGGAACCAGAGAACTCTCTTGTTTTCAACAGACCTCCGTAGCAAAGTCAATCTGACAAGACCTCACAGGAAATGCAGCATGGCATAATGTTGTAGTGGGAAATGGAGCACGGCATACGTTGTAGTGAGATAGTTGCATGTCATGCGGTGTAGTGAGAATGCAGCATGGCATGCGTGCTAGTCGTGTGATGGATCTACACTGTAGAATCCTCAGGGTGAATGTACATTTTTATACACTCTCAGAGTTAAATTATGACTATGATTTTCCAGTGTTAAGCGAGCCGTATTTACATCAAGTTCCATTTATGCAGGGCAGCCCCTCAAAGATCTTAATCTGGATATTCTTTGCTGCTCTGAAAGGACTATACAAGCCCTTTTCATAAGTGGGTCCTTTGACACTCTTGCTTTGATAGGATTTCATACCTCAAAACGTTTTTCTGTTATTGAGATATATATCGGCCTGTTATTGAAGTCTGATTCCACTCATCTTAAATGCCTGAAATCATACAAAACGTATACCACACGTAATGTAAATGCTATCCTGATAGTGTTCTCCCTTAGATTTCATAATGTATGTCCATAGGTTCCATAATCCATACGTCCAATATGCATGGGAACCCAGTTCCCATGCATATTGGGGATTAGCCTATATGGCAATAACGAAGACAATAAAAGATGGCTTTGAGGAATCAAATCCTATCAAAGTAAGAGTGGCAAAGGACACACATTTTTTAAAAGACTGGCATGGCCCTTTATAGGCTTCATCGCCATCACAATATATCCTCATTTCAAGTCGTGCTTTTCGACTGAAAAAATAAATTGCGTGTTTCTTTTCCCCCCTATATTTAGTTCGCCTTTTTCGCCAGAGATGACATTTTCCAAACACAAAGAAATGAAAACGCTTTAAATAAAACATTCCCTCTCCGCTACAGAAAACGGGGCCATAGAGCATTGAAAATGGCTAACCTTGTTTTTGTGACAGGCGAGCAGAGCGTTGTTGGAGATGACAGCAGGAGTCCACAAGGACTCTCTGAGAAAAAGCTCTTTATATCTGCTCCTGCACAGATGGGCTGTATTCCACACTTTATTTTCTCTGCATTTCATGACCTCCGCCACCCCTCTCCGCTTTTCTCCCTCTACTCTTTGTTCCTTACAACCCATTTTCTTATTTCTTGCCTCGTTCCTTCAGAAGCCAGTTGTACAACATGCTCGTTTCTGTCTGCGCCACAATGACGGGCACAAAAACACATTTTCTGGCTTTGTCCCGGCACACCAGGCGACGGCAATTCCCTCTGACCTTGATTTGACGTAATCGTCCCAGACTGATGGCCAATCAAAAGCACATCAGACAATACAATCTGTTAGACTGCAAGTACCTTGGCGTTGTGCTCTAACCATAAACTTAAACACATCAACCCATAGTTGTGTTCCAATTCTGGGAGGGGGCCGAACATTAAGCAAAAATAGATGATCTACAAGCTCACAACGTGTCACACATGTCCAGTCAATGAAGTATATAGGGTTTTTAAGTGGTTAAATGGGACCCGTGGACTGACCTTGTACAGCACTAAGACACAACACAGAATCTATTTTCTTCTAATGTCCACAACAAAGCGCACCATATGTTTCACTGTGCTTTTATTGAAAGTGTTTTAACCTTCGGCATCATCTGTTTGTTTGGCATGGCTACCGAGGCACAGAAAAACAGCAACAATGCCCAGTTAAACTCCAGGGATTACATGACCAAGCACGTAATGCATGCCATCTACAGAGAGAGAGAGAGAGCCAGGAAGAAGCCATACAATAATGAATGTTGTGGGTGGCCACTGGCCAGAGACCTTGCCTCGATCCTAATTTGAATTGTTGCCATCTCTGCGATATCACCCCTCCTCTTCACTAAAAATAAACAGTGGATAGTGGAAAGTGGACAGTAACATCTGCTTACTGTACTTTTCTTTACCCCCTTTTCTTTAGTCGTAATGCCAATTGATACCTCCCCACACTTCCGTATGCTGTTGTATCCTATTGGCTCACCTGCCAGTGAGGAGTCCCCACCAGGAGGACGTAGAGTCTAATTGGTCCTACTCATCCCAACCAACAACCCTGCTGCCCGAACCCCTAGGTGTAGTGACAACTGACAAGTAATGAGCTTGTAGATCTGATTAGACCCAGGTTTTTATTCTATATTTTACACCGACTTTTTTGTTTGTTTGCGCAAGGTGTACAGTATGTGTAGGGGCAAGTATATGTGGTGACATTTGCGATGAAATTTCTGTGATTTGTGTGCTTCAAACCAATTTCCCCATGGAGACAAATAAAGTATCCTATCAAACATGGAGAGAGAAAATAAAACATTGATGTCACAATACATTTTCTCTTCAGAGGAAAAAATGAAAAAAGAAAACATATTGGAAAAATAGATTTTTCTGAATCGGTGAAGAAACCACAGCCTGTAATAGCTTTTGGGAGCTTTTTGTATTTTTGACCCAGAATCAGGGACCAGAATGTTAGAGAGGCAGGGGCTGACATTTCTAAAAAGGGCCTTTTGGAGAAAATATCAAAAATAGCAGACCTCCAAGCTCACAACGCGTCGCAGCGTGACGCGTTGTGAGCTTGGAGGTCGGCTATTTTCCGTGCTTGATACCACACTGAACTAAGCATTATCAAGTCAATACTGGAGATAAGGTGTAACGGCATGAATTTCTACACAGAGAGAGAAATTATTTCAACAGAAGATGCTGCATTCAAGCTAAGGAGAGTTTGGACAAGACAATTCTCTTGAATGTTGCCTTCAGGTATATGGCATGGAAAGAGGGCATTTGCATTTCTTTCACCATAGTGAAAATTGCATTCATGGTCTGGAGAGAGCACCTTTTTACAGGCGGATAAAAGGGCAGGGGCTCAAGCCCCCTTTGATGTCTATGTGTGTACGTGCCTGCCTAGAACACATACAGAAGGTTTGGAGACGTCAGTGTGCACACAATGCTACGGTACGTTGTCTGGCAGCATGTGTGTGTATTGCAGGGACGTGCTGGGCCCCTGATTCGGCCAGGGAAAAAGAGTTGTAGAGGCCCTCATTGCACGCTATAGAGAGAGATCTCTCTCTATTTGTTTTGTATTTATCATTTTAAAAATGATTTAAACTAGTGAAAACAGCCGATCTACAAGCACACAACGCCTCGCGGTGCGAGCCTGGACCGGCCAGGAATGAACCGGCCGTTCGGGAGTCGTCCCACTTTTCCCAATGGCCAGCACGTCCCTGGTGTATTGTGTCTGCGTTTGTTTGTTTGTTTATGTATGGATGTCTTGTCCCTCGGCTTTGGCTGCCGTTATCTCGTGTGGCAGCATGGCATGAATCATTGGCAATGATGTCACATCACTCCTGAAATCACTAAACATCTGCTGTCCCCCGTGGCTTGACAAAGGACCAAACCATTATATTTCCATAAAGAAGCAACTCAACAAGTAAAGTCATGCTCACGAAAAATCATTTACTTATGCATGAGATCTAATGCAATAAAGGCATCATGTTGACATTCCGCAATATATTTTAATGCACCTCCTTAAACCTAAAGGGGGGATTTCATTTCAAACAGCTTAGGGAAGAAAATCTCATGCATTTAAAAGTAGCTGAGTTGAGTACATCAGTACATGACAACATACTGACATATTATTGCCAGATTTCTAAACCTGACAACTCCTATGCACTATGCAGCTATCTAAATCCAAGACTTCTCCACAAATCAAGACCAATTACCAACCTGGGTGATGTAATATGTCTAGGGCTTGACTCACATCCCAGGAACTGTACTTAATCTTATAATAACTATGCTTACAGATCCTGAATTTATGGAATAAAATTTTATTTTAACAAATCTGTAAGGTAGATGATGTTATATTTGACTCATTTTTAATGAGTATATGTTAATATATACATATACATATACATATATATACATGGGACTATATACATACCGGTATTCAGGTTTACTACAACAATCTATTCCTATTCCTACCCTGTCTATCCTACTTGTGTAACAGTTATGATAGTACTCTGTTATATGTCCAAAACTATTACTTTTCAGAATTTCAGAAAAAACATAACAAATAGCAGATCATCTTTAGCTTCGTGCCACGTTTCGAGGTGACGGATGTTTTGTGTGACGCTGTATGATCAAGTAGCCCGGCGTTAATTGACAAAAAATGAATAAATAAATCCTGATGCATGCATATACTGACCCTTTATTTATTTTTTACCTCTGTTTACGAGTGTGGGATAATAAAGGTTGCATTATATGCTTTAATGCAGCCTGACAGGCAGCACCTTGCGGGTTCGAATGCGAACCAGACAAGCTTTGCTGGATGTCGCTCCCCTTCTCTCTCTACTGTGAACTATAATTAAAAGCAGCAAAGCCCCCAAAAATATATATATAAAAACAAAAAGTGGAGTTAATCGGTTTCTGCCTGACATCAACTATATTCTCGTTGTGTGCTCAGTAAACTAATGTGTGACACTGCCTTCCTGTCACTACTATACTCTGAGCTGGCACTGCGCTTGCAGACAAGGGTAATTCAACTGAACGACCAGTCACCACCTTTAATAGAGGAAACGATTTAGAATCACAACAACTTGGCTTCCTTCAGGATCACAGCATTTAGGTCACATTTTTCTGTCCCCATATCTCTAAAATCAAGCCACAGACCACAGGAGATGATAACGAGATAAGATGAAAGGGCTTGCAAATAATGTTTTTAACGGTTTCTTTCCCTCCTTCGTCGAGGGAGGCAAGCCGTCTAAAAGAGGTTGGTCTGTGTTTGTTCGGAGCTAATCTCGCAAACCGCTGGACTCATTTCTTCTTATTTAACTTTCATTTGATAAAGGAAGTTGACTTGAAATGACATTCTGTAGATATGTCACATGGCTGACGTCTGAGATCCACATAGGAGCCGCAGTGTTCCCGTATGGATCCTGATATCCGCATGATTCGTCTTTTTCCTTTTAAGAGACATTTCAGAAGCGATAATGCCAGAAAGGCTGCATCAGATATGGTCACACTGGGAACAAATGAGGGAAATGTCAGTGTTGGATTCAGAATAGTAATGACATTCAGGGTATGGACTAGGTTGTCCCACGTGACTCCAAAAGGACAGAGTACAAGATCGTGTAGGATAAGGCTCTATCCAACATAGCCACTTTCCTAGCCTGTAAACCAGACCAATCTGAAAATGAAAAAAAAAAAAAAAAAAAAAAAAAAATAGAATAGCTGTCGGCAGATTTGGCCTGGCCTGCTTGGTTGCGATTGGATTTCCCTGCCCTCGAAATTGTGTGGCACCAATCAGGGGCCCAGTATGCAAATATGAGGTGGTTTTATCACCAGAGGCATTCTTTTTATTTGCCCCTTAGAAATGCAGGTTCCACACATACAGTAGATTCCAGACTACTAATTTCTACGCAGTGATATTAGTCTGGCCATGCAAGGCTACCCACTTTCCACCTTATGTCTCTATTTTGGCCATGTCATTATAAGATAAGATGATGATGAGATGAGTGGAAAGGTTTGCCATGCAACACCAAGTTTAACTTCAAAATGATTCATCCCAAGATACGCAATCATAACGACTAAGCATAAATAAGACTTACCACGCGTTAACCTTTGGTTATCTCACATGCTCTTGAATCATGGCAAAAGGAGTCCAACCCCCCCAGAGAGACATCTGCTAAACAGGAAAAACACAATGCGAGCCGGAGGATTTAATTTCCCAGATGGATTCTCATTTATTGACTACATAATACACTTCCCCCTCTCTTTAGCTCTTTGCAGACATGCTGCATGTGTGAATGCGAGGCACAGTGCCAAATGGTGTACGTTAGTTTTACAAACAGCGCAATTGAAGGAAATGGCAGTGTCCTCTGGTGGAGTGTATAGCACAGTACGCTGAAGCGATCAGTCACAAGTGCACTTGAGCGGTGAAGTGATGCTTGCCTAAAGCCCTGGAGTGGCAACTAGGTACAAACGAAGAGGGGAAACTCTTCAGGTCACTTTGTCATCGGATGAAATCACATGAGGGGACTCGTACTGCCTTGTTTCTCAACCTTTTTTTTTAGCTCTGGACCACTAGCATATTTCAAACTATCCTCAAGGATCACCACACCACACCTTCCCACCACACTTCCCTGCAGCAATATGTATTTATTATAAAGGAAGGCAAAACGCTGACATATCTATTTTATGAGAAAAATTGTAAAATGAATATTTAACATGATTAATGGAACAAATATAGTATACACATTAAGTATATTTATCGGTATCACAATGAAAAAAAAAATCTCTCAAGGTTTTATAGAAAGATTACTAAAGATTTTTTCATACTAATATTATCATTTAAATCTTTGTGTTTTGCAATACCGTCACGGCCCACAGTGGTCCCCGGTCCCATAGGTTGAAAATCAATGTCACAGTGCAACCATTGAAATGCACCTCTCCACAGTGGCGGTATGGCGTATGACGTGCCAGACATCACAGGGCGAACGTGTGCTGGATGTTTCAAAGCTAAATCACCTCATTAGCTATCCCAGCTTTCATGTAAATATTTAATCACTAAACAGACGGTCTCATCACCACTAACATTGACAAACAAACATTGAGATTGGAAGTATGTTCACAAACTTTTGGAGTGCAGAAGTGGAATAATTGACGGTTGTTTATGTCACCTGTATTACATATAATCTTGTGAGGTTTTTACTTTTACACCAAAGACGTTTGCGTTTTGCCGTTTATAGCTCTGCAACCAGCATGCGTTTGCAATATGTTCCAATTTTTTAATTTAGGCATTTGCATGTTCATGTGCAGAACAGCAGGTGTTCCGAGAATCAGAAATGAAAATTGGCCAATTTACCTTACCTTACTCTATCTTTGCCCTTCAGAAATAGCCGATCTACAAGCAAGATTGCATTTGCGATGAGAGCTTGTATAAGCGACTATTTTCGTCGCGTGACACCGCCTTATACTGACGTATAAATCATTATTAATTCCCTAGTTTTTTGTATATACTCTGAAGATGTGCCATTTTCACACTTGTGTCTACTTGGTGCCATGGCGCATCACTCATTTTCAGCTCTAATAGCTGCATGCCGCAGCTAGCAGCAAATTCCTCAAGGCTAAAACTGCTAACGCGGGCAATTCTTCAGACGTGTCAACCCAGAAGGGAGGGGATCAGTTGGGGCCAGGGCATCCCAGGCCGCCTCTGGCTAATTTAGCCTCGGCGCTAACCACACGGGTGACCTCTGCTCCCCACCCGTCACCCCTCCCTGTCTGTGCTTCAGTGGTGTCAGTTAGCAGCAATCTCTTTCACCTTGGCCGCCTTGCAGCCTTTTTCATCGCTCTCACCCTCTTTTTTTCGTCTTTTTTTTTTTTTTTTTTTTTTTTAGTTTGTGTGTGGCTCGTTGGAACGTGACCTAGAGCAGGGCCGTCAATTGGGTATGGCAGGGGTATGCAGGTGCCATACCCTGGGTCCAGGGAGGAAAATAAAAGTTAATTTTAAATATAAATCCATGAATGTCTCCATCTGTGCTGGTTATTATGTTGTTAAATTACGATAAAATAACTACAAATGCAAAATGTAACAAAATGGTCACTTCAACAAGGTATTATAATTATATTCTCCACACTTGTATTCTCCCCATCTTGACAAAATGGTATATTCCCAGGTTTGCGCAGGCCAGCTGCACAGGTGCAATGTGGCACGTTTACTAACATGCCAAGTTTAGCTGCACTTGAACAACCGTTCCAGGCTGCCATATCCAGCCCAAGAAACCATAGAAACGGGGGCGAAAAATAAAATGTACTTAAAATAAATGTATCATGCCTGTTAACATGACTGGTGTCTTGCACGCGCGCCTTCAAGACACCAGTCATGTTGCCATACCTTAGCTTTTTCTGAACTGACGCCACTGACCTAGAGGGGGGAGGGGGGAGTGGGTCTGGAATGTGGATGAGGTAGAAAACTGGGATAGACAAGAGTAAATTAACTTCCTTCCTTTCTTTCTTCAGTGAAAGTTGGAGCGTAGCAATGCAGGAGCAGGAGTGTAGCTACCGGTATATGGGGTGGTGCTGGTGGTGGTGATGACAGTAAAACTCACCAGAATTTATTGCTGAACGCCCACAGAAGTGTTGTGAACCCGATTTGTGCCGCATGCTCCCTCCCGGCTCTTCCTTCCATCAGTCAGTCAGGCCTACTCCCCCCCCCCCCCCCCCCCCCTCACATGCTCCATATCTGGTAGTTGAGCCATCATCTCCCTGTGACCTCCAGTCACCG
Organism: Nannobrachium achirus; assembly: GCF_963921795.1. Taxonomy (NCBI): domain Eukaryota; kingdom Metazoa; phylum Chordata; class Actinopteri; order Myctophiformes; family Myctophidae; genus Nannobrachium; species Nannobrachium achirus. The sequence goes on from NC_137819.1 coordinate 54,007,251, forward strand.
ATGACCTTGAGAAACAAATTGCGGTAAGGAACCTTTGAGGGTTGATGAGAGGAGGGCATATATTATTTGAGGACGGTGTGCATTAATGATCTGACAGGCACTAATTCAAGCTGAAATTCTCTCCTGCTCGCACGCACAAGCGTGTGAGCGCCGCGCACACACACACACACACACACGCAAACGAGCACACGCGCAAACAGAGCGAGACTCACAGGGCCCATGGATCTTGATTAACTGTTGGGGAGGGGAGGGGCGGAGGGGCGGAGGGGAGAGACTTCAGAGTCGTTTAACGTAAAGTTATGACACTTTTATGAAGCCTGCTTGGAAAATAGGCATGCACGTGCGAACACACACACACACACACACACACACACACACACACACACACACACACACACACACACACACACACACACACACACACACACACACACACACACACACACACACACACACACACACACACACACACAAAAAAGGATGTCTTCCTTGTCGAGCACTCGTTCCTGTACACTGTACTAGGGATGGGACGATAAGCGATATTATCGTTTATCGTGATGAAAAACACTCACGATGATCGTATCGTGGAGTTTTAATTTATCGTGATATCGTCCTCCGTCATGCACTGGGATCAATTCACCTTTTATTTGCCGAGCTGCATATCAGGTACCACTTAAACCCTCTATAATTGGTAAAAGAGACGACCAAGAGGCGCTCCCCGCACCCGCTGGCTGGATGTGATAGCCCAGGACCTTAATGCATGCAATATGACACTGGCACAAGCTCAACACCTTGCCCACGACAGACCCAGATGGAGAGACCTGGTTGCCATGGTTGGCTCTACGCGCCTTGAAGTGCAAGAGGACTAAGTAAGTAAGTAAGTATATCAGGTACCACTTAAACCCTCTATAATTGGTAAAAGGTACCGGTACTTATAATATACGTACTTGATAGTCTTTTTTTCACTCTCTATCAAATGTCTTTGCCAAAAAATAGCTCACAACGCGTCGCAACCCCGCCCAGGATAATGGATTTTGATTATGGCGATGATATCGTAAATCACGATTTATTTTGTTACAATCAGCATGATATGACATTTTCATATGGTCCCATCCCTATACAGTACAGACCTTGCATACTGATGTCCGCTCGCTCACCAGTATCTCCCATAAATGTCTGGTGTTGTGGAACATCTCATCTCCCACATGTCAAACTCTGATCCTGGCTACAGGCAGCGACCTTTGCAGTGAAGACAACGCCATTTCTTCAAGCTTCATTTTAGCAAGTGTCAGAGACTGTTTATGTATGCAAGCATGTGCCTGCGTGCTTGTGTGTGTGCGTGTGTGCGCGCGTGTGCGCGTGTGTGTGCGTGCGTGTGTGTGTGTATACGGTATGCACACTGCTATTATTACACTTGTGAGGGCCAAAACGCTCCACAAGTATAATAGAACGATTTGTTTTGTGGTTTACATTTTTCTTTTACTGTTTACAGTTAAATGTACAATTAGGAAAAGATACAGGTTGGGATTATGATTATGATTATGTATTTAGAGGTTAGGTTTAGGGGTTAGCGTTAGAGGGTAAGGTCGGGTCTATAATTTTTACATTGATTCATACCATAGTTACGTTGGTTGTTGCGCACCGACAATAGCAGATTTACAAACTCACAACGTGTTGGTGTGCAACTGAATACGCAGGCTTTAGGTTTATTTGCCATTTGATAAATGTTGATGTCCTTACAAGTATAGTGATACCATTGTGTGATCATGCGTACGTGTGTGTTGTCCGTTGTGTGTGCCAACAGCATACAAATGAACTGAATGTGCAAATGTAACCATGCATGCATTTGTTTACATTACAATTGTACATTTGAGGATTTTACTGTGTATATGTGTGTGTGTGTGTGTGTGTGTGTGTGTGTGTGTGTGTGTGTGTGTGTGTGTGTGTGTGTGTGTGTGTGTGTTTGTTTGAGTGCCCGCGCATGCTTGTGACGCACTTGTGCGCCCCTGGCACGCGAAGAGTCTTCCCTTTGTGCTTGTGCACGCAAGCTGGAAGCGTGTGCCGTATTGTCCCGCGATGCATTCGGGGTCTGTCAATCAATAGCCTCCAATTACGAATATAATACACTCAATTGACTCTCCAGATTGCAGCGGGGAAAGCTATTAATGGGGTGCGGGAGCGGCGAGCGGCGAGGCGAGCCCCCCGAGTTGTGCCACGAGAGAGGTGGAGACGGACAGGGCTGAATGGAGGACGCTGTCAGGAACTAATAGCTTTGGGATGTAGCGCTGGGCTGTGTGTGCACAGCAATCTCACTGTGTCTTCATGGCGCGGGTGGGGGGGTGGGAAGTGTGGCTAAGGGACAGGCCGGGAGGGGGACGCGGGGAGGGGTTACAGTGCTGATGAGACGTGAGGAGGGGTCCCGAGACGTGGGGCATCTGGGGAGGGGGTGATGGACAAGGATGTGTGGATCTGTGCAATTGTGTGTATTATGTGTGTTTCACAGAATACACGTCTGTGTGTATGTTTTTCAGCAAGAGCCGTTGACACGGCAAACGGCCGGCCATTTCATATTTGTATTCTCCATCAAAAAATACATACAATAGACATCCAATTTGGTTTGCGTCCATGGCCGGCGGTTTGCGTCCGCGGCCCCTCGTCCTCGGCCGTTTTTTGGCCGTCAGCGGCTGTCTCTCATGTTTTTTCGTGTATACTTTCCACGTCCTACCATTATTGGCAAGACAGTAGATTTCCAGTGGATTGGCAGAACATTGAGCTATTTTTGCTATTTTTTTTTATGACCTTCTCGGATTTCAACGTTTAAATCTAAAGGTGGATTCTGCTTTTCATTGGGAATGGAGTGGTTTCTTGCCATTGGCGGGTTTCTGCAAAAATACACTAGTCTACATTCGCCATAAAAATTTGAAAAGAAAAACAGGGAAATAAACAAAACAAAAAAATGCTTTTGCAGGACATTTTCAGGAAAAGAGCAGTGTGTCAGTCAGTCAGTCAGACTGTCAGTCAGTCAGTCCGTCACATCAAGTCACACTTTTGCCCCTACTCTAATCTCTTTGCACACACACTCCTTGGATGGCAAATCACAACCTCCACCCCTGATTTCTCACATGGCCCTCTTCTAGTGCCACCATCAGGCCGATTTTTGCTAAACAAATTTTTGGACACTGCTCCTACAGATTTTGGCCTAAAATCACGCAAAGCAGTACACAGTATCTCTAAAGTCATGTCATCAACATGGATCTGTCCCATTTCCCATATTCCCTCCTGATTGGCTACGACTGCCTTCTAAAGTTTGTGTATCCAGCGTGACGGTCGATTATCTCCTGATTAGGGAGTCTTACTGGTATAACTCTATATACTGTATAGAATTCACTATGACTCACTCAGACATAACCATATAGAGTTCCCACTGTGGCCGGACACCGGACAACATGCACTGATACCAGGCACAAACAGAAACCGCATGCATGTGACGTTGGCCCTAACATTGGCAGTTGTAGTCAGAGTAGAGTATGGTCTGAAGATCTTACATAATGCTGAGGAAGGTCTACCACTGTCGCCTCTCCAGTCGTTCCACCGAGTCCCTGTAATGTTGCCTTATGTCCTCTCCTTGAGAGATGCCACGTCATACTGCTGATCATCACCATGTCCTCCTGTCAAATGCACATAAACAATATGGTGATGCACATACAGTATATATGGAGTCAAAGGCACGGACCGGCGGTGTGGCGTAGTTGTGAGGGCCGTTATGCTGCCCAAACCTCTAGTACAGTGGTTCTCAAACTTTGACATTTGAAGTTCTCCCCTTAACTTTGACAATGTACGAATGGAACCAAATGGACCCTGACCAAATGGGTCCATTTGGTTCCATTCGTACACTGTCAAAGGCACAGACTTGTAAGGGTCCATTTAGACCCCCATAAAGGAACCTAGAGAGTCCATGGAATCCACTTTGAGAAACACTGCTCTAGTATACTGAAATAAATAGCAACCTACGGTCGCAAAATACCCAGGTAAAGTACAGAGGCTCAAAAACCTTTCATAAGTATTAGTACTCAAGTAAATGTACTCGCACATGGTCCGTACAACCCATACAGCAGAGAGCACCGCCGCGTGATAGAGTGACATACAGTACACAACCAGGCCCAGATTGAGAGCCAGCCACCTCCGCTCTGTATACCTCAAATAGCAGGCATGGCGACGAGGAAGGAAGAAGTCACTTCTGAGGCGAGATAGCGATGGAACATAGAGGTGGTGTGTGTGTGTGCGTGCGTGCGTGCGTGCGTGCGTGCGTGCGTGCGTGCGTGCGTGCGTGCGTGCGTGCGTGCGTGTGTGCGCGCGTGCGTGCGTGCGTGAGTGTGTGTTTAGACCCCAGAAATAACGAAGGCGTTTGAGAGACAGGTGCAATATGGAGGAGGAAGCAGAGACTGGATGGGTGGGTGGGGGGAGGTTTGAGAGGGAGGGGGGGTTAGAATAAAGGAGAGAGATCTGACGAAATGACAGAGAAAGTGCAAGAGATATAGGGTATTGGACAGCTATTCATTCTCATAAATATCACCGCAATCTTCTCGCACGGCCTCCTGAATTCCCTCTAAAAGGGAGAGAGCTCGAGGAGATTGAATGTGATGACAAGGGAGAGCAGGGAGCGAGGGAGAGAGAGAGAGCGAGAGAGAGAGAGCGAGAGAGAGAGAGAGAGAGAGAGCAAGAGAGAGAGAGAGAGAAAGGTTACTGTCACCAGAATAGTATCTTGGTGACAGTATCCTGGTCAGTAGACCAAGTACTGACCAAGTTTTTTTTTTTTTTTTAAATACTTTTTTGTATTTGGTGCCCATCTCTTTTGGATGCATAATTGTGTGTTGTTTTATGTTAAAAAAGTAGGCCTACACTGAGTCATTTTCCAAAAGAAGAAAGAAGCTCATTCTCGAGTCATTGTCATTCATATGGTGTGTTCCATTTCTATGCTTGTGTTTTCAATTTTGCACTTCAGTGTGCTGTAAATGCCTGGTGTCACGGCCCCTTGGCCTTGCCGGTAGGGCCTGTGTTAGCTTATGTATGGTGGATCCCTGTACTTTGCTTCTCTCCACAGAGCCTTCGGGTGTCGGCCAATGAGGTGTCTGATTAGGGCATTGGGAGCACCTGGCCAGTACTCCCTGGAGCCCTATAAAAGCCTGCATGGCACCCTCACTCTCTCTCTCCCTCTCATGACGACAGCACCTATTGTTTTCCCTTATGCTTAGTTTATACACCTTACAACACCCCACACTACACTCACCACACATCCATACATTGCTGACACCACTGATTACTGATTTACACACCTCAAACTCTTTGTACATATTATTTAACCATATGTTAATAAATCATTGTTATACTTTAAAAGCCACTGCCTCGTGTCCTCCTCGATTTGTCATGGCCTAAGAGCCAGGTTGTGACAAATTGGGGGCTCGCGCCGTTCGTGAAAAGTTGGAACTCGGGTTGGCCGTGACATTGGTGACAGGTAAAGTAATCTTCCTGTGTTGTTTAAAGCTGATATAGTTATTGGCATTTTTGGTCACGGCAGTAGGAGGAGGCGCTTGGTAGTGGTCGTTTGATTTATTTGAGTTAACAATTTGGTTTTGAATAAGTTGAGTTTGAGTTTGTTTGAATTAATTAAGGATAAGTAATCTAAGTAAAAGTAATCTAAGTAAAAGTAATCTAAGTAAAAGTAATCTAAGTAAAAGTAATCTAAGTAAAAGTAATCTAAGTAATTGTTTGGGTAAATACAATTATTTTTGGTTTTCTTTTTTTTGGTTTTTGGTTTGTGCTGTCTATCAGTTATACCGTGTGGTAATTGGGACAGGTGGGGCAGGTGTGTCTGGTACAGTCTGAGGGGCGGTACTCCCCACCCACATAGGTCAGAGGTGTTACCCGCAGGGGGACGCACTGTTTTTTTTGTTTGCATATTGTATTTTGTTAGACTCGGTCCCACACAAGATGGGATTGGGTGGTGACCACCGAGATTGCCATGGAGGTGTGGTTACTCGGGAGGCCCACTGAAGACCTAGGGCAAGTTGTGTTAGTTTAGTTGGTTTAGGCAGTTGAGGTAGGGGGAGTGCCGCTCCTGTAGGCGCACCTGTCTCACCTGTCCTAACGAGACAGAGGGGGAGCATTTGTTCCAGTTTGGAATTTGTTTTTCTATTTATTAACAAATAGTAATTTGCTCTTTTAAAAAATAACTACACAATACCTTGAAAATAAGTAAGTCACATTCTTTTTGTCTTTTGACCAGTTGAACTTACTGTTTTGAAAATGTCTCAGATTGAGGACTTTGTTGCTTCTCCATGTGAAGAAACCTTAGATGATTTCACTAAAGACCAGCTGCTGGGAGTAGCTGAGCACTTTAAGATAGAGATCACAGACAGAAGGTTAAAGGAGAGGGTAAAGTCTATTTTGATCGCTAACTTAAAGGACAAAGGGATTCTTGAAGAGTCTGTAGTTGAGGAAGAGGATGAGGAAACGTTAACTGAACCAGTGACCATGCCTAAAATTCCCACTATTCAATTTACTTTTGAGCAACAGAAAGAGTTGCTTTTGTTGCAAGCAGAGGGGAGGAATCAAGAGTTGCAGGTAGAAAGGTTAAAAATAGAGCAGTCTTTACAGGTAGAGAGGCTAAAAGTAGAGCAGTCTAGACTGGAGTTTGAACGTGCAAAGCTTGAGCTAATAAAGGAAGGTAAACTCACAGCTGGGGATTTATCTGGTGGTAGGGCAACGCCCTCGGGATCTCAAACTCAAGATTTTGACATTTTCAGTAATTTGCGCCTGGTGCCCAAATTTAATGAAAAGGACCCGGAGACTTTCTTTTCCATGTTTGAACGTGTAGCCGATGTACGTAAATGGCCAGAGTCTGCCCGCACGTTAATGCTGCAATGTGTGTTAACAGGCAAGGCACAGGAGGCCTACTCATGTCTAAGTCCTGCTGACAGTCAGAAATACCAAGTGGTTAAGTCTACAGTATTGAAGGCCTTTGAACTTGTTCCTGAAGCCTATCGCCAACGTTTTCGGACGTGGCGAAAAATTGAGAACAAGACTCACCTAGAGTTTGCACGCGATTTGTCATGCTATTTCGCCCGCTGGTGTGCCGCCTTGGAAGTTAAGGACTTTGAAGGGTTGTGTGACCTTATAGTCCTCGAACAGTTCAAGAACACATTGCCTGAACATATTGCCACTTACATCAGTGATCGAAAGGTGAAAACTGCTGCTGAAGCTGCTGCTTTGGCAGATGAATATGTGTTGACACACAGGCGCTCTTCTGGGGAGCGACGCTCCTTTGTCCAGTCCCGTGCTGGCAATGAGAGTGTCGAAATGGGCTCTCCAGGTAGTTCAGGCATGGCGGTTGCACCGGAGGCGAACCCTGGTCATGGCACGCGTGAGGAGAAAGTATGTAACTTCTGTCATAGGAAAGGCCATTGGAAAGTTGACTGTTACGCTCTAAAAGCAAAGACTATGTCTACCTCTCCCTCTGCGAAAGGTGCGGCTATGGCTGTGCCTGCGCCAAGCTGGGAGGAGGTACAGGTTAAGGGAGTCAAAGGGTCAAAATGTGGAATATCAAAATGTCAAAATCTTGAGGTTGGTGCGTCCTACAGGCCGTTCATCAGTGCAGGTTTTGTGTCACTTGTAGGAAGTAATGTTAAAGTGCCAGTAAATATACTACGTGACACAGCAGCACACGATACATTTATTGAGGCATCAGTGTTACCATTTACTAAGGAGAGTGCTACAGGGTCCTCTATTCCTGTGTTGGGGATGGGTTTAACTGTCCTCAATGTTCCTGTTCACAACATCATGCTCTATTCCAATCTCTTCCAGGGTCTGACAGGTGTGGCTGTGCGTCCCGCTTTACCTGTGGCAGGGGTGAATGTGATCTTGGGTAATGGGTTGGCTGGTGCACGTATGTGGACGGATGTGCCACCACCTTTAGTAGTGGATGAGGTGCCTTTGCTAAAACCTGAGGGGAGTGAAACCGAGGTTCCTGATGTGGTCACAGCTGATGCAGTGACGCATGCCATGTTCTGTGGTAATTCTGAAGCAATTGAGTGTGACCTTGGGAAGAAACAGAATTTGGGTTCAGGAGCAATGTTTTCCTTATCTGAAAGAATTCCTGCAATTGCCAAACCTTTTGAACATTTGTTCATTGATTGTGGGGGCCTACTCCCTCGCTTGAAATCCGGTGCAGTTTATTCTCTCACTGTAATGTGTTTACTATGGTTAATACTCTCAACCAGTGAGGTTGCACAGCAAAGCACTGGGTTTAGTCGAACGTCTCCAAACGAACTGGTCTTTGGCCATACTGTACCATTAGTCATTTTGAGTAACCAGTGGAAGGCGATAGAGCCTCGTCGCAACTTACTTGACTATGTGAATGGGTTTTGGCACAGACCTTATTTAGACAGAAGCACTGAGCAGAGAGTTTCCAGCCCTGGTGATCGTGTGTTGGCACTGTTGCCCATCACAGGCTCATCATTTCAGGCCAAATTTACAGATCCTCAAACAGTGGTTAAGAAAATGTCTGACTTCAACTATTTGTTTTTTACTCCTCAGCGGAGGAAACCCACCCTATTATGTCATGTTGACTTACTGAAGCCATTTCATGTTTGTGAATCCCGCCCACCGGATGTGCAGTCCAACTTGGATGTTAATGCAGCATGTTCAGCGGTAGCACGCATGGATCACACTGGGCCTTGCCTTGTTCAGAAGTCTGATTACTAACCTTGCTCAATTCATTGAAATGTTCTAGATCAGGTTAATTCGCTGGTCCCTAATGTGTCAGTCTTAGTGGCTCGACATTATATACATTAAAGGGGTTGAAAATGTTCTTTCCAGGGTGCCTTAAATTGAAGGCAACAATGTGACGTGTGTTTTTTTTTTGTCCCTTAGGCCTTGTCTGTCTGCTCCGTCCTCCTAATCTCCTCCTCTTAGGGCGGATTCACACTGCGGTCTCGAGACCGGTCTCGAGGCTACTTGGCAGATGTTTAAACCGGTTTTGACAGTGTGAAGCGTGCGGTCTTACTCAGAAACGGATAGCCTCGAAACCACCTCAAGAGGTAGTCTCGAGACTGCATTGTGCGACCTCGAGACCGGTGAGCCGCAGTGTGAAGCAACCGGCCTCAAAAACGGTATTGATGTTGAACGTGACCTCATATAATGTCGACGAGTCAGCCGTCGGCACAAATAAACACTGGGTAACAGTTGTCGACATGGCCATGGGATCAGCGACTTCATCTCACAGAGAGATTGCTTGCTTGTAGGACTGTCTTCTAAAATTCGTTTATATGTTTTATATCACCAGTTAGCCTACTACTGTGGTGCGCTGGACTGGTGTCATGTACTTCCAATTGGGAGAAGTAGCAATTGGCGAACAGTTATTTATTGTCTCGCACCAGCGCACTGAGGCAGGGGTGAAAGTGAGACGGGACGGCCAGAACCGGCGCTCCGTTAAAACATTCGGAACACGGGACTGTAATCTAGGCTGACCTAGGATCAGATTCAGGTCCGTTATTAGCCGCGAGGCAGCGACATGAAGTATGGCTGTAACTGTGAGATGATGGTTATGCTGCTCTGGGATCAGATTTACAGCGGGAGGGGGGGGGGGGGTTGGTGCGTGCGTGCATGCATGTGTGTGCGCTGTCGCCCGTCGGGAAAGAAAAGCAGAAAGAGAAAGCACTAGCCTACAAGTTAAACCATGAACTGTTAAACCATGAAAACAAACCGAAAATGACTTACCGCTGTTGATAGAAAATAGCCTAAAAGTATTCCTTTATCCCTGACTTTTGTTTCGATGTTATAGATTCCTTGGCACTGCTTGTGCACTGCTGTGCCTGCTTGACGTGCCATTAATGTGAATATTAAGCCACAAGCGTTTCAGCCATGTTGATTATTAAATAATTAAAATAATAACGTGCGCTGCGCTGCATGTCTCGCTCATCATTCTGCACGTTTATGCGCCTGGAAAATAGCAGATCTACAAGCTCACAACGCGTCGCGGATGCAAGGTCAGTGTGAGCTTGTAGATCAGCGACACAGGTCAATTGATATGCAAATAGGCTTGTTTGTCTTGTCGAGGTGTGGGGGGTGCGAGACCCAAGACCACTGCAACAATGTTCCACACTGCGCTGTCGCGCGTCATTGAATTGTTACACCAACTTTCGTGCCTGAATTTATTGGCAACCACCATCAGCAATGTCGCATAGTTGATGACACTATGTGCATACCGCCACCTATAGGACCGGGCTGTATAGTGCTAGTGATCTCCAGGGAGGCCAGAAGGTCTGCCAATGTGAATGCTGGCCAGCGTGAACCAGCAACCGGTTTCAGAATCAGTTCTAATCAAACGGATTGCAGTGTGAATCCGCCCTTAGATGCTCCAGGAATCCTAGGCAATCTTGGCTGCTGAGGAGGGGGGCCGGGTGTGCGGGTGGTAGACAGGACGGCTTGGGTTACGTTTATTTGGGGCAAATGGTATTTATAGTATTGAAGGGTATTTCATGGTATTCATAATCACTAATTTACACATGAGTTTTGCTTCATTATTCAATATATTATATGTATTAATTGTTTTTCTTGACTGATTATTTTGAATTTGGTAGTACTACTTGTTAATATATTTCGTTTATTATACTGTCTCGGAGTCGGTCCCTTATGGTCCCTCATTTCGAAGGGGGAGGGTGTCACGGCCCCTTGGCCTTGCCGGTAGGGCCTGTGTTAGCTTATGTATGGTGGATCCCTGTACTTTGCTTCTCTCCACAGAGCCTTCGGGTGTCGGCCAATGAGGTGTCTGATTAGGGCATTGGGAGCACCTGGCCAGTACTCCCTGGAGCCCTATAAAAGCCTGCATGGCACCCTCACTCTCTCTCTCCCTCTCATGACGACAGCACCTATTGTTTTCCCTTATGCTTAGTTTATACACCTTACAACACCCCACACTACACTCACCACACATCCATACATTGCTGACACCACTGATTACTGATTTACACACCTCAAACTCTTTGTACATATTATTTAACCATATGTTAATAAATCATTGTTATACTTTAAAAGCCACTGCCTCGTGTCCTCCTCGATTTGTCATGGCCTAAGAGCCAGGTTGTGACAGTGTGCATTGTGTGTACTCAATGAATGGTGTATGTTGTCATTTGAAAATATGGCTGTGCGTACCAAATGAAAACACAAGTGAACCCAGTTAAGTGATTTGATGGCAAAGAGTCATCTTGGGAAGGGAGTGTCAGGTTTAGCATTTTGTGTGTGAGGTTTTTAGTTATACGCTATGGGACATTTTTAACTCAAATCTTTGCTTCTGAGCTTATGTAGCTAATACATGGAGCTCTGTGGCTCTGCTATGCAACGGTTCATGAAGGCAACAAACAGCAAGGTGTTACTGACGCCGTCCTCGACCAGAATAGACCGGCGTTGTACGCATATCGAACGCAACATCCTTCTTCAGGATTAGAAAACGTATATCGGGAAATGTGAAACAGATATGAGTGGGTCATTTCTCACACTAGGTGACGTGTTACTGATCTGTCCCAGACACACTCTGTGGAATATGTGCCTTTTTTTCCATCTGTATTTGTCATCCATATCCTCTTTCCCGTCACACAGATATTATGGTTTAAAACAGCCTCGCACAGGGGGCCAGACCTCGGGTAATTTAGAGTCATTAAGGCAAATATTGACCAAACGAGGAGATACAGTACCGAATTCATTCTGAAGTTCAACTCGCAAACAGCAAGCGCAGTTTCACGACTTTGTTCTTCCAAATGGTCTCCTCCTGCAAAGCTTCAGAGCTCACAACCGCCAAAATGGACAACGTAATAGCATTAAATGGACCATGCAAAGTGCACGAGGAAAATAACCAAGTTTGTCCCTCCGTTACACCCGGGATAAATGAAAACTCAAGTCTACTCGGCTCAGTCTGTGGTTTCACAAACCGTCCTACATACAGCCAGAAGTAGGGAGCGGTTCAAAATGGGTTTGGACAGAGTATTAGAAAGAGAGAGCAGTGACAACGGAATTCCAAAATGTTTGATCGTCACGATTCACGTAAACCTCATCCACTTACAGGTTTCATGTAAACCTCAGATAATTCCATTTTCAGGTTATGTGTACATCTATAAATAAGTTCACAAGACGCGATCCAACGTGTTGATTTCATTCTTTCTTTTGTTAAAATCTCTGCCTATAATTACATGCTTGATTCAGATGTGATGATATTACATCTATCTAAAGTATCTTACCTTTTAAAAGTGCATCAAAAAAGTATATTCTGCTACTGTGCTGCTAGTGTAGGTATGCTGTTAACCTCCAGGAAGTGGCGCCATGATCAGGAAATTGCTGTAAATAAGTTGGTCCACTGGAGTTAGTCTAACCTAACGCAGACATTCTATGGTCCAGACAGATCTCATCGGCTCCTCCGGCGTCTCGGAATAGACACAGCGGGGGACATGACTCCTGCTGCTGTCCGCTTTGAGTAAATGAGGAAGTGATCCGCGGTGGAAAACGAGTGATAAATCATAGCGATTTTATAATTATAATGGATGAACCTAAACAAACCATGCAGTTCACATGAACAATACTGATGTAAAATAAGATATCTTAACGGTTACATATATATTATATATACAATAAAAATGTTGTGAGCCATAGTTACAGGGGCGCTATCACAGGCTTTTCTCTCTTGAAAAGTCTGGATCCCGAGGCTACACTGGAGTAAACAGAGTTGTTCCCACTCTCTCTTTTCACCACTCTGAGTTTTGCAAAATAAGGACTTGTCCCTGACAGTGAAGGTGGCCTGCTGAATGCCAATGATCGCAATTGCAACTTTCAACAGTGCTGTGTGTGTCATGTGAATGTTAATCATCTTTTAGACAGTTCAATTGATATTTTTGCAAACATGAACAAGGGAACGAAAAAGCAGATACCTGCAGCAGAGCTGCTCCGGTAACAATTCAAGCCAGGCGTCAATTGTGTCACCTTAATTGTTTGACACTTCGAGTGTCAAGCGTCTTGCCTCATTGAGGTGCAGCACCAACATGTAAGCAGTGGTGTAAAGTAACTAAGTACATTTACACCAGTATTGTACTTAAGTACATGTTGAGCTATTTGTAGTTTACTTGTGTGTTTCCAATTTCCGATTTTAAACTTCTACTCCACTGCATCTCAGAGGTAAATATTGTACTTTTACTCCACTGCAATTATTTGAAAACTAATAATCAAAACTAGATTTTGATTATTATTACAAAACATAATGTTAACCACTTCAGCCTTACAGTATATACATTTGAAAATAGCCGATCTACAAGCTCACAATGTGTTGCAATGCGACACATTGTGAGCTTGTAGATGGGCCGTGATCCAGAATGGGCAGAGAACCACTGGCTCATCTCATTGCTCTCCAGTCTCCAGTCATTAAACCGATTTAATACTCTGACGTATACGAGGGCGTCGCTCACAGAAAATAGACGATCTTCGAGCTCCCAACGTGTCGCTGGGGACTTTATGCTCGAAAGTCCTGAACTGACTGTTCTATAAAGTCACGCTGCCATTCACTGAAAGCAGAGCAACTCCCCGATGGCTTATCTCTCAGAGTCTTTGCTCTCCTGTCCCTACCTTAGG